>NC_142583.1:59320000-59945000 GCF_965207765.1 Zootoca vivipara
TCACAGTAGCAGGAAATGTGAATGTGAAATCTTTTATACACACACACAAAATTGTGAATGCCTCCTTGCAAGCATTGCACAATGCACTGCACAATGTATTGGGTTGTGATGTTGTGTGAGTATCACATTTTATCGAAAGATGAAGCACCAGGTTTCCCAAAGAACAAGCAAAGGATCATTCAGCATATAATGAGCATGTGCAAATCTAAAAAAATGTAGTATAAACAATGACAACTGGGAAACACTGGCCTGCGAGCGCTCCAGTTGGAGAAAAGGTGTCATGGGCTTTGAAGACACTCGAACTCAAGACGCAAGGGAGAAACGTGCTAAGAGGAAGGCACGCTTGGCAAATCCACACCGTGATCAACTCCCGCCCAGAAACCAATGTCCCCACAGTGGAAGGACGTGTGGATCCAGAATTGGCCTCCACAGTCACCTACGGACTCATTGTTAAAACCGTGTTTATGGAAGACAATCTTACTCAGCTATGAGTGATTGCCAAAGAAGAAGAAGAAGAGCATTTGCAGTGTTGAGAACAACAGGACAAGATATTGTCATTTATTTCAGATTAAATAAAACTGGCATTAGGGGTTGGCATCCGCCGGCATGGCCATGCTACAGGAGGAACCCAATACCCTGCTGCAGCCGCTCCCCCTTCCTTGCTATTGCTGCCCATTCAGCTGCCCTATCTGAGTTACCATGAGAGAAGTAAAGGACAAGGAGCAGTAGCTTCCGAGGGCATCATCCTCTCCGTTTGAGAGGTGGTGCAAATTGGGCTCAGAAAGAGAGGTGCAAGATAAACACTGGTAATACTGGAAAGCAGGGGACTCACTGGGAGCAACTTTCTTAAGAACCCCCAAACGTCCAGTTTCTAACACTGGCTAGTTCCATCTTAGCCACCATCAGCCAGATTTACAGACGTAAATCCTATTGAATTCAATGGTGCTTGATCCCAGGTAAATGGGGGGTAAGACTGCAGTCTCAATTTCAATAACTGTTGGACCTCACTATATAGTTTTTGATTTTTTTTTATTAGTTTTCAATCATACCCGCAATAATAGCCAAAATAAAACAACAACTCATTCCCAGATTGTACATTTATCAGAATGCCCATCAACTCCCACTTAATACATTTTAGTTAAAGTGGCTCCCCGCATGGTGGACTGGGTGCATTTCCGGTTTTATATCACTGCGTTCAATAATCTTAATTAATATCAGTTACATTTCAGTTATAATAATAATCCCTTAGTCAACAGCTACATAATTAATCATTTCCATTAACCCCCGCTGTCATGGGGGGGCTACCTGTTGAAGATTAATTCCCTGTGTCTGCAGTCATGGGATTGTTGTCTATCACATGACGGTGTATGTTTTTCATTCCACAGAGTGGGAAGTGACAGAGACAGGATGTTTGTGTTACTGTGTTCCGTGAAATGGGACTATAGTCATTTGTTCTTTTTGCTGTCTCATGCTAGAGAGAGGGGGAGCCATGTTGTGTTGCAGTGCTTTGTGTGTTTATATGTAAATAAAGTAAATTAGCCAAATGCTGAGTTGCAGAGGTCTGTTACGCAAACTGTGAACACTCTGCGTGTCCCTGAGTGTGCTGATATCTGTTGACATCAGTCACTGTGATGTTCGGGCAGAAGAAAGCTTTTGGAGCTCCTGAACGATCGAGCAGGACGGAGAGAACATGCCAGTCGGGCATGTGTCTCTGCCAGGGTCCTACTCGTGTGTAGGACAACACCTAACATTCTTGAACCATCTCTGGCATCTTGGTCAGTGCCTGCCTGAGCAAGTTATCAGCTGAGTCAGGAGACCAAAGGTGGACAAACTACCCCAGAAGGAGCATGGTGTGTCCTCCAGCAGAGGAACTACTCCTCGTCATCATCACATTACATGCATATATACATACAGGTTCACATTTTTAACTGAATGCACAGAAGCTTTAAAAAATAACTTAAAGGAAGAAAAAAGAAAGCCTGTTCCATGAAATGAATTTTATAAGAAGCAGTTATAGTTATGTGTTGCTGTTTTCAACCAACATCTTGATTTATCATTTTTGCCATATTTATTTATTTATTTACTTATTTAAAAAAGAAAAAGTGCTTTTGTGGTGATATAATTCTAGAGTCACCTGGGAAGTACTGAGCTTCCACAAAGTGAAAATCTAATTTGCATAAAAGGTAAAGGTAAAGGATAGTCCGCCACAATTGGTCAATCTCCACAGCTCCAAGTAATGTGCCAAACAAAACTGTCATTCCTTGATGTTTATTTGCTGGGGGAGGAGAGAGAGAGAGGCAGGCAGGCAGGGTGGAATCCTATAAATCAGGGGTGGCCAACTGCGATCTACTCACAGTTAAAGACTGGCAGTGATCTACCCCCTTTTTGGGAGTTCAGGTCAAACTTGCTGAGCTTCTTTTAGGGAGGAGGGAAGGCCTGTTTTGGGGGGGTGAAGCATGAGGGGCCAAAATGTTGAGCTTTTTTTAGGGAAGCCAAAGTTGTTCAGCTTCTTTGGGGGGAGCCACTGATCTACCAGTGATCTACCACAGACATCCAGTGATCTACCAGTAGATCATGATCTACCTGTTGGACATGCCTACTATAAATAAATGTGTTCAGAGTTATAGGCCAAGAAACTGACAATATTTAACACAGACTGAGATTTGCCAAGAAGAAAGCTTAACAGTTTTTTATTTTGTAAATGCTAGCAGTTTCCTCCCCAATGGAAAACTGTCCCTGGGAATCCTTTTGTCATTTAAATGGCAGGATACAATGGATGTGGAGGGAAATGAACAGGACTGGGAAAGGTATGTATTGATTCTGTAGCATTTCAGCAGAATGAATAGACTTCTGCATTTCTGTTTCCATATTGCTATGAAAAAATCTCTCTGATTGATTCGGATCAGTCCACACAAAGCTGGAAGGTCATCCCATGACACTCACTTGTCACCAAGTTGCATCTGTAGGGGAAAAGAAGCTGAGGCAAGTAATTTGCTGAGAAGGCAACTTAATTTAGCCGACGCCATTGGGCTTAAATTAAGCAAACATGAGAAAATTACCCAGAAACCTATCAAGAGTTGGAACTGAAAATAAAACCTTCTTAGCGGCTCAACCACTGTTTTCAGAGGCTAGGCTAGGAAAAAGGTTATTAAGATTTGCCTCAAAAAGGAGAAGGCAAAGCTTCAGTACTACAATATTAATGCAAATGCAATATTAATATCCTGCCAGAACGGTAAATGCAAAAGCTCTCTGCAGCTCTCCAACCACATCCCCCAACCCTCCCCACCCCCACAGCAATTTAAAATATATGGGGCAGCCAGGATGTGCCTTGTGGTTCAGTAGATCAGACTGAGAGTGGACCAAGGCAACAACAAATTCAGATCCCAGCTGAGATGTATTTGCCAGGAGAACACACTGGAAGGAATCAGGCCAGAACACAAAAAAGAAGAAGAAATGCATAGCCAGAAGAGGGGAATAAGCAGAACAGACTTGCATAAAGTGTGCATAAGCTAATTTATTAAGGAATAATTACTGTAATTCAAATAGGAATATAGCACATTGCACTATATACCTGCTCAATCTCCTATCCAGGTTCAAAGCCCCATGATAGTTTAAACAGGACTCCGACAGAGACAGCCTCTGCAATACTTTGGTCACACTATCCATAGCCAGGAATTGGAGACAGTCTTGGAAAGAAAACCCAGGAAAGGTCCAATAGTCTTTGCATAATGAAGCCCGAGGTTATCCAGGCAGCAAAGACAATGTCAGGGCGCTTTGGGCAAGAATCAGATACACCGCTTCTGTAGAGCAAGGTGACAGAGAGGGAAACAGATAAAGAAGATTCAGCAGTTAAGGCAAACAAATGGGATTCTTCTAGGAATCAAGGAGGAATGGACAGAAGTCAACAAGAAGAGCCTGCAAGCCTGGATTTCCCAGGATGTGCTTGGATTTCTCAGGATGCTTGCTAAATATTTCCAGTAGCCGATCAGGCTGCAACCACTACAACATATGGGACCAGCAAAGGATCATACTATAAGGGAGAGCGATCTTCTGGTCCTCCAGTTAGTCCGAGACTCCAAATCATTCCTGACCATTGGCCATGCTAGCAGGTCAGATGGGAGTTGGGAGTCCAACAACATCCAGATGAATGCAAGTTTATTTATTTTGGACTTGTTCCATCCTTTGATCCAGATGCAAATTGCACTTGTATAGTGTCCAGCTCAAGGGTAGTAATAGTACCACTCTATTTTGCCTTGGTTAGACCCCACTTGGACTACTGTGTCCAGTTCTGAGCACCACAATTTAAGAATGATGTGGACAAGCTGGAATGTGTGCAGAGGAGGATGACCAAGATGATCAAGGGCCTGGAAACCAAGCTTTATGAGGAACGTTTGAAGGAGCTGGGTATGTTTAGCCTGGTTAAGAGGAGACAGGGAGACTATATGATTTGTTGTTGCTGTTTAGTCGTTTAGTCGTGTCTGACTCTTTGTGACCCCATAGACCAGAGCACGCCAGGCACTCCTGTCTTCCACTGCCTCCCACAGTTTGGTCAGACTCATGTTGGTAGCTTCGAGAAGACTGTCCAACCATCTCGTCCTCTGTCATACCCTTCTCCTTGTGCCCTCAATCTTTCCCAACATCAGGGTCTTTGCCAGAGAGTCTTCTCTTCTTATGAGGTGGCCAAAGTATTGGAGCCTCAGCTTCAGGATCTGTCCTTCCAGTGAGCAATCAGGGCTGATTTCCTTCAGAATGGATAGATTTGATCTTCTTGCAGTCCATTGGGACTCTCATGAGTCTCCTTCAGCACCATAATTCAAAAGCATCAATTCTTTGGTGATCAGCCTTCTTTATGGTCCAGCTCTCACTTCCATACATCACTACTGTGGAAACCATAGCTTTAACTATACGGACCTTTGTCGACAAGGTGATGTGTCTGCTTTTTAAGATGCTGTCTAGGTTTGTCATTGCTTTTCTCCCAAGAAGCAGGCGTCTTTTAATTTCATGACTGCTGTCACCATCTGCAGTGATCATGGAACTCAAGAAAGTAGAATCTCCCACTGCCTCACTTCCGGCAATCTTAATTCCAGTTTGGGATTCATCCAGTCCAGCCTTTCACATGATGAATTCTGCATATAAGTTAAATAAGCAGGGAGACAATATACAGCCTTGTCGTACTCCTTTCCCAATTTTGAACCAATCAGTTATTCAATATCCAGTTCTAACTGTAGCTTCTTTTCCCACATAGAGATTTCTCAGGAGACAGGTGAGATGATCAGGCACTCCCAGACTATATGATAGCAATCTTCAAAAATGTCAAGGGTTGTCACATGGAAAATGGAATACAGTGGTACCTCGCGTTAAGAATTTAATTTGTTCTGGAGGTCCGTTCTTAACCTGAAACTGTTCTTAACCTGAGGTACCACTTTAGCTAATGGGCCCTCCCGCTGCCACCGCGTCACCACTGTGCAATTTCTGTTCTCATCCTGAAGCAAAGTTCTTAACCCAAGGTACTATTTCTGGGTTAGCGGAGTCTGTAACCTGAAGTGTCTGTAACTTAAAATGTCTGCAACCCGAGGTACCACTGTATGCTTATTTTCTCCTGCTCTGGAGGACAGGACTCAAACCAATGACTTCATGTTACAAGAAAGGAGATTCTGACAAAACATCAGGAAGACCTTTCTGACAGTAAGAGCTGTTCGACAATGGAATGGACTCCCTCAAAAGGTGATTGACTCTCCTTCCTTGGAGGTTTTTAAGTAGAGGTTGGGTGCTTAAAATCTGTCATGGATGCTTCAGTTGAGATTCCTGCATTGCTGGGGGGGGTGGATTAAATTACTCTTGGTGTCCCTTCCAACTCTAGAATTCTATGAGAGTCATCAATTCTAGTCAACGCCTCCATTGCAGGAATCCTTTGCCCAATGTGGGGCTTTAACACACAACCCTGAGTTTAAGCATCTCATGCTCTACCGACTGAACTATCCAGGTGTTGATTGATATCTATCTTAAATCCAAGCAGTTCAAGGGATCAAAATGCAGCCGGTAAGACTGTTGTTGTGGAGCGGGAGGTTGGAATACATGTGGAATGGGATTTATATCTGTAGACCTGGAGTTACTGCAAATGTTAACATCACTCATGTTGAGTAACACAAACCTACTACGTGAATATTTGAAAGAGTGAGAGCTATTGGATACCACCTTCCTTTGTGATAGAGAAAATTATTCGCATGCTAGGGAGCAAGCACATCTGTTAGAGTTGAGGAATTGATCTGTTTTGCTCGAAGTATGTTTTACTGGGAGAGGGACTCTGCTTTGACAAATAACACTCCTGTCAACCAATCATGCCACTCTCTGAGGTAGATGTCCACATGTCACTTTAGATAAAAGATCATATATGTAAGCCCTGCCATCCGATAGGTCACAGGAGTTGCTAAGCGGTGTCTTCATTAGCTATACTAGAATATCATTTTAGCCCTTGCTTGTTCTCAGTATTTACATGCCCTCCTCTGTGCTGGGTTGCGTGAAATGAAATCAAGGGGACTGCAAGAAGCTGCTAGAGTAAATAATGGCATTTTTAAAAGTTAAAATGTGCATGAAGCTTTTATTAGAAGTTAGAATTAATTAGAAATTAGAATTCATTAGAAATGTGCATGAAATTGTATTAGAAACCCACTCCAGCCTGACTGCATAAAAAAATTCTATCATTCTACGAAGGTCATTAAGTTTCACCCCCTGAAATGGCACGCCCTCCTAGTACAGGATCAACCAATCTGGCGCCGTCGCAATGTTGTTGGACTGCGATTCTCCATCAGCCCTAGCCACTTTGGGCCTCCTAAAGGAGGCCAGGGCAGCAAACATGTCCATGTTAAAACAATACAATTAAAAATTAAGAAGCAGCTTATTCAAGCAGGGCTTATTCCAGCAGCTTTGCTGAAAGACCTGCTTTATAGTCACCTCCTGCTCACGAATCAGTCATTATAAGAACAACTGGTGTCTCAGTTTTATTTTTTCCTCCTCCCTCCCTGTCCCTTTCCCCTTGTGTGTCATGGTATTTTTTTAGATTGCAAGCCTGTGGGGCAGGGACCATCTTGTTTGACTGTATGTAAGCCACTCTGGGGGGAGCCTTTTGGGTTCAAATTTGTTTTTTGTTTGTTTGTTTGTTTGTTTGTTTGTTTTACAAATGCTCTAAATAAATTTTAGAAATTAAAAATGTAGGCTGGGACAATTGGGGTTGCAGTCCTGGAGGGCACCACAGTGAATAACCCTGTCCTAGTAGGTGACCTTACTGTTGCTGCTTTGCAATTTTGAGATGCAGAACTTTGATCATGATGAAAATATTTCAGACATGCAAGGAAGGGGGGAATACATCTATCATATGTTATGCATAAATGTGCCAATTCTTACATATGCACCAGATGTTTAATTAGTATCCTTGAAGACAACCCAGGTGCTTAAAAATGTCATAATGAGACGTACGCGACAAGCCCATAAACGCCTGCCTTCAAACAATGCGGCTTCTCCTTACAGCAAGTTTTACAGCTTCCCAGCCTGACGTCTCGGTACTTATTGTTCAAATCTAGCCTTCTCTGGTTTTCACCAATTGCTTCATTTATAGACATTAGATTGTATCAGTAGAGGCAGATTCAATGTTAATTATTTGCTCTATGATTTAGTTTAAATATAGAATGATTTATAGCTGGGCTTCAGATCAATATTGAGGCGGGGGAGAGAGAGGGAAGCGAAGGCAGGCAACCATGAACAGCCGGTGTTGTGTTCCTTTGCCAGCGTTGAGCAGCAGCCTTGATTTTGACAGATCTGTTTTTAAAGAGAATGAGGCACGGTTCAACCACATATGACGCATGGTTTTACTGTTTGGGAGGCGTGCACTGCCCCTTAAATATGACTGCATATCCCAGCACATAAACGAAGAAGAACAGCGAACACAAATCAGTCCTATGGCTTAAGGTGAGGAATCAAGGGTAATTCAAACACCTAAAGGCAAGAATGCACAAAAGCAACTACGGTACATATCCTTGTACCGAGTCATGTCATTGGTCCACCCAGACCAGCACGGTCCAATCTGATTGGTAGCAAGAGGCCCTGAGAAGGTCCAGGTGGCTAGGGATGATGGGAGCTGGAGGCTAACAACTTCCGGAAGACCACAGGTTCCTTTCCCATGAGTTAGGGCAGGCATCCCCAAACGCCAGCCCTCCAGATGTTTTGGACTACAATTCCCATCATCCCTGACCACTGGTCCTGTTAGCTAGGGATTATCGGAGTTGTAGGCCAAAACATCTGGAGGGCCGCAGTTTGGGGATGCCTGAGTTAGGGTGACATCTGGAAAAAATGGAAGGGGATAGGAATCATGCCTCTCCATTGTGATTAGCTCAGGATTAATGAAGCATACAATAGAAAGATAATTTTGGTACACTTTGGTCAAGGGGTTGCAGAGAAGAAGGAAAGCAAATGGTATTTGTTTTAATTTTTGCTGTATATAAAAAGCTAATAAAATAAAATAGCAAAACAGGATTGCATTATAATGCAAACAGGATTGCATGATAAGCCAATTGCACAACACTGTCCTGTAATTCGAACTTGATAGTGAAGGAGCAATGAAAGGACTCTAGTATTGGTATAGCATGTTAAGGTGGCTGCTCCAAGGATATCTGACAAGAGTGGCAAAGTACAACACCTGATCTTTTCCAGATTGAATGAACTGTCATCCCACAAGTTTCCCTGCAGCTGTCCTCTTGCTTCAAAACCCGTTTGCCACTCTCAGTTCAAAAGACTGCATCCAGCTACAGTATCTCATTTTTTTTACAATGGAAGGCCTCCCTGGCAGCAACACAAGGAATTGACAGCTTTTGAACCCCTTTACAACTCTTTCCCTCCTACCCCTCAAGTCCGCTGGATGTATTTGCAACAGGCAAACCAGTGAGGTAACTGGAATCTCCAGCCTGAACGCCTCATCTCATGCTTTCAGTTATCATGTTCTCTCTGAGCATTTTCAAACAGTCATCGCCAACTGGAAAAACTAGAAGATCATTTCACTCACTCACACACACACACACACACACACACACACCTGAACCAAGAAAAATGTTTGAACACAAAAGGTTTATTACAGCAGAACTGGTTTTGCGCTGCATGACCTCAATCACATTCGTTTCTGCCTTTTAAGACTCCTAATCTAAACAAGCAGATTGAAGGGGTCACTGCAATCTTACAGATTAAGGTGAAAGGAATCTACGAAAGAGCCTTTATTCCTGCCTATTGTTACCTGCGCTTGACAAGGAGGCACCTTACCTAACTACTTCCAGAGTTCCCTTGGGGTGGAAAGGGACCACTGGCTGTTTCCTTAGAGAATCATTTCATTGAAAGTGAAATTTGATGTGAATCTGATGGGTCTGGCCCAGAGAAAACAAACGAAAGCAGTTTGAGTAGGGATGTTGCCTAATGAGAAGGAGAGGGGTGTGTGAATTGTACCAACTAATTGGTTACGTCTGCATAAATGTGCATGTAAAGCATTTGGTGGGCCAAAACTATACATGGTTAGATGTTGCTGCCTGCGTTCAACTTTGTTGTGTGTGGACCAGACAAGAGTAGAGATGCTTGTCCATTGAGCAATCAAATATTGCCAACCAGCTAGATACCTTAACCCTACCTCCTCCTATTAACGGTCATATCTTCTTAAATATTCAGTGAGGCCAAAACTGCTGTTGTGTAGGTGGCTGGTTACCTTCCCTCCCTTTTTCTTTCTTTATTTGGATATTTAGAAACCACCAACTCATTAAAAAAATATTGCGGCAGTGTACAATGGAATTGTAACATGCAGAACAAACGGCTGACACTGAATCAAATTAATTCTCTAAAAATGCTTGGCGAAACAATAAACTCCAGGTGCCTGACTGATTTCAACAGGAAGAGTGTTCCAAATCAATGGTGCTACACTATGCTAAAAGACTTCGCTTGGGTAAAAACTGAACAAATATAACTGTTGGGCTTCTTCCAGAGGGCTTCTTCTCTGGATGATCTGATCAGGGTGGTGTATAAAGAGCAAAGTAACCTGGTTATAGGCTATTTAGGGCTGTATATACTAATACCTTGAACTTAGCTAGGTAATATACTGGCAACAAACACAAAGCTTTCAGCACTGCTGTCATATACTGCTGTGCAGGTCCAGTACACTGCAGCACACAGGGGGAAAGCAAAGCCTCTCCAGAACTGCCAGCATCTCCAAAGAGGAACATGAGCTATTCTGACCTGTGGCAAAGGACCTGCCAGTTACTATATTCCCTGCCAGGAAGTACCAGTATCAACATTAAAAAAATAATGCTTAACATTTGTATAGCATTTTCAGTTGTTCCGATTGTGCATTATCTAGCTCAAGGATGAGGAGTTCAGCCCACACCCCTTCTCTCCAAGTCACATTCTTTGCCAGCCTTCCTCGAGGTCCTCCTGGAGTGCTTTTGCCTGGCTGGAATGTGTCACTGAATTCTGATAATGCTTGCTTGCCCAGCTGGACAACAGAGATGGATGTGCAAGTGGGTGTAGAAAGAACCCTACTGTACAAAGGTAAAATAAACCTGGTTGCTCCACCCACTTTTGCTTCTGGCCCCGCCCACCCCAGCATGTGGTCCTAGAGACGTTGCCTAGAAGGGATTGTGGCCCTCGCACTGAACAAGATTCCTCACCCAGGACCTAGTTGTAATTTTTATAACAGCCCTGTGAAGTAAATCAGTATTATTACCTTCCTTACTGCACCATGGAAAGATGCAGGCTGAGATATAATGGTCAGGAGAGAACCTGTTATTTACTGGACAAATATGTTACATATAAGTTTTCTAGGTTTGCTTTAGAGGATCCAATGTGTGTGGGGTGGGATTATCTATGTATCTCTCAGTTTATTAGAAGACACCTGAAGGCAGCACTGTAAAGGGAAGTTTTTAATGTTTGAAGTTTTACTGTGCTTAATGTTTTTAATTTGTTGGAAGCTGCCCAGCTTCCAACAAATAATAATAATATTATTAGCAGTTTTATGATGGCAAATTTGACTGACTCACCAGCCTAAGGCTGCCTTACAAGATAATGGCAGAGGCAAGATTCAAACCAGGGACTTGCCGATTTGAAGTTCTGCCTTTCAGCCACTATGCTAAACCAGCCCTTTCGCTACACCACCATGTCTTCTGGCTGCAAACTTTTGTAGGAGGCTGGGATTCTGGTCTAAGATAAAAACAGTAGCTGCTGAAAAGCTGGAGATGCTGGTTGATGCATAAAACATGAGATCCTGGTGCTTTCTGCTTTAATTACTTTTCTCTTTCAGTTTTGCAATTGTAGGCCACTGACCCTGGTGTTCCAGGATAAAAGCGAAAGAGAAGAACCGTTCAGTGAATTGTTCACATTTTAGAAAACTTAACTAACATGGCAAAGGTTATGATAATTCCTTACAAAAAGATTTTTTAAAGGAAGTTGATTTCATTGGTATATAGACCATAAGTCAAACTCTGGCAGAGGGAGCATCCCAACAAAGGAGTCCCATCAAGAGAATCCTTCCACCACCAGCAGTAGCAGGAGGGGCAACAATCTCACCTTTCCTCTCTAGCCCCTTTGAACTCTTACAAATAGGTTCCTGGGAGTTGTGGGGAGAGAGAAAAATTTGGTTCAGGCAGCCTTTAAAGGCAATCCTACCCAATTTTCACTTTCTGAAATGGTACACAAACCAAAAGATAGCCCTCTCCTCTTTTGAAATTCACATTTTTCCAAATTCTGCAGTGCAGTTCTCCAGTGCTCAAAATTGCATATACAACAGTAAAGTGTGCATTAAAAATGCATTTATTAGTGGAAATGTCATGCAAAAATTCGTTGCATATAAAATCGTGTATAATACGGGGAAACTGCACAAAAAAGTTGAGGGATGTTTGTGGGAGCCTTTAAAAAATAATAATTTACAAACTGATGTGGAAATGTGGAGAACTAAACTCAGGACTGGAAAGAAACAAGGAACTGAGAGACCAAGCAAAATGTACCTATCCCCAGTTACAGAGCTCTTCTGTTTTGCAGAGGGCAAGTTAGGATACAAACCAGTGTTTCTCAGTAACAGCTTTGTAATTTGCTTTTGTGAATTAGCATGTGCTTCAAACCTGTTGATGTTCAAAGTATGTATCTTCTTTTATTGTGGTTGTTCAAATAAGGTCAATTAAAAACCCTTGGTCGTTTTTTTAAATGGTATTTCACTGCCTAATGGACCAAGTATTTTTTGCCCAAACGCTTAATTCGAGACTTGATGTGTGCCTGGGGTCACCAGTGTGCTGCCTTTGAAGACTTCCCCTCGCAACCAGTGAGGCCTCTGATCTCCTAGCCACTCCTTGCTCAATGCACCCACCCCCCTTTGAAAAGGAAAAGGAAGAGGGAATGGCATTAGTCTGTCTCTCTTCCTCTTTCAGTTCCATGTGCTTTTTTGAGGCTCAGATCAGCAGCTGAGCAGAAAGAGGAGCAACTCAGAAGGTAGGAGAGAAAGGGGAGACTGGAGGGAAGAAGACTAAGTGGCCAGGGGGATGAAGTGGGGTGGAGAGTCAGATGGGTCAGGAGAGACAGAAAATGTATGCGAAATGGGTGAGGGTGATTGCACGGGTGTGTTCTGTGACTTGTTGGTGCTTTTGTTGTCATCCTGTGTAAAAACCATGAAAGAAAAGCAATTGCTTAATGCTTTCCTGATGCTGGCACACACCAGTTCTATGATGTTTTACTATACAGTCTACGCATGATGTGGGGTTTTCTGGAGCGGACTCTGCTTAAAATAATGCGGACACTGGAGAATCCGCTTCAATTCTACTGGAAAAAGCAAAGAATGTGCATGTGTATCCACATGCTTTTCATCTTTCTGTCTAGGGCCAGAGGAGAGAGGAGTAACCAGTGGGTATGGTGCTCCCAGTATTCTCTCAAAATTCATGGGACCCAAAACCATTAGTGTGTAAGGGAGGGAGGGTAAATTAGATTCAGTTCATTTAATGTCAAACCTAACCTGCACTTTCTGGCATAATACAAGAACTGAAAAACAGATACCATTCTAAATTTGCACTTCTGTGAATTTTGCAATGAGGTTCTCCAGCCACGTAACGTGTACAAAAATGAATGTAATAAAATGTGCATATATTACTGAAAATGGCGTGCAAAAAATTAGGGGAACTGCTTTGCAAAAATGTGTAAGAGAAATTCACTGATAATTTTTCACCAGGAGTTTTTTGTGTTGTTTTTTAATGGCAAACTGAGGTGGAAATGTGGAGAACTGAACTGAAGCTGAAAATGGAAACTGAAAGAAACAGAAACGGACACATTTACGGTACCCATCCTGTAGGGGAAGCTTTTAATGTTTAATAGATTATTGCATTTTAATGTTCTGTTTTGTTGGAAGCCGCCCAGAGTGGCTGGGGAAACTCAGCCAGATGGGCGGGGTATAAATTATTATTATTATTATTATTATTATTATTATTATTATTATTATTATTATTATCCCTACCTTTTACATATGCAGTCTCATGAGCCCAGTTTGCAAGTCACAGTAAACCATAGGTCATGGTTTACTGTGAGTACTCCTAATAGGTTTATCTTGCTCCTCCCCACTTGTGCCTAGAGGAAACAAAATACAATCCCTGGCTTAGCCTTTTGTCCAAAGTTTTGTTCTTAATTTGCTCATTTGTGTAAAACGAAACCATGATCCCTGGCTCAGATGTAATGCTAATTCAGGAATTATGTGTTGTTTCCTACACACATAAGGAAGAACAAAAACAGACCAGAAAGGTGTAATCATGGTAAGGAACTAGCCATGGTTTACTATGACATAAGAAGAAGCTGAGCATGCCGTATATAGAAGGAAAGTGTGCTGAAGACCAGCTGCCTAGAGAGTGCATCATTCCATGTAATTCAAGTGAAAATTGTCAAGAAAAGATGCTAGAGGTGAAATCACAACAGAATAAACAATCCAAGATCAAATGTGACCTGGGGGGAATTCCTTTCTGATCCCAAAAATATGGCGCACAGCCAGACAGGCACTGCAAGTGAAGGAAACCCATCCACCCAAGTCTTTGTTATTCAATTAACTGCCTCACTTATAAACAGATTAATTTGTCAATAAAAATGTGGCTGCTGCCTTTCTGTCCATACAGGTGTATTTAATGAAGATAACAATTTATTCAGACTAAATGATCCAGACAAGGCATTTATTGTTTGGAAAAATCACTGCCTGGTGCACATAAATTATATAGACCAGTGCCATCAGCACTCAACGTCATTTTCACAAGGGACAGCTCCAATTAAAAATCTACAATTTAAAATGGTGAATAATGAATTAATTGATTAATCACACCAATAAATCAATTAATGCCCTCACCGCCAGCAATTACATAAAGCATGCAAATTAGGAGGAGGAATCTTAGCTTCCTTTCACGATCACACTTACGGTTTGTTTGCATAATCTGAATACAGAGGGGTCTTTTAAAATCTCCATTTTGTTATTCTAAAATAACCCCAGTCCACACAAAGAAAGTAAACCCAATGTTTCAAGCCTCACTCCTTGGCTTATGATCTCTGGGCACTCATTTCCTCTGTAGAAGAATGTTGTCAACCCCAAGGGAGCAATAATCCCAATACACTGTAGGGGTAGGAACTTTGACTGCACTGCCTTCTTGAAAACTTCCCAAAGGCAAAACTGGGTGTTGTGAGAAGTGCAAATTTTACCTTTGTACAGTAGACTGGTTCCTGCACAGACTCACACACCTGTCTCTATCTACCATCCGGACAAGAAGCATTGCTAAGTTGAACGACATTTGCCAGCTACGCAAAAACACTCAGGGTGAGAAACAGGGGCAGTTGGGGGTGTGGGGGCTCAAGCTTGCTTTGAAGTCCTGCTTCTGACCTGAAAATGATGGTCCGTAAATGAATTTGTTCAATGATGGGGTGTGCTCTGCACATGTCTGGAGGCACGCTTGCCACCAGTAATCATTAGACGTCTTAACCCAATTTCAGAATAACATCATACACTCCAAACTCAATGCTTTTCACCTGCAGCAGATCACACTTCCAGCTGCTCAAGTACTTCTCAAGTACTGAGACATCATGAGGACAGAAAATCATGTTATAGGCATGTGTGGATGGAGGGCTCAGCCCTTTACCACAATGCCACACCAGCTTTTCTGCTTTTAGTATTTCACATGTTTGAAAGACAAGTTGCACAACATTCCCACCAAAACTGGTTCAGGGCCTGGGACCTGATAAGCAATTGATCAGCCATGCAAATAAGCCCACAACAATTACCAGCTTGCAACACATTTTGGTAGCCTGCTATTATGCTCGTAGCTTGCTTCCGCATGGTGACTGCAGAGGAGGGGAAGCTTTTCTGCTGGGCTGCCCATTTCCATGCTGGTTGCAAAGCAAGGATAGGGGTCTGTGGCCATGGAAGCAGGGAAACTCTCCCTCCTTCTTCAGCCCACTCAGACAAGTCATAGAATTGTACCCTTTGAAAGGACCCCGAGTGTCATCTAGTCCAACCCACTGCAATGTAGGTGTAGCTATGAGGCTCAAACATGCAATATTTAAACCACCTTTAGCACTCATGGCTTTTCCCAAAGAATTCCAGGAACTTGTAGTTCATTAAGACTGCTGGGAATTCTAGCTCTGTGAGGTATAAACTACAGTTCCCATGAATCTTTGGGAGAAGCTATATGCTTTTAATGTATGTTAAATGTGCTTTAAATGTTTGGTGTGGGTGTGACCTACCTCACTTGTATGGAATTCCTCGTTTCCTACAGCTACCGGTTGAATTGCTAAATACAAGGCTGCTATAGATCACATCAAACCTACTTTTCCCTCCTAAATTGAGCTGCATATAGCACTGGCCCCGTGGTAGGAGCCTTCCTTTACAACAGCAAAATGGGGGCAACAAAGCAGAGCAATGCCTCAACAAGTCTCCCAGCATGCACCAATCTATCCAATACAGCCGTCCTGCAGAAATCAGACTTCCGTGCTCATTAGAACATTTCAAGCTGATGCTGACTTTTCCTGTGAAATAGCTAATGAGGGATAAAGTTCAGCAGCAAATTACTTGAGAGTGACAAGGGAGGCACATATATTTTTATCCTCAGCATTTGCTTCATACATTGGGGAGGATGGCGCTGAAAGCATGAAGATTAAGGAAAAGCCACCTCTGGAAAAAGACATAGAGAGAAGGAAGCATTTACTTGCAGTGCAGCTCACACCCTGTTTGCATGGACTGTATGCATGGACAGATGAATGTGTGGAGTGTGTATTGGTGTGTGTGAGAGAGATTATGTCTGTTGTTCCCATGAAAGGACCCCGAACGTCATCTTGCATACATGCAAGGTGCTGTCTGCAGAGGCGGGGGATCTATACACATACTTCATAATGTGCATTTATTCTAGTTGCACTATCGAAACCCTGAAAAATCGGAAAGTACAGATAAGACCCCTAATGCAAGCAGAACCCTTAATGCATTGAGAGAGGGGTCAAGACCAGCTGACACAGACCCACCTCAATGGGTTTGTCTGAACACACTTTCAATTTACGCATGGAATTTAAGTGCCAGGGACTTTGGAGTCTCCAGCTGATGAAAGCGACTTTTCACACTAGAACAACTTAGCCAGATTGCCAATACAAGCAGTTTAAAAGCTGGGTGCGGACCAGCGCTTGGGGTGAAGATTGTATTCATTTGGTTTTGATGTGTGGTCATTCTTGTTTTCCTTTTCAAGCTTAGCAAACAGGCCCTTAAATGCATTTCCTCAAATTAACTCAAGCAAAGAAACAATGGCTACTGAATGGGTTATCGCTCTGGCCAGCCTCCGCCACCCCCACTCTTAGGAACTGCTTCCATGCAAAGCATAGGCCACATCTCCCTTCCCTGTGCTTTTTTGAGCAAGCATGCTTATTGTGTACAAACAACATTTGATGGCAGGGCTGGCCCAAGACATTTTAGCACCTGAGGCAGACCCCAAAATGGGTGCCCCCTCCTGCCCTACACCAGGAACAAGGGGAGGAGAGATTTATATCACAATCTGCTGCCCCTGTGGGTCCTGTCACCTGAGGCAGCCACACGGGTGGGCCAGCCCTGTTTGATGGTATGTGTCTCCAAGCAGTTGGGAGTGTGCAGTTAGCATCAGCTAGGGACCAATATACCAGTCACCCATTCCCTTGTGATGGTCTGAGAACAGGAATCTCTACAAAGGCAGGCAAGACATACACACAGGAAGCAGAGAAGATGAGAATCAGGAACAGCTGTGTTTCTGCCTAGTACATTTCCTCACAGATCAATGGATTCTGTCTTGGTTTTTGTTCTGCTGTATAATTGTTACAACAACACGCAGCAAATGTAGAGCTGGCATGCCGTTTCCTAGGCATGCAAGTGTTACTATAAGAAAGCAAAACATAAGAAAGCAAGACGACAGCAATTGCCACATGGAATGTGGTTGCAGACATATCATAGGCAGCCGCAGAATCTCCATTCACTAATTGCATCAACACCCCCCCCCAACCTGTTCCATTGCTTTATCATCCTTAGCTTTGGGGTTCTCTTGCTGTGCAACATCTTCCTGCAAAGCCCCACACCTGCCCACACAATACCATTTCACTGTTTTGTGTTATTTACAATGCTGTTGGTATTATACATATGTTCACTCATACATATGTACACCCTGCAAATGCTTTTTTAAATACAGTAAATGAAGCACACCAATTTCTCGATAAAATATCAAATACTCAGATCACACAGCAGGAAATTCCTGATAGGTAGCCTTTTCACAAACTGGTTTGACAAGTATCTGTTCAATGATCAAGCTCAGAGGTGCCCAAAGGGTATCTTATGTACAGTATATGAATGGGGACAGGTCTGTGACAATAGATTCTGGAATCAAGGTACCCACTCAAGGGTGTCTCAGACAGGCCAGGAAAGGCAATTATCATGCATTGAAATACCACTGTATTCTGCTCTGGTCAGACCTCACCTGGAGTACTGTGTCCAGTTCTGGGCACCACAGTTCAAGAAGGATACTGACAAGATGGAACGTGTCCAGAAGAGGGCAACCAAAATGGTCAAAGGCCTGGAAACGATGCCTTATGAGGAACGGCTTAGGGAGCTGGGTATGTTTAGCCTGGAGAAGAGAAGGTTAAGGGGTGATATGATAGCCATGTTCAAATATATAAAAGGATGTCATATAGAGGAGGGAGAAAGGTTGTTTTCTGCTGCTCCAGAGAAGCGGACACGGAGCAACGGATTCAAACTACAAGAAAGAAAATTCCACCTAAACATTAGGAAGAACTTCCTGACAGTAAGAGCTGTTCGGCAGTGGAATTTGCTGCCAAGGAGTGTGGTGGAGTCTCCTTCTTTGGAGGTCTTTAAGCAGAGGCTTGACAGCCATCTGTCAGGAATGCTTTGATGGTGTTTCCTGCTTGGCAGGGGGTTGGACTGGATGGCCCTTGTGGTCTCTTCCAACTCTATGATTCTATGAAAGGCATCTTGTTTGACAGACATGTAAAAATGTTGGGAGAAACATGAACTCTGAGCATGATCTGATTTACATGTACAATCCATTTTGTGATGTATCTGATTCTTTTGGGTTGGTCTTTCTGTGACAGGGCAGTTACTATCTGAGGGTTTAAAAATGGCAACACACTTTTATTTTGGGCTCCTCACCTTCTTGCAAGGGGAGAGAAGAATCTATTGCAACAGATACCATATGCAATATGCCTGCCTTACGACACCTGGTTCCATCTCAGTTTGTTTTCTCTAACCTATTGTTCTCCTCCTCCCCCATTCCCCCTGCACTGGGACATATATGGTCAATTCAACTTACACAGGGATTATGTTCCGGGAATAGCATGTAAAGCCAAAAATCACATATAAACACACTTTCCCTGTACCTCCAAATGCTCTCCCAATGTGAGTGAAATTGCAGACTCCCAAGTCCTGGGATGCCTGCCCTTTTTAATTTTTTAGTAAAGTTTCACAAGTTAAATCCGTGTAAATTGTGAGTCAACTGTATACAGTACATTTAGCTTAGGTTCCTCCCCTTTAAATATAGGGAATAAACCACACTGCATGTATAACCCCTACCACAAAGCTACCTTTCACTTCCAATGCATAAAGTCGAAGTGGAAAATCATAGTATTGACGATTATTGCCTTGGAGGGGAGCATTGCAAAAAGAAAAGAAAAGAGGTTTAGACATAGTCGTGACACGTTTCATCTGCATTGCGTGGGGAAACTCTTTAAAGCTGACTCACTCTGCGCCCCGTATAATCGACTAGCAATTCCTTCAGAGGATGGAGAGGGGGGTGGGCTGCCATCCAGTTTGTCTTCATAAATTTCAGATCAAGCGAAAGCACCTCTCCGCTCACGGCAGTCCACACAAACAACAAGGCGAGTACTAAGAACTGGAATGCTGTCTGCTGCTATTTTGCCTCGGGCTCCTTCCACCCCAGATCTTCCCTGTCATGCTACAAAACGGGTGGCTTCCCTCCATGTCAAGGCGGCGGCGGCAGAAGAGACCGCCTGCTACAAGGCTTCCTAATCCAAAGGCCTTTCACACGCTGGAGAATAAACAGCTTTCCTTTTACCTTGAAAGTCTGCTCAGCTGTGCGATTAAGTCTCCTTCTAATAGCCTCTGCCAGACAGTCAGTTAGCCTGCTGCCAAAAGGCCACTGCCTCAACTTCAGGCAGGTACCCATCTGCACTGTCACAGAGATTAAGAGTGCTTAATCCACTTGCAAACCCCTCGCCGCCTTCAAAAACAGACGGTGGCTCCCCCCCCCCCCGGCACCAGTGGGCATGCCAAAGTGATGTTTCCAGCAATGATGTGGGATGAGCATAACAGTATTTAGCACTTTGCATCTCAGGCGTGCTTTGTAAACATTAATCTTCAGCTGCATCCTTTCGAAACAAGTATCTCCATCCGTGATTACAGGTGGATAGTGTAATGCGTTCAGAGCAGGGCAGGGCCCCATTGCTGTTAGACTGTAGGTCCTACGGTCTCAATATTTCTCCGCTAAAAGTGTTGCCTCACTCAGAGTCCAAACAATCCTGCAATAGCCGGATATGTGCTGTGAAATTCTACACTGAGGAAGATGGAAGGGGGGTGTAGGGAGGGAGAGAGGGAGGAGAGCTGTTGGCTCCAGGCAGTTATTGGTTGACATGGTGCAGCACGATAACCTTGATCTTCTGCTTGCACCGCTATTCAGGCTGTTGCTACTTATTAAATTATCCAGCCTTTTAAATAATCCCCCTACCCTGTTTAACCCCTGCTTCAGTCTGCCTCAGTGTTTTCTTCTTCTTTGCAGGTAGACACCACAGTCTGACTGGCAGAAAAGGGTTAATATGAAATGCAAGCTGGTTTGTAGTTTTCCATTTGTTTAAAATATTTCTAATAATATTTGCAGAGTGATTTACAACAATATCAATGAAAGGCAGCAACAAAGTGCAATAAAATCTTTTTCTTAAAAAAGGGGGGGGGCAAACAGAATGTTTGTGGCAGGAACAGTGCACTGGACTTCACTAGAGGCAATCTCAGTGCAAGAACACTGAAATAGGAAACATAGGAAGCTGCCTTATACAAAGTCATAGGATTGTAGAATTGTAGAGTTGGGAGGTACTGCAAAGGTCATCTAGTCCAACCCCCTGCAAAGAAAGAATCTCAACTGAAGCATCCATGAGAGATGGCCAACCAGTGTCAGACCATTGGTCCATCTAAGCTCAGTACTGGCTACACTGACTGGCAATGGTTCTGCAGCCCTAACTGCAAATGCAGGAGAATGAAATTTGGACCTTTTGCCTGCAAAGCAGGGTGGATTTGATTTAAATCAAATTGATTTAAATCACTACTCAGTAAGACTTGATTTACGGTAAATCACTAGTCAGTAAGACCTCTTTCAAATCTTCTTCTTTTTTTACAGAAAGACTAATTTTTGGTGGTATAATCTTAATATTTACAACCAGAGGAAGGTTTCATTTTTGGAATAATAAATTTTCAGAGTAGTTTTTACAGTTATATCAAAAATCATTGATTTGGTTATACTATTAGAAATACATAGACAGATCATTATGAAATTATTGTGAGGTTTAATAAGTTAACTGTTTATATTTGGACAACTTTTCTGCTGTACCTGTACTTTATTGGAGGGAGAAAAAATAATCATTCCCTTAATAACAATTTAAACAATTTATCTAAATTTATTTAAACTATTTATCTAAAGCAATAACATTATAGCATATGTATCCATGTTTGTTAACTGATGTGGTTAAACATGTGTTGTTGTTTTTAAAAAACTTAGACGGAGTTTTAGCAAACATGAAAAACTTAAAAACAAATCCTTAGTTCCTGTAAACTTAAATAATAATAATTTATTATTTATACCCCGCCCATCTGGCTGAGTCTCCCCAGCCACTCTGGGCGGTTCCCAATCGAATATTAAAACAATACAGCATTAAATATTAAAAGCTTCCCTAAACAGGGCTGCCTTCAGATGTCTTTTAAAATTAGAATAGCTGCTTATTTCCTTGACATCTGATGGAAGGGCGTTCCACAGGGCGGGTGCTGCTACCGACAAGGCCCTCTGTCTGGTTCCCTGTAACCTCACTTCTCGCAATGAGGGAACCGCAAGAAGGCCCTCGGCGCTGGATCTCAGTGTCCGGGCTGAACGGTGGGAGTGGAGACGTTCCTTCAGGTATACAGACCGAGGCCGTTTAGGGCTTTAAAGGTCAACACCAACGCTTTGAATTGTGCTCGGAAACGTACTGGGAGCCAGTGTAGATCTCTCAGGACCGGTGTTATGTGGTCCCGGCGATGCTCCCAGTCACCAGTCTAGCTGCCGCAATCTGGATTAGTTGCAGTTTCCGGGTCACCTTCGAAGGTAGCCCCACGTAGAGCACATTGCTGTGATCCAAGCGGGAGATAACCAGAGCATGCACCACTCTGGCGAGACAGTCCGTGGGCAGGTAGGGTCTCAGCCTGCATACCAGATGGAGCCAGATGGGGTTTTAAATAGAAAACTATCCTTAGAAAGATTTTTCCTCCAAAAGCATTTTATTTTTAAAAAATCTGATTTAAATAAAAAAAATCCATGTTTTTTTAATAAAAATAATCATTGATTTTGATCCACGCTGCTGCAAAACATCTGCTCTACCACTGAGCTCTGGTCCCTTCAACCGGTGCAGCCTTCACAGGTCACAATTAAGCCTTGCTTCCATTTGCCCCCTCTAAAAGGTCCATCAAGCAAACGATGTAGCTAAACACGAAATAAATTAGTTAAGGGAAAAGGAAAATACAGCAGAAAGATGCAAACATCCATCAAATATTTAAAAGCATCCCAAGAAAAATAAAAGCTGTTCATCCAAGCCTGCAGAAGACTGGAGAAGAAATGGCAAGCAAAATATACATAGGCAGATATAACCACAAGGGTAAAATTTACATCTACAGCAATAAATCAGCTGCTGAATATCAGCTGCTTGGGAGGTCATCAAAGCACATTGGCCATGCACCTGTCAGGGATGAGCATGGTAAGGATGCTTGAGGAATTCAGTTTTCATGAACTGGCCTCATCAGCACCTCCTGGACTAAAGTGTGGATCAGAGCATACTGAATCTCGGTTGAATGGCCATTTCTCATGGATGCTTTAGTTGAGATTCCTGCACTGCAGGGGGTTGGACTGCATGATCTTCGGGGTTCCTTCCTGCTACAGTTATATGATTCTATGAAAATAATAATAATAGTATTTTGAGTAACTGTGCCATTACTTATTACTATCTTGAATCGAATCATTGCGTTAGGATCTTCCTTAGAGGGTGATGCAAACTGCTATTGTGAATCATGCTTTTTAATTGAGTAGTTCCTGAGTTGAAGGAACCAAAGGGGCAGTGAGTCGAAAAAGTTTGGGAGCCACTGGGCAGGCAAGAAGCATTGTGGAGCAGCAATAAAACTGCCAGCACATTTTCAAAGCTAAGCAGGGTCCGGTATGGTTTCAAATTGGATGGGTAACAGGGTGTTGAGATTCCTGCCTTACAGGGGGCTGGAATAGATGGCCCTCTGGATCCCTTCTACCTCTATGATTCTATGATTTCAGCCAGGCAAAAACACTCAAGGATGCTACAGAGCAGGGCCAATGAGGGGTGTGGATTTAGGAGAGTCCTGAGGCCCAGATAGAGAGGGCTGGAGGGCTGGATCAGCTCTGAGGCCTGAGGTGAACTGTCTCTGTCCTCAAATTAACTCCATTTGATTATGGAGTGGAAATGGTGGTCCTCACAAGCAGGATGGTAGAACATATTGCAAGAAAATTGTGCCAAGTGAGTGCTCTCCTTTATCTGAAGGGGGGGAAATCTAAGTGGAGGAGAATCCAGGAAAAAATAAGAAATGTTGGCTCAGCTCAGCTCTAGTCTCCTTCTAAGAAGCTCTGCTCCTGACACTTTTTAATTGCAGAGATCCCTCACTCTCTTGCAGAACAATACTTCCTTAAGGTTCCCTGTAGTGAGACGATGACTGGTAATAAACCAGCTTAGGTCTATAGTGTAGGAACACCCTGAAAGTCAAGGTGGAGGACTCATTTAGCAATGTGCAATACTGCAAGGCGAAGTGCCATGAACCAGTAATTCCTGACATTACTATTGATCTACAGTTATTCAGACAATGAGGATGGAAACCCATATGTATTTGTGAAAGGCTCTATGTTCATGAGGGTTATTTTAAAAGAGAAAAAGGGGGAAAAGAATGGGAACTAAAAACTGCCAGTGCCACCCACAGCTTATCTTTATCTATGAAAGGCTGCCAAACCTATTGATTGCTCCATTACACTGATTGACAGCTAAATAAACACTTGCTCCTAACAAATAGCTATGATTTTTTTTATATAAAAAAAGCAATTAGGATCTCTTGAGCTTGCAGCTGTAGAACTGGATTGAAATAAGCATTAGACAAAAAGAAAGCAAAAAAATAAAAAAGGGACACTAGCTGGAAGTCCAGACATGTGTTATATGTAAGTGTTACAAAGCGTCTGGAGAAAACCCGCCGTTTTCAGCAGTTTCAGAGGCAATCCATTGGCCGCAGATGGTAGTTGCTGCTGTGAAACAACTTCCCATTAAAATACTTTTGCACTAAGCTGCAGAGTCCTGAGAGCATAAATACCACTTCCACACTTTCCCAAGTCAGAACCACAATCAGCACTATTCATGCATTTCTTTGTGCCACCCTCAGCTCCTTTGGGAGGGATAGCAGGCTATAAATCACAGGAAGGAATGATGGCAGGGGTTGCCAACATGGCACCCAGGGGCACCATTGTGCCTGCTATGGTACCTGCTATGGTATCCACAATACCATATGCCACAGTACCTGCTATGGTATCCACGAAAGGTCTCAGTAAATAGTTAATAATTAAATGGTTGGTCCATGAACACTTAGAAAGGATTCTGTGATTACTAAGACTCAGCATAGGATTCTCAAAAACAAGTCATGCCTTCCAGGATTGTTACACGCCGCACTTTGCAATAAGTTAGGGTTGCCATATGTCTGCCTGAAAAGCTCAACAACTTTGCATTTAGGCAACCCTAAATAAGTTATAATACTAACACACTGGTGTGCAAAGGAAAAACCCTTCCCCAACTTAACTCAGGTGCACAGGAAATGATTGCGAACAGGAATGAAATAAACACACAGGACTAATTTTTCTCAGCTTGCAAATTTGATAGAAAATAATTATCATTAGAACTGACTTCCCAGGAGATCACCATTTATCATCATCATCAGCTAATCAGGCTCTTGCTTCCGTAAAAATGAAAAAAAAACTGGCTTTAAACAAAAGGACTGAGCAACACCTTTCTAAAAACAAAAACATAAAAACCTGCCTCATTGTTTACTAAGCAGCATCTTGCTGTACAGAGAAAACTGTATCCCAGTAAATGGAGTCCCTTTGAAACTGATAGAGCCCCTTTTCCAAGTTCAAGCACTTCATGTGCATTAGCTTGGTAACCTTTGCAACCCTGTAAGGTAGGCCTGGAAAATCACCCCCATATTGCAAAGGTGGGGTGGTGCTAATAAGCTGGAAGTCACCCACTGAATCCAATACACAATTTTAAGCAGGAATTTCCTGATTTAAAGCTCAATCTCTTAGTCCTTGTGTTACATCAGTGCTCTGAAATACAGCATAGCCTCTCCCCATCATCTGAAACCTTGACTGCAGAACACAGGGAGATCCTATGGACATTCATCCAGAAAGTTTCCCAACCAATATATTTCCACAATGTGTAGACAGCAGGGAGGTGAAGCAAGAAGTGGGGTGATGATAGGGATAATGTCCCCTCCCCTACCTATGCACTAATGGGGTTTAATACCTGAATAGGGCTTCCATCTTTTCTAAACCCTGGAAGAATAAATTAATTTTTATTTATAAGGTTTACATAGCACCTTACTGCATTAAGTTCAAGGAGGCAAACAGCACAATAAAATAAACAGACAAGCAACGCAAAGTTCAAAACACAACTGTGATTAAAAATACTGTAACAACAGAAAAGGGTGCAAGGGGGACATTAAAGACCGTAATCCCACTAATTTCCAATTTGACATTTAGGTACAGTCAAAGAAAGGACAACAATTTTCTCTCAAGTTGCCTTCCTCGTTTACAAACTACAGATTAAGGTAGCACAGGTGAGTCAGTATTCACTGCGATCAGAATTCACTGTTGCCGATTTCAGTCCACAAGTTATATGTAATTGATTACACTTCCCCCAATTTGGACTGTGTTTCCTTTGGACTAAAATGAATTATGTGAAATACCGTAACAGAATGACAACGTAACTTACACAGTTAAATTACATAATTTCGCCATAGAAGACTGTGAGATGAATAACATTGGGGGTTTTTTGCGGAAGGTGAACTGCAGCAGAATGGAAGCATTGCTGTATGTGACCCACTGAGGGCAGAACAGAGAACAATGCCTTCCTGCATCCCTAGTGAGGAAGCAGTTCTAAGCCCAAAACATCTCCACTAGGAATTTAAGGAGACATCAATTTCAGCCCCCTCCTGTGTTTGCCACAGTCAGTGCTGTATCTCTTCCGCTGCAGTTCGGGTTCTGCTAAAACCTACACAATTTGTCTCACTGTCTACAGAGGCCGAAACTAACATAATTATATAATAAATCCCAGTGTATTTCAATGAAGGGAAACATCAAAAACGATACATAAAATTACATTTATGTAATGCCTGAGGACTAAAATAAAAATAAAAATGATAGCAAATACTGCTCACATTGGCTTGCCTAGTTTCCATTCCTGGCCTTGAACAGGCATGCAAATTGTGGCTATTTTAGCTCCCATTTCCATTTCTGATGGAATTCTCCAACATACCTACTCCCAACACTTATTCACATAAGACAACTTCACCAGCCTAGCGGGCACCAGTTGCTTAGGACTACAACTTCCATCATCCCCAGCCAGTGCTGCCTTGGTGTTCAAGGGAATCAAGAGGACACCAAGTTGGTGATACTTCATGTAAGGGATGCTTATTCATCCTTTCTTCCCCCACTCCCTAGTGATAAGAGTTACTTGGGGGAGTTATTTTGTGTCTTCATAAAAGCAATTCAGTTATCAGATCTAAATAGGACAAGCTCTGGGAATGTACCAAGACGAGGGCAGGATCTACGCCCCCTCCTCACCCCAGCCACACACCTTAGCTGACACCTACAACATGCCCTCACATAACGCCCTCCCCATCACCTCAAAAACAGTTAGTTTCCATGGGAATACAGCAAAGGCTGTTTCCATTAACATTAGTTTCGGGGTTTTTGTTATTAGCACGGATTCTCATTTGATTAAGTATTTAAAACCACATTTTCTAAAATCAATATTTGGAGAAGTGGAGTAATGTTTTTTTAAGTCTCAAAGTCATTAAAATATCCAGCTTTTCAGCTGTGTCATTAGAAGTGTATTTCAACCGAGCGTTTTTTCGCTCTGCCCCCCCCCACCCGCTATCTTCCTTCTTTTTTAATCATACGGCTAAAGAGCAAAAGAGAACTGATATGGAAACCACATGAAAGACATGGCCTCAGTCCAAAAGGATATCAGGCATCACCCTTGACGATATAACCAAATATTAATTTAATTGCAGCTTACATAATTATACTTTTATGGTGCTACTCTGCGCTGTTATAGTAGGAAATCAAACAGCAAACAAAACACCTACCTATGCTATATAAAAATAAATCCCTGTAAAATTAAGCATAATATAAATGGGAGCTCATTGACAGCTTGTTTTAAGCATGCCATATGTCCTCCATTCCTTTTGGCAAAGTGGACCAACACCTAGGTCCTAGACAATGCATCCCATTGCACCAAGGCATTGAACAACATATGGGTTGTCTGTTGTCTAGGAACGATGCTTCCCCCCCACCAAAAAAGATGTCACTCTCAAGCAGTTTTGGCACATAGTGGTCTTGTCTGCTTCCCAACATTCTGAAAGGAAAGGACATTCAAAAATATGAAGTCCCCTCTTATCTCTAAACAACCTTTGGATTAAAGGGTGGGGTGGGAATCACTATGGCTTCCTCCATACAGCGTTCCCATCATTTGATTTAAATAACTGTAGTACCCTAATAGAATCAGAGAATTATTTTAGTTGGAAGATATCCCAAAAGTCACCTAGTCCAACCCCCTGATCTGCAGGAATCACAGCTAAAAAAACCCAAACCTACAATGAAGGTATCCATTCCACTTTCAAATAGCTCTCTTGCCACCAGCCAAGTTCTAATGCTTAGTCTGAATCACCTTTCTTGTAATTTGAATCCATCGGTTCAGATCCTACCTTCTGGAGCAGCAGAAACAGATCAAGTGGTGAAAACTAGGTACCTTGTAATTATTAGACCTTTTTTAGATTCACTGTAAAAGGACAAACTATATGGGCAACCTGTGATTGGACCATCAAATGATAAATATACCTGGAAATAGGCCCAGTTTTGAAAAAGACTGCAGTGTGGGCAGAGGGAAGGGAAGGCTGAACCCTTTCACCTGCACAATTTTCTTAGTTAAAACCCCAACTGCAACCACTAAGTTACTGTATGCCATGGGGCAATATATACAGTGTTTCCCCAAAAATAAGACACTATCTAATATTTATTTTTCCTCAAGAAGACGCACTATGGCTTATTTTCAGGGGATGTCTTATTTTTTTATTATGCGTCCAGCCTCGCCTCTTCCTTGGCGCCCTCCAGAACTGTGCCTATCACTATGTCTTATTTTCGGGGTATGGCTTATTGTGCAAATGCTTAGAAATCCTGGCTACGGCTTATTTTATGGGTATGTCTTATTTTCGGGGAAACGGGGTACAGATACAATAAAGGTTAACCACTACAGCTCCATAAATCTGGGGCTGCAAACACCCATCAGCTGTCCTTAGGTACCCATAATGCTTCTGGTAAAAAAAAAGGAAAGGAAGGAAGCACAACAGGATGAAAGAAGGATGGAGTTAAAATCCTATTGAAAAGGCTTGTATGCCTGTCTCTCAATTAGCATACGGACTCTAGTATGTAGAGGCAACCAACCTTCCTCTGCAGTCTTGTTACAATTCAAAATGGTGTTTTTCCCTCCCAGATTTGGATACCAAAAGATTCAGCAAGGCTTTTGCTAAATCATCATTCAATGGCTTGGCTTCGATGCTGTGTTTAAACTACAGTTTAATGTGATGAGAGTAAGTCACAGGCTCCCGCCTTCTGCCCCCGTGTTGTGGCTGCAAGGAAGGAAAGGTTCAGAAGCTTTTGCTTCCAGTTTAAATTAACCATAGCTTGTTGAGTCATTCAAAACAACAAATGATGATTTGTTTGAAACAAGTGAGCCAAAAATGATGGGCTGCAAAGTTGGTTTGTTTAAGCAAACCATTGTTTGACAATATTAGCCACCACTTAGGGTTCAGAAGCTGCAGTAGGCAACACTGAACTGAACTGGAAGCAGAAGCTTCAGATCTCACAGATACACAGGAGGAGGCGCACATAAGCCCAAAGATTACTGTGGCTCGTTCTCATCACACTAAACTACGGTTTGGTGTGATGTCTGAACCCAACCAAAGAGATTTACGTTTTCATGCTACAAGAGGAGGTGGGAGAGCACAAAGAGGGGAGGCCAGGGACTACTTTTTGAAGCATCAATGATATTTCTTTAACTCTCCCACAGATCTTTACATCAGACACATTCTGAAAGCTACACATATCCAATCCAATTCTCAGCTGGTAGCACAGAGCATTAACTTCATTATTTTCTACAGCTTTTTAACCAAAATTACACAAGCCCACCTGTGGCCCTTCACAAGTTATTTCTTTTCTTTTTGTGGCGAGTAAGCATTATTTATGCTTTTCTGAGTTTCCCCACTCAAAATATAGGCATAGGAGAGCTAAACAACCATTTGCATTCCTGAGATTTATACTGCAGGCATGCTCCCCCTTAAACTGTGTTAGAGAATAAGCCTTACTGGCATGTCCCTCCCATACCTAAACAGACACATAACCAAAGCATGAAACAAGCACATGAGTCACAACCCAACCCATAGGTAAAACAATACACAAAGATAGCAACCTGACAGGCTGGGACTATATCAGTCAGTTTAAACTGAGGCAGTATGTCTGTGCTATTTTATAGTAACTGAGTGTTGTTTTTATTGTGTGTGTTTTACCTGCTGCAGTGCAGAGGAATGGGCTTTTTACTTTACTGTATTGTTGAAGACCTCCGCAAAGGCAAGAGAGTGTCTGTTTTTCAGGCTCTCCAGATGTCGAACTTCAATTCCCACCAGTCCCTGCAAGCAGAGCCAATCGCCAGGGATGGTGGGAGTTGTGGTTCAGCAACCTCTGGAGGGCCAAAGGTTCCCCGCACCTGATGTGATACAATGACAACAGTTTAACAAATTTCCTTTGTCAAAGACCCACGTGCTGAAAAGCTGAAGCAAGTACAGACCACAAAGCTGGTCCAACAGCCTTTCCACAGCTACTTCTCCCTTCTGTTTCCTTCTCCAGCGTTTGTGCTACCACCAGTTTTGCAAAGCCCTACTTTATCTCACTTATATCCTGTGCACTGATAGTGAATTCATTCTCTGAATGTGAATCATGATATAGCTGCATCCTTTGTTGGAAACCCTACTTATCCCTTTAAAGTACACAAGTACTGGCAACCAGAAAAAGAATGTAGTAACAACAGCAGCAAAAGTAATTTATTGTTACAGTATTATTAAAGAGGACGGATTAACAATGCATGCACCTTCATAATCGCCCCAGTAGTGCCAATGCATGTTGGCATTTATGCACCAGACACAGATGCTTCATTCCAGTTTAACACAAATGTAGGTGTAGATCTGAACAGGAAACTGCCAATTCTCCATCCCAGACATAGTCTGCTGACGTGCAAATGTGCCACCAACCTCTGAGGCCAGAAAAAGCAAACACAGTTTAAACACCTGTTCTGATTTCAGCCACTTCCTTCAGATCCAATCATTTTGCATTCCAGTTCATTGGATGAGTAACCTTGCATGGGTTGCATCTTCCTTGCATTTTGTCTGCAGAAACTGCTCATTTCCCAACCTTGCTCACCAGTTTAATCTCTTCCCTCCCCGATATTGCTGAGCATAGAGTCCCAGCCAGTCAGACTGCCAGCTTGTTTCTCTGCCTGCCTTTTGGCAAAATGTCCATTTCATAAGAACGTAAGGGGTTCGAGCTAGTGTAGCAAACCCACAAGAAAGGTTAGAGAGACCAGAGAGAGAGAGAGAGAGAGAGAGAGAGAGAGAGAGAGAGAGACTTTTTAGCTTTTAGAAAAGGCAAGTAAGATATGACAGAAGTTTATACAGTAACATTATGCATGACCTGGAGAAAGTGATTAGAAAAAAGTTTTTCTCTCATAACACTAGAACTCATGGACATACAATAAAGCCAAACGTTGGAAGATTCATGACAGATAAAAGAAAGCACTTCTTCATGCAGTGCATCATTGAACAATGGAAACTCACTCCCATAGGAGGCAGTGACAGCCACCAACTTGTTTGACTTTAAAAGAGGACTGGACAAATTCATGGAGAATAAGGCTATCAATGGCTACTAGCCATGACGGCTAGGCTTTGTGTCCATGGTCGGGGTCCATAATGCTTCTGAACACCAGTTGCTGGAAGTCATAGAAGGGAAGAGTGCTCTTTTACTCAGGTCCTGCCTGCTGGTCCCCACAGGCATCTGGTTGGCCACTGTGAGAACAGGATGCTAGATTGGATGGGCTGCTGGCTTGATCCCACAGGCTCTCATTATATTCTTATGATTGACCCATGTGAGATTCATTTCTAAATAGGGATTTGAACTTGGGTTTTCCCAGGTCTCATCTGATACACTAATCTACTCTTCCCTGACCTAGTGCCCTCCAAAAGTTTTGGACTACAACTCCTGCCCATCCCCGACCGTTGGCTATGCTTGTTGGGGTTGTTAGGAGCTGGAGTCCAAAACATCTGGAAGGCACCAGGCTGAGTGCTCTAACCACTACACCACACTTCACTCAGGTAAGACATGCAAACATGCTGTGCAAAACACAGAAAAACACCTTCCAATCTGCATATAATTGGCTGCTTGACTGCACACTGTCTCCATCTTCCTGTTGATCAAATGTCAGTAATTTTTGGCCCTCAAGATGATACTGAACTACAACTCCCATCACATCGCCCATTGGGCATGCTAGATGTGGTTGATGGGAGTTGTAGTTCAGCTGAAGGTCTCCTGCTTTCGATAGTCACAAAAATGTACCTCACAGTCCATGACAGGAGCACCAAGTGAACAGCAAAGATCTAATTTGCAAGTAAGGAACTGAGGCCAACAAAGTCCTGAATTTGCTCACAGCCAAGTGTTCAGGACAGGAATTCAACCCCAGGGCCGTCTCAAGCACGTTGGGCGCCCTGGGGCCGTGGTGCGGAGATCGCTCCAGCGCCCCGTCCTGCTCCGTTTCTTGGCGCGGCTGGTGGGCGGGCGCACCGCACGGCACCCCCCTACCAGGCCGGCGCCCTGGCACCCCGCACCACCCAGACTACCCCTAGAGCCGGCCCTGTTCAACCCTCTCAGATTCAGGATCATCAAGCCCCACTAATGCCATCATTAATTAACCTGAAGGTGTTACTTCTAGAATCCATGTGCGTGGGAACGTTTTTCTGCCAAAAATAGTGGCTTGACACATCTATTTTTAAAATAGCAATTAAAAGCATCCTCTCACACTAGCTTTTCAGGAAAAACTTACATAGACTTACAAAACATTAATTTACTTAGACATCTTAGTCCTTAGTCAGCAGCTGGCTTTTCCAGAGCGCAGCTCTGAGCAGGAATGAAGGAGTGGCAAGCCAATTGGTGGGAACAGCCATAGCATCTGTTTTTCATGCAGAATGTCCCAGATTCGATCCCCAGCATCTCCAGATAGGTCAGGAGAAAGGTTCTCTGCCTGAGACCCTGGAGAACTACTACCAGTCAGGTTGACAATATTGAGCTAGCTGGTCCAGTGGTCTGACTCAGTATGTCTTCCTATGTTCCTATGATCGTCTTGCTGCCATGTTCTTTTGACACAGATGCCAATTCTCTACACTAGCAGCTGACCTACTTTATTGTCCATTTCAATAATTGGCAGCAATTAGGATAGATACAAGAAGTGGATGTGCAAGGGAGGTACAGTCTGAAGGCACCTGAAACTACCACCTTGCTGAAGCTGAGCAGGTCTGGGTGTAATCAGTGCCTGCATGGGTGGTGTAGTGGTTAGAAGTTTGGACTAAGACCCGGGAGACCAGGGTTCAAGTCCCCACTCAGCCATGAAGCTCGCTAGACCAGCCATCTTGGGCCGCTCACTGTCTTTCAGCTTAACATGCCTCACTGAGTCATTGTGAGGATAAAATAGGAAGAAAAATGCATGCTATCTTGACCTCTGTGTAAATAAACTAGCCTGCTGAACAAAAGAAAGAATGAGTGAGTGTGTGTGTGTGTGTACGAGAGAGAGAGAGAGAGAGAGAGAGAGAGAGAGAGAGAGAGAGAGAGAGAGAGAGAGAGAGAGAGAGAGGTTATATGCCCTTGTTTCTCATTTTGATCCTTTTGCATGGATTTCTAAGTTTTGTAGTATTTTATGAATTGTAACTTGCCATTATTTTTATTTATTATAGTTCATTGTAATTGTTAAATCTAAGCTGAATAATTATTTGCTGATATTTAATTTTACTCGTTACTATTATTCTAATGGATTGTTGGATATTGCTTTATTTGATATAAATTTATTTTAAAGTTATGTTCTTATTATGACTTTTTTGTATTGGATCAGATCATTATTAGGTGTGTGATCTTTGCTGTCCATTTTGTTATTCAGCTCATAAACCGCTTTGTGCATGGTAATACAGAAAGGCAGAATACAAACTAAAAGCAAAATTAAATGAAAGGTCAAATTTGCACCTGTTGCTCCACCCCTTTTCCCACCGCCCCACCCACCACTGGCATATGGGCCTCAGAGTTACCCAGTGGATAGTTACAACGGAATGGAATGGTCTCGGTTGTGGGGTGCACATTTTTATTCTCATTTATTTATTTATGGATATTACTTTGACAAAATATAAAATTAAATTAAAAAAGAAGGATACCCAGCAGGAAATGTGACCCTCTTCCCCTTATCAGAACTATCCCATGTTCATGGGCAGCCTTGTGCTATCCTCAAAGCAGGATAATATCTTGATTTGAGCATCCTTAGAATCAGCAGGCGACTTTTGGTGGCCAGCAGCATTAACACACAGATGAGTTCAGAGGTAGACCTGCTTCGCTCTGTTCAACATGGCAACCAAGCCACCCCCTACCATCCGTGAAAGATGCTCTTGTGGGCAGGTACCTGGCTAGCACCTGGCCAACCTCAGCAGGAGGAGCTATGGTAGATGCAGCAGCCTGTTGACAGTGATGGTGGCGGCTGCTGGGGTTCTGGCACCCCTGTACCTGCCTGAGCATGCTGAGTGCTGGCAGCAAGGACACAGTACAGCCAAGAGGGGAAGATACTCTGATGTGCAACCTGGCAATCACTGACCATTTCCTACATAACCTGGGTTTCCCACAGACAGATGCTCAGACGGAGAATCTCGCTGCAAATACTCTACAGCACGCGCCTGGTGCTTAAACTTCTTTTTTCCCCGCTTGACCTTTGCTGGATAGGATGCGAGTGAACTGTTCACCCTCTTCTTTTCAACATCTGTCCATAAACCATCTGTGAGCCATTTATCATAGCCCACCAGGCCAAAGATAAGAACCAGTGGCACAGTTCTCACTTATGCAGACTAATGCTTCAGACCCCGGTCACAGTGTGAATTAGGAAAAAATAAACCTGGAGCAAAATGTGCTGGTCCCACGAAGGATTCAATATTCTAAACAAACAACTCCTATTTTAAGAGACTATTCTGTGGCAGAACTCGTTTTCTCTCCCTCCCTCTCTTTGTGCAACAAATCCATTTTATAAATCATTATAATCTAGTAATAACAAGAAAGGGTGTTAGATACCGTGCCTGGAAACCAGATGCAATGTTCTTCTAAGAACTTAAAACCCAGAGATTGCTGCTAAAGCTGCCCATTTTAACATTTCTCCTCCCTTGTCTGTGGCATGCTTTCTAGGGAAAAATGCTGAAAGCACAGTAAAAGCCCAAATTACTCATGGATTTAGTAAGAGATTAACCCAGCTTTCCAGTAACAGTAGTAGTTTCTGAAAAGCCCAGCAAGGCCGTTATTGGTTTTAATGACATATTGTTTATTACTTTTAGGACACCGACAGAGCAAGATTTTGATGAAAGCAGCCTTCCAATGGGTCCAAAACCTACTGCTTCAAAAAAACAACAACAACAACCTGGCATTATTAAGCTCTTGAATGCTTTTCAGAAGCAAAAAATATCCTTTCCAGTTACACTAGTCAGGCCTACTTGCATGTGATTAGGGCCACATCTGTGCCATGTATTCAAAGCATCATGATATTCCAAAGCTTACCCCAAAGATTCCTGAGAACTGTAGTTTGTTGAGGGTGTTGAGATCTCTGTTCACCTCACAGAGCTATGATTCCCAGTTCCCCAAAAAGGAAGATTGGTTTTTACACCACTCTGGGAATAATCACTCCTCCATCCACGGAGCTATGACTCCCAGAATCAAGTTTTTCCTTCTCCCTCCATAAGATATTGTTGGAGGAGAAGGCAGTGGTGAGAGAAGGGAAACACTTCAGCCTGTATTCTGAGTTTGTGTTTGTTCCTCCTACCCCTCAGGTATTTATGGGTACCACCGCCCAGAGGCACATGCTCAAGGGCTCTTGACTGTAGCTCTCAGCAGTGGATCAACCATCAGCCGATGAAGCATTGTTGACCCTATACTGGGAAGAGTTCAGATTGGTGTGCCTGTTTTAGCACAGCTGATGTAATGCCTTGTGAATTGTGCATTTTAAAGCCAATGCAATTCTGGGCTGCATCAATAGGAGTATAGCATCTAGATCAAGGGAAGTAATAGTACCACTGTATTCTGCTCTGGTCAGACCTCACCTGGAGTATTGTGTCCAGTTCTGGGCACCACAGTTCAAGAAGGATACTGATAAGCTGGAACGTGTCCAGAAGAGGGCAACCAAAATGGTCAAAGGCCTGGAAACGATGCCTTATGAGGAACGGCTTAGGGAGCTGGGTATGTTTAGCCTGGAGAAGAGAAGGTTAAGGGGTGATATGATAACCATGTTCAAATATATAAAAGGATGTCATATAGAGGAGGGAGAACGGTTGTTTTCTGCTGCTCCAGAGAAGCGGACACGGAGCAACGGATTCAAACTACAAGAAAGAAAATTCCACCTAAACATTAGGAAGAACTTCCTGACAGTAAGAGCTGTTCGGCAGTGGAATTTGCTGCCAAGGAGTGTGGTGGAGTCTCCTTCTTTGGAGGTCTTTAAGCAGAGGCTTGACAGCCATCTGTCAGGAATGCTTTGATGGTGTTTCCTGCTTGGCAGGGGGTTGGACTGGATGGCCCTTGTGGTCTCTTCCAACTCTATGATTCTATGATTCTATGATTCTATGATTCTATTAATTTTTATTTTATTGTTTGTATTTCTTATATGCCCTTCAGGGTAGAATTCTTATTTTGATTGTGCACAGTGCCATGTACATTGTTGGCACTGCATAAATTCTAATAATAAAATGAAAAGTTCAGCATACTCTGTGTCCTGACATTATTATGAGGTCTATTTGTTCACCTCAGCCAATGGGCAAGGAAAACACAAAATACTGTCGTGCTAGGATATGGGGCAACTAAACATTAAGACACCGATGCAGTGGGTGGTGGAGCCTGCCACAGTCCTATTGTCTTTGATGGCAGCCCCACATTCTTATAGTATGTTCATGCTCTTTCTAAGAATCACAGAATGGTAAAGTTGGAAGGGACCCCCGAAGGTCATTTAGTTCAACCCCCTGTAATGAGGAATCTTTTTGTCCAACGTGGGGCTCGAACCCACGTCCATGAGGTTAAGAGTCTCACACTCTACCCACTGAGGTATGCAGCTCATTCCTTAGTCCAGTGGTTCCCAACAGGTGGTCCGGGGACCCCCAGGGGTCCGCGAGCTATGCCAGAGGGGTCCTCAAGATGCTATTAGAATAAAAAATATATTAAATATATTTCGTATGATAACAGATTTTTTTGTTTTGGCCGCTTCCTGCATGAGCAGAGTCTAGCGCAAAACTAGAATTAGATAGAGGCAGTAGTTCTGCTGTATGCCGTTAGGTGGCGCTTTACAAACACTACTGTTTTGCAAAGAGGCAGCGCGCACATTCTACTAACGCTCACCTCCCCAAGATGCTTTGCGTGTCGGCTTCATTTGTGTGCTACTGCACAGGTACCCTGTCTTCTCCATTCCCCTCCCTCCTCCCTGGCACGCGCTGCCTCTTTGCAAAACAGTAGTGTTTGTAAACAAAGCGTTGTTTTTCGCGGAAGCTACAGTTCGCGTAGTTAAAAATGGACCGTTGGTTAAAAAGTGGTTCATCTCATTAAGAACTGAAAATTAAAACTAACTGTATACTGATGGAGTACTCTGTTGTAACTGTAAAAAACGTATTAATATAAAATATAAAAAGACTCTTAATTTGGCTCTCACTTTTTAATTTTAGGATTAGGAATTAATGGGGGTCCTTGTCACAATAGCGGCTCAATGAGGGGTCCTCGAGAAAATTTTGTTGGGAACCCCTGCCTTAGTCCTATGGGACAGACCCCACTCTTATGTAAATCCATTGGCAACAGCTTTAAAGTGCTGGAAAGATATTTTAGAAAAGGTACGGAGCCCTTTCCAACTGATACTTTTGTAAGTGTGCACCACTTGAGCTGCCAGGAGCAACAAGACATCCAAGCTTTGTTTCTCTGGAAGCCAGGAAAATTATGCATAAGGGGTTCTGCTGCCAGGAACCTTCTTAATAGCCCAATTCTGCATATGTCCAGGATAAAAACTGCACCTTTTGGCCATAGCTTACCCCCAGATGATATGGCAGATGGTCACCTGGCCCCCATTAAAAGAAATGCAAAATAAAAAATGGAACCTATCAATGTCTGGAAGAGATCCAGTCACTAGTGTTATAGACTCAAAATTCTACTTAAGATTTCTTTGTTCCTTTCTTCCTCCACAAGTGAGGGGGGTAATGGACTTGAATCGAAACCAGCCCTAATCCTGAAAACCCACTGACTACATTGGGCAGCTTCCCACAGAAAGCAGAGCAAGTGCAGCGCACAAAGAGTTAATGTTGTTTTATAATGGATTGGCTTCTTCATTTCAGTAGCCAGAAACCTTTTACTGTACATAATATGTTCCTTGATTCTATTCTGATGCGCAGGTGTTAACCCATGGGAAATAAAAATAGTAATTTTCAAGCATCTACTACTTTCCAGTAAGTGTTCTTATTGTCATTGATTTATTAAAATTCCCATGGTAAAAAGAATAAAAGGGGATGGGGGGGGAGATAAACTGTAGGGTTTGTTTGTCTTTTGTGTGATACAAAATGAAATGCCAGCTACAATAAACTAAGCAATTAAGAGAATTTTTTTTCTTATTATTAGAAGAAAGAGATGGAGAAAACAAATGCACAATGCACACATTTTGCTCTGCAGTGTAAATAGATTGAAGGGCATAAAACTTGATGCTGTATGCTATTGTGCTGAGAAATGCCCTTGAATGAGATGTAATGGTCTAAGCCATCAGCATTAGGGCTGGGAGATATTTGGTTTTCAACACTGTGATATATCACAAGCTGAACATCACGATATACCAATAAATCGTGCTGTCTGAATTAAAGATGGAGCTATGTGGAGGCGAGGCATTGGCTCGCTTCACGGTTTTTCCTGCATCGTGATTTTTGCCAGTGCCTGCTCTTGTGATTTGCTGCCCCCCTGCAAGGGGGAGAGAGCTCCAACAACAGAGTTAACAGGGGCTGCAGGAATCAAGAGAAGCATTGACTGGCTTCACATTGCGATTTTTGCATAGCACACACACACACACACACACACACACATATCATGATTCATGAAATATTGCCAGGTCCAAAATTATGAAACCGATATCGCAATATGGACTTCAAACCAGCTTTGGACGATATATCGACATATCTCCCAGCACTAATCAGCATAAGGGTACCACCCACCCTCTTGGTCTGAGACCCAACCCAAGCCCATCTGCTGTGGTTTGGGTGAGCTATGCACCAGGCTGTCATTCAGGGCAAGATCCGGGGGCCGCACTTGGGAGAACGACCAGGAGCACCACCCCAATGCAGAAGGGCAGATTTAACACATTCTGAAGTGGCCAATCAGGTGCATATGGGACTTGCACAAGCAGGACCTGAGCACAGCAGCTCTATTCCCACCTGTGATTCCTAGCAATTGGCATTTGGGGGCATAATTCTGAAAGTGGAGGTAGAACATAGTCATCATGGCTAGGAGCAAGAAAGATGATGCACATAACCATCTAAAGAGGCAGAGGCCCCAAAACATTATTAAGTCCAACATGGCCTAACCGCACCACTGCCTACACAAAAGACTTTTACAATGACCAGGTGGGAGGTGGGGCCCACACCTTGCTCAAGATCAAAAGAAGAGTCAGACCAACCTGGTGTGCCAGTGCAATCTTACCTCAGCGAACCAGGGCCTGCCCATACCTGTCTCCTGCTTCAAAGCCACCCACTTGGTGGCCATTACTGATGCAAAATTCGGAGCAACTACATGAAGAATATTTCAACATTTATCTTCCTTGGAGGTCCATGAGTTTGAGTGTCGTGAGAGAGGGAGAAAATTTTCTATCCACTTTCTCCATACCACGCCTAATTTTATACACCTCTGTCTTGTCTTCTCTTCCTTGCCTTTTCCCTAAACTATAAAAGCCTCAAATATTACAGAATTTCCTCAAAGAGGTGTTGCTCCATCTCCTTGATCATCATCATCATCACCCTTTGCTAGATAACTGACTCTTACCTTCTACTAGATCTACTAGAGCAGAGCTATCCAAACTGTGCATCGCGACACATTAGTGTGCTGGCTGCAGTGTGTAGATGTGTCAAGCAAGTGCTCCTCCCGGGGCTGGAAAGAGGTTAGTTTAACCTCCAGTTTGCTAGGAAAACTGAATTACTGTGTTGACATCAAATGCCAACAGTGCCCTTCAGCTCTCTATATTGGACAAACAGGCCAAAACCTACACCAAAGGATAAATGGACATAAATTTGACATCAGGAATCACAAGACAGAGAAACCAGCAGGAGAACACTTCAATCTCCCAGGACATTCTATACAAGATCTCAAAGTAGTTGTCTTATTACAAAAGAATTTCAGAAATAGACTGGAAAGAGAAGTTGCTGAATTGCAACTTATTACCAAACTTAAAACCATGGAGAGATCTGGTCCGAACAGAGACATTAGATTATTATCTCATTATACATCTCACCCCTTATTAATTATTATTATTATTATTATTAGCCATCTCACCCCTTGCTTTTCCCCCTGTAAGACCAATTGCATTCGTTAACAGTCAACAGGTTTACCACACCTATCAGCCAATCACCCATTCCCACCACCCTTCTGAGTAATACCCCTCCCCACCCTCTCACTATATATAAGGGTCTAGTGACTTCTGTTTCAGTGTATCTGAAGAAGCGTGCATGCACACGAAAGCTCATACCAATGACAAACTTAGTTGGTCTCTAAGGTGCTACTGGAAGGAATTTTTTTATTGTGTTGTGAAATGATACATGTCTAAAAAAAGTGTGTCACCAACATTAAGTTTGGAAAACTCTGTACCAAAGGATTAACTCTTAAATGAATTCCTTTATCACTTTTTATCAGCAAGCTGACTATCATCAATTCACTATTTGTCCCTCTTGCCAGGATATCATATAATATGCTTTCTTAAGGGTTTTTGTTTTGTTTGGGATCTTTCTGTTTACATAAGAGCATTACATGTTGGGGTACCTTTATGACTTCTATTCATGTGTTTACATCATATTCTCGGCTCCAGTTGTAATAAAAATTGAACACAAAGAATCTGTTATGTATACATGACATGCTATGTATATTATGTATATATGACATATTATGTACACATGACATATTATGTACATGTTATATATACATTTATACATACTTTCATTGTAGATTCATGTATAGAATTAAGTGAAATATCTGGCTTGCTTCCATACCTTTAGGGGCCCCCAATGACTCTCTTGCCCAGAGCCCCCGAAAACTCTAGGCTAGGGCCACCCCTGACTCTAGATTACGACTACAACTCCTGTCAGATCCAGCCAATGCTGGTTGACAAAGATTGCCCTAAGGTGATGTTTCTGTCCTCTTTGCATTCCAATATTTATGTGCATTTAAAAGTCATAACTGGAGACAACTGCAGAACCCTGATCTTTCAGGAATGTGGTGTTACACCTTCTCATAGAAGCAAGAAGAACCAAGCCTAGTTTGTGTAAATATATGCCAAATGACTAAGTCTCCAGGGCTTAACTCAGACCTAAGAATGTGGAATCACTTCTAGAAGAATTTAGAGTGATTTCTGGTTGGATCTGTTCCGAAATGACAATTCATTTGGCAGCAAGTTAAACAGACAAAAAACACCTGCAGAAATTACTACCTATCTGTATTATGTCCCAATTAAACATGGCAGGGAGTGGCAAATGAAAGCAATTTACATCTCACCCCACCCAAAATGCTAAAGAAATCAAATCAAATCCTTCAACAAACCTCACCTGCTTCTTTCCAGGCATCAAGCGATCACAAAATTTTAAACTCGGGTGCTTCCTCCAAAATAAATTAGACTTTGACTTCAGAGAGTTTCCCCATGAACAGTTCTACAAACTGAAGGACAGGCACCCAAACTGCACCACTAGGCACCTTCCACTAGGCACGTAGGTCGATGGACAAGACTGAGGATATCTCAGGTCTGACTAATGCATCATAAGAGATGTGAGAAGAACTGACAAGCCACTTTTGGACTCCACAGCAGAGTTCTAACAAATGCAAGGACCAATCCCATTGCCAGTACCAATGACAACATATGAGTTGCAGCGCTGGTAGAACAGGAAGAAATAATGTGATGACTGCAACAGTGCAAAGCTTATCTATGCAGGAACCATTTTTCTGCAGCTACCCAATGGCTAAGAGAGATGTGCAAATATTTCACGCTGGTGGTCGAAATTAATAACAGGACACAGGAACAAGGCAGAGTCTTAGATATGTTGCTGAACACAAGTGTGCTCATTTTCTTTCATTAAATGTCAGGCATGTGGGGGGTCCTATAAATCTGAAACAGAAGGCTAAAAATTTAACTTAGTAATTAGAATACGCTACAGCAAATAATCTTCCAATACAGTTCTTAGGACTCCTCAGCAGCTCATCAGACATTCTTAAAAGAGAAGATCAGGCAAATGACCTTGGGAAAATTAAATTGTCTACTACTGTATTACCAATCCTCTACTGCAGGAGAACACAGGAGAACACTCAGCATCAGAACTTGGCATTACACTTGATTCAGGCCAGGAAAAACAACATGAATTCTTCATACAATGGATTTCTTCACTACCACAAGATTGGCGGGAGGTAGCAGCCAATAGATGGATCTTTGCTCCTCTTACGAACAAGGAGTGTTGTCTCAGACCATTTGTTCATATAGCTCAGTAGGCCTACTGCACAGTCTAAAGGTTGGGAGAGGCTCTACAGAGTTCCAGACAGAGGTCTCTCCCAGTCCTACCTAGAGATGCCAGTAGGGAGGATACTGAACATTGTCATTTTTTCTTTTGTGAAATGGTTCTATTTTGTGATGCATCAACAGATTTTTTCATATGTACCCCATAACATGAAAAGGTTGAGGACCCAGGATTTTATGTTGTTAAAAGCAACAAAACAAGTTTAGGTTTAATAACGTAAATAAGCACTGCATATATATCTACCTTAAAAAAAAGTCCCTTTAAATAACAACAGCAACATCCTAGAGCTTCTTAATTTCAAGAAATTTTACCTCTCTAGCCAGCACCTCACATGAATTAAAAGTGGAAAGTGTCTCAAGAAATCTGCAAAGCAAGGGTTGGAGAGCAACCAGTTTGTACCAAGCAGTCCTGGGAAGACAGCTGAAAATTCTGCTCGGTCATTTAAAACAGGACCAGTGATGCGAGAACAGAAGGAGATGAAGCGTTTATTGGCAGTCAGGCCAGCTGTAGTAAAATAGTGGGTTATTTGCGAAACCCTACATGCAGGATATGCCACCTTAAAATCCAAATTTTGTCCTTAAACTTCACAGGCACAAAATCAATCAGACTAGAGTCCCAAGCACATCTAGGTGGAAGTAAATTTTGCTGATTTCTATGGAGCTTATTTCTAAATGAGTGAGCTGCGGTGCAATGTGCCAATTGACTTAATTGCTCAAGCTTCACTGGCTTCTGAATTGGTCGTACGTTCAAAAAAATGACCATCATTATTTGTTTGGAGATATTTGACTATCATCTTAATTGCTCCACACTTAAAAGTGGTTAAAAGGATTAAGGCACTTCTCTTATTTATAATTAAACATTTTTCCTTGGCCTCATTACCAAACTTGCTACCCTAACAGTCAACATTTCCAGTTTTGGATGTAGTCTTGTGGTTATAAAGTTTTCTGTTTCATTAGAACACACACACACACACACACACACACACCATTATATGATTATCCTTTAATTTCCTCATATCTTTTTCTGATGACTTAGAACTTCTTGGAAAAGCTGTATCCTTTCGGTTTGCCAAGTTGTGCAAGATGCAAAACAAAAGCTGTTTGGAAGAAAATGCTATTTTGCAATGATATTGTTCATTTTGGGGATTGTCTGGTCCTGAAGAGCATAGTCACTTAGCAGCTCAGTTCAGATATAGCATCATACCATAGCTTGAGCTAATAGAATAAGACTTGTCCTCATATGCTCTTTATTCCACCTACCTCATGCCACACACCACTTCAGTTTGTTACCGGTACTTCCATTGTAGTGCAAGCCACGGCTTGCCATTACATACAAACCAGTTAATCACAGGTTGCTATATTTTTGCCTCCAAACATTTTGAAGCTAGAGGACAATCCCGGCTTAGACAATATAAACCACAGTTTGCCGCTTTTGGTGCAACAGCAAACTGTGGTTTGCGCTAAAGCAGAGGAAACTAACTTCTCCCTTGGATTCCTGCAATATTTTGCACTTTGGGCTGTTTCTGAAAACTTCAGTAAGTCCTGAAGCAATTTAGCAATAAAATCATAGTCAGTAAAACACATGTAAATACAGTTTCTAATCCAATTCAGATAAAGATCTCCACTTTAAAGGTTTGTTGAAAGAGGAAGGTTTTCAATAGGTACTAAAAAGACAATCAAGACAGCGACTGAACAATATATAATGGGAATACTCATTAAAGGTTCAATTCTCTCACAGTCTGATTCCTACACTGTACAGAATGGACTCCCCTGTGAAATGGGATGTGAAGGAGGCACATTCCTGCACTGCACAATGATCAACTGGATATATACAGGGTGAGCTGATACTGGTCCTGAGCTGCATACAGCTTTGTACTGTACACCAGCATTGGCACCTTACACATGGCCTGGTAGCTAATAGGCAGGCAGTACAATTCTTTGCTGGTCAGCAGCCACACCATGCATAACAGTCAGTAGACTCTTAATCTCAGGGTCATTGGTTGGATACCCATACTGGGCAAGAGATAATTCCTGCATTGCACACGGTTCGGCTAGACTAGGCAAAGGCAACATTGGCTCTCCAGGTGTTTTGGAACTACAACTCCCATGATCCCTAGCTAACAGGGCCAGTGGTCAGGGATCATGGGAGTTGTAGTTCCAACACATCTGGAGAGCCAAGGTTGCCTATGCCTGGGCTAGACAGCCCTAGTGGTGCCTTCCCACTTGACAGTTCTGTGATTTAAAGTGATAAGTGATACCACTTTAAATAATCCTGGATTCCCCACAAAGAAACCTGGGAGATGTAGTTTGTTAAGGGTGCTGAGAGATGTTAGGAGACCCCTATTCCCTTCTCAGAGCTCTGTGGGAAGAGGGTTTGATTGCTAAACCACTCTAGGAATTGTAACTCTGGAAGAGGAATAGGAGTGTCCTAACAACTCTCAGTGTCCTTAGCAAACTACAGTGCTCAGAATTAATTAGGGGAAGCCATGGCTGTTTTAAGTGGTATCACTTAGCACTTTAAATCACTTTAAATGTATGGTGTGAATGTGACATTGGTACCTTACCAGTGATGCAGCTCAATACGTATAAAAACACCTGCATTTACAATTACAACTGCATCTTAAAAAAATAAATAAATTTTTATTTACTTATTATCCCTGTTTTCTCCAGGGCATGAATGCTGAATCTCTTTCCATACTCTCAGTCAGAAAATACACTGCAAAAAGAAAAGAAAACTGTTCTGGGTTTCAGAGAGTTCTTAATTGGTGCAGGATGGTTGCAGACACGAGCCTGCAGTACAGTAGTGTCAACTCCTATCTTCCATGCTGCCCATCTGCCACTTGCTGTATTGAGACGGGTGTGTGTGTGTGTGTGCGTTGAGTAGACTTGGAAGCCAGCCATTGAAATTCTGGAAGCAAAACAGGCCTGGCTGCAAGCGGAGCTGTGCTGGGACACATACCAGCCCTTCCAGAAAAATGCAGGAGCAAACTTAAAACCTTTCCTTCCTCCAGCTAAACAAGCAACCTGCACTCTAAAGTCCCCCGATTCAGAGCTTCCTTTCTCTGTCTTTTGTACAAGAGTTTGACTAGGCCAGCTGCTTCTCACATTATTCAGAGAACTGCATATGCCTCCATACACAATTTACTAGCCTTGCAAACAAATCCATAAAAGCTAGCAACTTCACAAAAATGCATTAATGCTCACTTGCTGTGTGGCACTCTGGTGCCCTGCGAGAGGGAAGGAGAAGACAAACTCTCTTCCAGTTTACAAAACATTTTTTCTGACTGCTCATCTGGGAGTGGGAGGAGAGTTATGACACAGTGAGTGGATCTTTAATAGCCTGCCTTACCTCGGGAAAGTGCTTCTACTAGTGCAAAACCACCACTGGATAGAACCCTCTGTTCCCTCTTGCAAATTTTCCATTTTCAAAATAGCAAATGAAGGAAAGTGGGAGAGCACTGAAGACTTAACTGAAAGCAAAGAGCTGACGGGGAATCAAACATGTAGGTAAAGAACCTGAGAATTCCCCAGGCCAATGCATACTGGTGATCATAGAATCATAGAGTTGGAAGAGACCACAAGGGCCATCCAGTCCAACCCCCTGCCAAGCAGGAAACACCATCAAAGCATTCCTGACAGATGGCTGTCAAGCCTCTGCTTAAAGACCTCCAAAGAAGGAGACTCCACCACACTCCTTGGCAGCAAATTCCACTGCCGAACAGCTCTTACTGTCAGGAAGTTCTTCCTAATGTTTAGGTGGAATTTTCTTTCTTGTAGTTTGAATCCATTGCTCCGTGTCCGCTTCTCTGGAGCAGCAGAAAACAACCTTTCTCCCTCCTCTATATGACATCCTTTTATATATTTGAACATGGTTATCATATCACCCCTTAACCTTCTCTTCTCCAGGCTAAACATACCCAGCTCCCTAAGCCGTTCCTCATAAGGCATCATTTCCAGGCCTTTGACCATTTTGGTTGCCCTCTTCTGGACACGTTCCAGCTTATCAGTATCCTTCTTGAACTGTGGTGCCCAGAACTGGACACAGTACTCCAGGTGAGGTCTGACCAGAGCAGAATACAGTGGTACTATTACTTCCCTTGATCTAGATGCTATACTCCTATTGATGCAGCCCAGAATTGCATTGGCTTTTTTAGCTGCTGCATCACACTGCTGACTCATGTCAAGTTTGTGGTCTACCAAGACTCCTAGATCCTTTTCACATGTACTGCTCTCAAGCCAGGTGTCTCCCATCCTGTATTTGTGCCTTTCATTTTTTTTGCCCAAGTGTAGTACTTTACATTTCTCCTTGTTAAAATTCATCTTGTTTGCTTTGGCCCAGTTGTCTAATCTGTTAAGGTCATTCTGAAGTGTGATCCTGTCCTCTGGGGTGTTAGCCACCCCTCCCAATTTGGTGTCATCTGCAAACTTGCTCAGGATGCCCTCAAGCCCATCATCCAAGTCATTGATAAAGATGTTGAACAAGACTGGGCCCAAGACAGAACCCTGTGGCACCCCACTAGTCACTACTCTCCAGGATGAGGAGGAGCCACTGATGAGCACCCTTTGGGTTCGGTCAGTAAGCCAGTTACAAATCCACTGAATGGTAGCATTGTCTAGCCCACATTTTACCAGCTTCTTTACAAGAATATCATGGGGCACCTTGTCAAAGGCCTTGCTGAAATCAAGATAGGCTACATCCACAGCTGGATGTTATTATGAAAATAGCTGTGTATATTGCACCCAAGCAATGCAGATACTCATATCTGCCATAGTTCAGTGGCTTTTTTACAAGTAGGTTTCTAGCCCATATGGATACAAAAAATAAACTTTATGGTACAGGCAGCACAGCCGCCGATGTGCAGGTCCTTTTGGACCCGGAAGAGGGCAGAACAGGGGTGGAATGGGGTGCAACAGGGTGGGGTGGGTTTATGCATGCATACAGGGGCCAATAACACAATCCTCATGCAAAATGGTCGCCACTTGTATATGAACATGCAATGTCCGGTGGAGGGAAGTGAGAAGGATTTCCAATCATTGGAGGTGGAACTTGGCAGGCCTGCATTCTTTATCGATGCCACCATTCTCCTGGTATGGAGTTAAAGGCACCACACAGAGTATTCCAAGGTAGTCTCCTATCCAAGTGCTGACCAGACCCAAACATTTCAGAAGGCTGCTGAATTGCTCCATATTCCTCACTTCTGAGTAACAGCAACAAACCTAAATTATTCTGGTTGAATAATTTCACCTATATTTGTTAAATCCACATTATATTATGCAGGACACTTGTTGTTTAGTCGTTTAGTCGTGTCCGACTCTTTGTGACCCACATGGACCAGAGCACGCCAGACACTCATGTCTTCCACTGCCTCCCGAAGTTTGGTCAGACTCATGTGGGTGGCTTCGAGAACACTGTCCAACCATCTCGTCCTCTGTCGTCCCCTTTTCCTTGTGCCCTCCATCTTTCCCAACATCAGGGTCTTTTCCAGGGAGTATTATCTTCTCATGAAGTGGCCAAAATACTGGAGCCTTAGCTTCAGGATCTGTCCTTCCAGTGAGCACTCAGGGCTGATTTCCTTAAGAATGGATAGGTTTGATCTTCTTGCAGTCCATGGGACTCTCATGAGTCTCCTCCAGGCCCCTAATTCAAAAGCATCAATTCTTTGGTGATCAGCCTTCTTTATGGTCCAGCTCTCACTTCCATACATCAATACTGGGAAAACTATACAGACCTTTGTCGCCAAGGTGATGTCTCTGCTTTTTAAGATGCTGTCTAGGTTTGTCATTGCCTTTCTCCCAAGAAGCAGACGTCTTTAAATTTCATGACTACTGTCAAACCCAAGAAAGTAGACTCTCTCAGTGCCTCCATTTCTTCCCCTTCTATTTGCCAGGAGGTGATGGGACCAGTGGCCATGATCTTAGTTTTTTTTTTATGTTGAGCTTCAGACCATATTTTGCACTCTCCTCTTTCATCCTCAGTAAGAAACCACAGAATCCTGCTTTTTCTTGACACAGAACTGAGTTTGTTTGTCTGAAGCCAAGAGCAGCACACATCTCCGAGCAGGCCCAAATGGCAGAGAGAAAACTACCATATTTAAAGATCTGTTTAGAGTTCCGTCTTAAGGAGAGATTGCATTAGGGAGGCATGACAGATGTTTTCAAATATGTATCAGGCTGTGATAAGTAGGAAGGTAACCAGTTGCTCAGTATCGCTACTGAGGATAGGAAAGGCAGTAATGAGCTTAAACGGCAGGGGGGGAAAGATTCAGATTAAATAATATCAGGGAGAAAAGTTCTACCCATAAGAACAGGCTGCAAATTGAAAAATACTATTGGGAAAGATTCTGGGACCTCAGACACAGCAAGTTTTTAAAATTAGTTTGGATACCTATCTGTCAGAAAGAATGTAGGTTTAATTAATCTTGCTCCTGCGCATGGGGGTGGGGTGAGTTTCTTCCTTAGTTCCCTCCAACTCTCCAATCATAAAACAGCAAAATATAAGATCATAGGGGATGCAAAACTCAATCCTGCAAAATTATATCTGCATGCTTAAGTGCTATGCTGGCAAGAAAAGCTATGTACTGATTTGCTTGTCAGGATGCCAAATGCTTTAACAGGGTGGTTACTTTTTCCAGACTTATGTTCAGGGAACTCTTTCCACATCAGGTGGTTCGCCGGCAAATTCCCAGGCATCTGCAACAGAACACTTGCATGTAACAGAAGATCCTGGGGCTTGTTTCAGCGCTATTTCTTGGTTCATGTAGACCCTAGGAGGAATAAAAGAGTAGCACAAGGCCACTTACAAAGGGATTTCTGTGCTGTTGCTTTAAACCAGGGTCCCCAAACTAAGGCCCGGGGGCCAGATGCGGCCCAATCGCCTTCTACATGAGTAGAATGTGTCCTTTTATTTAAAATACATCTCTGGATTATTTGTGGGGGCCTGCCTGGTGTTTTTACATGAGTAGAATGTGTCCTTTTATTTAAAATGCATTTCTGGGTTATTTGTGGGGCATAGGAATTTGATTCATTCCCCCCCCAAAAAAATATAGTTCGGCCCCCACAAGGTCTGAGGGACAGTGGACCGGCCCCCTGCTGAAGAAGTTTGCTGACCCCTGCTTTAAACCTCTGAAAACCAGAGGTTCAAAATGCTGTGCAGGGCTTTCTGAAAGCCCTTTGGAGACCAGAGGTTTAAGGAGCAGCACTGGCAGGGAGAAGCAGCCTCCACTGAATGGCTGCTGCTTCCCCCTCGTCAATCAAGGAACATTTTCAATGGGCAGGTGGGAGTGCACCTTGCTCTGGCAACGGAACCATTGGGAGCCTACTTTAAGCTCTCAATTGTTTCTTTTAAACCATTCCTTTGCACATGATTTCAGGTGTAGGTTGGGTTGGCCTGGGCTTCCCAAAATGGCCTGGCAGACCAAAAGGAGTTGTTTGGTGGGCCACAATTGCCCCAGAGGCCTAAGGGTCCACACCTCTGTCTTACAGCACTGGTCAGGACACTCCAAAAGCCACATGCAACCTACTGATTCTCTTTTGCACCCTCCTTGAGTGTTTTGACTGGCTGAAAAGTATCCCTGAACTCTTGCCTCTTGCTTCCCTGGATGAAGACAGATGTGCGAGTGTGTAGAAACTAGCCTACTGTACAAACACACAATTTACATGAATGGCCCCACTCACCTCTGGCAAGTGGTTCCCAGTAGGAAATGCAGCCTTTGGGCTGAAAAAAAATGTTTTCCACTCCTAAGCCAGACAGTTTTGTCTTTCTTGGATGTGACAATAAGCTATGTTTAATGTTCAACCCCACACCACCATCCCCAAAAGCAAACTTCCTATCTCCTCCTTGGGACAATAGTGAAGGAGGAGAAAGAAGAGAGCAGTATACAAGCCCAATGCTTTTGCAGGCTCGTTCATGTAACACTAAACTATGGTACAGTGCCACATCCGAACCAGGCTTGCATGTCTATGGAAACATAATAGCATCGCACTGCCAAAATTCAGTACACATTAGTTATCATTTGAGGTCTGCTTCAGTTGGATTATACAGCAAGCCAGCTGCACAGGTACTGCTGGCAGGCACGCTGCAGTATTAGATACAAATTCACTACATTTCAGAAACTTGTACACACACTGATAAAGTAGCTGCTTGACATTTCAAGTTGATGCCAGGCAAATATTGCCTCCAGCTCCTGCAGCAGGGCAGACACAATGTGCCATTGAAAAGGTTCTCTCTGTGCCAATGCACCAAAAATCTTTGAACATCTTATGCTTCTGGACCAGCATGCATTCTTGTATGTGCACAGCACACCCTTATCTAAAGCCTTCATATTGTCTCCCATGACTCGAAGATGAATTACCTCAATCGATGTTCTTATCGCGTGGAACACTGAGCGCGCGCGCGCACACACACACACACGCAAATGGTATGACAGCGATTAGAAATAACACAATTCTGGACTCTGAACCGGACTGGCAGGCTGCTTCCATTGTTTCCCCGAGACACAACAGTCTGTTCATCATCCCAGACTCTTTTACTGCCTCATTCCCCCCCCCCAAAAAAAAGGAGAAAGAAACGATTTTCCTCTTTTTCTTTTGGCAATCATTAACCTATGGTGGAGTCAGTAACAAATGGCTTGCAAAGGGACGACGATTGATTCTGCTTTTAACAGGTGGCTGCATAATGCAGAATGATTAATAGAGGGGAGATTCCAAGGCTGAAACCTCTCCTTTGCTGAAGACAACAGAAGCATTCCCATTGACTGGAAGCAACTGAACAAGTGTCACAGCCAGCACATTCCTGTCAGACCATTGGTCCGTCTTCGGAGCTCATTATCATAGCAACATCTCTCCAAGGTTTCAGGAAAGAGACATCCCCACCCTACCTAGGCTCAAGATCTGGAGACAGGCAAGAGAACAAAAATGGTTCGTTATGAGGCATCACTGACCCACAATGTGCACCATCATTTTTGGGGGGCCCACTCTTGTATGTGATTTACAGGTTTCACAGGTTTTCAAAGCACATCAAAACTAGTGCTGTGCGTTCGTACTCATGAATTTGTCTCACCAAGACAAGAAGCTTCAACCAGACTTAGAAAGGGTGTAGCTCACTGGCAGAGCGCCTGCTTTGCACGCAAAAGTTCCCAGGTTCAACCCCTTGCATCTCCAGGTAGAGCTTGGGATGTGCCCTGCCTAAAACCCTGGAGAGTTGCTGCCAGTCAGTTCAGGCAATACTGAGCTAGATAAACCAACATCCTGATACAATACAGTTTCCTAAGTTCCTATGTCCTTAACTTCTTCCCTGAATGACATTGCTAATGTGCGCTTGGTGAAGGACTCTGGGATTTTAATTCAACTGCATTTGGTCATTGTCTCCATCTTAAGATGCTCCAACGTCTAGAGCAAGGTTAAAAAATAAAGAAGTACAGATATTTACAGACAAATCATTGATAGGTGATTGTGTGTGTTGAACTCCATTTATTCTTGCAATTCTTACACAGCAGCTTATTCAGTTTTCCTCCATCTAAATTAATTTTTGCTATGGAAAAAAAACCCGCACAATGCAGACAGGGAGATTTTAATGTAGATATTTTTGCAATTTCTCCCTTGCGTTTCCCCCCAGGATGTCCTCTTTGCGCATGCTGTGGTGCTTCCTCTATCTCAGCCTACAAGTCTTTCTTTCTCATACCCAATCCTCAGGCTTTATTATGAACTGACTATCATGTGTAGGACAGATGACGGCTCTGATAAAAGCAATAGCCTCCTACATAAAGCACAAGTATTTTGTTACAATCCAAAAGGGAAATCTTGCTAGGCTTGCCACTCATACGGAGCATGCGGGCTTGCCGTATCTGAGCGATACACTCTGACATGTAGTACGACAGGCAGGCGAGAAGCAATACATATGCATGGCCCCAAATTTAACTAGTGAATAGCTAAGCTGTTATTTATTCAATTGTGTGTATAATATACATCTATAGCTTCCATTACCCCAGCGTTACAGGCCCTTGCTGATGTATATGGATGAAACCGGCCGACTGCAAACCCAGCACTGTGCATGCGACTTCTAGCTGCTTATGCATGCTGCATTTCACACGTCATGTCATGAAGTCAGGGAAGCCAAAGGAAACAGAATTGAGCACATCTCAATGACAATGGCGCACGAAAGGGAGCTTGAGTTATTGCTGCTGTGGAAAATGGAAAAGCCATCGAGTAAGCAGCCGACCCTGAACTCCAGAATACCATAAAGTAGCCAGGTACTTCAATGATAGTTCTGGGGGTTGGCAAGCAAGGCTGAGGGGTCATGAAGGTAGCCTGGATGCTATCCTAACTGTGGTCTACAAGCGACGGTTTTTAGACAAACTTAGTAGTGCATATCAGGAACAGCTCAGTGGTTCAACCCTTGGAATCTCCAAGTAGGGCTGGGGAAGACTCACACTGGAAACCCTGGAAAGACACTGCCCATCAGTGGAGACCAGCAGTGGGGATAAACTCCTACCTGGCCTCCCCATTTGGCCCACAAGATGTTTCATGCAAGTCATGCCCACCTGGCATACAGCTGTCACACCTGGTGTGGGGCAGGTAAAGATGCATGCAGCTGGGCAAAAAGAGAGTTTGCAGGCACCGATGATCATCAAAGCTTGCAAAGTTATGTCCACTGGCTTTTGCAAGTCCCAGCTGGCTGTTGGACCTTCAGATGTCTTCTAAAAGTCAGATAGTTGTTTATTCCCTTGACATCTGAAGGGAGGGCATTCCACAGGGCAGACACCACTATCGATTACAAAACATGTAGGCAGAAGCAGGTCACCTGACTTCATTACAATGTCAGGTGATTGACAGGTGTGTGGCCCTGCCCACTTGTCAAATGTGGACTGCCAGTTGAGTGAGGTTAAGGGTCTGTCTCTGGCACACCAGTCAGATCAAGAGCCCCACCCCTGATGTAGACCACTAGTCTCTTTAGACCTTGTGTTTGAATGTCCACTGGGGGTTGTCTTGTAGTCTCCGTTTCTGATAACCTCAGTTGCAAAACTGCTCCATCATTATCTTATTCACCTACCTTCACTACTCTATGAATGTAACTAGGCATTATTCCCATTTTACAGATGGAAGAACTTTGAGTAAAGACACAGTGGAGCTGAATAGAAAAGCTTTGAATCCATACCCTAGAATCATGGAGCTGAAAGGACCCCTGATGATCATCTAGTCCAACCCACCTGCAATGCAGAAATCGCAATATTCAGTCCCCCATCCAATGTGAAACCATATCAGAGCCTGCTTAGCTTTGAAAAAGTGCCAACAGTTTTATTGCTGCATCACTTCAAATCCAATATTTTATATCTGCCAGACTATTGTTTCTGTCAAACCCTTACCCAAATTAACCTCAGTGGCAGCCTTCCAGCCAATTACCACTTTGAACTATATTTACAGATGCCATGCATTCTGAAATAGCCCCAAGATCCTCCAGTGCCAGACCAATCCAATAATTTCACTAAGACAAAAATGCACCCATTCCTTAATTGGCTTCGCCAGAACACTAAGTTGCTATATTCTCTATTGGGGGGGGGGGTAATGATCACTTCCCATTATAATATTTTCATATGTGACATCTGCAGGTGAAAGTGATGTCAGTGTTCTGATGCGAGTGCAGCTCACCCCTCAAGGCAAGCACCACACTGATGTTGCAGTAGCCTTAGACAGAGCACAGTAGCTCTGTCCCAGTTGCAAGTCCCACCTTCACTGAAAGATGCCTCTTTGGTTTAAGAGGCCCAGCCTTGCTCCAGGAGTCCTTTACTCTGACAGAGCAGGGGAAACTTTGGCTGTACTGGGGCTTCCGGGAGAGAGTCAAAGGGTGGCCATGTGACAGCTGGTAGAGCTTGAGACTCTTAACCTCAGGGTCATGGGTTTGAGCCCCACATTGGGCAAAAGATTCCTGCATTGCAGCAGGTTGGACTAGATGGCCCTTGTGGTCCCTTCCTACTCTATACAGTTCTATGACTCTATGACATCCTTGGACTAGAAGAGCACTGGCACTGTGGACTCATCTTCTGGAAGTACTTCCGGGGTTGGTCTTGGGTGCAATTTCCCTTCTGATTCCAAACGCTCATCCTCTAAAGAAGGAGAATACGACCCCAGGGTCATGACCATCAAAACAGGTGACATTCAATGCTTGTCCTACACTGAATAGACACACTGAAGTACCTAACTAACTTAGGTTCATTGACTAAGAGGTCTGCTCTGAATAGGGCTCAGCTGCATACAACCCAGAGTCAGTTCCACAAAGTACGGAGTGCAGCAATCTTGAAATTGGCAGAGTTAGTGAATAAATCTAGTAGCACGTAGGAGGATTTTAATACATAAAATGTAGTGCTGGAATTTATCCAGGGGGAGAAATCTTTTGGAGTCTCACCAGAATGACAGTCTCATGCTTCCTGTAGTTACTACTGCATCTCACTCTCTTGAGGAAATTGGGAGGTTAGAAAAAGGGGTTCTGTTGCAACTAAGTCCTATGCCAAACGCTTCCTGCAAAGGAATTCAATGGAATCCCATGGTAAGGCACTTCAGAATGCTTCCATGCCAATCTGGCCTTCAGCTTCCTCCAAGAATAGAAAAACAATTCAAATCACAGATGTTCTCCAATGGAAAGATTAATAGATCTGCTATCATGACCCACTGGCCAACATCATTCTACCCCCATAATTACAAATCCTGCAGCCCTGAAGTTTTTAATTGCGTTGGTACTACAGAGACACAATTTCATATGCCACAAGGAGTTGTAAGGAGGGTGGAATCCCTCCAAAACGGTTTTGTGCGAAGTTATCTGCTGTCTAAGCTTTCCCAGCCCATTAATATTTCACTTTCATATAGCCCTGGACTGGTTTTGGAACATGCTTCCTTTTTATCCCCTTTTTATATATAAGCAAGAGGAAGTGTTTGAAGTAAGTGCTGATAAAAAACCTCCCCTAGTCTGTCTCTCTTCCCACCCCCTCATCCCCCTCCCCCCCCCACACACTTGCTTTCTCCACCTCAGTCTCTTGAGGATTTTAACACCTCAAGTACAACATATACCAGGAAAAAGGGGGGGGGAACAGAGACGAATGTGTCTAGCTTTGAATCGAGAGAGACGGCTTTTTTCAATTGTTTTGTAGTCACATTCAGCTGTGAAAATGACGAAAAAGGAAATCGGCGAAAATAAGCGCGATTACTACATGCTGTCAGGCTGAAAGGGGAGCGTAGCAAATACAGCAGAGCCTCAAATTTACAAAACACTTTGTGAATGGAAGCAGTTTGTAAGCCTCGTGCCCTGGCAGTTCCAAAATCCCCAGCCCTATTAACTTGCATCTCCACATCCTCCCGTTTAGAATGTCACCTGGTCATTGCCAGCGCTCGCTTTCCTCATCTACCTGGAACCCCTCCTCCCCAGTTTTTTTTTGGGGGGGGGCGCTTTCCCAGCTCTCTATGAAGATGGGAAGCAGTGCCGGATTACCAAATAGGCCGAGTAGGGCCCCACACCTTTCAGGGGCCCCACAAAAAGGAACCAAAATAATATTGATTTGATCATGAAAGAAAATTACAATCAAGCTTTCTTAGTTCAAAGGCACATGCACAAGCCCCCCCCCCCCAAGATTTCAGCTGCCTTATACATAATCAGACTATGGGTCCATCAAGCTCAGTACTGACTGGAAGCAGCTCTCCATAATTTACACCAGGGACCTTTGCTAGCCCTACCTGAGCTGCTGGGGATTGAACCTGGGACCTTCAGCAGGCAAAGCAGATGCACTACCAGTGAGCTACAGGCCCGTCCCTTCTCTGCTTCATCTCATTATTAAGGGCACTGGAAGCTGCCTTATACCTGGGCAAGCCATTTGTCCATCTGGGTCAGAACTGTCACTTGGAAGTAGCTCATCAAGGTCTCAGACAGAAGTCTTTCCTGCCACCTGGTACGTGATCTTTAAAAACAAGCAAACCTGGAGATTGAATCTGAAACCTTCTGCATTCAGAGCATGTTCTCTTCTATACCACAGAGCAATGGTCCCTCCCCCTCCATTTTATCCAACGTGCTTTCTGACCTCCTGAAAAACACCCCCACGCCGCCTGATTCACAAAGGGGCTGGCAACAGTTACTGCATACTGAGCAGGGTGAGCAATACTGCGACGGAGAAATTTGATAGATAAGTCATTTTGAATCTCCAGGCTTCATATATCTCCCAAGGTTCCAGCAGAGTGAAATCCGTTCCACAAGAATGTTCAGTGGAACTCTGCTCCGCCATGGGAAAAGAAAACCGATCCTCTCCACTACTTGGCAAGATGTCTCTCCTTAATGGTGTTGGGAAAGTACAGTCGCCAAAGAGCAACACCCTCGTGGCTCGTGTTAAGATGATGCATTACGAGACACCACTGGGTAACGCTAAGTCTCCCTTCCCCCTTGAAACTGCACGTGCAATTACCCTGCCTGCTGCAATGTCTAGCTGCTCCCATACTCCATGGGAAAAGACGCAGGTAGAGCATCATAGTTCAGAGTACGAAAAGAAACCATCCAGGAACAAGTGCGTCATCACCCGTCGACACCGTCTCCCCATTCAAATATTATTCCAGGAACTCACTTCATCAGCCTGAATTTGCTTTACTGTATGTTATGTTGAATGAAATAGAACGAAAAACTGGAACTGGGCAGTGAGGACTTTTATTTGACACACGACACTGAGTTGAGACTCAGCCCCAAATGACACCTGGGCAAAACAGGTGTGAGCCCCACAGACAAAGCACACACTCTCTCTCTCTTTCATGCTGCCTTCTGCCCTACTTCCTAGGGGTCACAATGCCCTTCTGGTGACAAAGTCTCCACTGACCATTCTTCCAGGTGCCACATCTAGCTGGCCACCCACAACAAATCATGATTGGTTCTGCCTCTTCCACCACCATCCCCATGCCCACCGCAATATGACACATGTACCCCAAGCATGTGCTATTGCATGGGCAGTGAACGGTTCTCTGGCAAATAGCTCCATAGCTGTGATGAGTGTGGCTGGCGCAGCGATGGCAGGGGCAAGAGGTGACAGTGTCTAGTGGGGGCGGGGAAGGTGCCATGTGGCAACGCTGGAGAATCCACATGGCTCTCCCAGCTGCCAATCTCTCTCCCTCCCTCTCTCTCTCTCTATATATATATACTGTATGTATGTATGCTTGTACGGTATATTACTGCTGCACAGCCGCTGCGGAAAATAGGGAACCCTCTGCCCAGAAAACAGGCGTCTTCTTCCCCTGCATAAGTCCACGATGAAGCCTTAGAGCCTTCCACGCGCGCACACCCTCCTCGCCCCTTCCCCAAAACTGCACAGCCACAAAGCGCCCTGCCCTCGCCCAAATCCCAGCCGCCGCTGCGGCCACTGCCGACTTGCAGGAGAGCCCAGCTCGGTCCAATCCCAGCGAACACGCCTCGTGCGCACAGGAAGAAGGCAATGCGGCTCTCGGCGAGCCCTTCCTAGTAGCCGCGGCTGCCCTGCGTGCAATAAACATCCCGGCTTCTAGCTCTCGCCTTCTCCTCCTCCAGCTCCTTTCCTCCCAATCAGCTGCCGCTACCGCCTGCCCAGCCCCGGATCTACCTGCAAGACTCGAAGCGAGCTTTTTTAAAAAAACAGAAAAACCACAGTACACAAACCAAGCCTTTGCACCACTTTCCAGTCCTCGAACCCGTGTGCACTTGTTCCCCCAGTTCCGCGATCCGCCCACCCAAGGCAAAATCGCGACCACCACATCGCAAGCACGGGAAGCTTCTTCCCAAAATAACCCAGCCCTCCTTGGCTGTGCGGGCATGCCTGATAGACCCAGAGGAGCTCAGTCTCCCTCCTTCTCCCTTCCTAAAATCATGACCTTCCATCTCCTAGCCGCCCTTCCCCACCGCCCTATGCGAGGGTGCCTTCTGCTTCCCAAACCTAGAGGCGCCACGAGTCAGGGGCGCATGGAGGTTATTTACTACCTGGTTGGGCAGCTGGTGGTTGTCTTGGGGGCGCTCCTGCCACGGAGTGCTGGGGAGGGGGGCGCGAAGTCTCGTCCTGGCCGCCCCGCTCCCTACCACCAAAGTGGTGGTTGGTGCGGTCCTTTTAATTTTCCCATATGCGCCCACGAAGAAAAGAGGTGGGTGGAAGCCAAAAAAAAAAACACGTACACACACCCCAGCCTTGGTCCAGGGCTAGCAGCAGCAGCAATTAATCCAGCAAGCGCCAGCCAGAGCAGCGCAAAAGCTCTGCAGCAGAAGAAACCAACGGAGCTTTCCATGCACTCATGTTGTTGCTGTTGAGAGTGCAGAAGAGGATACGCAGCAGCAGCAGCAGCAGGCGGATTGGCAGCCGGCGCTGCTTGTGGCAAGGAAAGACGGGGAGAGGAGAAGGCGGCGGGGAGGGACGAAAGGGGAGGCGCTTGCGGTGCGTGGTGTGTGTCTGGAGAGAGAGTGTGGGGCTGTGCGCGCCGCGTTGCATGCGGGGTTGCGTGGTGCCACCTCCTCGCTGGGAGTGCATTGCGGAGCCAGCTTGGGAGGGGAGAGCAGCCGCCAGCGCAGGATCAGCCTCTTAAGAAGGGGATTGACAGGAAGGATTTAAGAAAGCCTCACCTTTCTGAGCTCTGAGTCAGCAGAGAGTGGAACAGGTTCATTTTTTATTTTTTTTTATTTTGCTCTCTTCTTCCTGCTTCCAGGCCAGCCTCCTCCTTCCCTTTTCATGAAGCCACAGCAGAAGCTTCAACAGCTGCAGAAGAAACCAAGACCAGCAAATCAGTGTAACCCGTGTGTGTGTGTGTGTGTGTGTGTGTGTGTGTGTGTGTGTGTGTGTGTGTGTGTGTTTGCGTGTTTGTTTTTTCTCTGTCTGCCATGCTTTGCATTTTCCTTTTACCGTGATAAAATCAGGAGCTTTGCAAATCCTTAAAAGAGAAGGGGTGGGGGGGGGGTTAACACCTTTTGGGCAGCTTCACTTGAGGAGTGCACTCTGAAATATACTTAGTGCAGATTAGTTGCTCCTTAATAGGCTTGCTCCAGTCAGGGTGGTTATAAAAAGGGTTTAGGTGTGTTCATGCTGGACGAAATACTCTTAATAATCCACATTATAGATTGCGAGTTGAGGACTAGGCAGGGGTAAGTGAGCTCCTCCAGAATAAAAGATGGTCATTTTGTGTGTGGCCAGGGAAACCTGAGGATGCTGGCTATTCCAGATTGGTTCTGGTCCAGTAAACCTGAAAGGTGCTGGTTGTTGCAAATTAGCTGTGCCATAAAATGGTATGACCTTCTTGTGTCCTTGCCATTTCATAGTCAATGTCACCTGGAAGGAGCTGAGGCTCACACACTGGGTTGCAATACCTAGAGCTAGCTTTACATGCACAGGATTGTACTGCTTTATGCAGTGAGGGGCAATTCTCTCCGGCATTGATCTGTTGTGACCATGAAGCCCAGTGCAGCAACCACAGCAGTTGTTTGGGATCAAATGAGTGAAAAACTACATTCTTCCCCTCTACCCCCCACCCTGTTCCATTTTTTGCATGAACGACAGCCTCAAAACTCGGAGGAGAAGGGTAATGGAGTTTTAAGAATCAATTCATCCAGACTGCATACGCACCATACACTTAAAGCACACACATACTCTCAAACAATCTTGGGAGCTTAAGTTTACCCAAAGGTACAGTTCCCAGTACCTTTAAACTAAGATTCTTTGGCAGGGTGGTGGTGGTTAAATGTGCTTATGGTGTGGAAACGGAGTGAAAAGCTGTGGTCTTTTTACCCTTCCATATTTTGCATGGACAAAAAGTCTCAAAATATGCAGCCGGGGGTGGGGTGAGTTGAATGCACCAGATTTCCCACTCCTTCTCTCCAAAACCGTTGAATGAAGTGTGTGTGTGTGTGTGTGTGTGTGTTTTGTAGGCCATGCAAGGGGAAGAGAAATTTTCTAGACAACAGCCTCTGCATGACCTTTGGATGTTTACTATCCTTGTCTTCTCTCTCTCTCTTGGGGTTTTATATGTGTGTGTACATAAGTGAGGGGGTGAGGTGGTTAAAGGGTTTGCTGTGGTTGTGTGCTTTTTTTTTTAAAGCCTCCTTAACCAGGAAGCAGCCGCAAGAAAAGCTAATCAAACGCCAGCTGAGGAAAAGTGCACTAGTTCAGCGCATTCAATAATTATCACCGCGTATGCTCCCGGCACGAATGTATTGGTATATGTTGCTTACCAATATTGCCCCTTATTTCAAAGCAGGCATGGGCAATTTCTGCATTTCACAGGCCAAACAAAATATGATATGAGGGATCCATGATCAGTTCTTCAGATATACTGTATTTTCCTTGGCCTAAAAATCTAGGGGGAAGGGAAGAATGGGGTCAGGAGGAATAGGGTTGACGTTGGCAGACCAGTTCATCCTTTCCCCACACATTTCCCTGTCCATTCCCCCAAAATATTTGGGGGGATTTTTGAGAATTTTTTTTGAGAATTTTTTTTTCCTCATCCACCTCCCCTCAGAAAATGAAAGCCATGAAAAGCTGTTTCTTTTATAAAAAAATCCCCCAAGTATTCATTCCTCACCATCTTTTTTGTGTGTGTGATGGCCACCATATTTCCCTCACAGTGCCTTGGAAGGACTCCAGGTCAAGGACATTGTGGAGGATTCAAAATGGCGGCCATTTTGCTTGTTTTGCCATTGGCAGCAGCAGCAAAAAAAAAATTAAGTAAAAAGATAAAAAGTGTGCTACACCCACTGCTAATGGTGAGCCCACACACACACACACAAAATAAATGGTTGAAGAATTTCTCTTCACTCTGGAGAAAGGTGGTAAAATCACCCACCCAACTTCTCTGCTCACTAATAGGGCAGAGAATTTCAAGAGGCCTTTAAGAGCACAGTTCTAACAGGTACTTACCGGTACTTGATTTTACCTCAAGCCTATTAGCGGCTTGAGAAGACTGTGATTGCAGTCCATGTTCCTAGTTTCCTGAGTGTTAGCCTCATGAAACTCAGGAGGGATTACTTTTGAGTAGACATGTAGAGGATTGGGCTCTTTAATGTCAGGGAAATAGCCCAGACAGAGAAAAGAAATGGCTAAAAAAAAACCCTTCCCTTAGCATCACACCCCCCAAGCCAAAATCCTCCTTCCTCCAGTAGCTGCTGTTCACCTCTGAGAGGAATGCAGGCAACTGTATTGTACTTGACACTTCCTAACCCCCAACAAGGCTATTTATCTATAACATTTGTATATCGCTTTTTCCTCCGGTGTGTCCTGTACATGGTTCTCCACCCCTCCCTGTTTTATCCCCACAGCAACCCTGCGAGGTAGGTTAGCCTGAGAGGTTGGCCCAAGGTCACGGCTGAGTTGGGATTAAAAACCTGGTCTACCAGGCCCTCATCCTGCATGCTTAACTTTTCTACCACACTGGTTATCAGAGGGAGAAAGAAGCCACAGAAACAGTGTGGGTATGAATGTTTGTTTGTTTAAAAAAGAAATAAAAAGAAACTTCCCCTCCACCCCCCCTGACTTGGCCACCATCTCAGGCCATTTTGAGCTAAATAAATTGCATGTAATTTGACCCCCGGCCCCAGGAGCCATTCTGTTCTCCAGAGATTGGTCGGGGGGGGGGGCACCAATCTAATGTACTTTCCAGCTCACTCCAATCCTTTCATGGGTGCTTAGAATCCTATATAATAATGTCCAAGATGTCCCTGCGTCCAGTTGTCCCGTGTGTCCCTGAGGTACTGCGCATGTACCCCAGAGACACAGGGATTGGACAGCAGAGACTGCCCGCGCGCACTCTCCCCCCCCCTCTGCCTCCTCCAACCGCCGCTCCCGCCGGACACCGCCTCACTGCAGGGCACGTCAGGGAAGCGAGGGTGGAGGCCGGCGAAGGCCTCCTCACAACCCTCCCTGGCCCGTGAGGAGCGGCGGTTGGAGGAGGCGGGGGGGAGAGTGCGCGCGTCCTTCCTGTCGGCGGCTGGGGGAGAGGAAGGAAGGAGAAAGTGCTCCTCCGTTCCTGTCCCCCTGCCGCCGACAGCAAGGACGGGTCCCAGGGTTCGGAGAAGCGCTGCACAAGCGCTTCTCCGAACCCTGGGATGTCTGCTTCCTGTCGGCGGCTGCGGGAGAGGAACGGAGGAGGAGAAAGCAGCGCTTTCTCCTCCTTCGTTCCTGTCCCCCTGCCGCTGACAGCAAGGACAGGTCCCAGGGTTCGGAGAAGCGCTGCGCAAGCGCTTCTCCGAACCCTGGGATGTCTGCTTCCTGTCGGCGGCTGCGGGAGAGGAACGGAGGAGGAGAAAGCAGCGCTTTCTCCTCCTTCGTTCCTGTCCCCCTGCCGCCGACAGCAAGGACAGGTCCCAGGGTTCAGAGAAGCGCTGTACAAGCGCTTCTCCGAACTCTGGGATGTCTGCTTCCTGTCGGCGGCTGCGGGAGAGGAACGGAGGAAGAGAAAGCAGCGCTTTCTCCTCCTCCGTTCCTGTCCCCCTGCCGCCGACAGCAAGGACAGGTCCCAGGGTTCGGATAAGCGCTGCGCAAGCGCTTCTCCGAACCCTGGGATGTCTGCTTCCTGTCGGCGGCTGCGGGAGAGGAACGGAGGAGGAGAAAGCAGCGCTTTCTCCTCCTCTGTTCCTGTCCCCCTGCCACCGACAGCAAGGACAGGTCCCAGGGTTCGGAGAAGCGCTGCGCAAGCGCTTCTCCGAACCCCAGGATTCTAGCGCCCGTTATTAAACGGGCTGAAAACCACTAGTGTATAATAAAATGGGTGCTGCTTAACAGTAAAAGTTTCACAACGATAAAACGTGCACCCAGGTATGGCCAAGGTAAAAGCTTTTTTCCCCAGGGGTGGGGCGTTCATGTAAAGATGCTAAATTTGGCAAATCTTCCTTTTAACCCTTGAACAGTTTTCTTTTCCTTGTTGTTGGTGTCTGTCTGTCTCGAGAGAGAGAATGGAGTATGCCTCTGAGGGTGCAGTCAAACCACTGCATTATTATTATTATTATTATTATTATTATTATTATTATTTATACCCCGCCCATCTGGCTGAGTTTCCCCAGCCACTCTGGGCGGCTTCCAACAGAATATTTAAATACAATAATCTATTAAACATTCGTTACAGGAAGGTAGCCGTGTTGGTCTGAGGTAGTCAAAATAAAATAAAAAAATCCGTCCAGTAGCACCTTAGAGACCAACTAAGTTTGTCAGAGGTATGAGCTTTCGTGTGCATGCACACTTCTTTCGATACACTGAAACAGAAGTCACCTCATAACAGACCTCATAAGGGTCTGGTGACTTCTGTTTCAGTGTATCGGAAGAAGTGTGCATGCACATGAAAGCTCATACCTATGACAAACTTAGTTGGTCTCTAAGGTGCTACTGGAAGGATTTTTTTCATTTTCTATTGAACATTAAAAGCTTCCCTAAACAGGGCTGCCTTCAGATGTCTTCTAAAGCATCTCAGTGGGGCACAGGCCTGGGCAGTATTTATGGAGGTCCTGGGCTGCCTAGATGACAAGGCCTCCATCTTGGCCCCACTGATGTGGTCCAAAAGAAAGCACAGCAATACATTTGGCAGCAGCTTGCCTGCTGGAAGGAGGCATACAAGGTGCCATTCAAATGTCTTTTTGTGTAGGGTTTACTCCTTAGCTTTTACTTCTCCTGAAGATATCTGGCAAGGCAATGGAGTTTTAGGATTAGAGTTTTCCTTCTCCTAGAGGGGCTACCTTTCCAGGTTGATGAACTTCATCAGCCCCTCACTTCCCTCTACTTAAAACAACTTAATAGCAGTGCCTTATACCAAACTGATATAGTGCAGAAGATTCCTGGAATGCTCAGCAAACTTGGCCTTCTCTGTTTCATATAGGCTACTCAAATGTTGCATATACTGCAATAATTAAACCAGGGCAGTAGTGAAAAGTATTTAAGGTTTTTAAATAAAACAAAGTTTGGATATTTTTACCATTGTGAATGCAGATGGCAAAGACAATGAACTCAGAGTCTCATTTAATTGTGATGCAAATCCAAAACTATTCATAAATTAATGTTATCTTTCATTATTCCAGATTCCACACAGTCTGTTTGCAATTCAAGCTCTTGCACTCAGGAGTGGGGGTAAGGGGAGGAAGTTTTTTTCTCTTTTTTCAAGAAAAGGAAGAGTGATATTTGTTTGTTCTCTGTTTTTGCTAGTTGCTGAGTGAGTCTCATTTTGCAACCCTGAATGAAATGAATCATTCCTGGCACAGGAAAATCACACCTACTCGGGTCAATTGCTTACCACAAATGACTGTGTATGATTTCTCAAGGCCCTGATCATTCTGAGATTGTATGTCTAACTTTTATGCATCTCAGTATACCCCAGTGACTTCATTAACTTTATATTTGTACTAGAATTTTCAACTGGAAGGAGGGGGTGTTATGTTTGTATATTCTTTTGATCTGTTTAATAAATGTAAGAGAGATGTTTAAAATTGGCAACAGTGACGCATATTTAAAATTGCATGCAACTTTATTGTGCAGAAACAGAGGCAATTAAAATGAACCTTCATGCTCACCTCATGGCAAAGTAGCAGTAATGGAATCCCTGTGGCAACGCTGCTGGCTATTTCATCATTTTCCGCAATATTCACCCACACATTTATAGGTATTTATTATGTGATTATTGAAGACATTGGCTAAATTCTCACCCAGGTGGTCAGTCTGCTGTGAGCTGGAGCCCCCATGATACTAGTCAAGATGAATATAGCCGCCCTCCAGGTTCGAAGACAATTATGTCATTAAATGCCAACTCTTAGGGAGAAACACCGGTGCCCTCAAGTTCCACTTATGGGATTCCAATAGGTATCTGGTTGGCCACTTACAAAACGGGTAGCTGAATCAGATGAACCGTTGATGTGATTCAGTAGGATTTTCCCTGTGTCCTTATGGCAGAATATTACTCAAATACATACAGCATCTCGTTAACAGCCATCTGCAGGTTTACCACTCCCATCAGCCCATCACCCATTCCCCCACCACCACCACCACCCTCTGTACCGTGTTTCCCCTTTTTTAAGACACCGTCTTATAACTTTTTTCCCTCAAAAAAACACACAGTGGCTTATTTTCAGGAGGTGTCTTTTTTTAAAAAAAAGTGCTGGTACAACTGGGACCCACTGGCTCAGGACGCTCAGTGCTCTCTTCTGCGCGCTGCTGGGCGCGTTGTTGGCGCTGCCAGTTCCGAGCGCCTGCAGGGTGGGGTGGGGGTGGCAGTGCTTTAAACCCCCAACCCTTTAGAAAGCAATGGAAGTTATGGACCGTAACAATCCTTAAGAGGCGCAGGTCTTAAAAAACCCCTGGTATCACCCTTGAAGCACAGCCTTCCAAAGTCAGGGGGGAAGAGGTCTGTTTAGACAAAGGAAAGGATCGGGGGTGATTCTGCGCCCTGGGACCCACAGAACTACTTTAAAAATCCCAACCTGGGGGGGGGGGTTCAAATAGTGAAGCCCCATAGCCCTGTAGCAACAGAAGGCACATTCTGAAGCACCCGAGCTGTTCGGTTCCATAAAAAATCCAGGAATTGTAAAATTAACAACAATAATGGGGGGCACTCTATCCAAAGAGTTAAGAAGGAATGGGAAAGTGTTGAGTTATATATGGAAAAATATGGAAAGGAAAGTTAGTTAAAGATAAAAAATAAATAATTATCACAAGGGAAAAAATAACATCATAAAGGGTAATAATATTAAATATAAAATAGACAACACAACAGAAAAAGCAAGTATATGACTAAATGAGATCGCACAGGAGTGAGGGAAGTGGGGAGAGAGGGAGGGGGGTAAGGAATGGAAGGAGGCAATGGTTGGAGGAGGGTATAGGGGGATGAATTAAAGGAAAATTAAGACTGAGAGGCGCATGGTTTTTGTTTTTTAAAGATGCAAAGGCTTGCAATCAGCCAAAGTATAGAGCCCAACTTCCAGGAGACTGTGATCTACTTGCGGATTTATAAACTGGAGGTGATCTACCCCTGTTTTATTGGTGTTCTGGTCAGAGTTGTTTTTAGAGAGAGGAAATATCCCATTTTTGAGGTTAAAGTAAAAGTTCCTGACCTTTTTTTTATAATGAGGAAATGCTGCTAAAACTCCGTTCTTCATTCCACGAAGGGGAGAGGGGGCGGGGCCGGGTGCTCAAAGACAAAAGAAATGGAAAAGGAGATAGCGATCAACTCCAGCCTCCTGCAGCCGCCGCCGGGAGAGGCAGGGGCTGCAGCCGAGTGCTGCTTCGCAAACAAACGGGGGAAAGTGCTTAGAACCCAGAGAATCCAGCTGAAAAACACGAAGCAGCAACAGCAATTGCACACACACCATCCCAAGCCAGCACAGTAACCAAGTCCCAAAAGCAAGAAAGGACTCAGCAAACACTGCTGCGGCCGGCGTTGCTGCTGCTGACTCAGGGAGCTCAGTGCTCTCTTCTGCACAGCGCCTATCACTATGGCTTATTTTCGGGGTACGGTTTATATTTCTCAAATGCTTAGAAATGCTGCTATGGCTTATTTTATGACTACGCCTTAAAAAGGGGGAAACACGGTATATACATAAGGGTCTGACTCTTCTGTTTCAAGTGTATCTGAATAAGTGTGCATGCACACGAAAGCTCATACCAAAATAAAAACTTAGTTGGTCTTTAAGGTGCTACTGAAGGAATTTTTTTATTTTGCTTCGACTCAGACCAACACGGCTACCTACTTGTAAATACAGCATCTCTGTACACAGAAAAGTATCGTGTCAGGGGAAAGGCTAGGCCAGAACTATTTTCCTTTATCTGCTACCTTTCTGTTTGTTTTTGTTTTGCATTTTAATATTTATTGCGCCCAAGAAAGGTCTTTAAAATATTGCTGAGAATTCTTCCCACTTCCAAAATATGCTCGATACTGCATCTTCTTCTAATGTTACAAGAAGGTCTTGAAAGCCAATTGCAGAAGTCACTGCTCACTTAGCTTCTGGTTCTTCTAAAACAGGCATCCCCAAACTTCGGCCCTCCAGATGTTTTGGACTACAATTCCCATCATCCCTGACCACTGGTCCTGTTAGCTAGGGATCATGGGAGTTGTAGGCCAAAAAATCTGGAGGGCCGCAGTTTGGGGATGCCTGTTCTAAAATGCCCACATGCATTGCTTCTGACCAGGGATTTACACAATGCATAGCTAAGGTATGCAGTTATGTGACTTAACTGAGCCAATCTAGCTCCTTTTGACTATTCCAGTCCAAGGGATCAGGGCTCTATCTGCAGTTAAGTGTCCTTAAAAATGTAGCTTTTCAACATGGCACTCAAAACTACAATTTTAAAGAATGTAGTCATTTGGCCACAGTAATTTCAACATGATATAAAGACTCTCTCTCAGTGTGTGTGTGTGTGTGTGTGTGTGTGTGTGTGTGTGTGTGTGTTTCTTAATGGTGCCAAGGTTTTAAAGGAGTTGTAATATAGTTTATGTTGTGTTGTTATGCTGAGAATCATTTAGTGGGACTGCAAGCCCATATATAAATGAAATAGAGTGAATTGTTAAGACTTGTGGATATTTTGGAGGTATGCAAACAGTATTTGCAGAACACTACAAACTGGCATGAAGAGAATGGTTGGGTTGTCAATATCACAGGAAAAAATGCAAACCGGTGTGGAAATGTGGAGAATTGAACTTAAGACTAAAAAAAAAAAGAGTAATGGAAATTGACTGATTTGCCTGTCCCCATCTGCATCCTGCCCACACCTGATGATGAAGGAGGAAGTCAAAAGTCTGAGGTTCGAGCACGTAACTCTAAACCAGCCTTTTGCAAGCTGATTCCCCTCCCTATATAGTTTGGGCTAGAGCTCTCATCAGCTGTACGGAAGTTGTTGTTGTTGTTGTTGTTGTTTAGTCATGTCTGACTTTTCGTGACCCCATGGACTAGAGCATGCTAGGCACTCCTGTCTTCCACTGCCTCCTGCAGTTTGGTCAAACTCACGTTAGTAGCTTCGAGAACACTGTCCAACCATCTCATCCCCTATTGTCCCCTTCTCCTTGTGCCCTCAATCTTTCCCAACATCAGGGTCTTTTCCAGGGAGTCTTCTTTTCTCATGAGGTGGCCAAAGGATTGGAGCCTCAGCTTCAGGATCTGTCCTTCCAGTGAGCACTCAGGGCTGATGTCCTTCAGAATGGATAGGTTTGATCTTCTTGCAGTCCATGGGACTCTCAAGAGTCTCCTCCAGCACCGTAATTCAAAACAATTATTCAGCAATCAGCCTTCTTTATGGTCCAGCTTTCACTTCCATACATCACTACTGGGAAAACCATAGCTTTAACTATACAGACCTTTGTTGGCAAGGTGATGTCTCCGCTTTTTAAGATGCTGTCTAGGTTTGTCATTGCTTTTCTCCCAAGAAGCAGGCGTCTTTTAATTTTGTGACTGCTGTCACCATCTGCAGTGATCATGGAGCCCAAGAAAATAAAATCTCTCACTGCCTCCATTTCGTCCCCTTCTATTTGTCAGGTGGTGATGGGACCAGTGGCCATGATCTTAGTTTTTTTGATGTTGAGCTTACAGAAGTTGTAGCCCTAAACATCTGGAGGATACCAGTGTGTGGAAGACAGACCTAAACCATAGTTTAAGCATTAAGTTTGATACATTACATATATGCAGGCCGTTTGATCTGCATATATGTAAATATTTCTTGTATGAATGATTTGTGCACCCAAGTGACTCCCTGGCATACTCATGAGCTGAAGGAAACACGACAGCTATTCACAGGTCTCCAAAGGAGTCCATTGTGTTTATGCTTCTAAAACTAAACCCTTCATAGAATAGGTTTTTGTTTACATGTAGACTCTGAAGTGTCACTCATCCTAATAATGCAGCATTTATAAAGTACAAAGAGAAGCAACCTTGAGTAAAAACAGCTGCAATTACTGTGAAATATAGGTGAGGTGTGGGTTTTAAAAATGCATTGTGTTTTAAAAGGTGGAGTGAAATTCTGACCCCACTGAAACTGAAGCTCATGAAAGTCCCATTGACTTTGGTGGGGTCGGGGTCTCACTTCTCCACTCTCCAGGCAATCAGGTTCCACACATATAATTCTCTCTAAAGAGACTGATTCCATTGAAATGGTTCCTGTTGTTCTTTTCTAAGAGGTACTTAACCTGCAGTAACCCTCCCGTCTTTCTCCTATCTTCATTTTGCTGCTCAGTTCCACTCTCCCTTGTATTACTGAATAATAAATCTGACATAGATTATGTAACATCCACTGAATCATATCAGACTGTGGGAGGCTGGAGCACAGCATAATGCAAGATGTGAGGAACATGAAAGAGGAGGTTGAGAGACAAGTGTTTTAAAAAGCCTTTCCCGGGTGCTTACAACTTTAGAAACTTGCACAGAGAACAGTTTCTAAAAATGAACTTGCACACATGAAATTACATTTCTTAAATTAGAAGTTCCCAGAGCCTTTTATCTACTGACCGCAAGAAGCTTGGTCAGCTTCTTGGTGAACCATTAGGTTCACCACCCTGCATCCTCCTTCCAAAGGCCTTCTTACTTGATCCACTACATAATATCAAAACCAAAGTCACTACTTACTTCACAATAGTCGAATCAAAGGTTAATTATTTTCAGATTTGAAACAATCCATGAATGAGAAGCACTTCAGTTCTAGTTACAGACAGGTAGCCATGTTGGTCTGCTGTAGTCGAAACAAAATAAAAATATTCCTTCCATTAGCACCTTAGAGACCAACTAAGTTTGTCATTGGTATGAGCTTTCGTGTGCATGCACAATTCAGATACACTGAAACAGAAGTCACCAGACCCTTATATATAGTGAGAGGGTGGGGAGGGGTATTACTCAGAAGGATGGTGGGAATGGGTGATTGGCTGATAGGTGTGGTAAACCTGTTGACGACTGTTAACAACTGCAATTGGTCTTACAAGAAAAAGCAAGGGGTGAGATGGCTAAAAATAGCTTTATCATGTATAATGAGATAAGAATCCAATGTTTCTATTCATGCCAGGTCTCTCCATGGTTTTAAGTTTGGTAATAAGTTGCAATTCAGCAACTTCTCTTTCCAGTCTATTTCTGAAATTCTTTTGTAATAACACAGATACTTTGAGATCTTTAATCCATTTCTGCAGTCACACAATCAATCAGTACCTGAACTGGGTTCCACACAGTCACAAAAACAAATTAACCGAAAAAGCCTTTTTTTTTTTAAAAGCAAAATAGATAGCAAAAAACAAAAGCGCCAAACTTAATCCATTCTGGAAATCCATTTGAAAATGTTTGAAAACCAAGACGCAGCTTCTGATTGGTGCAGGTGCCCCAGAAACAATAACGGACAGCCGCATCGGACATTCGGCTTCTGAAAAACGTTTGAAAACTGGAACACTTCTCAGTTTTTGGTGTTTGGGAACCAAGGCGTTTCAGAACCAAGGTACCACTGTATATTAAAGGTTTAGTACTAACTGAGTTTGGTGGAGACACTCTAACGCAGGGGTCCCCAGACTTACCGGGCTTTGGGCCGGTGCCCGCCGCGCCAACCGCGCGGCAGGCCGGAGGGCAGGGGAGTGCGTGCGCAGCGGGCCGGAGGGCGGGGGAGTGCGCGCCCGTGCGCATGCGCACACACACTGCCGCGCTTCCCGGTCGGAAAAAATCGCCGAAAATCGCTTGTGCGCATGCGTATGGGCCTCCCCTGACCCGGAAGTGCACCGGAAATGACCTCTTCTGGGTCGGGAGAGGCCCATACGCATGCGCACAAAGGATTTTCGGCGATTTTTTTCCGATTTGGAAGATCGCCGCTGTGCGCTGTGAGAGCGGGCGGCGGGGGTCATCGCGGGCCGGATTGGGAGGCCAATTGGGCCGCATCCGGCCCGGGGGCCGTAGTCTGGGGACCCCTGCTCTAACGGAATGGGGACAGACCCATGTGGAGCTTGTCTGAGGCCTAAGGTGGGAGTCTTGTTGGAATAAAATTATAATTGCATACATAAAAGCATCTGGATCTCAGTGTCCAGGCTGAATGATGAGGATGGAGACACTTATACAGGTATATAGTACTGAAGCCATTTAGGGCTTTGAAGGTCAGTGCCAACACTTTGAATTGTGCTTGGAAACATACCGGGAGCCAATGTAGGTCTTTCAGGACCCGTATTATAACCCTCACAGATTTTGCCTGGTGCCTAAAGATATGTAATGAAGGTGCCAGGTGAGCCTCCCTAGGGAGAGCATTCCACAAATGAGGAGCCACCACAGAAAAGGCCCCTTCTTGTGTTGCCATTCTCTGGATGTCTTGTGGAGGAGGTACACGAAGAAGGACTACAGATGATGATCTAAGGGTCTAGATTGGTTCATATGAGGAGAGGCAGTTATTGGTAACTAATTAAGTACTTCCCATAAAGCATCCCAAATGATTTAATAAAAAAACAGTTTGGTTTGATTGGAGTACTTCAAAAGCTCTTACTACTTTTTTGGGACAACCACGGGGGTAATCCTCCATTCTTAACCTCATTGTCTGTGCCACAGTGATAGGCTTCCTGTTGGGTTGCTTTTCACAGTGCTTCAGCCCCACAACTGTTCGTGAGCAGAAGGCTGGATAGCTGATATAAACTCAGTGGTGGTCAGCTGACACCAAGGGCCAACAGGGTTCCACCTAGTCCTATAAATATTCTAACCTAGCTCTTAACCCTGAGGAACCTGCTGATTGGAAACAGGCTGAGGTGATCTCCACTGTCCCTCTTGACTTTGCTCCTAACTTCATTGCTTCCAGCTTGCCTCCCTCCTTTCTGGCCTCCATACCATCAGGTCTGGCAAATACAATCTTGCTTCACACCTCCTCCTAGTTCCAGAAACCGCGAAGTCTGATTCATCAAACAGATGCATCAGATGTTTTGCTTACATATCCCATAGTAGTATATCTATAAATAACATGATAGTATGTCTTGGCAGATAAAACACAAGAGGAAGGAAAGAGGAAGCAAGAACATCTCTCCCTGTGTTTTTTGCAAGGTCAAGTGAGAGGTCGCTTCAGTAATGGGGAAGCAAGCAGAGGGCATAATAACAAAATCAACCCGCAACAAAATCAAACCAGACCCATACAGGAATGGGATGGGCATCTATTCTGCCCCATTTTAGTCTCTCTGGTACTCAGTCATAGATCTCTATCCTGTCTTGTTGCATTCTGTTCCACCCCATTGTATGCTGTTTGTGTGAACTTTGTATGTAAAATGTGCTTTTCAATGTTTTGCACAAAACAAAAACAAAAAAACACCCTCTCGCCACCAGAAAATCCCAGTTTCTCCACATCTCTCTTTGCAGTTCCCAATGACTTAGGCCATTGAATCCTGTTCAGCCTCACCTCTTTGCTGGCGGGCGAATCTTTGAAGTACATTTCAGTTGTCTTGTAATGACGATGTTTCAAATCCAGTGACCCTGAAATGCTGTCATTCATAAGAAGGTGACACCTAAGCCTGAAAACTCCAAGAGAAAGCCCCAAAGCTATAAGCCAGGCTATTAGAAAAGCTTTCAAATAGCTGCTTCAATGTCATATGGTATTTCTGTTTCTGGGTATTCTGCAAATAACCTTGTACTCCACCGCAGCATTTCATGGCCATCCTCCATTTCTTGCCACGATCCTGTACCCATCCCTATCATCTCACATCACACTATATATCTTAATCCTCTTTGTTGTTAACATAAATATCCCTGCCCACCTATCCCCAGCCCAGAAAAGACCAGTCCTTTCAAGTACTCCCTCTGCATAACCCTTTGCTTCTGTGGCACTTGTGGTGATGCCTATAAAATTTTTGCCCCTTCAGCCAGTGAGATGCATCTGGTGGCCGGGGGGGGGGGAATAAGTGGTAGAAGTTCAGTGCAGGAGAGCACAGGGAAATTGTACCGAGCTGCGTGGTTTATAATGTTCACTGAATTCAGCTTATCCTGCCTCAGAACTTTGATTCCCCTGGCTGCAGAGCTTTAATTTTGCTTTCTACAGCCCTGTTTATCAGCCACAGAGCTCTGCGACCATTCAAGCTAAAGTCTCTAGGCAAAGTCTGAAGTTTCCTCCATGAGCTGCAGAGTTGCATTTGAAACTGACAAAGGAGGAAGATTAGCCATTTCCAGAGACTGCGGCAGTCCATCTATGTTTACTGATTTTTTTGAGTCACACAGTTTGTGCAACTGCAATGGCAGTGTGGTGTGTCGCTCATCCTCAGTGTTGTCGCTAGCAGTGTGTAAAAGGTGTCTCTCGTGTGATATCCATGCAGCCATACTCCAAACAGTGCTCCAGATTGCAATGGACTCTGCAGCTGAGAAAAACTATACATATCACTCAGCAGCAGCAATCATTTACTCAGCATTCAAAGTGCAAACAGAAGTGGGTTGTCGCAGTCATGGAAGCACATTCCCAACCGCACTTTAGATCACTGTGGCTTCTGCAGCCGGCCTTCTGATTGGCAAGTCCTAGGCTCTGTGGTTTAAGCTACAGCGCCACCCACATCCCATTGCAAGCAAAAGAATGTTTAAAATCCGGTTTTATGTTGCGTACTTGCATCTCTCTTGAGTCGAACAATGGCGTCTGTTTCAGTCTTAACTGCTTGGTGTTCCGGATGAAGATAAGTTTTGGGAAACGTTTATTTCCAAGTGGTCTCTTTTGCAGTTCTAATGCAACCAGGCAGCCCATCTGACTGCCAGTGGCTATGTGTATTGGAAATTCAGCACATGCTAGTCTCCCACCCAGCTGCACAATTTGCAGAGATTCCTGCTGAACCAGCAATGGGCTGCCCAGGTAGGCTCCCATTTTTTGATGTGGGGGAAGGTTATTGCCTCTTCCAGGTAGACTTTCTGCACTTGTGACTACTCCTGCATCCAATCAGGAGCATGAACAGCTTGTTTCTAGATGTCGTGGGGTGGAGTTAAGGGTTAAGGTTAGGATGCAAGGGGAAGTAACACAGGGAAGGGAAATGGTTCTGTGAAAAATAGAAGTGCATCACCCTTGCAGTTATCACATTATTGAATCCTCCCTTTTTTCCATGATGAAATTTGGGGCAGAATATATAGAATTCCCAGGAGATTCCTTCATCCAGGCATTGACATCACATCCAGACCAACTTCTACAAGACTGTTCAGGGGTATCATTGGGGAAAAACATTACTTGTGTCCCTGGGTTTTTAGACTCATCTACCCATAAACCACAGTCTAGGGCTTGCCAATCAGAAGGTTCAAATCCCCACGATGGGGTGAGCTCCCGTTGCTCGGTCCCTGCTCCTGCCAACCTAGCAGTTTTCCTAGAGTGCAATGCCTTCCTGCATTGCAGGGGGCAGAACTGGATGGCCTTTTGGGTCCTTTCCAACTCTACCATTCTATGATCCGGGAGCTAATCAGGGTCCCCTGTGCAGAGGATTCTACTTGCATTCCAGGGGCTTTGAAACTAGGACAAGAGTCAAATGTAGCCCAAATGCAAGTAGGTTACCTACTTCTGTCCTAGACCATAGGAGAAGAGGAAGTGGGTGGGGGGAGAGTCCAGCAACTGCCCTTAAGGGAAAAGTGGACAATATATTCAGCATGCCTGAACGCAGCACCGATTAGATCCCTAGCATGGTCAGAGAGCTTTCAATGCAGGGAAGCGTTCAAATATCTGCATTCTGACACGGTACATACCAAAGATGGTTGTACTGTGTGGGTTTCCCCCCTGAATGTAAGCATCAGCCCTGCATCCAACTATGAGACTCAGCATCCTGATGCCCAGCCTAAGTTATCTAGATTACACTGTTCAACAAGAAGGAGTGAGCTGTGTGTAAGAGGTGCCTTGAAAAACTGTTTCAAACGTAATTACCTATACTTTTTTGTGCACCTGCTGAGGTCAGAACCACTGCTTTAGCAGGTAGATCTGCTGGCATGACAACTCTCATAGAAGCATTTTTTTAAAGAAAGAAACCCACAGAAAGGTGTATTCTCTTGCCATCAAACAAGGCATAACTCCTCTATATCATACAACTATCATGGTTTTTGCTTGGTAATACATACTGGAAGCAAAATCTACCTGCTACAGAACATTCCATCATGTAAATAGGACATATACACTGAGCAAGTGAAATGCGGTATGGCAGTTGAAACTCTATGTTTGCAACAGGAAATGCAAAGCCTTTTGTTCCAGGGAAATGAATGTTTTCAGATCATCGTTCTGCAAGTGAAAAATTCACTTCTGTCAGACTCGCTACTGCTGGATGTAGTGAAAGGAAACCAGGTTTCCAAAACCAAATTTTCTTTTGCTCTGTGTAACCTGTCCGCCTCCCCGCAATCATCACCTGCATTGCACTGCTGGCTCACGTTCAGCTTGTGATCAGCTGAAACACCTACCGTAGGTCCTTTCCCCATGTACTGCTGTAATTTGACTCATAAGCAAGTAAATAAACAAAGAGCACATAAATTAGAGCCATGCAAATATGATATTTATGTTCCTTGCTCTGGAATTCTGGGTGATCCCATCTGCAATACTCAAAGAAACGTACCTTGGTTTTAAGGCAGAATCATAGAGTTGGGAAGGAGCCCTGCAATGAAGGGATTTCAACTAAAGCATCCCTGACAGAGGGCCACTGAACCCTTGTTTAAAGACCTCCAAGGAAGGAGAGTCCACTACCTTTCAAGAGAGTCCGTTCCACTGTGAAACAGTCTTAACATCAGAAAGTTCCTCCTGCTGTTTAGTCGGAATCTCCTTTCTTTTAACTGGAAGCCATTGGTTCAGATTGTACCTTCTGGAGCCGAAGAAAACAAGCTTGTTCCATCTTCCATGTGACAGCCCTTTAGATATTTGAAGATGGCTATCATGTACAGAAACGTTTACCAAGTTAAGAGAGCATTTAGGAGCACAAATCCATGCAGCTTACCATTGCCCGAGGGACACAAACACTCACGCTTTTTAATTTATTTTTTTGTTAATGAACACACATTTAATATGCTGGTGCAGCTTACAAGTGGCAATGCTTATTTTCACGTCCCCATTTTTTTGTTTAATAACTATGCTTAGGAGTTATTTGACTAAGCTTCCAGGCATATATGCATAAAAACGAAGGCATGCAAATGTTAAAACAGGACTGTTGACACACGCCTGCGTAGTTTGGCGCAAGGTAGCATGGAAGAAGGCTGTTTTATTATCTTTATGCAATTTCAAGGTTGTCATGATAACTATGAAAATCTTATTCTAGGCCACGGCAAATATGGGGCAATAAATGTCAAGCAACCCTATTGCCATAAATTACCGGCAGCTCTGCAGATTTTGCAGGGCATTTGTGCATTCTGAGTTGCTGGATGCGGCGGATGTAACATGCAAGACGAACTTTGAAAACCTGCGAATGCCCTTGAACCCAGAAGCCAGACTATAGGTTACCACCGCAGCATGCAACCATCAAGACTTTCTGTCCTTTTGAAAATAACGGCACAGGGAAAGCCAGTGTTTGATGTCTCTGCATGTCTATGCATAGGGGAAACATCAATGGTGAAGCTATCTAGGATGACATTACAAAGCCTATCAGGCTCCCCGCTTCAGTATACATAAACTGGTCACCAGCTGTGATCTAGGTGAGGGAGGGGGAGCGAGAGAGCACACACTAGAGCATCAGTCTTTGTGCCTTCCTCTGAGGTCCCCCACATCGAGCATATTCAATATTAAGACTGCTGTTGAGCTGCTCTATCTAGTTTTCAATGCCTTAAAAAAACGGGGGAGGGGAACAAAACGTAAGATTTATTCTTTAAAATCCCAGGGAATTTCTCCCACCTCAATTTGTCTCCAATTCAACAGGTACTGCAAGTTTTTTTAGTGCTTCAAAATGTACAAAATCTGTTTGACCAAATATGACAGTGCCCACAAACAAACAAACGCAAGTGAACTACAGTATGCCCATTGTGAGCGCATTATGCCAATGTCTGGCTTCTGAGAAGCAACTGGCTGCAATCCTGCATACATTCAATCTGCTTAACAGCCACTGGTTTCAATGGCATTTAAGCACCTAACTATGTGCAGGATTGCAGGCTGCTGCAGTTTTCGGTACCCAGCCAAAGATGCAGAGATGCTTTCCTTTGGGTTGTTTTGTATGCCAAGAGATAGCAGATATTTCTTATTTACTGCTTTGTCTCTAGAGAGCCTTCTGTAACTTGAATACTATCAACAAGACCTGACTGTTTCTAATCTAATTAACATAGCGTCTGCTGCTGCTGCTACTGCTGCTACTGCCGCCATGCCTTTGTTTCAAAAAGGAGGAAAGCTGAGTATATAAGTCAATCCCAGCAATGCAACTTTTTAAGCTTAGTTTGTTTAAAGCCTCCATGGTGCTACAAAAGGTCTTGGATTTCTTGAGGGCGTCTTTCCCCTGTGACATTTAAGGCATGGGAGAAGTCCCTGCAGTGCAGGTCCTTCTTATACTGCTGAGATTAGCACAGAGAGAGATGGTCCCACCCACTTTGGGCTTGGCCCCACCCACCACCAAATCCAGCCCCACCCATCATGAATGTGGTCCACCCTACTCACGCTTTCCCAAGGAAATGCAACCCTCAATTTCCTCACCCCTGTTCTAAATGTAGTTGTGCAACCTGACCTCACATCCCTTCCTAGGAAAGGGATATAGAAATGTGCCCATTTTAGAGAAATAGCTACCTTCTTACCTTGGTAACCTTGTACCTTTCAGTTTCTCTTATGGGGATCTCTTCTCAGGAGTCTCTTATTCCCTGAGGACCAGCCATCGGACTCTGGTCTCAGGGGAGGTGAAACAGACTCCAGTGTTTGCAGGTCCACCCATTCTGCAGTGTTTTCCTGGTGTGCATGTACATTCCTGTGCATTGGGGGGGGGGGACACTACACTCAAAGAATCTTGGTGCAACTGTACCCAGAATTTGTGCTTTGTTTTATTAATGCACATGCACACAACCATAGTGTGTGCATGTGCAAATTCATAGAATCTGAAAGAGCAAACTGTACATGCACAATGCTTCATATAAAATTAAGAATTTGTGGGACAATTTAGATGAGGAGAACTTCAGAGCATTCCAGGCCTCAGAGTGGGGTGCAATTTCTCTCAACACTTCCTGTGCATGCTGTTATATCCCCACAGGAGTCCTTGCAAGTTGCCACATTTCATTTATTTATAAAGTTTGACAGCAACCTTATTTTCAGGTGGAAATGCCATTAGCCTATTTTACATTTGCCTTAAATACTGCTTGAAATGAAATGAGTGAAAAGCCAATATCTACAGCCACTGTTCCTACATCCCATTTTGTTTGCTTCCGGAGAATTAGAAACAACAATAGCAGACAAAATGCTAAACTGAATTTCGTTAACAGGACCTTTTATGAATAAAAAGTCTTGAGATTTATTTTTTTTAAGAAAAAAAATTGCACATGGGACCACAATGTAGAATCACATACAATAGAAAGTCATTTTCCTGTGAATAGTAGAAATAGCTCCATTTTCCTCTGTGCTGCCTTGCTGCAGACAGAAACATGATCTCATATCATTTCACCAACAGGCTGTGTTTTCCTTCCATGAGAAACCAAAAGTGTGTGTGTTGGGGGAGGGAAATTGCTAAACTTCCCAACAGGGCTCACACATGTGAAGATTTTTGAATTAGCTCTGATAACCTAGGTTGTGTTTGACTAAAACTGGAGGTTAGGCTCTACTGTCAGCCTCAGACTTACTTTTGCACCCTAAATGGTGTGAAAAGGGGAGGGGGGGAATGGTGGCAGAAGTGCTAATGCATTTTGTTTGAAGTGTGGATATGAGAATGGAAATACGAGCTGAAGTGCAACGATGTAGAAAGGCATAAAAGCAAGCTTCTTGGCCTTATTCTCCTTTAGTGGAAAAATAATTATAACTCTCCCTAAAGATAACAACACTGGTTTTCATTTTTCTGACACAGATAGTATTCTTACATATATTATGTGGGGTTGTTGTGTTGTGTGTGTATGAGAGAGAGAGAGTTTAACTGGAGTTTGTAAAAACAAGCTCCACAGAATAGACAGGAGGAGATATGTCATTTCATGATCCACGCATGGCATCTTGCCAGTAATGAGTGAGTGCAATTACCACCCATTTCTCCCTCACTTTAATTAGTGGGGTGGGGGGTTGGGAGAGACTTATCTGAAAGGACCATGTGGGTTCTTTTCATGGTGAGGAAGTTTCTGCCATTGATACTTCACAATGGGAAAAGATCCAAGTTGTTTAATGATAAAGCTGAATTGATCGTTTTAACAAGACATACTAAAAATGATGGCTTCAAGTCAAGTTGCCTCTGGAGTTGGGAGTTGATGGAAATAAGGGAGGCTGTTGCACTCTCCCTCATAGACATCTGCCACCGCAGTGGCTGTGCTTGGAGACAGATGCAAGGTTTATTTATTATTGTGGGTTTTATTTAAATGGACAGCCTGCCTTTCCCACACAATGGTGCTCAAGATGGATAACAGCAAACAACCTTCAAATACAGCATAAAACAATCTGATCAAATCCATAAACAATATATAAAACAAGAGAAAGCCCCGTGGTAACTAAAAGACCAACAAATTATTGTTATGCACTACCCAAATCTCAGAATGGTGTGAGATCCTGGGGGTTCCAGCACTTACCCAGAGTTTGGTTTCCCTGGAATGAGGGGCAGCGAAGACTTCAGGGGTATATGGTGGGATGGGATGGGCTCATAGCATTAACACACCAACAGATCTTGTTTCTCCGTTAATCGCAGCTTTGGTTCCAGCACAGAGCAAGCATGCCTCCGTGTCTCCATCTTCCAGCTTGGTCCCAGCTCAGCTCACCCACACTACTCTGGCTATTGTTCTCCTACCTAGCAGCCTGTACATCTCCTTCTGGTAACTCCTGCAGCCAAGCTGATGCCAAACGTAATGCACTGCTCTTTATTTGGACCACATCAGGGAGGCTGAGAGGGGGTCTTGTCGTCTGAGCAGCCCAAGACCTCCATACATACTGTCCAGGCTTCCTTCCTGGGGGGGTCATTTTGGTACTGCTAACACAGTGGTTTGACATCACTCCTGGAGGTACGCTCCATTGTCTCTAGAGACAGATGGATGCCAACCCTCAACATGTTTACTCAGGAGTAAATCCCACTGAGTATAATAAGATTTAGCCCCTAGAAAATGTGCTTACGACTGCGGCTTGAATATAATGAACAAAAATAATTGGATAAAAATGATCTCATTTTAGATATTTATTATGCAGGAGCAAGCATCTCCCTAGCAAATCTGTGTAGTGTAGTCATTATTTACAATGTGTATGTGCAGCTCTGAGGTGTAAAAATATTCCAGTGTAATGTTTCCCCCTCACCTTTTTAACTCAGGAGTTTAAATTGTCAGCAATGCAGAGGTGGTTCCTTGGTGGTTGCTGAGAAAACCTGTTAAACTTTCTTTTTAGCATGGCTCACTTCATCTCCCAGAATAGAAGAAAGGAGTAGAATCTCAGCTTCCAAAGGCAATTCCCAGGCTTGTTTCTAAGATAAGAACCACAGTTGTCTTCTCTGCCTTCAAGTTTGTGTAAAGATGAGACCTCCTACTAGGAAAAATACACTCACATAATCTTTAGCATGTGCACTCCTTAAAGAGAAAGATAATGAATCTTTTCACAGGCAGTTTCATTCTAATTACACATAAGATAAATCAGAAACCATGTCTGTGGATGGGGAGGAAGAAAGGGCCTTGGTACAATTTCTCAGCTGTACCTTGAAAAGGTCTTTGCCAGGTCACCAGACATACCATAATTATTTTCAGGTAACCTGAAAGGGTGGGGAAGGGCCTGTTCAGCAGGAGAGCATCTGTTTTGTCTGCAGAAGGTCCCAGGTTCAGTTCTTGAAACCTCTAGGTAGGTCTGGGAGAGAATCCTTTCTGAAATCTTGGAGAGCTACTGCCAATCAGTTGTGGGAAGTACTTGCCTAGAAGGACCAATGATCAGAATTTGTATAAGGAAGTTACTTTTGTTGTATGTAAGATGGGATCGCAAGGTGTTCATTTCCGAACAGGCAAAGGAACTTGCAGAAATGTGCAGGGCTAGAGACCTACTTCCTTAACATCATATGGACTGATAGCGCTCCCAGTCTGACAAGTGATTGGCTGAGTCTGAAAGGGACATTCTTCCTCATTGGTAGGGTTTTCAGCATAGGAATAGGAAGGCTGGTCAATCGAAATGTTTGCTTTTATCACTGTGTTTAGTGTTCGATTTGTTGTTTTTTGCAATTTCATAAGCCACTTCGAATTCATTTAGAAAGGAAAGGAAAACAGGGCAGGATTTTGAAATAAATAAATATAGGAACATACCCAACTGAACCAACAATCCATCATTTGCCGTGCTGGACATCTTTATGATGTCAATCACCATTACAATGATTAATCTTAGGACGAGTTAAAAATATGTAAGGCAAAAAATAACTCCAAGACAGACAAGAGAGTATATAATCACATAAAAATGCTAGAGCCTTCTTGTTCTCTATACATCATTAAATCAAGCCATGTGTATAAAATGAATCATGATGAGGAGAGACAGTGGCTTATTATTGATACACAAAGAAAGTTAGAATTATGCTATTTTCTACCGGTTGCTGGCAGTGTTTGTGGCATGGGAATGGGCCAGGGAGATGGAACCTTGCACTTGTCACAATTCTTAGTGGTTCTGGGCAGGGATGGGGGCAGAGGTCAATTCAGTTCTCATTTAAAGGCAAATCTATCTAATTCTTCAAAGAATACATGGCCCGAAACACAGTCGTTCCTTCAAACATCACGTCTCCAAACTTTGCAGTGCAGTTCTCTAAACCAAAATGCATAGACTAGGCAAAGTGTGCCTAGAATGTATATTTAACAACCAGTCCTTCTTTCCAGGGAACATCTGGGTCTCCTAACCCCTTTCAGCACCCTTAAATGACTGCATCAGGTAGTATCATCATGCTTCAAATGTATGGTGTGAATGTGACTTGTGTCTTTACTCTTTACTTTTGTGCTCAATGTGCTGAAGGTTGCTCTCCTCTTCCCTTGATTCCTTCAACCGACTCTACACCAAGCATAATTCTTTAAATGCTGCTGCACACTACAGCCTCCATCTGAGGCATTGAAGTTAAATGAAGGGTGTGCTAGGTCTGTATTTTTCCTTCCATCAACAACAATTGTGAATGTTTGCCCTCCCTCCAGCCGCTCATAAAATCCTATCTGTTTCAGAGCCCTGTATGCTCCACTGCCTGCTTGCCTCCTCTCCTCTTATGACTTGGGTTTCTCTCGTCTCTCTGCTTATCCGTTCTCTCCACTTTCCAGCTCTCATTGTCTTCTAAACAAAACAGCAGCATTTAGCTCCTAGGACCAGAAACACAATCTTCTCTTTTGCTTATGTGCACACCCTTGGCATCTTATAGTCTTGCACACATTACTGCTGTGCCCCAGAAGAAATACGTCTTGCTAACATATTCAGGTGAAAACCTGAGCTGTAGATTTTAGCCAGGGGCCATCTGGGGGAAAAAATGCGGCTGAACATTGACTCCTAAAAACGGGGTGGTTTATAATTAAAATTAATGATTGAGCTTTAATTAACGGTGGTATGGATAAGGGCGCAATAGCATTCTGAATTTAAACAGGCAGAATGAACAATTTCTTATGGCGGTGCATAGCATAGCAATTTTTTTCGAAGCCCACTTATTTATTAGCTCGTCTGCCACCCTTGTACGTGAATCCAGAATAAACTATTTTAAAGTGTCTGGTGATGAATGTTGCCCCTTGATTATGTTACACAAATGGGCAGTGTCCATATATGCACAAAATGGGACTGTAATAATCAGGGCTGTTTGGATGCAATAGCAGATTAATTCATAGGGGATACTTAAATTGTTATAGTTCATTTATAATTTAAACACTGCATCCAGGAGGCAAGTATATGCATATCCCTGGGATGTGATGGATCTGGTGCCGTGAATTCCTTAAGACGCAACTTATCTTCATTCATGGGCTGTATAAATGGAAAGGCGCTTGACTCAGCACTGCTCATCTCTGTTTGTCTATTTCATCGTATCTGCTCAAGAAGATACCGGCAGAGAACTATAGTCAGTTAATGAAAAACGGAAAATTGCAGACTATTCCTTTTCAGGAAATGTAGCGGAAGCCCGGTTTAATATGCTCAGCTCAGAATTACCGTTGGGGTGGTGAAAGAGCCTGGACCCTAACTTCTCTACACCCTAAAGCAAAAAAACAACAACAACCCAAAACAAAAACCCTGCATGGGCACAATATTTGACAGCATTATTTTATTTACTTCCTTGAGGAAATCAGCCAAGAAAGGTCGGGGGGAGGGGGAAGCACCCGTGTCTAAATATCAAGGCCAAAAACTAACTTGTAATTAAAGGGTCTGGTCTTATTTAACGGATACTTTTAACCCCCAACCTTCCTTTGTGCGCACACAGCAAATATAAAAATACATTTAGAAATTGTTTACCCTGCAGTCCTATGGCCCTGGGGAGCCATAAGATGCCACAGATCTCCCAGGGGCCATTGGAAGCATCAGATCAGATTGCAGTAAATTAAATTAAATTTGGAGGCAGCATGCTTTTGAATACCAGTTTCTGGGAAATACAGGTGAGGAGAGAGAGCTGTTGCCGCTAGGTCCTTTTTGCGAGCCTCATGTAGGCATCCGTTTGACTGATGTGAGAACAGGATGTCGTACCCTCCAACATTTCTCCAATGAAAATAGGGATGTCCTATTCCATCATAATAATAATTTTATTATTTATACCCCACTCATCTGGCTGGGTTGCCCCAGCCACTCTCGACAGCTTCCATTATATAGTAATAATAATAAAAATTAAACATTATTTTAAAAGAACTTTCCTATACAGTTGTACCTTAGAAGACGAACAGAATCTGCTCCGGAAGTCCATTCGACTTTCAAGGCGTGGCTTCCTGCAGCCAATCAGAAGCCGCAGAAAACCCGCCGCAGTCGGCTTCCAGAAATAGTTTGCAAACCGGAACACTCACTTCCAAGTTTGCTGCATTTGGGAGCCAAAACGTTCGACTGCTAAGGCATTTGTCAACCAAGGTACAACTGTACAGAATGCCTTCAGATGCCTTCCAAAGGTGGTATAGTTTTGGGGTTTTTTATATAATTTTTATTAGTTTTACATAAAGGTTATACACCTTAAACATAACATTTTTGCACATTAAAAAAAAGAAAAGGGTTCTTTCGAACCTTGAGACCTCCTTCCTTCCCTCCATGGGTTCCAATTCTAAATTTTATTCCTGCATCACCAAAGGTTGTTTAGTTACTTATCTCCTTGGCAATGGGGTCGCATAACTCCAATTCCAGCCAACATTCCTCCAATGAAAATAGGGACATCCTAAGGAAAAGCGGGACATTCCAGAATCAATTCAGAAACTGGGATGGCTTCTGTAAATCCAGGACTGGCCCTGGAAAATAGGGACACCTTGTGGGTCTGCATCTGCAGCTTCCCTAACCTGATGTCAGATTCATGGCAGGAAAGCAGTGCCCAGGAAGTAACACACACACACACACAGAGAGAGAGAGAGAGAGAGAGAGAGAGAGAGAGAGAGAGAGAGAGAGAGCACTTTACAATATCTTCCCTTCCTGCTCTTCATTTCTGCCTCTGCTACCTTTATGGCCTGACCCTTAAAATTGCCCTGTGCCTTTTACTGGGGATGCCGTTCTGACTCAATGGGACCCAGCATTTGATAATAAACTTAGCATGTTTGCTGTGATCCATGAAACTGGCGTATCATTAGTACTGGTAGGCAGTGGTGTGCGGCCAATAGACCAGGGGCACTAGGCTAGTCCTCTAAATCAGAGGTTTTCAACCTGTGTGGCCCAGCACCCTTGGGTGCCCTAATGATTGGTCAGGGGTGCCATGGAGGCCCTCTCTCCCTCTTCCAGTCAGGTCCTTCCAGGATATCTGCAAATCTCTCGCTCTCTCCCTCTCCCCAGCTCAACCTGAGTCCTCCTCCTAATCTGGTGCTATTTGCTGTCTTCCAATCATATTAGAGATTCCATCTCTCCCTCTTCCCCATCCGCTCTCAGTTTGGAAAGGCGCCTTTCCAGCCTTGTTTTAAAGCGCCACTCGTGACAGCTGGGTTGTGGTGTGGAAGGAAGAGCGTGGGCAGGAACAAGTGGGCACTGCGCTCTGTTTTAAAGCAACCACTGAGCTGTGGTGTGCAGGGAGGGAGCAGGATGGAGGATGGCGACCGCACATCTTCCCAGTGGCCATAAGGCCCAGAACTAGTAACAATAAAAAAAGGTAAAGCACCCCTGGATGGTTAAGTCCAGGCAAAGGCGACAATGGGGTTGTGGCGCTCATTTTGCTTTCAGGCCGAGGGAGCCGGTGTTTGTCCACAGACAGCTTTCCAGGTCATGTTGCCAGCATGACTGAACTGCTTCTGGTGCAACAGAACACCATGATGGAAACCAGAGCGCACAGAAACGCCATTTACCTTCCCGCCGCAGTGGTACCTATTTATCTACTTGCACTGGTGTGCTTTTGAACTGCTAGGTTGGCAGGATCTGGGACAGAGCAATGGGAGCTCACCCCCGTCGTGGGGATTCCAACCACCGACCTTCTGCTCAGCAAGCCCAAGAGGCTCAGTGGTTTGGACCACAGCATCCTCCCGCCCAGCAGGCAGGGCTGCTCTGATTCCTGCTTTCTACTCACAAGTAAATCCCAACAGTGCATGCAAGCAGCCGCGTGGTGTGTGGGTCTTCTATAAGGAGGGATTAAATAGAGGGGATGTCATGTTGAATGTGTCAGCTTGGCCCTGCAGAGCAGTGATTGCTTGGCTTCCCATTGATTTGAAAGGGGCTTGTGCAGGAGAACTTCCTGCTTGGTTGTGTCTTGTGCATGTAGGACTACTTCGTGTCCATCATTCTAAAAATATCCCATCTGTTCTGCAGGGCGCTCAAGGTGGAGTATGTGGTTCTCCCCCTCCCCTCCTGCCTGCCAACCTCCCTTCTTGTGTGCTGTTGACACATGTGCCTCCCGCTTACATACATGCCAAAAGCTGTGCCAAAAAGGGTAGGGGCAGAATATGGCTGGGGCAGAACAGGGGAGTCCCCACTAACATGTCCTGCAATGGAATCCCAGTGTAAGTGGCTCCAGCGGTGGAGGAAGCCTCTTGGGCACCTGGGGTGGCGCGCCCAGGGGCGGGGTGAACCACCCATAGGGGTGGGGCATGCGTGCCCATAGGGGTGGGGCACGCCACAGGGCCTCAGTCACCCTACAGCTGGGAAGGGAGGCAGTGGGCAGACAGTGTGGAGCCTGCAGGCGCCGGAGATGCGTGACTCTGGCGTGCTGCAGGCCCTGAGGTGAGTGCCACCTGCCATTTTGTCATGTCCCTCAGTGGGGACACCCAGGTGGATCGTGCCTACCACACCCCCTTGTTACGCCCCACAGGGGAGCTGCAGAAAGAATGTGGTTGGTCAAGGGTACCATGGACTCAAAGGATTGAAAGCCATTGCCCTAAATGTTCCCCTTGTGTCTCCTTCCCAAAGCTCAGGAAGCTTCTGCCCAGCTTAGGGAGGCGTGATGCTCATATGCACAACATTGCCCACCCACTCCCCCATATCACCCTTGCAAGCTGGCCCCAACTTTTCCCCTACAAAAAATTTCACCGCACACCATTGCTGGTGGGGAAAAGAGAAGCTATTTAGAGCCGGATTTGCAACCATTAGCAAAAGATCTCAATTGCAGCATGTGGGTAAAAGGTTCACGTCGAGGCTCTGGAAAGTAATTCTGGCTGATTTTTCCACGTGCTGCCTTTCAGGGGCTAAAGGGATGGATCAATTTTGCACTAGTTAAAGCAGCAGAGTGGTGCTGCCTGTTTAAAAACCGCACTGCCTGAAAGCCTGTCCTTGCAACGCAGGCTAATGACAACAGCACAGCAGGGCTCCCATCAGGTTAGGAGAAGAGGAAATCCAGTTTTACAGCTCAGCTGGTGTTTCATATCATGAACAAGGGTGTCTCTGCCCCCGCCAAAGCTCGGAAATACAGATGGCCACTACAGTCATCAGAATGATTTGCTATTCCTTCCAAAGAACTGAAAGAACAGGATTACAACTCAACATCCAAATGAGTTTGAGGGCATTGTGTATACACAGTACTCCCTCAGCCATACAGTACCCAGAAACGGGTGCTAGTTCACTATTCAGGATTTCAACCCTGCTTTCATCATGTCTGAAGACTAACTCCCTTTTAAATATGTGATAGCTGAATGCTGTCAGTGTATTGTATTCTCAGTTCCTCCCCCCGTAACCCGAGGTGTTCGCAACCCGAGGTACGACTGTATTTTGTATGTGTTTATATGAATAAATTCTTATTAACAAAAATAAAAGCAGAAAGACTTATAGAGGAGTTTATATTGCTAGTTTCTCTCTTTTTTAATGTGTTAGTATTATTTTCAGAACCATCACATATATATTCTTGAAACAAAGGCAAACCATACCCAACAAAGCTAATAAATTTCTTCAGAGACACCCCCCCCCAAAAAAAACACATTATGAAAACCTGTATTCTTGTACATACACATACAGGATTGCTGAAATTACATCTCTTCTTATAACAATATATGTTTGTTATACCTGTTCCTACTAAGTGATCCACAAGTTAATATATAAAACTTTGGAACTGGTACTTGGTTTTATTAGAATAATAATAATAATAATAATGATTTATTATTTATACTCCGCCCATCTGGCTGTATTTCCCCAGCCATTCTGGGCGGCACCCAACATAATATTAAAAATTGAAAGAAAGAAAAAAAATCTAACATTAAAAACTTCCCTAAACAGGGCTGCCTTCAGATGTCTTCTAAAAGTCAGATAGTTGTTTATTTCCTTGACATCTGATGGGAGGGCATTCCACAGGGTGGGCACCAGCACCGAGAAGGCCCTCTGCCTGGTTTTGTGAATGGAGAAAAAAAGCACCACCCTTCTCCAGCAAATGTGTGTTTGTGCTTCGTTTCTCTTCCTAGTCCCAGTTTGTGGTTCAACTTTTCAATAAGGTCAACGCTCCATCCTCTCTTGTACCAAGGGTTCACATTCTGCGACTTCTCCAGGACTCCAGGCCCAAATTCTAGCAGGCCAGACAGAGAGAACTAATAAATAAATGAGGCAGAACAGAAGAATCTTGAACATATGTTGTGCTTAGGTATAATGCTTTAAGAAGCACTGCAGTGCTTTTAAGGGAGAAAAGTATACAGAAATGTTTCCTGGTGATAAAATGCCTTAAAAACATGTCAACTGCTTTATCATAAACACCCAGAAAACTCAAGTGCTTGCAAGATACAACAAAGCAGATATTTATTGGTAATCGTGTCTGTGTGGGTACCCTGAGATGTCATTCTGATACCATTAAAAGAAAACGCAGGGGGGGGGGACCAGTGACTGTAGCTCCTGTTTTAAAAGCTGGTTATCTCTAATTTTAGCAGAATTTTTCAAAGGTAGGTTTACCATTCTGTTCCCAATGTTCAGGATGTAAGTATTGCTCATATAGCCAATGAGAAGTACTCACAAGACAAGAGCAGTATCATCTGGCCGGGGGAACTACAACAAATCATTAAGGGAGGGTTGCCATATTCCCCAAAGTGAAAATCCGGACAAAGGGGGTGAGCGGGTCAAAGTTGTTGAGCTTTTGGCCTTTTTTGAATTTTTAAATGATTTAAATATGTATACTGTATATATTAGCACACACACCCACACCCGCCATACACCTGACTTTTCCAGGGCATTTTTGCCAATTTGCCGAAAATCTGCCTGGACGCCGTTTCCAAGCCCAATTCCCAGATGTACGGCAGGTCTAGTTAAGAGGGACTCCATGCAGGTGAGTTGTGGTCAGTAGCCATGGAATACTGACTGTTGGGGAATTGCTCCTATCCTTGACAAGGAGCAATTTATGCTGCGGCATTTTATTGTAGGTTCCCACTCATAGTGTGTATGTAGAAATCTGTCCACTTTCCAATCAGGATGAGTAAATACATCAATTTTGGTTTCTCTCAGTTTCTTTTTTCTCCCAGTATTACATTTGCTTCTCCACATTTCTGCATCGGTAACATATAAATATCCTTATGAAGACCCATCAGCATTTTAGTGCCAATTCCTCCGAATACAGCCTTTCTCGTGTACAATTTTGCTTAATGTGCACATTTTTGCAAAGCAGTTCCCACTAACACCATGCATGTTTGTATGCTATTTCTCTAATGCAAACACAAACCCCTGTGTTGCAAAAGGTAAAGGGACCCCTGACCATTAGGTCCAGTCGTGACCGACTGGAGTTGCAGCGCTCATCTCACGTTATTGGCCAAGGGAGCCGGCGTACAGCTTCCAGGTCATGTGGCCAGCATGACAAAGCCACTTCTGGCGAACCAGAGCAGTGCATGGAAATGCCGTTTACCTTCCCGCTGTAGCAGTACCTATTTATCTACTTACACTTTGACGTGCTTTCGAACTGCTAGGTTGGCAAGAGCTGGGACCGAGCAATGGGAGCTCACCTCGTCACGGGGATTCGAACCGCCGACCTTCTGATTGGCAAGCACTAGGCTCTGTGGTTTAACCCACAGCGCCACCCGCGCCCCTGTTGCAAAATGTAACAATCTACAAAAATGCAAACGCAACACGCTGGCTAATAACTGTTAGTTAATATATAATCGGTTATGACATCATAACCGATTACATATTCACTAATAATAATAATTTATTATTTATACCCTGCCCATCTGAATGGGTTTCCCCAGCCACTCTGGGCGGCTTCCAACAGAAAAATGAAATAAAATAAACATTAAAAGCCTCCCTAAACAGGGCTGCCTTCAGATGTCTTCTAAAAACCTGGTAGCTGTTTTTCTCTTTGACATCTGATGGGAGGATGTTCCACAGGGCGGGTGCCACCACCGAGAAGGCCCTCTGCCTGGTTCCCTGCAACTTGGCTTCTCGCAACGAGGGAACCTCCAGAAGGCCCTCGGTACTGGACCTCAGTGTCCGGGCAGAACAATGGGGGTAGAGACACTCCTAACAGTTATTAGCCAGTATGTTGCGTTTGCATTTTTGTAGATTTCTCTAACGCATGCATTTGTATGTGTACTTTAACTTTGTATATGCAGCTTCGTACACATTAGTTGGCATAGCCAAATTCAGAACAGTGTGAATTTCGAAGAATCTCCGTGCTTCAGTTTGCCTGTTGTTTCAGAAAGTTCACCTTTAATTGCAAAATGAATCAAATTTCTCCCCACCCCTATTGGTAAGATACTTCACAGCTCAGCACCTCATTTGGTGTACCTTCTTTCTGGGTGTGGCTAGAGCCATATGTCTGAAGCCTATAATCCTCTAGCCTTGGGGTTGTTTGATAGGGTCCAAAGTTGACCATTTATGTATTTATTTACAAAAACCTAATGTGGATTGGCCCTAACACAGCTAGTTTGTGCACCTACTGCATTTCCCACCCTGTTTGTTTGTTATAAAACACGCTGTTGTGTACCACGCCATATACAACCCTGAACAAATAGATATAACAAAACGCTACAAATCCTACAGGAGTCTTTCCATTCAATGCTTCTTTGGAACTTCCTTCCACTCAGGGACACAGGGAGTGCAAAACAGTATATAATTAAGCCATATGTCAGTCCGGAATCAGAGGGCTGTAAGTGTCTGGAGACTTAATATAATACTTACCTTTGTAGCAGAGGAAGCGGGCGGGGGGCTGCTGAAGGGGGAAACCGCTTTATTGTTTCATACCCGGGACTGTAGGGGGCTTTCACTATAATCACTGGCAAGTGGAAGATGTATTTCACTCCCAAACTTCAGCAGCCATTCCTGGTTCAGTGAGCAAATGCCTTCTGAAGAATATATCTCTTGCTTGTGCTCACCCACTCCTGCCTTGTTGAGACGAGTTCATTTGGCAGGTCTGATCTTGGAATAAGAAAATGGGCTGCAGTAGCCACAGATGGAACGCTTCGCTTTTTCAAGGAAGGGGTAGGACGGGACATCTTTCGACAGAAGCAGAGTCAGAGGTCGAAAAGCAAGGCTAAACAATGTCAAGGTCATGATGTAAGCAACAAATGGGCTTGGGCAAAATCATAGGATAATTCCTCTAGTACAGGCATGTCCAATTCCCAAGATCTACTCCCACTATTTTTTTTATTTAAAAAAAATGGCGGTGATCTACCATTGGATTGAGCAAAGTTGCAAGTTGTTGAGCTTTTGGGGGGCAAAAGTTGTTGCGTGATTGATCGACAAGGATCGAGCAGGGACACCCCGTGATCGACCGGTAGATCACAGTCGACCGGTTGGACATGCCTGCTATAGTAGTACAGTAAGACTCAGGTGCTTCAAAAAGCAATACAGGACCTGGACAACGTGGGACATCTTTGCTGCTCTCAGTCACCTATCTTGCTTCCCATCTGGATTTGGGCCTGAAATGTTGGAGCACGGCGGTGTAAAGAAAATTGTTGTATGTAAATTGTAAAGAAGCAACAATTTGTGATGTTTCCTATTATCATTACCGATCATGGGCCACATCTGTTAAGGCCTTAGCTTTCAATTCCCCATCTTTGTGGCGCCTGAGTCAATGTGAGTTATCCTTAACTTTGTTCTTAAAAATGCTGAGGTTTTATATTTAATTGCTGCTTTACTGTTTGGTCCAGGCTCTAATTCTTTCCCGAGATGAAAGGTCTGGGCTTCCAACATGTTTTTCTAAGGAATCTTCTTTTCCTTGAGGCAGCAGTGGTGGAAGAGGAGAACCAACTTCTTGAGAGAAATGGACAAAGTCAGATTAATATGGATGAACACTGCTCTGGTTGCTAAGTTCCCTCAAAAAGAGTGGCTGTGAACTTGTGACCAAAACCACAAGGTGTGCTACTACTAAAAAATGGCTACTGTCATTCAAAGTCATAGCTGCCAAGTTTTCCCTTTTCTCGCGAGGAAGCCTATTCAGCTGTCCCGTTTTCTAGCTACTATATCATGCAGTGCTTGCAGGAATGTAAGTGTTTGTTATATTTATATCCTGGTTTTCTTCCATGAAGCTCACTTTGGGGTACATGGGAGATCAGGAAAGCTCCACGCCTTGACACTTTCAACCAGGCCTGAAGATAAGCAGACATGTCACAATGGAGAATGGAAGCACTATGGTATCTCCAGCTCCCAAGCCACAGAACCAAATGGTTTCAAAGACCATGGTTAATCAGATTCATCCATTCGAGTGATCAAAAAAATTCACCAGCATTTTAGTGCAAAGTTCTCCTAAAATTCACATTTTTTGTATGCGGTTTTGCCTAAGACATATATTTCTTGCAAGGGATTTTCCCCAATGTAATGCAATTTTGTGCATTATTTTCACTAAATATATACTGTACACTTTTACACATACATACCTCTAGTACCGGTATATACATTTTTGTACACATTACTTGACTAGAGAACTACATTGCAAAAAGTCGGAGGAATTGTGACGGTTGTGTTTCTGTTCTCGTGTGGCTTTGTAAAAGTGTGAATTAGGTAGGTTCATCCTTAAATGTTAACAAAATCAACTCTCTGCTTCATCCCTACTCAAAAAAAGAGGTATAAAACACACAGAAGTCTTTTTGGAGGGGAATAGCGGTTTAGCCATAGTATGTTCTGTTTCCCTTCTGATCCATTACACCTGTTTTTTTCTTTTCTTTTTGTCCCTCTGTGCCTTTGGGACAAGTGAGCTCGGAGTCAAATTGACATAACAGTGGCAGGTCTTCCTGTAATTCAGCAATCTATATAGGCAGAGCAGGGTGTCATTTCATTATATATTCCTTGAGGAGACCAAAAGCTGAGTCTAATAAAACACTGAAAGATAAGATCCCACTTACTCTGCCTATGGGGATTAGTTGTAGGTACCAAAGTGATGAACAGAATCCAACTAGCTATGTACACGGGGGGGGGGGGGAATAATTGAAAAGCAAAAAGGAGAGCCTCCCCCCCCCCAATGGCTGTAAGGCCTACAACACTGACTCGGGAGTGCTCCACAAAGCTGCAGAAATTCTCGAGAAAAATGCCGCTGAGGCCGTTTGCAAATCCTGGAAGAAATCATTGCACACTTCATGTTTAATGTTATTCTTTAGTCACATGTGGAGGAGCAAAATCTTTGCCTTCTGGATATATCCTTCGTTTGCATCTTCCCATGTGGGCAAATCCAGCTACGTTTATGGCCTGGTGGGGAATCCACTGCCCTAATCCTCTGTCTGCCTGAATGACAACTTGAAATGTGGATCAGCAGTTGCATATGCTGATTTTACCCATCTCAGAGGCCCAAACTCCTATTGGAAGGAAATGTCGACACATTGGGATTTGCACATGAATGTGTGGCCTGATTTCTTCATCTCCCTAATCCCACACTTTTTTTTAGCATGTTAGAGAAAAAAGAGACAAGCAAAGAGTGCAGTGATCACAATGGTGTGTGTGTGTGTGTGTGTGTGTGTGTGTGTGTGTGTGTGTGTGTGTACCTGTCAAGGAAAGAGTTGTAAAGCCTCCATCATCACCTAGGTTGAGAGGGCAGGCTTCCACCTACATCACCTGTAACATGACAACAGCCATTCCATCAAGCGACAGCAGAGAGGGCAAGGCTGCTGTCCATCCCCGATCCCCTTTGCATATGCCCCAACATTTCCCAAGAAGAAATCGGAACATCCTCCCACCTCCATCCCACTGCTGCCGCCGCCACTGCTTGCCTCCTCACAACCCCCCCTCTTCTGTCACCGATGCCATTTGCTTGCCTGCCACCTTACTGGCTCATGCCTGCCTGCCACTGCGCGCCACTGTGCACTGGCGCTCATCTGTGTGCAGCTGGTGGCCGCTCACTGCCACACACACTGTTAGGCATCAGGGGATCCGATCCCCCTCCCTTATGGCAGGCTGCCAGTAATGGAAAGACAAGATGCCCTTACCAATGTGTTTTATTCAGTAGTCACAGAGAGAGGTGTAGAAATTCAGCCTCTTTGGCAATGGCGTTGCTCTGAGTAATCTCTCCCCCCCCTCCCTTCTGAGTTGTCAACAGCTCCACCCCCCTTACAGTGGCTGCCTAGGGCCTATTGTCTCTTAGCACTCTGCTCTCCTACTTTCATTGCTTGCCAGGTTCTGGGAGAAGGGGGGGTCTGGAATGCTCTCTAGTGATAATGTGTTTGCCAGCTCTTCCTACTATGCTTCTCCCATTATTTCCTAGCTTTGCCCCTCTTCTATCCCTGAGCTGAGACCCTCTGCAAACCGCCGTTGTAAATCTATACTGTCCTCCCCTTCTCAGGAAGGTTCGGGAGAAGGGGGAGTCGGTCTCCACCATTCCTCCTCCGATGTCCAGTCCCTGACACACACACAAGGAGGGTTGTAGTGACACACTGTTGTGCTCTTACAAAGTGACAGATGACTCAGGGAGAAGGATTGAGTGTCTTCTTATCCTGGCTCTTATTTCACATGAGTTCATGCTTACTTTACACACGTTGCCTTGATTTTGAAGGACAGTTTGACGAAAAGGACAACCAAGACGATCAGGGGCCTGGAAACTTAGCCTTACGAGGAGAGCTTGAAGGAGCTGGATATATTTGGCCTGAAAAAGAGGAGACTGAGAGGAGATATGACAGCCATCTTCAAATATCTTAAAGGTTTTCACATGGAAGATGGAGCATGCTTGTTTTCTCCTGCTCTGGAGGTTAGGACTCAAGGTAATGCCTTCAAGTTACAAGAAAGGAGATTCCGACTAAACATCTGGAAAAACTTTATGACAGTGAGAGCTGTTTGACAGTGGAACCTTGGGAGGTAGTGGACTCTCCTTCCTTGGAGGTTTTTAAGCAGAGGTTGGATGGTCATCTGTCATGGATGCTTTAGCTGAGATTCCTGCGTTGCAGGGGGTGGACTAGATGGCCCTTGGGTTCCTTCCAAATCTAAGATTCTGTGACTGTGATTCTATGAAATCCATTGGTATGTCTTGCATTTCTTCCCAATCAAGAATCAATGACATCCTTGCAGATCTCTCCAAGATGAGGGACCCAAAGTATTTCATCCTGCATCTCTTAGAACAGGGAGAGGGAACTTGTGGCTCTCCATATATTGTTGTTGTCTTATCCTAACAGGCCTTTGGCCATAAGCAACTTCTGATGGCTGTTGCAAATACGCCGCAATTACTTTAACTGTTTGTTTTATCAGTTTCATTGATTTTATTTATATGTTTCCCTGCCTTGTTTTTATGTATTTGATGGTTTGGCATTTTATTTCATATTTCATTGCCACCTAGTCCATAATTTTAGTGACAAGAGAGGACATAAATGTAATAAATACACAAATAAAAATAAATATAAGTACATCTAACAAGAGGACAGAGGTCTCTCTGTCTCTTGCATTTGTGAAGATGGAGAACTTGGCAGATGCAATTTCTTTAAGCACTGTGTTTCAGTGATCCAAAGAACTGACTGTCAAAATATCTCCATTTCCACGATAAATGAAGGTGTGGGAGCGTTTTCTTGCACTAAATCTGACATCTCTTAGCTGTCATTTTGGAACCTCTGTGTGCTGACCCCAAACCCAGAGATTTGGTCTTGGTTCATCTGATACAGAGCTGATGACAGTGATCAAAGCCATAGTGAATCCTAGAAGAGGGCATAACACACCAGGCTGAACTATGCAAGGCATATATAAAATGTAGCTTTGTGCTGTTTTGCAGCTCGTTAAATTAAATATCTCCAATTGGGTAGCCACAGAAGATTGGGTGCAGGAAGTAACCACATGGCCAAGCCCTGCAGCAAGTCTCATTGTTTTGATGCTAATGGAGAAGGGTGGGGAACAACCATCAGAAAACAGTAACCACCTGATTCTAGCAAGGTGAGTGCTGGCTGTGGGGAGGACATGCCAAATTGAGACCAGAGGAAGATTAGGATGCCATGATTAAGTAGCAAGTAAGCCTAGTAGACATGTTGCTTGGACAATTCCTAGCTCCATCCACTATTTCTGCAGCTTTGAATAGCCAAGGGAGAAACTAATCATAGGCTTGGTGGGTAAGGGATGTAGCCTAGTGGTGGAGCAACCTGCTTTGCATGCAGAAGGCTCCGGGTCCTATCCATGGCATCTCCAAGTTGGCCTGGGAGGAACCCCTGTCTGATATTCTGGGGAGCCACTGCCAGTGTAGACAATAGTGAATTGCATGTTCCTATGATCTGAAGGAAATCAGTCCTGAGTGCTCACTGGAAGGACAGATCCTGAAGCTGAGGCTCAATACTTTGGCCACCTTATGAGAAGAGAAGACTCCCTGGAAAAGACCGTGATGTTGGGAAAGATGGAAGGCACAAGGAGAAGGGGGCGACAGAGGACGAGATGGTTGGACAGTGTTCTCGAAGCTACCAACATGAGTCTGACCAAACTGCGGGAGGCAGTGGAAGACAGGAGTGCCTGGCATGCTCTGGTCCATGGGGTCACGAAGAGTCGGACACGACTAAACAACAACGAGAATGATCTATGGAGATAAGTAAAGGATAGCAATTTGTGTAGCAGCACAATTATTGTGTTCCCAGTATCAAAACTGGTAATTTGATGCAATGGGTAAGATATTGATATGATCCCGTTCTCCTCCAATTCTCAGTTGGCTTTCAGCTAAATGCAACAACCTCCTTTCTTCTTTATGTTAATCCAATCTGGGTTTCTGAGTCTGCATTCCATCCATGTGATGTATGTAAACAGACTCTCAGGCTGCTGTTCCCAATTCTGAAGGAACACAGACACAGTCCATATATGGTTGCTTCTATACTTGGGTATAGAATTTTCACTTTCCAGTGGCTATTCTTCATTAACTGTAGGTGACTAGGAGGGGAAATGGTCTTTCATCTCATTCTTCCTTCTGATGTGCATAAATCCCCACACTGCCTCAATGTTATGCAACTCGGCCTCTGGGAATTATGCTGGCCCGTTTGGTTTTATGCACATACATTTTAATGTAATTAAAAGGACTTCAGTGGGATGCAGATTCATGTTTAGCCTTCAGGATGGAGCATAGCGTTAGCCCATAAATAGTGAACATTTCATGATGAATCAGCAGCCTCTGGGATCTGAGGAAAGGGCCACGGAAGGAGACAACTCCTCCACTGTCTTTAAGAGTTAAATAAGATTGATGCCATCATCTTTAATACACAGGGAATCTTTTCATTCAGGCAAATCTGTTTAAAGTGCCCCATGTTTTCTTCGGCTTCTAACTTGGGACTTCAGTCACAAGGTACTGCTTTAAGTCACAAGATACTGCTTTAAGTCACAAGATACTGCTTTAAGTCACAAGTGGCTGCTTTTATTTTACTGGAAAGGGTCCAAACCAGGCATCATACTGTGAGTTCTGTGAACATAAGATTCCCGTTGGATCCAGCTAAAGGCACATCGAGTCCAGCATCCTGTTCTCACAGTGGCCTCCCATAAGCCACCAGGTCTTTACTCACTCAGAATACTTGTCGAAGAGTAACAGACACAGCAGCTTTGTTCAGGCAGGCTTAAAATGGTGTCTGAGCATTGAAGCTCAGACGTAGCAAATGTTTTCACATTTCTGGCTTGGTAATGAAGATGGAAAAGGAGAAAGAGAGGGTATGCCCAGGCAGGTAGGAGAATGTCAATGCAATGTGGAAGTGTTTATCACAGAGTTCTCTCTTGCAAACATACAGGAAAGCTCTGAGCTTCAGCTCCCATCATGTGCCTATCTAGCAATATATGAATCACTTGTTTGACTGCACTTTAAATATCTCACAACCACTGGCCTTCCATCTGGTCAGGAAGCTGACTTTAGCTGGTTCAGGCAAGTTTGGTGATGGAGCAGCTTTTAAGGCTGAGGAGAGTCCTTCAGCTGCCTTCCATGGGTGGGCTAACTCAGGGACCACTCATGATAAGCTTGACACTGAGTGGTAGCCATTTATCAGCTTTATTAATGGAAATAATACCTCCTATCAGCACCCAAGGACCCATACCATGCAATGGAGTGGGTATCTCTTGGCTAGCTAATCATCAGATTGATATGAGATCTGGATACTCTGCAATTTCTATTTATGTCCAAGCTGAAAGTCCTGTTAAGATTAGTTGCCATGGCATGTTTTTGTTGTTTGCTTTCTTAACATTTTGAAGAATTGGATAAACTTTTTAAAAAGACGGAAAGTTTTCACTCACTTGATCCACTGAACACCGAAGCTGTGAATATTGGTCTCGGCTGTAGCCAGAACACCTTCAAAGGCAAGGGCTTCTGCCCTAACCTTTTCTCAAGCAGAAGAAGAGCCAAAATGTGTTCACTGTAACAGCAGGCACAGCCAAATGACTGAGGTGGGACCACATGCTCTTTTTAATGCAGGCAGAACTTCATGTGCAAAGAACCTGCCTCTGTTAGGTCCAGTGGCGGAAGAAGGTGGGTGCGGTGGGTGCAGTCCTCTCCTGGTGCCATCCCTGAGAGGGGGTGACATTGCTGGGCTGCCCCCCAGGCTGCTGCTCACCGCGCGTGGCACCCCATGTGGGCCGCTGTTTGCCGCATGTGGCACCCCCCTGGGGGGGACGCTCACCCTGCCCTCCGGGTGCATGCCACTCCGGGTGCCGGAGCACCTAGCTCCGCCTCTGCCTAGGTCTAGTTTCAGGAGGCAATAGGAAAGTAAAGGCAGGGAGTGTTTGCTACTCATCCCCTCCATTTCAATCTCCTTTGCTTACTGCATGCAGTTTTCTTGCAGCAAGGACACTCCTTAGGGAGGGTGTGTGTGTGTGTGTGTGTGTGTGTGTTTCTCTAGATCGTCTATCTTTGTAGTCTGCTCATTCACTGAGTATTTAACTCATGTTATGCACACTTTGGTGAGCTTTGTTGTGTGCTTGATGCGCATGCTGAAAGTACAGCAAATCCTTCAAAAAGGCTAATAAGCATTTTTCAGTTTCCATGGGTCGCATTTCCTTCTGGTCAACTTTCTGGGGGCCACATGCTGGTGGAAGGCGGGGCCAGATGCAAAAATGACTGGAACAATCCATGTACTTTTTACTTTAAAAAGGGTGGCTGCTTTTCCCATTGATAACATTGACTGTAGTTGTAGGTATGTATAATAAAGAAAATAAACACAGCTCAGGCTCTTAAATATGTTGATGTGTGTATGTTTGGGTGTGTGTGTTTGCTGCACTATTTGCAATATAATGGAATTAATCCAAGAGAGGGACATTGCTGCGTCTTACCCCCCTTCCTACAATCTCTCTCTCTCTCCTCACTCCTGGCTGTCAATTGACAAATGGGATCTGAAATGCCACACCTGCTAGTTTAGATGGCAAAGCTATTTCAACTCCAAGTTTCTTGCATTTCCAGGCCTGGAATATAATAAATTGCAGTAGCATTATTAACAGATGGCTTAACTGGCATCTTTACAGATTTTACAGGCTCTCCAATCTAGTCCTCCCTGAGGTCTGATCTCCTTAATACCCTTCATTTATGGAGCCTTTGTAGCAGAGGAAAGCAAAGCCCTGAAGTTAAGGTTTGGCGAGCAAATTAGTTCGTATTAGTATTGATAGTGCCGAACAATAGAGTACTACCCTGGGTGTTTTGCATGTATTATGCATCTGTCCTACCTTTGTTGTAATCTATATGTGGTGTTCATGATGGAACCGGAGTCAATTAGCCGATAGTCAAACAAAACACACTAGAGAAATCACACCTCTATTTTCCCCCCTCCCCCTTCTGGATATAAAACCTATGGCCACTCCGTGCTAATTACACTGTATGGATTACTTGAGTGCTAATGTAAGCTGCATGAAAAAGATAACACTCAACCAGGAGATGAGTGAAAAGGATCTAACCTTCTTAGTCAAGGTCATTGATAAGCGTAATTATTCTGAAGTGTTTGAAGTAAAGATCTCATGCACTATCAAGATCTCCAGGACATTGGGCAGTACAGAGAAAGAAAAAACCCCCTCTGTATTAGAGAACAGAGGTTTCTAAACACATTCAGAGATGTAACCCTTTGCAAACACCCCAAAGCTTGATTCGCCCGTGCTTGCACATTTCATGTTCGCTCGACACCTGATGACTGGCAGCTGAATGTGTAAAATGGCATGACTGAAATATGTTGCTTGAGAGGTGATGTGAGACAGCTAAGAAGTAGCTGCCTATGGTGTTAGATGTGTAACGGTCAATTCACATTTGGGTTTAGCCACCTTCTATGATGGCTTTCCCAAACAGTGATAAGCACCCACTTTCATCAGTTCGGAGAGGCATGAGCAGAGGGGAAAGTGTCCACTCATTCAGAGTGAGGGCAGCGCTCATGCTCTCACTCTGAACTGGATTTGTGGTGCTGTACTGTGGACCAGGTAGAGTGAGGGCAGGAATGGATATAATAAACTTCAACTGGCTTCATTTGCTAGGGTTGCGCTTTAGTTTTGCCCAAAGTTGTTGAGCTACTTTTAAGGGGGGGGGAGGATGTTGCTGTACATCTGGATTTTCCCGGACATTTCAGTGATTTCTGTCGGACACTGTTTCTGATGGCCAAATCCCAGCTATGTCCAGGAAATTCAGGACATATGGCATAGTTTACTCTGATTAAGGAATGGTAACCTCATTTTGAGTGACGGGGAGGCAAGAGTGGCTCAGGTGAAGTCTGCAAGGAGCATCTGAATGCTACGATCACTTGTCACCAAGCAATTCAATTTAGACAATGTGACACTTTGCTGTTCCTTATGTCCAGACTTGACCAATGTCCCCATTCCTGCAGAAGTGAGAGATACCCAACAAATTTTGTACTGGGTGCTGCCTGAAGGCCTGTTTGCACAAACATTTTGTAAAAAAACAATTATGTGAATTCCTTCCTTGAAGCCAAAATATGGTATTTCCTGACCAGAGACCACCTTCCCTGTGACCCTGACCTTGTTTTAGGATCCTGCTTATTTAACCCCCGTAGAAAGTTTATCATAGGGCTTAGGAGGAATTGCTCTTTTCTTCTCGACAAAAGATCCAGTGCTTTGATAATCCTTGAATTTGCAAAGGCCTTAATCTGTATTCACACAGTAATTACTTATGCATGCATAGCAGAGAAGACAAAACGTAGGGTTTCAATGAACTTCAGCCTGGCTGCACTTCCTTCCCTGCCAGCCCTCAAGGTTCTATAAATAAATGTTAGCATGTGGGTGACATGGTTACTCTAAAATTCAGGTGTGGAGTAGGGTGTCCATACATCATTCGGGGGGAGAGAGAGAGAGAGGACACAAGAGGACACAGATGCTAATTTATATAGGTGCAAATCTAGGAATTATTACAACTGCTTAAATATAAATGTGATACATCTCACCGTAGTGGGGAAGACTGTGACTAAGTGGCCTGTATGCTTTCTAGGGATGCAAAGAGGCATTGCTTTCCATCCCTGCCTTCCCATATGCACTGCATGCAACAGTGTTTCTGTTCTGCTGCAGTTCATCTTCCACCAAACACTGTTATTCATCACACTGTCTGAATTGGGTGTGGCTAGTGAGACACTTAGGGACCGAATACAAAAGCCTGAAGGGCTGCATTTGGGCTTAAATGTTCCCGACTCATGATTTACACAGTAGGAGAAGCAAATCTGAACAGGTTTTGTGCCATTTTATATTAATAAACATATAAGACAAACAGGGTATTTCTTGGGGCAATTGGCTTCAAATCTTACATCCAAATATTTCACTGCCAATGGCCCATCTGATCCAACAGATGCCCGTGGGAAGCCCTCAAACAGGATTCTAGTTCAAGAGCCCTCTTCCTTCCTGTGGTTACCCAGAAACAGGTATTCAGAAGCACTGAATATTCAGAAGCACTCCAACTGTGAAAGCAGAGCACCACCATCATGGTCCTCTCCTCCATGAAGTTATCTAATCCTTTTTCAAAACCATCTAGGTTGGTGGCTATCACTGCCTCTTGTGGGACGGAGTTCCATAGTTTAACTATGAGCTGTTATTTATTTTATTATGTTTTCTATTTGTATACTGCCCTTCGTCCAAAGATCACAGGGTGGTTCATAACATAAAAATACAAAATTAGCTGCATGAAGAAGTGTTTTCTTTTTTTCTGTCCTGAATCTCCCAATATTCAGCTTCATTGAATGACCATGATTTCTAAGTGTCATGAGAGTTCTAAGTGTCCTCTCTAGGTCACCCAAGCAAGAACCTCCAAACCCAACTCCAAATAATGCTTGAGTCAAATCAAGTGTCAACTCTACTGTCATATAAAATAAGTTACTTTGATGGTGGTCAGGAACCTTTAGCCAGGTTAATATGGTCATCCCCCTGAAGGCTGGGAGAAGAGGCTGTCATTCTTCATTTACATGTAAATGAATTGAAATATATGCAGATGTAAAATGGCCTGTTGCCTAAATTTGAGGACAAGCAGAAAAAGAGAAGAGACAGGTGGTAAACAACCGGGCTAGGCCAGTTTCAAAATGTCCTCCTGGACACCTCTGTGCCAAAGCTTTTTCAAATTCAAAGGCATTTTATTTATAAAGGCGCAGACAGACACGCAGCGAAATATATCTTTCATCTCCCCTAGGCTTCATTTCGTTAGGAAGTCCGCTTAAAAGATGACTCCTGTTGCACCCGGTGCTATTATGTGCTCCTTTGCTGGATAATTAAGTAAGAATTTTCAATTTTATTCATGCCTTTACTAAATTAAACTCTGCTCGCATTAGTCTGATCCATATGGTCATTAGCCTAGTTACATTTCATGCGTGAGATAATAAGATGGGATTTATTGTCCTCGTCCTACAACTCTAGATATGGTTTCATAGGCATGGGTTGAAAAAGTTAATTCCTCTTCCCTGTCCGTTCCTTCCCGGTGACAGCTTCTGCAGCTTGGAAGGCAGGCATTATGTCAGTGTTGCCAGACGGAGGATGAAAAAGAAAAATACGGAAGGAGGGATATAATAAGCCTCAACTGGCTTCATTTGCTAGTTTACTCTGATTGAGGAATTGTAACCTCATTTTGAGTGGTGGGGAAGCAAGTGCGGCTCAGATGAAGGGAAGGATAAATTCCCTGGTTCCAAACAAATGATCTTAATTACACAAAGGCCTTATTATCATGTATCATGCTTCTTATTTTGCCAAGTGATGGGTACTCCAATCTCTCTCCAGTTGAGAGGGGGACCAGAAGGGCAAGGTTTCCACACCTTGGATAGTTGCTGAGCAAAAGGAATTTGGGAAATGGTACCTTTTCATTCAGAAGGGACACGGGTGGTGCTGTGGTCTATACCACAGAGCCTAGGGCTTGCCGATCAGAAGGTTGGCAGTTCGAATCCCCACGACGGGGTGAGCTCCCTTTGCTCAGTCCCAGCTCCTGCCCACTTAGCAGTTTGAAAGCATGTCAAAGTGCAAGTAGATAAATAGGTACTGCTCTGGCGGGAAGGTCAATGGCATTTCCGCGCACTGTTCTGGTTCGCCAGAAGCGGCTTAGTCATGCTGGCCACGTGGCCCGGAAGCTGTCTGCAGACAAACGGCAGCTCCCTCGGCCTATAGAGCAAGATGAGCACGCAACACCAGAGATGTCCACGACTGGACCTAACGGTCAGGGGTACCTTTACCTTTACCTTGTCATCCAGAATCACCATTGCCCATTGCTTTCCACAACAGACAAACCAAAGCAATTTGCAGGAATAAAATATAATAATTCAGTAAGATTGAGCCTGCTGAATCAAGCCAGTGGCACATATAGGCAAGCATCCTGTTCTCACCGTGGCTAACCAGCCTGAAGGAAGAACTTCTCCACGCCTGCAGTTTCCAACAATAGGCGCCCACCACTTTCCTGGTGGGCGTCTGTTGCAGACCTTCGCCCTCTGCCTCCTTCCCAGCCAGCCAGACCAGCATAGTTGCTGACCAATGGGGAATTTCCCTCGGCTGTTGCGACCATGGGGGTGTTATCCCCCAGCCAGTAAGGAGGGTTCAAATGGGCCAATCAGGGCCCAAGTCTTGGGGAGTTCCTTTGCTGGCTGGCTGGGCATTGGCCACAGCAATGACCGGTGAGCCAAGAATGCATAAAAGGTCTGGCTGTGTGTGGCATACTGTTTCTGTGAGTGAATGTACAAAGCACCCATCAGGGTTAGCAGCTTGTAACAGAAAATATGTGAACCTGCTGTAGGTAAAGGTAAAGGTACCCCTGACCGTTAGGTCCAGTTGCAGACGACTCTAGGGTTGTGCGCTCATCTTGCTCTACAGGCCGAGGGAGCTGGCGTTTGTCTGTAGACAGATCATGTGGCCAGCATGACTAAGCCGCTTCTGGCGAACCAGAGCAGTGCACGGAAACACCATTTACCTTCCCGCCAGAGCAGTACCTATTTATCTACTTGTACTTGTACTTGGCGTGCTTTTGAACTGCTAGGTGGGCAGGAGCTGGGACCGAACAACGGGAGCTCACCCCGTCGCGGGGATTCGAACTGCCAACTCCTGATTGGCAAGCCCTAGGCTCTGTGGTTTAGACCACAGCACCACCCATGTCCCAGAACCTGCTATAATCAAGAGTAAAAAATTCTAATTGTTTGCTCAATTGTTTGCGCAACACAAATGCCCATGAAAACAAAAAACCCTCTTTGCATGTTGCTGAAATGACAAAGTTGGGGCCAGGTGGGCTCCTCTGGGGAGAGCATTCCATAGACAGGAAGCTGCTAGAAAAGATGTCTTGTCTGTCTACACAGGCCCAATGCAGAGTGGGAAGAAGTGTAAGCAGCTCATCCCTGTCCGTCTGGTGTCCCATCCTGGTGTGTAGAGAGACATATTGTCCTGTTGTGACTACATGTATACAAATGGGGGGGGAGGTGTCTGTCATGTGAAAGAATTTCCAAGTTTTGAAGTTGAGTGAGGGGGAAGGCCTTGTGGAAATTAATCATTTTCATGTGAATTTCTTCTAATATACCTATTTTTGTATGCAATGTTACCCAATATACACATTTTTTTGCAGAGCAGTTTGCCCTAATATAATGCCTCCTTGCATGTTATTTTCACTGACATATTTTTATGCATTTTTGTGGATGTATCTCAGTTGGAGAGCTGCACAGCAAAATTTAGAGAACTACAGATTTTGGAGGATGGCTACGTTCTGGTTCTCATATTATTCTGGACAGAGCTTTCTTTTTTTCTAGAAAAAGAGGTGCCTGAACTTGTTGACCTCTTTTTAGGGAGGAGCAACCTCCCCCCAAGTTGTTGAGCTTCTTTTAGGGGGAGGACTTCGCCCGCTCACCCCACTGCTGCAGGGAAGAAATAAAAACTTTTGCCGCCCACCGCCACCATACTGCCACAATCGCCCTGCCGCCTCCGCAGTGCGGCCCTGAGCGCCACACCGCCCGATGCCTCTTGTCATACAGCACTGAGCACCATGCAGGGGGATGCAGAGCTGCCGGAACACAACAAAGAGCTGCCGGAACTCAGTTCCAGTGAGTTCCATCTGAAAAAAAAGCCCTGGCTGTTTGGCTGTAATAATAAACATTCATTCATTCATTCATTCATATTGTTTTGGAAAATATGGACTAGGGAACTGAGCTGAATTTCTCACCATCCCTACTCCCTAGTTATATGATTGGAAACATGCCTCTGTGCGTTTGTGTGTTTGTGTGTGCCTGTATGTGTGTGACCTCCCTCCCAGAAATGGGAGAAAAGCTATACCTGCTAAAATTCCTCCTTCCACACAGCAATTCAAGATGCACAGTCCCTGTCATTTAGTTCTATTTTATATCTTTTGCAACTGTTCGCCCTTTCAATTGAGCTATGGCAAGAAGCAGGTGCCTTACTATGCACGCACCATCATCTCAATAACATTAAAGAAAAACAAAAGGAAGGTAGATTTACTTCCCATCTGCAATCCACCAGCATCAGTGTTCAGTCCAAGTGTGGGTATTTTAGGCATTTTGCACAGCGGATGTCAAGGAAGCTGTAGTCATAGAATATTATCTTGTCACATCCATTTACGGGCTCCGTTATAAAAACTGGGGGAGGAGGAGAATCTAGGTCAGAATAGTTTATTATCCATCCATACCAGCTAAACATACATATATGGTGACTTCTCTAAGGTGAAAATGCATGTCAAAGCGGAAAAGGCAGTGGAGGAATTTTATGATGATTGGGGCTGAGGGAAAAATTTGTATTTGCAAACACCCGTTTCTCGTTGTCAAATGCTGAGACACAGCTGGTAGCGCAAGTGGGTTAATAGAACAGAAGGAGAGCAAGAGAAAAAAAGGAGTATCAAAGGGAGAGGATTAAGCAAATAAGGAGCCTCTCATAAAGATATGCTCGGTTATGCAGTGTGGCAAGCGAGCTAAAAACACAGGGTAAAACATATATTTGTAGGAAGCAGGCTGGATTTACCACTGTGATGAGTATGCTGTAGCTTCGGAGCTCAGCTGAAACGAGACCTCCCATGGCGGCAAACATTTTGGTACCTCTGTGGTTCTCACAGCCAGCTGCTGTGATGTGAATGGCATGTGCAAGTTCAGGGGCGTAAGCCTCAAAAAGGCTCAGATGCAGAACACAAGAGGAGCCCCGCTGGATCTGGCCAAAGGACCATCTAGTCCAGCATCCTGTTCTCACAGAGGCCAACCAAATGCCCATGGAAAGCCTGCAAGCAGGACAGGGGTGCAAATACCCGCTTGTGTATTCCTGAGAAACTGGTATTCAGAGGCATGATGCCTCAGGACTGGGCTCGGGTGCAACAGAAGCACAGGCAGGAAACTGGTGAATGGATAGAAAGCATAGCTGCCAAGTTATCCCTATTTTAAAGGGATTTTCCCTTATGCTGAATAGGCTTCCTCGTGAGAAAAGGGAAAACTTGGCAGCTATGATAGAAAGAAGGGTAGAGGTTCAGGCCAGGTAGGAAGGTCAAAGGAAAAATCCCCCAAAGGCTGAGGGGAAATCAGAGACAAAGGTGCACAGAGGATAAGGCCATCAATGACTACTAATTCATTAGGGTATGTTCTTCCTCCAGTGTGGAAGGCAGTGTGCATGAACATCAGCTGCTGGAAAGCTCAGGGAAACTGCTGTTCCTCTTAGGTCTTGCTTGTTGGGTTCCCACGGGCATCTGGTTGGCCACTGTGAGAACAGGATGCTGGACTAGATGTGTCACTGGCCTGATCCTGCAGGTTTTTCTTATTTGCAAAAAAGAAGCAGGCCAAGGTAAGCTAAGAACCACAGTGTGATGTATTCAGTGGTCTGTGTTTGCCTGAGTGTCAGGAGTGCGTGCAGGACCCGGGCCCTGTGACTGGTAGGGCCTCGCAGGACTGGGGCCTTCCTGAGTTTGACCTGGAAGGGCAAGGTGCGGCCACACAGGTGAGGCTTGACAGAAGACTTGTAGCACCTGGTGGCAAGGGCCGGGAGGGGTATATAAGACCAGCATTTTCCTCTGGCTCTTTGCCACAGCAACATGCTACCCACCTAGCTGTGCTTTGACTTCCTGACTCATGGTATCCTGACTCTTGGACCCTTGGCTTCCTGACTCTGGTTTCCTGACCCTCGGACTCTTGGCTTCCTGACTCTTGGTTTCCTGATTCGAGGACCCTTGGCTTCCTGACCCCTGGACTGCTGACCCTGGACTGCTGAATTCTGCTTCCCAACCTCTATCCCGGTCCTGATGTACCAAGCCGGGACTCCGACTGCCTGTAACCCGGACCGTGACTCTGAGCTTGAGTCTGGTCTAAGGATTCTGAGCCCTTGTGTTCTGATTTGATACATGATAGCCAGTCGCAGAACATTTCAGGATTTGGGCCTCCGCCATTGGCCCTTAAACTCTGAGTCATGATTTGCAGCTTGGAAGTTTAGACAGCCAATCAGGTTGGGAGTGGGAGTGGCCCATTCAGAAATGTATATAAGTAGTTGCTTTGCCTCTGTTAGTTCAATAAAGGTTGTTGCTGCTTTCACTATGTCTTGCCTCGTGGGAACCCACCTACAGTTCACACAGACCTCACAGTGATACACAATCAAGTCTCCTGAATATTGTAGAAGGGGCGATTTCTGCAAATGCAGCTTTTCCAACGAGTGTGAGACAAGGTGGGGCTATGAGAATTCCATGCAACAGTGAATGACACAGGAGCCTTGATCTTGGTTGCAATTGCCCATCCTGTAAGGCTCCCAAGGCTGAGTGCTGGGTCCCTACCTATCATTCAGGAACACCGAGCCAATTAACCTCATATGTTAACACAGAGCTGTTGACACAAGTTTCTTATGAAATTATCCCCGTCTGAATTTCTCTCTGGAGTTTGGGGTTTGTTTCTGACTTGTCTGACCTTGTTTCTGTAGCAGCACCAATGCAACAACCTGTCAGCCTTCTGCTTTTGTTTTCTGGACTTGGTTGAAATCCCTGGGTATGCATGGTTTGTTGCAGTTTTCTTTTCATGACTCTCAATGCCTTCTTTCTTTATGACTTATATAACTTAAACAAAAACAAAAACACCCACCCTTGTATTGCACAATATTGCTTACATCCATTAAAACTGCAGTACCAAAATCCAACCACAATAGCAACAATATAAGAACCACAAATTAAAAGTGTGACAGCAACATTGGCAAACATGGACAAGCACATCAGAAAAACACAGATTTCCACTAAAACGTATCAATGACTACTAGCCACAATGTCAGACCCTCCAAGTTTCCCTATTTTCCAGGGACACCCCTGATTTAGAGAAGCCATTCCGGTTTCTGATTTTATTCTGGAATGGCCCACTTTTCCTTAGGACATCCCTATTTTCATTGGAGAAATATTAGAGGGTGTGGAGTTATCTGACCCTGAGCCGTCTGAAGGAAATCCTGTATAGGGAAGGTTTTTTTTTTTTTAAAAAAAAAGTTTCAGGTTTTATTATGTTTTATATGTGTTGGAAGCTGCGCAGAGTGGCTAGGGCAACTCAGTAAGATGTGTGGGGTATGAATAGTACAATTAATCATTATGGAATGGAACATCCCTATTTTCATCAGAGAAATGTTGGAGGGTATGCAAATGGTTATGTTCTGCCTACAGAGGTAGTATGTCTTTGAATACCAGCTTTGGGGAATTTCAAGAGGGGAGAGGTCTTGTGTTATTTGTCCTGAATGCAGGCTCCCTATAGAGGCCCAATTTACCACTGTGAGAATAGGCTGCTGGAGTAGATAGGCTTTTGGCCTCATCCAGCAAGGGCTCTTCTTTTGTCCTTAAAACCATCTCAGCCTGAGTTTTTTGCGAGCCACCAAAAGTCAATCGCGGATGGAGGCACCTGAATTCCATGGGGCAAAGTGTTCTATGGTGTAGCCACTGAGAATTCCCTATTTCCCATCCCAACCACTTCCACACTTTAGGTGGGGCAGAGGGAAAGGCTTCTTCCCAAATAGATCTTGCTGAGCAAGCTGGTCAGAATGGAAGGACGCAAGCAATCACCAGAGTGGTGCATGCTCTAGTTATCTCCCGCTTGGACTACTGCAATGCGCCCTATGTGGGGCTACCTTTGAAGGTGACCCGGAAACTGCAATTAATCCAGAATGCGGCAGCTAGACTGGTGACTGGGAGTGGCCGCCGAGACCACATAACACCGGTCCTAAGAGACCTACATTGGCTCCCAGTACGTTTCCGAGCACAATTCAAAATGTTGATGCTGACCTTTAAAGCCCTAAACGGCCTCGGTCCTGTACACCTGAAGGAGCATCTCCACCCCCATCATTTAGCCCGGACACTGAGGTCCAGCGCCGAAGGCCTTCTGGCGGTTCCCTCACTGCGAGAAGCAAAGCTACAGGGAACCAGGCAGAGGGCCTTTTCGGTAGTGGCGCCCGCCCTGTGTAATGCCCTCCCATCGGAGGTCAAGGAGATAAACAACTACCTGACATTTAGAAAACACCTAAAGGCAGCCCTGTTTAGGGAAGTTTTTAATCTGTGATATTTTAATGTATTTTGCTATTTGTTGGAAGCCGCCCAGAGTGGTGGGGGAAACCCAGCCAGATGGGCGGGGTATAAATAAATAAATAAATAAATAATCAAGTTAGGGCTTTAAACCCCAAGAACCAACCCTTTGACTAGTGCCTGGCAACAGTGCTTTTCTTCTAGAAAAATAGGTGCATGTACTGAATACCCTTGAACACCCCCAGGGGAAAAAACAACCACTGCCTGACAAGAAGTTAGCAAGCAGCACAGCTGCTATTATGATTATGATTATTTATTAAATTTATATAACGCTGCCCTTCATCTGAAGATCACAGGGTGGTTGACAGCATAAAAATACAAAATGAGAATCTGAAATACAGAACGAAAACACAAAAGCAAGCCAATAACCCCCTTCCCACAAACACATTGTTTAATCAGCCCAAAGCCTGGTTACAGAGGAACATTTTTGCCTGACACATATAAAGCGAGGGCTCCAGGCGAGCTTCCCTGGGGAGAGTATTCCACAAATGGGGAACAACCACAGAAAAGGCCCGTTCTTGTGTTGCCACCCTCTGGACGTCTCATGGAGCAGGCAGACAAAGATGTGTTGCTGGTCAACTATGATATGATCCCATGGGTGATGGTGACCGTCCACTATCATCCCTGCCATCACATTCTGGGCCAAACTGTAGTTTCTGTAGACTCTATTTAGAGCTTGTTCCATATAGAGGTCATTGCAGTAATCCAGTCTAACCTAGATGTCACTAGGGCATGTGTTGCTGTGCTTTAAGGAACTGTGAACACTAGGACATAATGCACATTGTTTTAATCACAGTGCGAAAGAAAAGAATCTCAGTGTGATCATACAATTGTAGCATCGAAATCCCTTTTTTTGTGCTGTGTGAGTCAGTCTGTGTGCATATGCTTTGGAGCATACTACGTAGTAACCAGAAAATGGGGCGGTGGGAGAGAGATAGACAAATACAAAACAGTAGCAAATTGCACCTGCATCAGCTCCCAAATAAACTATCCAAATTAAATGAGAAGGCAGGTGGATTGGAACCTGGAGCAGAGCGAATGCATGGAACAAGGACGCAAGGCGACTCGGGGAAATTGGCTCATTCCTAATTTATACCTTCCACAAAGCATCGGCAGTGCAGACCATTGTAATAAGTCATGGAGTGCGTGGAAGCATTTGTAAAAAGGGAGAGGGGAAAGAAACGAAAGCTGTTTAGAATAGAAAAGGTCATTCCTGGCAAGGAAGCTGCATTAAAACAGCAAGACAGCAGCTCACCTGTTTGGCTTCTGCTCTCTGGCATTAGAGACAACAACTTCCTGAATGTAGCTCTGCTCTAAAGCATCGTGCTCCCAAATCTGGTGCCAGCAAAAAGGCAAGGCATGTAATTATACAACTCTGAAGAGGTTGACACAGTTCCAGGGGATGCAAAGCTTAAATGGCTGCAATTTCTCCCGTGCCATTTTCCTTTCTTTGACTTGCAGGAGCTTTTTTGTTTGTTTTTTTAAGGGGGGGTGACTTTGTGCTTGCTTTTTTGCAATTTGTTCCTTTATAACCAGTAATTCTGGTAACTGTCTGCTTTTGAGTGATACACATCCAACCAAAAAGTGGAAAGAAGGCAAATCTTGCAGCTGCTTGTGTTAAGGTTACCAGACGTCCCCGGTTTCTGGGGACAGTCCCCGAATTTGCAAATCTGTCCCTGGACAAATTTTGTCCCCAGAATGTCTCCAGATTTGCAAATCTGTCACTGGGAAACGTGGCAGTGGCAGTCAGCAGCCCGGAGCCAGCCTGGTAGCACAGTTGGCTCTGGCTGGCTTCAGGAGCTGCTTGCTGCTGTGGCGCCCGCCATTTTTCCTCGCCAGAAGTCCCCATATGATGTGTTGCCCACAAGACACATCATATGGGGACTTCCAGGAGGCAAACTGGTGGGCGCCATGGCAGCAAGCAGCAAGCAGCTCCTGAAGCCAGCCAGAGCAAACTGCACTACTAGGCTGGCTCCGGGCTGCTGACTGCCGCTGCCACCGCCACTGCTGAAGGGGAACTGAGGACGTCCAGTGGTACAGATCTCCTGCCCCCTTCCACCTTTGTTTTGACTGATCGGGGGAGGCTCGGGAGTTGTGGGCGGCCGGCCATTGCCCAGTTTTTTCACAGGGTGCAAAAGAATAGCTTTGTACCTTTATACAATATGCATGTGTGCTTGGGCCCAGGGGCTTTTGCCTCACCATCCCTACTACTGATTCCCTGTTGCTACTTAGCTTCAAAAAAAAAAAGAAAAGAAAAGAAAAGAAAAGAAAAAGAAAAAAGCCGGAGGGGGTGTGTGTCTCCCGGATTCATTGAAAAAAATCTGAGCTTCCAGGTCATGTGGCCAGCATGACAAAGCTGCTTCTGGTGAACCAGAGCAGCACAAAGAAACGCTGTTTACCTTCCCGCCGGAGCGGTACCTATTTATCTACTTGCACTTTGACATGCTTTCGAACTGCTAGGTTGGCAGGAGCTGGAACTGAGCAACAGGAGCTCACCCCGTCACAGGGATTCGAACCGCCGACCTTCTGATCGGCAAGCCCTAGGCTCTGTGGTTTAACCCACAGCGCCACCCACGTCCCAGTTACGCCCATGGTAGTGGCACAAACACTTATACACAGCAAGACTTATACATTTATGAGACTTTTACACAGCAGTAGGGATCCTGGCTGTGGGTAGAACTGTATTTCTCCAGCAACCATTAGGTGACATTTTGGGGAAAGGTCATAGCTCAGGAGCAGAGTGCATGCTTTGCATGCAAAAGGTCCCAGATTTATTCTGTAGCATTTGCAGGTAGGGCTGGGAGCGACCCCAGCTTGAAATATTGGAAAGCTGCTGCCAGTCAATGTAGGCATTAAAGAGGTAGATGAACCAGCAGCTTGTCTCAGTATAATGCAGCCTGATCCTATATATCATTGATTTCAATGGGACTCGCCCTAGGTGAGCAGCTTTAGGATTGCAGTCTGCCTTTTATTATTATGTACCAATTGCTTCCCACTCTTCAGCCAAAAAAGGCTTTCAGAGTACATACCTTGCAAATATTGATAAGGCAGTCCCTGGCTCAAGCTTACGATCTGAAAGGCATGAGGCCAAAGGAAAAGGGATTGGAAAGGAGGATAAATGAAATTACCTTGTGATTTGGATAAATGATTGAAAGGACTTATTATAATAATAATAACAACGATACATACTTATACTTGGCTGCAGAAGGCAGAGTGAAAAGAAGACAGACTTGTAGTCAAATGTAGGCACTCGGGCTTGAGATAAGAGAGAAGGTAAAGCTGATTTCCTTTGAGGGAGGTCTTCCTTCTGGGTTTCAATCTGATCACTCACAGTCGTAGAAAGGAATTAGCAACAGTGGAGAGAAGACTCCCTAGAGGTTTACCAGCAGTATTCCTGTATATTGTGTCTGCCTGACACCTACCATCAATCAGGATTCAGTGTTTGGGGGTGGCGGTGGGAGACAATCAGCCACGCATTTACTGACGGGGCCACAAGGAATGCCTCGGTAAAAACAACCACCACCCAGGAGACTCAATCTGGGTTGCTTAATTGTTCCAGTCTGATAGTATAGTGACGGGGTTGCATCACTTTCTTCCTCTGGTTCAACCAGTTGATATTTGAGAGAACTAGCAGTCTCATGCCCACTTTTCTTCAGGGATCCCAAGAAACAAACAAAACAAAAAATGAGTGAACTTTTGAACCTGAAGGAGCGTCTCCACCCCCATCATTCAAACCGGACACTGAGGTCCAGCTCCAAGGGCCTTCTGGCAGTTCCCTCACTGCAAGAAGTAAAGTTACAGGGAACCAGGCAGAGGGCCTTCTTGGTAGTGGCGCCCGCCCTGTGGAACGCCCTCCCACCAGATCTCAAAGAAATAAACAACTGTCTGACTTTTAGAAGACATCTGAAGGCAGCCCTGCTTAGGGAAATTTTTAATGACTGATGTATTTTTTAATCTTTTGTTGGAAGCCACCCAGAGTGTTGGTGAAACCCAGCCAGATGGGCGGGGTAGAAATAATAAATTATTATTATTATTATTTAAAATTAGAGCAGTTTTGAAAGGTTCGGTCCACCATCTTGATTCAAAATGGAGCCCAACTGCATCTGAACATAGACCGAAACCTGCTCCTTGGTGCCAGAAACCATCATGCAGAATTTGGTTAAAATCAGTGCAGTTTGGGAAGGTTCAGCCCATCATTCAAAAAGGTCCCTAATTGTATCTGAACATAGTCTGAAGCCTGCTCCTTGATCTCGGAACCATCATGCAAAATTTGGTTACGATATCTTAAGCGGTGTCCAAATAAATAAAAATAAAAGAATGCATTGCTATGTTGGGAAAGGGAGATTATAAACAAAAATCAACAAAACACCCACACACCTAAAGGCAACCCTGCCATCTTGTATTATACCAAAATTTGAAAGAATTAAAAAAAACTATTCGAAAAGTGGAGCAAATTGAAGGGAATGAAAATAAACATAGCAAATGGGTAACAGCTTGCAAGAGGAGGGGTAGAGAGAGGAGGAGGAGGAGAAGCCTAATGACTTACTGCCAGCTAATAAGGGTAACAGCAATAACAGAAAAGCAGAAGAGAGATAACTGAGGAATACAGATACATTAATAAATGAAGTGGGCAATTGAATTAGTAAGTATTTCATATTACCAGAGCCAAATAAATGCTGTTATCAGCCACCTTGGAGAGAGAGAGGAAAAAAGGTAATTAAGGCAGAACTAATTGCTGCAAGAAACGGGTCTCGTGCCCAAAACAGCATTTCAAATATTGAGCTCTGCATTACATCTAGTAAAATTTACCTGTGTCCTGATAAACACTGTGTGCTGCTTACCCATCCCCACTCTGTACCCTTAGGTGAGAGGAGTGAGGAGACACACCATGTAGTTTTTGCATTGGATGCAGAGTTCAATCCCTGACATCTCCAGGCAGGGCTGGGAGAGACTCCTGCCTGAAACCCCACACAGCTTCTGCTAGCCAATGTATAGCAATACTGAGCTAGAGAGACTGGAGGTCTGGCTTAGAATATGGCAGTGTCCTAGTATAGATCAAGTTATAGGTAGGTAGCCGTGTTGGTCTGAGTCGAAGCAAAATAAAAAAACTCCTTCAGTAGCACCTTAAAGACCAACTAAGTTTATATTTTGGTATAAACTTAGTTGGTCTTTAAGGTGCTACTGAAGGAGTTTTTTTATTTTACTAGTATAGATCACATTGTGACAGATCTGGAGTTTGAGGGTGCAAAGGCACTCATAACTGTTAGAATTTGGCATGTTAGAAATCAATAAATGGTAGGATTTAGATAATATTTGGAGCATTGCAGGGAAGATGCCAGGCCAGTGAACAATACAGGCTAAGCTTCTTCTCCAGGCCAGGGCCTCCCCTGGGATAGAAGTCCTTAAGAATGATAAAAGGTGCAGAAAGCAAGTCATTAAGCCATCAATGGAAACCATCAACCAGGCAGGAGGCTCTGCTGAGGTTGCCAATGTGATGTCACACAGGAAAAGTTTCCTTTTGAAATTTAGAGGTTGGGGGGAAGGGAGAGAGAATTCAATGAGCTGCTTTGAAGGCCAGAACCATCTTGGCAGGCAGGCTGAAGGCAGGCTGGGAGAGAGGGATGGAGATTGATGGGAATCCAATGTTGGACTGCTGCGTAGGATAGGCTCCTCCTGAGATGTGGATGCTGTGACCTCTCTCTTCATTGAAAGCTTCTGTTGTTGTTGTTGTTTAGTCGTTTAGTCGTGTCCATCTCTTCGTGACCCCATGGACCATAGCACGCCAGGCACTCCTGTCTTCCACTGCCTCCCGCAGTTTGGTCAAACTCATGTTGGTAGCTTCAAGAACAATGTCCAACCATCTCATCCTCTGTCGTCCCCTTCTCCTTGTGCCCTCCATCTTTCCCAATATCAGGGTCTTTTCCAGGGAGTCTTCTCTTCTCATGAGGTGGCCAAAGTATTGGAGCCTCAGCTTCAGAATCTGTCCTTCCAGTGAGCACTCGGGGCTGATTTCCTTCAGAATGGAGACGTTTGATCTTCTTGCAGTCCATGGGACTCTCAAGAGTCTCCTCCAGCACCATAATTCAAAAGCATCAATTCTTTGGCGATCAGCCTTCTTTATGGTCCAGCTCTCACTTCCATACATCACTACTGGGAAAACCATAGCTTTAACTATACGGACCTTTGTCGGCAAGGTGATGTCTCTGCTTTTTAAGATGTTGTCTAGGTTTGTCATTGCTTTTCTTCCAAGAAGCAGGCGTCTTTTAATTTCGTGACTGCTGTCACCATCTGCAGTGATCAAGGAGCCCAGCAAAGTAATATCTCTCACTGCCTACTTGTACTTGTCCTCTGCTCTTCCTCAGTACCATGTTGGATACCTTCTGACCTGAGGGGCTCATCTTCCAGCGTCATAACTTTTATATGCCTGTTGTCTTTGTCCATGGAGTTTTCTTGGCAGGGATACTGGAGTGGCTTGCCGGTTCCTTCTCCAGGTGGATCACGTTTGGTGAAAACATAACTTATCTAAGTTATTTAAGCCCCTTCGCCACAACAAGGCAGTGATCCATGAAGGGGCTTCTGGTGTAAATAAGTGTAAATAGATCATATTTCAAAGACACCACTGTGCCTCACTTTCCCCAAAAGAACACAGACCATGGTCGAGTACCAAGACCCCATGGAATCTCATGCACTGCTTGGCAGAGATTGGAGTGGCCATTAACAATATGTTACCTGTCAAGACATGGGAGTCATCTGTTATCACCCAATGAAGTGGAGAAATTGTGCAAGCTGGTCCATTAGGGCCAATGGGGCACTTTTCTGTCAGCTCACTGTTGGGTGGCGGGCTAGCAGATCAGTGCTCCATTGGCCCTAATAGACCAGCCTGCATGATCACAGGATAGTTGCCAGGATAAAAATGCGGTGTGTGGGTTGGGAGAACCATGTGCACCAGCTTCTGCTCCTTGGAGGAAAGGTGAGATATAATATAATTAATACATGTTAATAAATGAAGGAAGTGATTTGAGTGATGAAGTCCCTGGGCCACTTCTCTTGTGAAAACTCGGCTCATATGAATGGGAGCAGGGCGGGGGTGGGGCTACTGGAAACTATGGAATTTGATGAGGTCACCCAAGGGCAGCATGGAGAGAGAGAGAGAGAGAGAGAGAGAGAGAGAGAGAGAGAGAGAGAGAGAGAGAGAGAGAGAGAGAGAACAGCAACACATACATGTATCAAGACCAGCTTGCACATACCTGTGTGCCAAATGAGTTTGACAAGCTACTCACCTGGAAGGAATTGCTACTTGCCTTGGGCAAGTGGCTAATTTCAAGACTGTGCTGTATCATTAACTCAGCCCTGCTCCAAGGTCAGCATGAAAGCATTCAGGGTGGAGGGGGAGGGCATGTAGGTTCACAACATAGAAGGCTCAAACTAGGATATGAATATATTCTCATTCCCTATATGCACAGGGAAGCAGGATGGAGGAATCGAGTTGAGCAATAAATGGATGGTTATTAGAGAAGAAATCAATGAGGATTATTTCAAAAGGAGTTTTTGCTTTTCCTTTCTTCTCCTGTCTGCAGTAGGCAAGTCATCAGTTTCTGATCAAGGTAAACTGTAGCATGAAAGGAGTCAATGGCATGTAATTGGTTCTTTTAGTAATATACTGTAGGGTTGCTGTGGTGCTTGACACTTATTAAAACTGAACACAACAATTCCTTCTTCAGTAGACACAGGTTTTATTTTTGAAAAGGCTCTGAATTAAGATATGGAATACGTGGATGCTCTTTTTAACATCCCCCAGCACACACACACACACACACACACACACACACACACACACACACACCACAACACAGAGAGACATGCAAAAGTGGCACTGTTTTAAATAATAGATGCAGGAAACAGCAGAAAAAGGAGAAAGGAGAAAGATCAGCATGGCTATTCAGAAAAAGCTAGATCTGCAAAGACATTTTACCCTGAAAAATTGATGGTCAGAGTTGTGATATAATTATGGAAAAGGACAATTACGCAGTTTAAGACACATTAGCTCACAGAAACATGTGAAATGTCAAGCCATTAATCTTTTTCTAAAACATGTTCAGCGTAAGACATACTTATGTATAAACAAATCAGTAGCTGAATACAAATAGCTTCAGTAGCTGGAATTTAGTAGCTTGCAGGGATGGAGAGGGGATTATTAAGGCTTCAGAACCCCTTTTCTTGAATGGTTTTCTTGGAAAACTGGGTAGGTATCAGCCCAGAGTTCATGAGTTTGGCAGGGGCATAAATCAGAGTTCCTCTCCCAATCATATAATTTAAAATCAGTATGATTTTAAAATCAGTTTTGCAAATAAAAATGAAACATCACTGTACTGTGTACGTTCACGACAGATGATTTAATGCAAACCATATCTTTTGTATTTATTTTCAGGCTGCAGTCATTAATCAGCTGAAACCAGCAAATGAATCAGTTTGTGATGCGTTCCTGTGGATGTTGACTCAGAAGCAACCCCCATTGAGTTCAATGGAACTTGCATTGGCCACCGCAGTGCTCTTCTGTTGTCCTGCCTTGACTTTCAAGTCCTTTGTGGGAGGCCCTTCTCTACCTTCCCGCTCTTTTCCATTTGTTGGTATACAAGGTCGAAGCAAATTTTGGTTTTGCAAGTCGATTATCAGCTGGAGTCTTGAGCTGGAGATGGTAGGGAGTGAACTCCCTCTTTAACATCTATTTTACAATAGCTCAGATAATGAAGGAAAGGTGCACAATTCATATTCTATCTAGGTGACATGTCTAGGTGACATGGTAGCTTCCACATTGAGGAGCTCCTTAGCTTGCCATTGCACCATATGCAATGGCTGATAACTCCAGCCCAATTCATGAACCCAAAAGAATGTGCATGACAGTCCTGTCCTCAACATCTCCATGCACTTCACCCCAACTTCCCTCCATTGAGCTTCTTCTGAAGAGGCTTCTGTCCACATTTGGCTTAGAACATCCTCTGGATCAGGAAACCTGGTTTGTCAGGGCTCTTGTTTACAAAGATGCTTCTAAGTACATCCAGCTGAACATGGTTAGAAGCCTCTTTCAGACACTCCAACTCAGTGTGAGAAGGATGGCATAGAGGCCTGCGGGGCATGCAAAGACATGATTGGGAGCCAGGGCACCCATTTCCCCCTGTAGGGTTTATGCCCATGCATGTTCTTTTGAATGCACAAAGATTGTCAGGATTGTGTGGTTACATCCTGCACCATTGCCATTGGCTCTGGGAGAAACACGGCAATTGGGAGTGGAAGGGCTGTGGGATAAGCCTTTGACTATCCTAACACTGGGAGGTGGAGCCTGAAAGTGTGGCAGTTTTTGCAGCTGCCACAGTATATAGCTAAGAGGTGAATTGGGTTCAAGGGTGTGTGAGGGGCCAAAGCTGAGGGCTACACAACGACACACTATCCACCCATTCAAGAGGGACAATGAAGGTAACATCTGTTTCTGCAGTTGTTGCTTCACAACAGAACCTTATGCATGTTTAACTCCATTGTGAAATCAACAGGGCTTATTCCCAGGTAAGTGGCTATGCTACAAGATTGCAACCACAGTCTTTAAAAAGAGGCGGCTTGTCATTTTTACAATGCTCCTACATGCCTTTTCTAAAAGTCTCTAATAGCAACTCCGTGGAGCTTGAGGTGGCGACTTTAGAAAACATGCTTGAATTTCAAAGTGTCTTGATCCCACCTTTCAGTCACAAGAATTCACATTAAAAGAAGCCGTTTGAAAGCAAAGGAAGTGCTAGGAGGATATTTTTATATGGTGATGTTGAAACCTAAAGAAAAATTAAATTCAGCAAAAGCACTGGCTATTGTTTAAGTAAGAAGTGTTTTCAAATGGATATCTCACTTTGGAGTGTTGCAATTGTTCTTCTCTGCAAAGAAAATAAAAAGTTACTGCTTCTTTCACGCTATGAGTGCAGGAACAAAAGAGAAGTGGAGGGTGGGGGGGGGGAGATAAACAGTTGGGATTTTCTAAGCCTTGCAAGATTTTGACTGACACAGGTTGCCATTCTTATCTGACCTGAAAGCATTGTGTCAGAAGATGCTCTTTGGAGAAAATGTCGCGATTCTAAGATGTGAAGAATAGCTGACCTGCAGGTCTCTGTTTTGCATTTCCTACCTGTACAGAGGCATTTCCCCACACACCCCTTTAAAGGCAACTGGATAAACAAAAGAGATTATTCTATCAGAATTTATTTTCAATGTTGTCATCTCCCCCTGATCATCGTGAGCCTTGCAAAGGAGTGCACACACCCACTTAAAGAAAATAGCTGCGGCAGCAGAATGCAATGAAACCACTTCAGAATCACATCAACATTCTCTCCTGCACCTTTCATCCCAGATTTATTTTATTTATCGGTGGGCGGTGAATTTTTGCGGCATGGGACATACAATGTAAAAGGTCTCAGGGTATTGCTACAACAATTTAAAAGTCCATATTAAAACCAGTTTTATTTATTTTATTTATTAAATTTGTATACCGGCCAGTGTGGTGTATTGGTTAAGAACAGCGGACTCGTAATCTGGTGAGCCGGGTTCGCATCCCCGCTTCTCTACATGCAGCTGCTGGGTGACCTTGGGCTAGTCACACTTCTCTGAAGTCTCTCAGCCTCACTCACCTCACAGAGTGTTTGTTGTGGGGGAGGAAGGGAAAGGAGATTGTGAGCTGCTTTGAGAGTCCTTAGGGTAGTGATAAAGCAGGATATCAAATCCAAACTCTTCTTCATCATCATCTACAGATCTCAAGGTGGTTCACAAACCAATACCCCTCTCTCTCCCACAAATCAGTCGCAGGACTAGGATGGACCTAAAGCACGCACATTTCAACAGTCAAAGGCCAGGGTATAAAAGCCGTATAGTGAAGATGTCAGATACACCTCTGTGGGGTGGGAGTTCCATAACTTGGGAATTGCCACAGGGGATGCCCAGGGATTCTAAGAGTGGTGAAACTCCTCTGCCAGTCTTAACACCTGACGGGTTCTTTAGGAAGGGTGATGTCTTTCACATATTTGGAACCCGAGTTGTTTATTGGCCCACATCCAGCCCATCACCATTTCCAAGCACCAGCTGAACACTTCAACCACCTGTCCCAATTCAGAGAGAGAATGGGGTATCATCTGCAAATCGATGACCCTTCACTCCCAATCTTCTGATAAGAAGCTCAGTCTTGTCTACACCGACTGACAGTGGCTTCCCAAGGTTTCAGGCCGGGAACATTCTCAGCCCTTCCAGGGATTGAACCTGTAACTTTCTGCATGTAAAGCTGATGCTCTGCCACAGTTCAATGACCCAGCTTTGTTTGGTCCATCTACTCCTTGCATCAAATTCTGAATCTGGGGCTATGTTGCCAAAGACAGGCAGACAGCCATGTCGGGAACAGTGTAAAGGCATGATACCGCCTCATATTTACCAAGTCAAACCAATGGTGCATTTAGTTTAGGACTGTTCGATCAGTCCAGTGAGAGATCTCCAGTCACACATCTTTCTGGTCTTGCTACCTGGATCCTCAAGCTTAGAGATTGCGGGGACTGATTCTAGGACCTTCTGTATACAAAGCACAGATCCGACCACTGTGTTTTCTCCTTATTTGTTGCTTTAGCTTCCTGAAAAGATAGCGAAATTGCCAGAAGCTAAGAACTTTTGTTTCCACTATATGGCAAAGTGGTGATCTCCTTCACTTCTTTCACCCTTACCAAATCCTCTTTTCACAAAGAATTCAAACATAGCCAAGTCCTGGTTATTCTTTCTTTCAGTCACAATGCTCTTGCCTTACAAGCTTTTCCTACTTCTCTTTCTGAACAGGTTTTCAAAAGCTGGGTGGCGGGGCAAGGGGGGGGGGACATACACTCACACAAAACACACCACCCAAGCTAGAATCCAGTGCTTTCCCTCCCGGCACGTAATGTATTTATTGATCTCTACAGGAATCCTGATGGGAAGCAAATGAAAAATGCAAATAGAGCCACCCAAAGCATAATAGTGCAAGGCATTTCTAGGGGAAGGGAGGCCATTGGGTCACCAGTACTTGGTTTTACTTTTTCCAGCTTGCTGTCACCATGCAGCAGGGGGCTTCTGGCTATAATTGTCTCATGAATTATCTTGGGCTTTAATAACTTTGCTTTTTAAGCAGCTTTTCTATCAATCCTTCATTCCGTCCATGAGGGAGCCCTCCCTCCTCCTAGCGTTGGTGTTTATGCTTTGTTTTGATTTGATTTGCAGAATAGTCTCCTTTCTAAAGATAGCATGTCATTGTCAAGCATATGCGCAGAAAGCAGACACAAACCATCACCAAACAGGTGACATTTTAATTATGGCTTTTGCACATAGACCTTCACTCTTTCCATTCAGCTGATTTCAAAGATTAGAGGAATGGGAAGGCTATAGATCCCTAGGGAGGGGGTTGCATCTACTTTCCAGGGAGAGGGTCACGTGCGATGTGCCAAAGTATGTGCTAAGTAGAAAACTGCTTGGACCCATGCTTTCTAGGTGGCCAGAATTATTTGAAGGAAAGAATATGCTTTAAATGTGCACATTTTTTTGGACAAACTAATTTTGTTTAAAGGAGGAAGGACAAGGATGGTGTACTGCAGGGCCGCCTTAAGCACATCGGGCGCCCTGGTGCAGAGATCCCTCGGGCGCCCCCCGCCCCCACTCTCCATTTTTTTAAAAAAGAGGAAAGCTCTCACCTTCCCTGGAGGAGCGCGCCGTCTCCCCCGAGCCAGAAGGCCTCGGGGCGACGCCTTGGCTGAGCCGAGAGCCACAGGGCCAGGAAGGGAGAGTGCAGCCTGCAGAGAGGCCCGGCGTCCCAGCCCTGCGGAGCCAGCAGGGAGAGCCCCGCTCCTGCAGTCCGGAGCCCTTTTGCCGGCAGCGGAGGCCAGATGGGCGCCATGGAGCCAGCGGGCAGCGGGGAGAGTCCTAGACTGTGGGAAGGCATCCGAGCCTTCCCACCAACAGGAATGCCAATGAAGCGCAGCACCGGGGTGAGGGATGACCCTGGCGCTGCAGAGCTGCTCCGCTCGCTTACCTCCCTGAGCGGAGATCTTGAGCGGCGCAGCTGGCGGAGGGAAAAGGGAGGCCGCTGCACAGCTCCTCCACTTGCTGGGGCACCCCTCAGTGCCCCCAGCGCCCCCCTGAGTGCCCCCCTGAACGCCCAGGTGCCCTGGTGCCCTGCGCCACTGGAGTCAATGGGCGAGCCGGCCCTGGTGTACTGGCTGCCTATCTGCTTCCAGTCACAATTCGGAAAACTTCCTCCTCCTATACTGGCCAACCCAGGAGTAGTAGTAATAATAATCATAATCATAATCATAATCATAATAATGTATTTATACCCCGCCCATCTGGCTGGGTTTCCCCAGTCACTCTGAGCGGCTCCCAACAGAATATTTAAAACACGATAAAACACCAAACATTAAAAACCTCCCCAAACAGGGCTGCCTTCAGATGTCTTCTATAAGTCGGATAGTTGTTTATTTCCTTGACATCTGATGGGAGGGTGTTTCACAGGGCGGGCACCACCACCAAGAAGGCCCAGAACTGCCAGAAGGCCCCCGGAGCTGGAATGTTGGGGGTGGAGACGCTTCTTCAGGTATACTGGGCCAAGGCCGTTTAGGGCTTTAAAGGTCAGCACCAACACTTTGAATTGTGCTCGGAAATGTACTGGGAGCCAATATAGGTCTTTCAGGACCAGTGTTATATGGTCTCGGCAGCCACTCCCAGCCTCCAGGCTAGCTGCAGCATTCTGGATTACAGTAGTTGTAGTTTCTGGGTCACCTTCAAAGGATGTAGAATGCATTGCAGTATTCCAAGCGGGAGATAACAAGAGCATGCATCACTCTGATCAGCAGGGGAGACTTTGCTAGCAATCACATTGCCCTCAGAGGTGCTGGCATATGACAGGGCCTTTTCTGCTGTGGCACCCAGACCCCAAAACTCCCTATCTTTAGGTGTGTGTCTGGTGCCAGCTCTGTATATGCTTAGGAGGCATGCCTTCTTACACAAGCTTTTAGGGATTTTGATTAGGGATTTTGATTGACTGCTAACTCATCTGTTGAGCCATTCTGTATTGATTATGGTTTTGGAAATTAACTTGTACTTTAAGAACATAAGAAGAATCTGCTGGATCAGGCCAGTGGCCAGCCAGATGACTGTGGAGAAAGCTTCAAGCAGGACCCAAACACAAGAGCACTCTCCTCACCTGGGATTTCTAGCAACTGGTATTCAAAAGCATTGCTGCCTCCCACTGTCGAGGCAGAGCCGGTATACCACCCCAAATTTCACCACCTTACTCCCGCAATCTTCCAGTTTAAAAAGGCTGCAAATGGATTTGTGCAGGGGGGGGGAATCAAATAACGTGAAAATGAGCACTGGCAAAGTTTGCCTGGCACCTTCATTGTACACCTTTAGGCACCAGGCAAAAACTGTTCCTTTTTAACCAGGCCCTTAGTTAATCCGATTTACATCCTATGCCCTTTAAAAATGTGGTTTTTTGTGTTTGGGAGGGGCTTTTGGGTTTTTGTTTTTGTTTTTATTAGGTATGTCATGGTTTTATATCTTGATTTTATTCTGTGAGCCGCCCTGAAACCCCCGGGTATAGGGCAGTATATTAATAATAATAATAATAATAATAATAATAATAATAATAATAATAATAGCAGCATGCAGTTTATTCCATTATAGTGGAATATAGATGTGGCTTTTATGTCATGTGAAATCTCAAAAAATAACGCGGAAATGTCGGGAAAATGGGATAAACTACCGTGTGGATGCAGCGTTAGTCCTCACCCCCACCCCATGTAAGAGAAAACTCAAAACTCTAATAAGGTTGTATTGTATTGCTGTTGTTCCACTCCCTTTCGTTCGCCGCTGTACTCTGCAGCTTTTGTTTCTGCGTTTGCCCCTTTGACTGCTTTTGTCGGCTGCCTGAGGACTTTGATCAGTTCAGTCGGATTGGCTTAAAGATGCCTGCCATGCGTGTCTCTCAGAGTGCGCTCTCGTAAACACTTCCCACAGACAGGCGCAAGACGCACGCACCCTCCTCCCCGCCTGAGTTTTTATTCCTTCCCCTCATCAAGGGCCATCCGCCAAAGCCGTGTTTAGATGTTTGGAGCGCCTGGTGCTCGAATGGCTTTCTGTTTTAACGAGGACGGCCGTGGCTGACTTTCTACCGGCGTGAATGGCCAATTAGCTGAGGTTGTCGAGATCAACAGCTCCTCTCATGCCATAGCAGCAATCCAGTTGTTGTTGGAGGGTGCCAAAAAAGGCCCACAAATGCTTCAGCGTCAAATTTATTCCGGGAAGGATGAGTGTAATTTAGTGCTGCTTGTTGAGGATGCATTTATGATCAAAGTGTGTGGAAACACTAGCTTTCCCCTTTTTCCTCTTTGAGAGAGAGAGGTCTGACATCCATAATTTCCGAGTTGCACCAGTTGTTCAGTTCTAGAGCGCAGAAAAAGCAAGCATAATTACTTGCCTGGTAATAATAAATTCATAAAATTGTACACTTGGAAGAGACCACAAGAGTCATCTAGCTCAACCCGCTACAATGCAGGAATCTGCATGGGCTCAAACCCACATGGGGCTCAAACCCACGACCTTGAGATTGAGAGTCTCTACCGACTGAACTATCCTGCAGGCTCTTTGGTTTAAGCTTCCACACAGACAAATGACCACTTGAAAAAACCCATGTCATTTTGGACAGCCAGTGTGGCGTAGTGGTTAGGGTCATTCGCAGGGAAACCAAAATGCTTATTTACAAAGCTATTGTATTGCCAACTGTACTGCCAACCTTACTGTATGCTTGTGAAACATGGACCACTTACAAATGCCACCTCCAACGTCTCGAAAGATTCCATCAATGGTGTCTCCGAAAAATCTTTCACATCACTTGGGAAGACAGGCAAACTAATATCTGTGTACTGGAAGAAGCAAAGATCACCAGTGTTGAAGCAATGATTCTTCAACATCTTCGTTGGACTGGTCATGTTGTGCGGATGCCTGATGATCATCTTCCAAAGCAACTACTCTAGTCCGAACTTAAAAATGGAAAGCGTAATGCTGGTGGTCAACAAAAGCGGTTTAAAGATTGTCTCAAGGCAAATCTTTAAAAAAGGAGTATAAACACCGACAACTGGGAAACACTGGCCTGCGAGCGCTCCATTTGGAGAACAGCCTTTACCAAAGGTGGCATGGACTTGGAAGACACTCAAACTCAGAACGCAAGGGAGAAATGTGCTAAGAGGAAGGCACGCTTGGCAAATTCACACCATGATCAACTCCCTTCCAGATACCTATGTCTCCACCATGGAAGGACGTGTGGGTCCAGAATTGGCCTCCACAGTCACTTACGGACTCATTGTTAAAACCATGTTTATGGAAGACAATCTTACTCAGCTATGAGTGATCGTCAAAGAAGAAGAAGAAGAGTGGTTAGAGTGTTGGAATAGGACGCAGGAGACCAGGGTTCAAATTCCCACTCAGGCATGAAGCTCATTGGGTGACTCTGAGCCACTCATGGTCTCTTAGCCTAACTTACCTCTTAGGCTTGTTGTGAGAATAAAATGGGGAGTGGGGACCCATATGTGTCCCATGGTTCTTTGTGGAGGAAAGGTGGCATATAAATGAAATAAATAAATGCCTTTTGGTATGTCACAAAACTCATGTTCTATCTTAGACCTCTGTGAACACCTCTTTTCAAATCCCTATTGAAGTTCACTCATAAGATTTTCCTTTAACTGGGTATATTGGCATCTCCAAATTGGTCAATCTCAAAAGCTAGCCTGTTCCATGCTCCACACTGCTCTTTTTCAGATGCACCCAATTCACAGATTGTGGTGGGACCAGAAATGGTTGGCATGGAGGCTTGGTGGCCCATAACTGACCTCCCTCCACTGGCGTTGCTGTGTTTTGCGTGTGGAGACCCTTTAACCTGGCCTAGAAATAAATTCAGACAGGACTCAAATTTTAGGTTTGGTTTTTGGCAGAATTTAGGCCACAACTTTATTGATTACAAATCAAGTGAGTGGTTGCATAGGCTCTGGTTCCAAAAGCTACCCAGGGTAGCGCTGACTCTGGGCGGCACCATGAGTCAACCAGGTCGTCAACACCTGGGACAGGAGACAGACCAGTGCCTGGCCCTGGTTCCCCCAGATGTGCCCTGAACTCTGGCTCAGGGCACAACCCCGCTTGGGTAAGACCAACCAATGAGTTCTAGGATTCCTTTTACAGCAATACCCATGGATAGGGTTGGCTACGAATTCTGTTACCCCTATCAGCATGAACCAGAGCCTTTCTGCCACCCTTACAAGTTGTGACAGTTTGCTATGTGGCAGGCGAAACCCAGGTGGCACCAGCCAATCAGCCAAATGGGGAAAATTACTGCCGTGCCCCTATCCCAACGACACATGACGGCATAGCAAGGTCAAGTGCAAGCCCTGAATTAGGGAGAGGTGGGCAGGTGTTCTGATGCACTGTGACCTGAAAAGAAGATCTCTAAGGTCATGTGCAGCAGTTAAATAGTGGTCCCTCTGACCCTTGACTGGCATGCCCTTAGCCCAATCGCTCCCTGTCAGAGGGACCACCAATAGGGGGTTGTGGCTGCTCCAGTTGTCCTCGCCCCAACACCTAGGCCTGATTGCCAGGCCCCACTGCAACGCGTGCCCTCTCTTGCAGGGAGGACCTGATTTACCAGGAGGGAGAGGGGCAAAGCCTCTTCTTGGGTTTTTTGTTTGGTCAGTCTTGCCAATACAAGGTTGAGCCTTTAAGAACTTTCCACCTCTAGTCTCTCTCTCTCTCTCTCTCTTTCTCATCTGCACAATAACATCTACGATTGTGACCCACGCAACTTGGGGAGCAGCCTGTGTATTTATCAACCCATTTCCAATTTGTTATCTTTTTGAAGGAGCAGTGAAAGCCACAAATCCATTTAAAAAAAATCTGTGACCATTTTACTCTTTAATAAAGATTGCAATTACAACAACAGTGCCGGTTATTGCAGACTCTCCACATATTGATTTTCATTGTTCATTACTAAAGCCTCTAAAGTAAACAAGGCAATCACAGCTAATGCAAACCTGTCCATAGCACACAAAGTTGGCACCTTACCCCAGATATGCCCACTCAGGCAGTTTTATCTACTGAACTGGCAATGTTACAGAAGCCCCTTAATACTAGTTCCACATTGGTAAGAAATCAATCTTTTGGTGTTTCAACTCCCTGCCTATTGACAAAATATTTTTGTTTAGGCAGGTCTATCCAGACCTGTACTGTAGAATGTTGGCATGTGTTTTAACCTAGTTTTTAGGCTCACCTTTGGTTTTAATTTATTAAAATGTTTAGTTGCTTTAAACTCCTTTTTTACTGCTAATTTTATTGTTTTAATCTCTTTGTATACTGCTTTGAAGTTTTATTACAATCAGTCGGTTATATACCGTAAATCTTGTGAAATTAAAAAATATATACTGTAAATGAAATAAAGATCCCAAGTGTTGTATTGGTAGTTTCTCAAATTCGTCTTGTTGTTGTTTTGTTTATATACATGCAAGATACAAATTCACGGTCACGTGTGCATTGACACATGAAAAGATCTGGTGACAAGCCCTTAGGCCTTCACAAAGTAGCTCACAATATATAAAGCAATACAGATATATTAAAAACAGTAAAATCTAATAAAATAAACCATCACACCAAAAGGATATTGATGCAATCATTGTCATTGTTCATTTACTTATATATACTGCATTTTTCCTCAAGTAAATCTGTGCTCAAAGCGGTTCACACAAAAATCAAAGTCTAAATACAGGAATACAAAAACAAAACATAATAAATCACATAATCAGTTACTGTATATGATCCCATTAAGATTGCTTTGGAGGAGTGTTTTTCCCAATATGCACAGGTACACTGGAAATGCTGAAGGCACAAAACGATCAAATGAACTGAAGCAATATAAGATTAGAGCAAACTGTGCACACATAATGCCATATACAAAATTAGAGCGTGTGGAGACAGAACAATGGAAAATTCTTAAATGCATTATTTCCACTTTGGGAACAAGACAGGGTAATTCAGAACTCCAAAATCTGGGGAGAGATTTGGATGAGAAGAGTTTGGGGATCATCCTTTAAAGGATGTGAGGTGCTCTGAACATTTGTATAAATGCTAGGTGTTATTATTATGCTCAGTGGGTATAGCTGGTAAAAATGTCAGGGGCTGTTATGTTGAGTCTTTGAGCCATTGGTGCATCTCTGATTCAGAGGAAACAAAAAGTAATTTCCCCCTAAGCTAGTCTCAGGAAAGCCTTCACGGTCCTATAGATTTATCTTTCATTTGCATTCAATTGGCCATGCAATGGCCATCTAATCAGCTAAATGCAGGGCAGCGAGGCCACCTTCCTGCCTAATCAGCAGATAGTCAGCAATATTCATATGGGCCATGGGCTACACAAATGTAACAGGCCTTTGGTCAGGCTACAGAAATGTAAAATGTTTGTGAGACGAATGGGATATACCGTGGGATTCCGTTTCCACTCTATATTTGTTGCATGCAGCACTGTTTCTTTTCCACCACGGTTCATCTTCTGCCAAAAACAATGTTATTCATCTCATGAGAACATTGGAAGAGCCTGTTGGATCAGGTCAATGGTGTACTTTGTCCAACATCCTGTTTTTGCAGGGGTCACCCAGATGCGTGTGGAAAACTCTCAGGCAGGACCTGGTATAAGAATTTTAAGGTCTTAGATATATAATAAATGCAAACACGTACATAAATATATAAACCACATGTCCGAAGCAGCGCAGGAAGACAGTCCTGAAACCATTTTAACTCCCAAACTGACTAAATGTTTCTCTGCAAGGAAGGAGGAAATGAAAAAAAAAACCTTCCCATTGTCTTAAGAATTAAGTAATTACCATCTCAAAGGAATGGCCAGACCACCATTCTGTGATGTATGTATGATGTATGGAGGGGTGGTCTAGAGCTCCAGGGCAGGGAATTTCAAAACGGATATATAAGACCTTGTGTGCCATTGTTTGTGGTCCTTCTCCTCTCTCCTGCATGTGGGGGGAGCACCATGTTGCAAAAGCTTTAATAAAGATCAGGCTTACTATCTGCTTTGCTTCTCAATATTCTCTGGTTGGCTTCTGTTATTTTCTCCTACCGATGGAGAACCTACAAAGGACTCTATAAGGGCTCTTGTGTAACCCATAAGGGAATAAGGGCAGATTTTGTTTACAACACTGGGCACAGGAACACTCTCTCCACCTGTGGTTCCCAGCAAATGGTATTCAGAAGCATTATTGCCTCTGACCTTGGAGGCAGAGCACCACCTAGTATCCACACCTAGCCTTTTCCCCCTTGCATTTGTTCAGTCCTCTTTCAAAGCAGAGCAGAGCCATCAAAACATGATCTATTGCTGACTGATCTTCCATGCCCTTCCTTCTAACCCTTATGTCTGTCTGTCTTCTTCTTCAGTTGTCTCTTAAACATGGTATGAATTCTACCGTCTGGACTCAACCTCTTGGCCTCCCATCGTATCTTGCAAGACATTTTTAGCTTGGCTTGGCTTTGGATGCCTTGGGCTAGTTTGGAAATTTAGGGACATAGGAAGCTGCCATATACTGAGCCACATCCTGGGAAATGGCTTTGACCAGGTGAGGGTAGCTGGTGGGTTTCAAACCCTTGGTGACTTAGAGACTTGCCGCTGCATGCAAAGACAAGCTCCAGCAGATTGAGCAGATGAGACCAATAGTGGCTCCAATGGTCAAGAAGGTGGTTCCTGCACGTGGTGTAAAGGGAAGTGAGGGACAGATGGGACTCATCAACCTGGGAAGGTAGCTCATCTAGGAGAAAGAAAACTCTGATCCTAAACCTCCACTGCCTTGCGGGATATGTTTGGGAGAAGAAAAGGCTAAGGAGTAAGCCCTACACAAATCCAGAGTGGAGTCCCTAAGGTGGTTGGATGGCACCTTGTACACCTCTTTCCGGCATCTCCTGCAGCCAAGCTGGTGCCAAACATATTGCTGTGCTTTCCATTGGACCACATCACTGAGACTGAGGGTCTTGTCATCTGGACAGCTCAGGACTTCCATACACACTGCCCAGGCTTGAGCCCTGAGGAAGTCACTTCGGTGCTGCTAACACAGCGGTTTGACTTCGCCCCTAGAAGGGTACTCCATTGTCTCTAGACATTGCCAACTCTCAACTCCAGCTCCCATCTAGTTTAGTCTTGTCTACACTGACCGGCTGCAGCTCTCCAGGATTTAAGAGAGGGGCATCGTCTTAGCCCCACCTGGAGATGCCACAGGTCAAACCTGTGACCTTTTGCATGCAAAGCATGCAACTATGGCCCCTTCCCAAACTGCATGTTTCACATCTGCCATATTTAAGTCTAATTACTGTTTTCTTTGTTTCAGGAGAGCTTACCGTGTAAACAATTCAATGATTTTTATTTATTTCTTAAATCCTCCTTACTTCCGATTGCACCTTTGTAAGACAAAGTTATTTGCAACGAGGGATCCTCAACAAACTATGTTTTGCTTAGGTTCATCAGTGTCTTGTGTCTAATATATTGCATGACAGGCTAGGATGTAAGTGGCTCTTTGCTGTTCATTGACATGATGAATTGCATATAGGCATTTCACACAGTGCACTTATTTAGTAACCTTGAAGTCAGGCTTCACATTCATCACTTGGGCGAATGCTAGCTAGGTCTCTGGATCATATTGTCTTCAGCATTAGTCATTATATTCAGTTGGAATTAGTATTTTCTTCTTTTCGGTGGGCCATTTCATCTCTCATTACTCTTTCCCTCTTCTTTTTGGCATAAGCATTCCTGCTGTTACAGTTGCCATCAAACTTTTGCTTGAGGAGAATCTGGACTGCCTCATTCAAGCCAAACATCTACAAGGAATGTTGAGGAGAATTGAGACTTTTGATAGAATTGACGACATTTCTCAGAAGCACTTTCCCCCCCTTTGCACATCTAGGGTTTCACAAAAACTCTTCCTGTTCAGAAACATGAAAGGTGGTAACCAACCATACTTCAGCAAAAGTGAGATGCGAGGGGGATATGAAGGATCCTGCTCAAACTGCAGATTGGTATGAATGTCAAGGGAAGATGAGTGTTAAACACTGGGTTGTTTAACATTCATAAATTAAAAAAAATCTCTAAATAGGATCAGGCAAGGGATCAGGAGCTAACCTGAGCTTCATGAGATGGATGACATCAAGGAATCATGAGGACTTCCAACTGGAGGAGGAAAAAGTTGATGTTCAGAATCTGGGTTAAGGGCCATTTTCTCAAAAGTCAGTCCAGGCTGATCTGAACACTTCCATGTATGTGCAAAGTGGTGGAGCTATCACCATATTCTTCCAGCTGCATAAGATTCCTGACTGCTACAGGGCCATAGTTCAGTGATAGCTTTGCACACAGAAGGTCTCACGTTCAATCCCTACCATCTCCAGGTGGGGTTAGGAAATAACTCTGGAGAGCCGCTACCACTCAGCGTAGATGATATGGAACAAATCATATCTGACTCAACATTTCTGTTGGGAACACACGATCCCATATTGTACAGTGGTACCTCTACTTACGAATAACTCTACTTATGAATATTTCTACTTACGAATGTAGCTCCGTCCGCCATCTTGGATGCGGTTTAGATAGGATTTTTTCTACTTACAAATATTTCAATAGGATTTTTTCTACTTACGATTTTTTTCTCCCAATGCATTCCTATGGGATTTGATTTACAATTTTTTTCTACTTACAAATGTGCGTTTGGAACGCATTAAATTCGTAAGTAGAGGTACTACTGTATATGTATCTCTTTGTCTCATTATGTGTTTTATCCCATTCCTGAATCACAGTCCTTTTCACCTGGCTTGTCTGGGTACTCTGAGCAAACATTTCAGGAGGGAGAAAGAACTGGATGGCATTAGCGAGCCCCAGCCTACATGCATTGTTTAACTGCATTTAACTAGCACAGGTTTAGTGGTCTACTACCCAGGGTGTCATTTAGACCACCAGATGAGATTTTGGGAGTGGGTAACAACTGGCTTTGGCCTACTGCATGAAGATTAATACCTGTGTAGAAACCTAGGAAGAATTTTCGTCTTATTTGCTGTACAATTGGGATTTCTTCCTAAAGTTGCAGAGCTACTGTTACACTAGGGTATTATTTAAAACACAAGCAATCACCCAACCCCTGCAAAAGCAATGTGCCAGAGACCTCACATTGCTCTGTGGTGTCCTTGTCCCAAGTGCGTTAATCTGCACTGTTTGCTCCTAACGGGCTTCCTGATGCGCCAGCCCAGAGTGAAATAGATATAGTTGAGTAGCGCCAACGCATTGCGTTTTACACACATCCCCACCATGTGTATTAATCTCCATGTTGGAGGAAGTAACGATGTGAGGCGGCCCTTCATTTCCTATTACTGGTGATCTCCTAAGCCTCCCATCCTTTCCAAAGGCACCGCTTTCTAATGAATACGTTCCACATTCAACATGATGAATGGTTTCAATTAAAAACAATCTTTGAGAAAATGTTGCTGTTGTATGGCAAACGAACATACAGCGTTATTCATTTATTCTCGCAGGCCATTGGAGCTAATGTGTCAGTTTTGTAAATTAAATGTTTGTGTGGATCCGGGGAGGGGGGGTCCTTCTAGGGTGGGGGTGGGGTGGGGGCAGCGGAGGGGAGGCTTTGAGAAGAACCCTTTAAGCTTGAGAGCCATAAAGTCTAAAGAAAGCCAGCACGGTTCACTTTTGACTAACAATTAAACAGAACACGGGAGCTCAGCGAGGCAGAGGAGAGTGAAAATACCACCCCATTCCACGTGCCGGAGAGAAAATTGCATTGATATTTATAGAAGAAAAGATCTACCTGTGCTTAAGGCTTTTATAATTGCAGGAGGTGTCATTTGTAAAAGACAGCGAGGGCCGTGAATGCGTCAATGTCAAGAGAGCTGCGTGATCTCGGTAACTGCGAGAGGAAAACCCCACTGTTACTCTCACTTCTGTGAAGTTGCAAAGCCTTGGAAGGGAGGGCAGCTGTTGCAGGTTGGAGCTTTTAATTGGGAATTTCACTCCTTTCTTCCTTGGCTCAGGCTATTTTCCTCCTGTGGGCTTGCTGCAGCTGCCAAACAGCACACAAACACCCAGTTGACCCAGCATTGCAAACAGAGGGCTTAATTCACAGGTCAGAGCATGCCTGCCAAGAAAATGGCTTCATTCTGTGAGCACCTCAGCTGCCTTGGGCCATGAGTGTGGTCCAAATTCGGCTTGGGTTTTAAGTCCAACTGAGTGAATTGACTATAACTCATATTTTCCAAAAATAAAGGAAACTTCTACAGCAGTCCTGTGAATGCATAATTCACCACAATATCACTGAAGTTAATGGAATGGCTGCTGTTATTCTTAATTTCCTTTTTCTGTGTTCGACATGTTTTGCAGTCCTTATCTGCTTCATCCTTGCAATGACCGTGTTAAGAAAGTAGGGTTACCAGACTCATTGAGTCTGGCAACCCTATAAGAAAGTCACTTAGGGAGCAACTCCATGAACAGTTAGTTAGGGTTCAGCCTAAATCCTGCCTCTCTGGTATTACCCCTGCCACATTCACACAATGTCTCTTTCTGGCATTGGCTTGGCCAGTTTCAGGTGAACTGGGATGAGCAAATTACACCGGTGTGTCTTTGGCTGAGGCAGGGTTGGGGCCTTGCTGCATACCCTTCAACCATCCTGATTTGACCGGGACATCCCAGAATAGAGGATCAAAAAACACACAGTTTTTGGTGCTGCACTCTCACCTTGCACCCATGCCCCCTCCTCTGCATCATATGGTCAAAATGGCACCTGCTTCTGGATGTCCTGAGTCCCACCACTTGGAACTTTGGCTGGGGGGGGGGTAGGAGTCACTACAGTCCTCGTGTGCATGCATGTGCATGTGTTATGGGGAAGGTGCTGGTAAGCGACTGTTGGGGCAGAGAGGCAAAGTGGTAGTGGGATGACAGGCTTGCCCCGAAATAATGAGACCAGATAAGTATTAAACTGGCAGGGGAGATACCATAATCACAAAATAATGGGACCCAGTGATCCCCAATTTAACAACAGTGAACTGCTGCTGAGTGACTTATTCAAGGGCAATGTAAGTCCGTATCTGAGATGCAATCCGAACCCTGCTAGACAACAAGCTGTTCGCTGAACTGCAGTGCCTGTCACGACATTCGATGGAGATTCCCCCCCCCCCGAAGTCTGTGTAAGGCATGATTCAGGATAGGAATTAGGATTTTGCTAGCAGAGAATTGTCTTCTGAAATGCCAGGCTGACTTACTGAAGCCCAAGCTGCTTCCTTTAAATTTCTACAATACACCAGCTGAGCAAATGGAGGTTGCACAAAAGATTTATAGCATAACTCTATGCACATTTACTCAGAAGAAATCCTTGCTGGCTGCTTATTCCCAGGGAATAATTTTTACACACATTTTTCTTAGGGTCACAGTTGCAAAATTGCTTTGTCATCTTAAAGCTATATACACAAAACTGTTGATGCTATGTAACTACAAGCTAAATAGACCTGTTGTTGAGCACCTGTTGACTACAAGACCCATGATGCAATGCAGTGTTGAGTTTAATGCGAATGTACAAAAACCACCTGAGATCTGAGGCTGAAGCAAAGAATTGCAAATAAAAGGAAGTGTGGAAATACAAACAGGACTTGTTGAAATTCGACCGGGCAGTTGGATTGACCATGGAAATTTGTGGCAATCCATAAAGGTATCCATAAATACCCCCTGACTGATTTATACTAAGTGAAAAAAATGGTTACAGCACTGTGACCTCTTGGTATGTAACCAGCATTGAATATTAATTCTCAAGCCCGCTGTTGCAATTAAAGAAAAAATATCTACATAGAAACTTACGGTATTAATATTTACCCAGTCAGTGGTGCATGATGCAGTCTTACACATTTTAATTTTGAAGTCACACTTCCCAGAATAAGTGAATTCTTCATTCTTCCATATTTGCCCCGCAGAACATTCTAGTGCTCTTTGGAATTGATCCATTCTCTAATATTCTTCCTCGATATTATCATATGTTGAATGTCAACACTGGATATCAAATGTCAACTTATAATGTAGCAAAGGCAGGCTGTCAAATGTCACACATTGTCCATGTCAAATATTGGGTGTCAGGTGTCAAATATCAAATATCGAAATTTCAAATGTTTGACAAACAGACAACACCAGAATCCACAGTAACAATGTCTAGAAAAGATTGGAGCCGAGGGTGACAGTCTCTCATTATAGGAGTTGCAGGGGAAAGCTTATGAGCATTGGAAACTGGTGAGAGCAGAATGAGATCCCCACACAACGTGCCACACCCCAGTGTTTCCCAACCAGTGTGCCTCCAGATGTTTTGGGACTACAACTCCCATCATTCCTGACCACTGGTCTTGCTAGCTAGGGATGATGGGAGTTGTAGTCCCAAAACATCTGGAGGCACACTGGTTGGGAAACACTGCCATACCCAAAAGAGCCATGCAAAAAGCTGGTAATTTGGACTGACTCCTGCATTGATGTCAGAACATTCATGTAAATGGGACACTAGCAGCTCAGATAGCTCAGCTGGTAGCTCAGATAGCTCAGACTCTTAATCTCATGGGTTGTGGGTTCGAGCCCCACATTGGGCGAACAATTCCTGCATTGCAGGGGGTTGGACTAGACGACCTGTGTTGTCCCTTCCATCTCTGCAATTCTGTGATTCTAGGGTAATGTGGAATGCCCTAGACGTGACATTCCACCCCTTTGAGCCTCTGCCTTTTATGGCCTTGCCAGACAAACCTCTCTCCAACTGAGTGTGTCAATACAACCTGATGGATGGGCTAGCAATACTCCCCCCCACCATCCTGCTTTCTGCTGCAAAGGAAGTCCAAGAAAATCTATGGATGTGTTTACACATACCTTACTGCTTAACTTCTAATTTCATTCCCATGGCAACTTCAGAAATGTTAATGTGCCTCTGTAGTCATTTTGCACACACAGTTCAATTAGGGACTTAACAACATCTCCTTTCCATGGTTCACCATGGTGTCTCCTGCATACAGACAGAAATAATATTTTCAGTTATCACATGATCGCCTTGTGGTATTTTTATTTGGAATACTACTGTCTGCATTGGAAATTTGGGCTCAGTTCTCCAATCTGTTAAAGTCATCTTGAATTCGGATTCTGTCTTCTGTGGCATGAGTTACCCCTCCCAGTTTGGTGTCATCTGCAGATTTGATGAGCACCACCTCAATTCCTTCACCCAAGTAATTTATAAATACATTGAACAACAACGGACCCAGGACAGAAGCCTGTGGTCAGGGCCGGTGCATCCATTTAGGCAAACTAGGCAACTGCCTAGAGCGCGTAAATGGAGGAGGCGCTGGGCAGCCTGCCCCGCAAAACCCCCGCACCACCGCCGCCCTCCCACAGCGTGTGCTCACGCTCCTCCCGCCTATGGAGGGCACGCTATGAGCTCCTCAGCGGCTGCAACGAGCGAGTGGTGGTGGTGGCAGTGGCAGCGCCCATAGTGAAGCCTTCAGCTATGGGCACTGCTGCTGCAGCCGCCGCCCCTCACTTGCTACAGCCGCCGCTGAGGAGTTCACAGCATGCCCTCTATAGGCGGGAGGAGCGCAAGCCAAAAGGAGAGCTCAGCGCCCTCCCGCCTATGGAGAGGACGCTGTGAGCTCCTCAGTGGCTGCAGCGAGCGAGCGGTGGCGGCGGCGCTCGCTCAATGCCTACACAGGGCCGTCAGCAATGCGTCATGATGCACGACGCATGCGTCATGACGCATGTGCCAGGGTGCCAAAAGGTGTTTTGCCTAGGGCGCAAAAAGCCCTAGCACCGGCCCTGCCTGTGGTACCCCACTTGTCACTTTTCCCTAGGATGATGAGAAACCATCAATGAGTACTCTTGTTAGTGTGTTGACTCATGTTGACTGTGAAGACATTCATAGGTCCTGGGTGTCTGGGGTGGCAGGGTGAGGACATATTTCATTTCATACTGGGTAATAATGCCAGAAGATGGGAGGACGTTGAAGGCACAGCAGGACTGAACACATAAGTGTCCACATGAGTGGTAAAGTACTAGCAATGTGAGGGAGCCATGCATCACACACACACACACACACACACACACACACACACACACGTACTGATCATTGTCCATCCCAAGTAGCTTAATGTAAACCAGTACATTTAGGATAATATTGAGCCAGTGGCAGGTGTGATATCCAGGGAGAGAGGGACAAAAACCAATGGGGAATGATGAGTGCTCATTTGAATAAAGCAACAGTAGAGATTGATTGGGCTTTAATTCATAGATAATAGGGAAGTCTTTAACCTGTAGAAATATACCCATGAATCATATACCAGCTACAGCAGACAGACTGCCTCGGATAGGTCTTTAGGTAACAGGCTTTGCAACTGAGAAATAGAGTCATGTGAGACCTTCCTTAAACACACTACCAAACATAGTCAAATTATTTTAACTTCCCTACAAAATCTTCTAAAACGTTCCCTTTGAACAGGCCCCATATGCTCACCACTGAATAAATCTTCCAAAGGAATGAAATTGATCCATTTTTGGCAGGGCAACAAGAGCCACAAATTTGGCCCACTGGCTCCTCCCCTCGATATAATTCCTGGCAGATATATATTTTTATGCAATTATGAATAAAATTCAGTAATTGTCAGATAGGGCCTGCTATAAACACACACAACAGAAAGCCAGACTGGCCTTGGGCAAGAGATATGGTATAAATATGTTGAGTCTATTTGCTAGAATTGTAGTAAAAAATAACTTATAATCTCCATTAAGCAATGTGGTTGACCTATGGGAATTTTATTGCTTAATATCTTTAGTTTAGCAATGAGTAGTATTCTGTGGATTCTGGAATCTGTCCTCATGAAAGAATATTGCTAAATAAGTCCAATAAGTGTGGGAAAGGATTTTCTGAGAAGTTTTTTTTATAATACTCCACACTGAACCAATCTGGTTCTGAAGATTTACCATTCTTTGATTCCTTAATCGCATTTCAAAATTATTTCTCACTAATTGTGGCTCACGATCATAATACATCAAGAACAGCCTCTCCTCCATGAACCACCCTGCCTCCTGAGATCATCACATGATGCCCTGGTTTGTGTGTCCCCTCCACAAGAGCCCTGGAGGGTGGCAACATGAAAATGGGACTTTTCTGCAGTGGCCCCCCACTTTTGGAATGCTCTCCCTAGGGAGGCTCACCTGCTGCCTTCGCTACATATTTTTAGATGCCAGGCAAAAAAAATTCCTCTCCTCCCAATCTATTACCCTTTAAACTGTTGGGGTGGGGGTATTGTTTATGTTTGTTACTATGTTATTTATTTCTGCGTTTTTATATTGTCGAGCGCTCTAAGCTGCAGATCTCTCACAGCAGGAAATGAAACTTGTGAACCAAGCCTTTGTTAGTCGACAGAACCAATAGCACATAGCTGCCAAGTTTTCCCTTTTCTCGCGAGGAAGCCTATTCAGCATAAGGGAAAATCCCTGTAAAAAAGGGATAACTTGGCAGCTATGCCAATAGCAGTAGATGCAAAATTCAGTGATGATGATCAAACAAGATGATTGCATAGGATATATCTCTGGGATCAGAGAGAGGAAAGTTACTGAACTGTTTTAAGGCCTTAAAAGAAGATGGGGCAGCATTGCTTACTTGTTTAAGCACAATGTGTTATTGTATATCTTTGTAATGTTTATTTGTAACTATTTTAAGACTGTTTCCAGTACAGCTTTGTAATTCATTCTTGTGGTGGAAAGCAAATTCATTTCCTACTCTGCACAAGGTCCAGATCAGGGATTTCGCTCGCAGCAATTCTAATATCCACTTCTGCATAAATGACTTTATTCTGACCTTGTCCAGCTGATCTCCCTCTTCTACATTTTCGACCACACTCCCCTTCCCTTAGAAGCCTTGTCTTTTTCATTTGTGACTCTGAGGGAAGGGCTTGTATCTCCTTTTATTTTTTATTGATGTGAGCCGTTTTGGGAGCACATATGTGTGTCTGCAAAGCGGCATAAAAGTAACTGGGCAAGCACTCTGTTTCCTGCATCACTTTGGAAGAAGCGAGCCGCAAAGCAGAGGGCCACGTAGATCTTCTGTTCTGAGACGTTTGTTTCCTGCCGTTCCTAGAGACAATAACGCTATTGAAACAGATCCTGCTCATTTTGTGTGTTGTTGCATTCGAGAGGCATTCAAAGTGCTTGCTCAGTGGCCCATTCATAGCTAACCAAGCAAGGAATGATATGAAGTCAGAAGGCATTAATAGAGGTATTGCATTTATTTTTCGTGACTGGCTATTGTGATGGAGACTACAGTTCAGTGCAAGAGCACATGTCTTGCATACAGAAGGTCCTCAGATCAATCCCTGGTATTGCTGCTTCAAAGCTTATTTATTATTATTATTATTATTATTAAAAAGAAATCACATTGATCACTTGCATTTGGCTTGGCTTATGACATATTTGATGGCTTTCTCAAATGATCACTTCAGCTTATGGACCCACCGTGAAGTCTTAGTATTCTGACTTCTAAAACTGCAATTCTATAGATACTTATCTGTGAGTAAGCCTCGGTGAACACAATCAGGTTTACTTCTGAGTATGGGTGAATGTCCTTTTCTGTTTCTTTCAATTTCTCATTTTTCCAGTCTTATGTTCAGTTCTCCACATGTTTCAGTTTGCATTTTTTTTTAAAGTCCTCATAAGATTGTTCTGTAAATCTGTGGCCAACTGAACTCAAGATGCAGCTTTGGCCCCACTGCTGCAGACGTCTTTCATTGGCCACATGCCTCCAAAGCATACCAAATGCTGACTCCTGGGCAGAATAGTCGCATGGCTGAGAGCAACCACTCCTCCCTCCACTGAACTAAAACAACAGAGCTTCCATGTATAACAGTTAAATAAAGAGAGCATACAGTTGGGTGTGATCGTTATACATTTTTCTTATTCTTATCTCAGCATTGCACAAACAGTGTGAGCTACACCTGATGAAACTCCCTTTATTAAAAGTGTACGAGCCACTTAGCCAGAGGACAGTCCCACCTCTTACAAAAAGGCGTTCTGGCCTTGTTACTCTCACCTCTCTGACAATGCGTGTTTCAACATGACCTTCCCCCTGGATGGGGGTGCCCACATGGACTTAAAAAAGTCTTGAGACTGGCCATCTGCCAAGAGGGTTCAGCAGAGGGAGGGCAAGGAGCCCCAAGACAAGGTGCACAAGGTCCAGATCCAGCATGAATACAATGTTCTACTATTCTTGGGCTATGTTCTCATGTCAAAGCAAGAACTGTGGAACTGACTCTCCCTTATTTCTCTCATTGGGCGACTCTCTACTTGTGGCCTTCTTATTGACATCAGGGTTGCCCAGAGGATGCCGGGCTAGAAATGTGCTTGGTTTGATCTGGCAAATGCTTCTTACAGTAGGTTCCCTATAGACGTATCCCAGCTTGACCTGATGATACTTGGGTTTTTTTCAAAGAACTTCTTATTTGGCTTTTTAGCACTGGGCATCTAAGCAGCATTGGCTGTGTTGGACTCAATCTTCTTGTCATGAAATTGTGCTTTTTTTAAAAAATGCATCCTGTCAGTCATTCTGCCATAGGCCTCTCTCTCTAGTTAGTTCCTCTACATTTAGACTGCCACTAATTACTGCAGGAAATGTCCTATGCACTCTGCTGAAAGGCAAGCATTTTGTCCTAAATTACCCTCTGTTGGATCAAACCTCTCTAGGCCATTGCCAGCCACAAAGGCCACTCCCCCTTCCCTTAGTCCGACTGCAAAGGTTAAAAGAGGGGGCGTGTGTGCTGACTTCCCCATTATGACCCCCAGTATGGTACCATTAAATCGCCCCTCTCTGTATAGGCTTAATTGGCCAATATATGATGATTCCCATTGACTCTTTGTATTAAGGACACAGTGCGCTGTATTTGCAATGCATATAATTCTTTATGTCAACGTCATTTTCATTGGCTGGTATTGTTCATCCCTTGCTGCTTCCCAAATTATTATTCCATGTGAATTTCCTACGTAATTAAGAGGTTTGGTTGTGGTTTCAAAGCAGAAATGACAAAAGGCAGAAATACCTCCTGAAACCGGGTTGCATTCAGCATTGTTTGCCCTAACCATTAGCTTAGGCCAGCAGATGTCAGCCTAAATTGAAAAATGGAGGTGGTGTGTATGGGAGGGGGAGAGTGAGGGGGAGTGGAATACTGTATCCTAATGTGAGCATTTCATGTGCCAGATGGGAATTTTACACAGAGCGGCAGGAGAGGTAGCCAAGAGTGGTTAAAATTCAGTGTTGGATGTAGCTTGGTGACACGGCATATGCTGATAGCTTTTTTGCGTGGGTGGGGGGATTATAGGACTTAATTGTATCATAGATCAATGATACTTTAATTTATGAGGATTGATTTTGTTAATTCAAGCAGTTCAAAAGGCACTGTTAAAGCTTCAGTTCGTTAAATTGACACTGGCTTGTGCTTCGCTCAGGCTGCCAGAAGATGAATGACTGTATATAGTTTGTACGTTTTAATTTTTCCTCTGTTTTATTTTAGCACCTGTCCCTTGCTGCGGTTCACTTTTGAAGGAGAAGTGTTGACAATATGGGAATCACATTGAACCCATGCTTCAGCATCACCATTAGCCTCCTGGCACATTTCAAGCTACTGGCTTCGGCCTAGAACGTCCTGAACAGCTTCCGTCCTGCTGGCCTTAAGCTATGTCCAGATGGCATCTTTTCCCACTTATTGCAGCACTAAATCAAAAGTGAGGAAAATGTATCTCTACTATTCTTGTGGGACTGCAGTCGCTGAACTGACCATTTCAAGTAGGATCTCCATTCCCCAAATGGCTTGTAGATATCAGGAGTCTCAACCCCTCCGTTTTCTTGCATTGTAAATTGCCCTTTAGTCTGCTGGCAAGCAGCGGCATATAAATTTCCTGATAAACAAACACCTCCTGGCTGCCTCCTCCTTCTATATGTCCTGCTGCAACTTCCCAGATCTGCTAGCGGAAGCCCTCTAATTATTCCCTTCATGCTTCAAGTCCACATGAAAGAGCACAGAGAGGGACACTTTTTCAGAGAGATCATGTGCAGCTGTGGTCCTTTATTTCCCAGGAGCCATGGAAGTCTTGTTCTCGGGGCTGGAGTTTGCTAACCAAGTTCAAGGATGCAGCTAAGGTCCAAGTATTCTCCGTTTCTCTCCTTCCGCTTCCTACTCCCCATAAAAGTCTACCAAAAAAAAGTCCAACTTGATGTTGTCATGCTCCAAGTTCTTTGTCCTCCTTCACTTCATTGGCTGGAGCTTGAGGAACCGGGGGAACTCAGGCCACAATGCTATGATGGCAAATATTTTGTCCAGACCGGCTCTAACGTTAGGCAGGGTGAGGCAGCAGATGCTGGGGAGTGGCAATGAGATGTTGGAGTACAGAGCCATATATTCCAAGTGATTTAATCATAAACCAGCCTTCTGATCTCTGGTGTGGTAGAAAACGTGGTTTCATCTCCAGTCTTGAAATAAGATTCAGCTGCTAGTACGAACAGCTTCAGTATGTGAAATGACTGGGGACCATCTTGTTCAGTAAATAAAATAACCTGGGTCAGTCCTGTGTTTTGTTTTTGCTGCCAGGAGAGACGTTGTGGAGTTGCTGTTTTCAGGGGGAGGTGGACAAACCCACATTTCCCATGGCATGCTTTAAGCATACATGGGATCACTTTAATTTGATATAGTATTTTCTATTTACAGTGGTACCTTGGTTGTCGAACTTTATCCATTCCGGGAATCTGTTTGACTCCCGGAACCATTCAAAAACCAAGGTGCAGCTTCTGATTGACTGCAGGAGCTTTCTGCACTTAATCGGAAGCCGCGGAAGCCACGTCAGACATTTGGCTTCCATTTCCCCCCCCGCAAACCGGAACACTTACTTCCGGGTTTGCTGTGTTTGGGAGCCGATTTGTTCATGAGCCAAGCCATTCGACAACCAAGGTACCACTGTAGTGAGTATTTAATTCTCTTAGTTTTATGTCTGAATTTAATGTTGTTATCTGCCTTGGGCTAGGTAAAGGCAAAGGGACGCCTGACCTTTAGGTCCAGTCGTGACTGACTCTGGGGTTGCGGCACTCATCTCGTATTATTGGCCGAGGGAGCTGGCGTACAGCTTTCAGGTCATGTGGCCAGCATGACAAAGCCACTTCTGGGGAACCAGAGCAGCACACAGAAACGCCGTTTACTTTCCCACTGTAGCGGTACCTATTTATCTACTTGCACTTTGATGTGCAACTGCTAGGTTGGCAGGAGCTGGGACCAAGCAACGGGAGCTCACCCCGTCGTGGGGATTCGAACCGCCGACCTTCTGATTGGCAAGCCCTAGGCTCAGTGGTTTAGCTTGTTTTAACTTGGGCTAAGGTTGGGTCATATTAGAAATCTGAACGTAAAAAACATCAGCACATTTTAGACTACTGAGGCAGCCTTCACCAGGGGCTCTTAAATACTGTTGCTTTTTTTTATTTAACCAAATGGGCCTGATGGCATCACACTGGCCTTCCATTATCAAGCATGTTCAAATGATTGTGTTCGGAGACTTTTAAAGATAGCATCCTCCTACTTTCTCATCTGCTGAATGCCAGGTTGGAAGCAAAGACCTAGACTCCCCGTGTTTCTCTAGCAAATGTGCCAACCAATGATCAATAATTTCACATAAACAGGAAGATTGTTGGAAGAATGCATGTGGTCTATTTGTTGAAATCATCTTGAAAATTCAAGTAAAATGTAAGAGAAAATACAGAATATGCAAATGTTTCGAAGAGTGTGAAAATTTGATTGTCAACCTTTTAATTGCACCAAGGATTACCTTGGCATGATATTGGAAAAAATTCAACAATTCCATCTGTTAGAGAATGGCTGCAGAAAGCATTAGAAGTTCCATGTATGAATAAACTAAGTGATTTAGGTAACGGTCTCCACCCCCATCATTCAGCCCGGACACTGAGATCCAGCGCCGAGGGCCTTCTGGCGGTTCCCTCATTGCGAGAAGTGAGGTTACAGGGAACCAGACAGAGGGCCTTGTTGGTAGTGGCACCCACCCTGTGGAACGCCCTTCCAACAGATGTCAAGGAAATAAGCAGTTATCCTATTTTTAAAAGACATCTGAAGGCAGCCCTGTTTTTAATATTTAATGCTGTATTGTTTAAATATTCGATTGGGAGCCTCCCAGAGTGGCTGGGGAGACTCAGCCAGATGGGCTGGGTACAAATAATAACAATAATAATAATAATAGATATGGACTAATTATTTTTCTTCTTAAAGACATTGCTTTATTTTGGGTTGGAGTAACCATTTTGGACTAGAGAGTAGATATTTCTGTATTTAGAGAATGTTGAATTGAATAATTTTTCATATTTATTATTATTATTATTATTATTATTATTATTATTATTATTATGTGTAGTAATGCCCAAATTAACATATTTCCTAAGAGATAAAAAAGGACAGAGACAAGACAATTTCTTGGCAAAATGGCAGAAAACTATGGTTTTGAATCAAATAAGACATGAATATACAAAAATAGATATGTTTTATTTATCATAATATAGATCAAGGAAATTGTAGAAAGGGTGCTTTATATTTATTGAACATGTAATCATAGCAGGTAGGAAATATTAAAGCATTCTATTTGGTCAAGTTCTTGATTAGTAACATCATGTTTAAAAGATTATTAAGGGATCAGGTTTTGTTGTTTGTTCTTATTCATTCTGTGATATAATTATGCATGCAGTTATGATAATAATAAACAAATAGAAACTATTTTTATTATAATACTTTGAAAGGGGTGGGGAAGATTGGAGGTCAGTCAATGAAAACTGATTAAGTGCATTATAGAATAAATCTGCCAGCCCCTTCATACTTAAGAATTACATAAGCCCATGACTGTAGGAGAGATGGAAATGTATAGGAAGTTGTCAATAGTATGTAATGTTGTACATTTCATCTGAAACACCTGGTTTTGGACAGAGACAGGATACTGGGGGAAAGGCCCATTGGTCTCACCCAGTAAGGCATACAATACATCTCATGATAAGCTGTGAACTTTGCGGAAGTTTTTAAATGGTGTAAATTCTTGCCGGTTAAGCAGCAAACTAGGTTTGTTTCCTGTCGTCCTTGCCCACCCCTCCTGAATCCCATAGTCTTTCCCCATTCTTCATCTGATTTGAGGAGAGCTGCCAAACAATGTTTTTCCTCTGTCACTTCCTGTTTTGCATGTGCAAACCCATGAACTTTGCAATGCTCAGCATAGCACAGTGGCTTTCATTCCATTTGTTGGCTCTCTCCTCCGACATCTGTTTTCCGCTCTTCTTCTGGTGCAGATTTGTTGTTATTATTGTGCTAGGTCCTACAAAATGGGAAACAAGTAAGCAAGTAAGGAGATAGCTTTTTAGCAAGTCAATTTCCAATAAAAGGACTTGCCTTCTCTCTCTCTCTTTCCTTCGCCTCAACTATTAATACCTGCCCTTTTTTGGAGAAGGAAAGCTTTGGGTCACGTGCAATGATCTCTCTCCCCCCCCCTCTCTCTTATATATTGGAATAGGCAACCTGTGGCTCTCAGCCTCATTTTATGCAGCGCCCAGCGGAGTGGCAAGATACAAAAGAGGTCAGGGCTCTGAGCCTTTAATAGTTGGTCTCTTTACTAGATGATGGTAGATATGTGCCAGATAAAGTCACAGGTTTGCCAAAAGGGGGCTTTAGGCACCATTGATCAACTGATCGGTGGCACCTGCAAAGCCCATTGCAATGTATTTGAAATTCCGTTATCAGATTATTGTTGTGGCTTCAACATGCAGCAAAGGACTTTCTGAAAGCACCAATGATTGGCTGATTGTCAGTGCTTGAAGAGAGCCCTGCCCAGCTGAAACCCCCAACAAAGAACTGGAGGAAGTTCAGGTCATGTGGCCAGCATGACAAAGCCGCTTCTGGAGAACCAGAGCAGCGCACAGAAACGCCGTTTACTTTCCTGCTGTAGCGGTACCTATTTATCTATTTGCACTTTGATGTGCTTTTGAACTGCTAGGTTGGCAGGAGCAGGGACCGAGCAACGGGAGCTCACCCCATTGCAGGGATTCGAACCGCCGGCCTTCTGATCAGCAAGCCCTAGGCTCTGTGGTTTAACCCACAGCGCCACCTGCACCACCTGTTTCTATAGATACTTCAATTAGGCCTCCTATAACCAGTGATCAGGGGGTCTCTTTGAAGATGCACTCCCAGCGAAAATCAGCTGATAAGCACTGAAAGTACATTTTCAAATTGATTCAAATGAATCCATCAGCTGATGGATACTTACAGCAAACTCCTTTGAACTGACAGGTGCCATTCACCTGCTATCATCATGACATCAGCAGAATGACAGGTAGGTGGTTACACGGGCTTGTCAAAACTGGCTCATGGAGCCTGGGGAGATAAGGATCTGGTCCGCCAGCCGGATCCAATTCTGCACTGCTGCATTAAACTAATTTAAGGTCTCTTCCAGGTGCACATGGAGTTTTGTGGGATAGTTTTGCAGATATCTGTGAGGGAAAATCCTCCAACATCATTGGAAGGGGCTAGGGTATTGGACAAGGGCCTGGGAGATCAGGGGTGAAATCCCCACTCAAACTCACCGGATGCCCTGGCACCAGTCACTCTTTCTACCTCTACCTTGCTGTGAGGATAAAATGGAGAGGGCAAGAACCATGGGCTGTATACCGCCCTGGGCTGCTTGAAGAAACAGTGGGATGGAAATGCAAGAATTAAGTAAATGAACATGGGTTCCAGAGTCCTTGGGTAAGATGGGTGACCCTCCTTCACTACCAATTCACTACCCTTATTACCAGTTGCTCCTCTTCACCTCCTCCTTGCTTCTTGTTCCTATCTGCTTGCTTGACAGACAGAGATGAAATGAGCAAGCAGGCAGGGGTGTCTGCTCCCCCCATAAGAACCACCAACATTGTCTGGAATAGAGAGAGAGGCAGAGGTGGGTGAACAAGCAGGTTGGAGGGGACTTTTGCCACTGTGCCTCAGCTGAGGTATCGCCCCTCAGCAGGCACCCAACCACATCAACCCTTGGCTCTGGCCGTGCTGCTGCCAATCGAATATGCATTCTATTCCAGTTTCTTTCTGTTCTTCCCCCCCCTTTCCCTCTCCACACTGCTCTAGCTGCAATCATCCCCCCCCCCTGCCACCGCCGCCCAAGTTTACATTCTTTGAGTTTGCTGGTGTGGTGCATCCGCCTGCTAGAAAGCACAGTTCATGAATCTCCGGGGAAGAGTCTGTCAGATTCGTCTGGTTGGTGATCATTTACAATTGTTGGCAGGCAGCATGTAACTGATCACAGAGCAAACGGAAAGTTGAGAGCCAGTGTGATGGGGTGTAGCACAGCCGCTCCGAGCGGGAACCAGAAAGCCTTGGGTTCAAATTTCGCCCCAACCCTGAGTTCATTCAATAGCCACAGGCAAAACTCCAGCGGCGTGGTGTTCCAGTCCACGACTCCCAACCCCTGCCACACGCTTACTGGGTGAACTTTGGCAAGTCTCTCTCTCTCTCTCTCCTCCCCTCTCTCACCATCTGCTTAACCTACCTCACAGGGTTGTCGTGAGGTCAAAATGGACTGGGGAGGATGACGGCCAAAATGACCCTTTCATTTTGCCACCTGCGACTAGGGCAGCATGAGAACCAGGGCTGTGCTCTACTCAGAGTAGACCTACTTACACGAATGAACTTGTTTCCCATGTCCATTAACTTTAATAGGTCTGCTCTGAGTAGGACACCGTAGATTTCCGTGAGTCTTAAGGAGATCTTTCTTCAAAACATCCATTCACATCACATCACGAACTTATTTCCCCTCATCCACTCCAGGTGGTCCAACAAAACCCCTCCCTACATGCTGCTAGTAAACCCCAGGATGGAAATTCACAATGGCATCATTTCCTGGAAGCTTCCTAGAAACTTTTGAAGTGGAAATATTTTCAGACATTTCTGTAAAGGTGATGAGAATTAACCTCTCCCCTTTCCACGTGCTGCACCCCTGGTTCCTGTTTGGTCTCCCTGAAGCTGCTATCGTGGGTAACCTGTGGCCCTTGAGATGTTGCTGGACTCCAACTCCCATCAGCTAGCATGGCCAATGGTCAGGAATAATGGGAGTTGGAGTCCAGAAGCATATGAAAACAGACCTTTTATATGCATAACCACATTTAGTGCTACCACATCTGTTTTGACAAGAAAGGAGATTCCGACAAAACACCAGGAAGAACTCTCTGACAGTAAGCGCTGTTTGACAGTGGAATAGACTCCCAATAGAGACCTTCACTGCAGTTCTTTAAGCAGAGGTTGCATGGCCACCTGTCACCACTGCTTTAGTTGAGATTCCGGCATTGTAGGGGGTTGGACTAGATGACCCTTGAGGTCCCTTCCTTCCTGGTATCCACTCCTCCCTGCCAGTTCTTATAGTAATATCATATAATATAATCAAATAGGATATATGGTATGGTATGGTATGGCATGGTATTGTGTAAAATAATATATTACATACAATCCATGGCTTGATTAATAGAGGGCCACGTTTAACCACTTACAGTGCAAGTCTATGCATATATTATCAGAAGAAAGTCCCATTGAATTCAATGGGACTGGTACCCAGGTAAGTGCGTACACGATCGCACAATTTAGGACCCCCATGTGCTCCAACCCAGCCTTGCAGCCCCCAGAATAACCACCAATCAAGCTATAACCCACAGTTACCAAAGGATCTCTGTGACGCTTTCTCAGCTGCAAAGGGACTTACGAGCAGAAGTCTAGATGTGCTGCACAAAATAAGATTTCCTTCGTTACTTCTAGGAGATATCAAGGTTCGTGGATGACACCGTGCCTACAATCAATACCATCACTGACAATAGACAAGCCCAGCAACGTCGAGGCTGGCTGCACGCTGTTATCAGCATACATGAGCTCATGATCGGAATGCAAGTCTGCAAAAGGGCAGCCTTCACGCTGCGGGGAGATCAAAACCCAGACAGAAAATTTCTCATTAAGGTTGTTAGTTGAGAAGCAGCTTTGTTTCTGGCCTGTCATTGTCAGCACTTTTTCCCAATGATTTTAACTAGAAGAGCAGCAAATTAGATGTCTTCTTTTTTTCTTTTTTGGGGGGGAGGGGGAGAGAAGGGGGGACGACACACCACCCAGCTCCAAATCATCAGCATCTCCAACCCTGGTAGCTTTGTACTTTATGTGTGCAGACCCATATTTCATTGCATCCTCTCCGGTTAGAAAATAATGCAATTCCATTTCATATATTTCTAAATGGGCCAGGCAACATTAAGACCAAAAAAAGGAGAGAATAAGTTTGTACAAATGGGAATGCTATTAAACATTAATGTAGTGCCGTTTGCATATTTAGAATCTATTATTTTTTATTACCTTGAACGCTTCCAGGCTGTCTGTAGTGGGATTCAGCCACGTACCAGCGCATTCAGGTTGCGCCGTTAAAATGGGTTTGGCTCTTTGCCCCAACAAACGGATTTCCGAAATCAAAAGCTGAGCTATATGCAGTAAGGAAAGTGATGGGGAAACAAATGCTTCGGTTTTTCAAATATTGCTTCAGATTTGGGGTGCAAGGCCCGATTTGCAGCACTGAAGTGGAATCCAGCAGATACCAAGCCTCCACCCCACATCCCATTTCAGAGTTTGCTGCTGCTGCCTGCCACCAGTGGGAGGGGGGACCATCAGGACGAGTTTACCACCTGCCTGGGCAAAGCTGGGGCCTCTGCCATGACAGAGTCCTCTCCAACAACAGAGGCCAATGAAATGGGCTGTGTGCCAGCTCCTAATCCCCCCATTGACTTCTTGTGTTAGGATTGGACTATAAATCCTGCAGTTTCCCTCTTATTCTGGCAACGGATGCTGCTCCCATTTCAAGAGCTTTATTTAAGTAGCAGAGCTCTTCTGCCGTTGACATTTGCATGCAATAGCTGCATGATTATACAATAACCTGGTGGAAATTCAACAGGTGGAGTCCCCCTTCCTATCAGTGCATATATATGCAAGAAAATGCTACATCAATCAATTGGGGGGGGGGCTGCCAGGAGAAAAGGTGGCACCCCTAATTTTAAAACAAATAGAATGTGTTTTCACGTGTGTGTGTGTGTGTGTGTGTGTGTGCGCGCGCACACACACACACACACAGAGTATACAAACGCACACACTCCAGAGACACACATTGCCCAACCAATTAATTGCCATGCCAATTATCTTTGTTCAATGAGCAGAAGAAGAGATATGCTGTAACTCTACTCACAATGCAATGGGCTTTTACCTCTACAGATTTATATCCAGCAACCAAAAACAATGTTTTCCTTGCCTGTGCTAAGACATCCGCTGTCAAAAATGTGTGTTTCTTTTTCTACAAAAGAAGTTAACACTTTTCTCTTTTTATCTTCTCCCCCCCCCCCCCGATAAAAGGATTGCACGTCTCCTCAGCCATCCACGTCTTGTCATTGGAAGGGGGGGGGGAGAGAGAGATTCAGATTTTTTTAAAGGAAGTGATGCATTGAATGGCAATTTTTTTTACCGCTTCAACATTTTTTCTTTAGTGCTCAATAAAAGTTCTTTATGCCTGTTGATCTATTATTTTCTTTCACTTCCCCTTAGCTTCTCCTGTTGACGTCCTAATGCCACCTTTTGCTTTATTCATGCCACCTCTATTATGTTATTAGTGCAACTAGGCAGAGGATAATAAACTGACTTTTAAGCTTTAAAATGCAGTTGCACAAAAGAGTGGCCATGGCCCAATGAAGTATAGCTTTTGAGAAAGCTGTGGGGTGTGAGTAGTTGTGTGAATGAATGAGGAATATGCATTTAATGCTTGCAGTTCTTAGTGAGGAAGAAATGCATACATGGTTCTCCCCATTTTATCCCCACAACAACCTTGCGAGGTATTTACAGAATCACAGAGTTGGAAGGGACCCTGACGGTCATCTAGTCCAACCCCCTGCAATGCAGGTTATCTGAGAGAGTGAGCTGGAACCAGTTCATCTTACTGGGTTTCCAGACCCTGTTTTCCAGGGATAGCCCCGGATTTACAGAAGCCGTCCCGGTTTTTAATTTGATCCTGAAATGTCCCACTTTTCCTTAGGACATCCCTATTTTCCTTGGAGATAGGTTGGAGGGTATGGCTCTCATGACTGAGTGGAGATTTGAACTCTAGTCTCCCAGCTCCTAGTCCAACATTCTGACCACTACACCACACTGGCACCACTACCAAACCCCACACAGTTTGGAAGTGTTTATATTGGATTTTGCTAGTAGGTTGGGTTCTAAACCTCTAAACCTAAGTGGTTTAATTGGATTTTAATGGCATGTTTTGTATTCTTTTTCTACATTTACTGTGGCTTTGGGAAGGATATATACATGATGAATAGGATAAATGTATTCTTTCTACAGGATAAAAAAACAACTTGCACCATCCCTTTGAATTACAGTACTTGGATTAACATGAGCTTCATTCTGTTTTGTGGATAAACCAGCCAATAAGAGAGAAAAGCAATTGTGCCTCTGGTTTTCAACAAGAAATCCATTAATTACATGTTTGCATTTATTTCTTTTGTCCTCCCCCTTTATTTTGGTAATGTAAAGCTTCTTAAAAGGAATATCCCAGTAAATTTATACAATAAGGATATAAATAAGTTAAAACTATAAAATCAGATTGCCTGCTGATTAAAATGCCTGCTGAAATAATAATAAGAAAAGGTCTTCAGGAGTCATTGGAAGTTCAACAGGGAGAGGGTCTGTCTGACTTTGACTGGAAGGAAGTACCATAAAATTGGACCTACAATACTTCACACATGACTCCTAGTTGTTATAAGCTGTCCATCCCAACCATGGGGTACCATTAATAGTGATTCCCTCAAATACCTCAATTATCAGGCAGGGATATAATAAATCAGGTGGTTTTTGAGGTCTCCTAAACCAGGCTTCCTCGGCCCTCCAGATGTTTTTGGCCTACAACTCCTATGATCCCTAGCTAGCAGGACCAGTGGTCAGGGATGATGGAAATTGTAGTCTCAAAACATCTGGAGGGCCGAGGTTGAGGAAGCCGGTCCTAAACCTAAGTTGTTAAGGGCCCCTGTAAATTAATACAATAAATTTCATCCCGGTAGGGGAGCATATGGGCAGCTATCAACAATCTAGCTGCAGCCTTTTGCACCAGCTGGAGCAACTTGTTCTTCAGCTGAACACAGGGGTGCTGTGTCCCATTTTGTTACTTGTGGCAAAACAAGAAATACCACCTTGTCCTGTCCTGCTGCCGGTATTGCCATACCAGCTGCCACCGGTGCTACTTCTCTGGCCACTCTCCGCCCTCCGCCGCTGACAGAGAAGTGGAGCCAACTTCTGCACCAGCAACAGAGGCCGTGGGGCAGGTGGGGTTGTCTGTGGGGCTGCTGCCATAGCTGACCCTGGCTGGACAAGGCATAGCCATTTTGAAGAAAAAACCCAAAGCCTGAAATAGAAAGAGCTTGTAGAACGCCACGATGGAAGAAGGAGCTTCATTTAGTCATGTCCAACTCTTCGTGACCCCATGGACCAGAGCACGCCAGGCACTCCTGTCTTGCACTGCCTCCCGCAGTTTGGTCAGACTCATGTTGGTAGCTTCCCCTACATTGCAATAATTCTCTGCAAGTAGAAAATTAGCACAGCATGGAAAAGACCAGAACACGTCTCCCTGGTGCCCTCGCTTTCTACTTGCAGAGTTTCTTCCCCCCATGCGGAAGCATTGACGAGTGGCATTTCCCACTCATGTAGTACCATCCTCCATCTTGCTTCAGGATCCTACCATCTCATTCTTCTGCATTTGTAGACCTTGCCTGGATTGCGGTTGATTTTTTCTTCCAGTGACACTGCATAATGGATCCTCTGCATAATGGATCCTCTGCAGTTTTGTGAAGGGAGATCTCTCAGGAGGTGTTTCAGCCTCCCTGGCCCCTTTTGTTCTTGCACAGGGTAATAAGGTTGGCATCACAATTGCCCTGTCTTATGGAAGTACTCCTTGGCTAATCACCATCTGGATGTTCTTAAGTGCCTTGGCAGGGATGCCGTCATTTCTAAGACCCATCCACTTGCCAAGGAGTCTGTGCCATGGCTAATCTCTCGTGCGACAGCTCCATATTGAGATTCTCCACGACAGGCAGTTTTGGCGGGGTCCGGAGTGCTAAAATAGAATTTGCAATGTGTAAGGTGATCTGATACTGAAGAAATGGATGCCAATCAAGTAGCTGCAGTGGGTATCTAACACATGCCATCATCCTATTAATAGGAGGTAATCTGTGCTTGCCATATAGTCTTAACATATTTTAAAGGGAAGGTGGTGTGGTAGAGTGTCAGTGGTAGCAGTTCTGGCCCACCCATGAGGCAAGGTGGGGCAGTTGCCTCAGGCAGCACATCCAGCCTTTTCAGCCACCTCTTGCTAGCACCTACCCATATGGAACTGGGTGGACCAATGGTTTTAGTATAAGACCCTGGGACATCACACATGCTGAATGCTGTCAATTCTAGAGGTGGGGGAGCTCTTTCAGTTTGCATTTTAATCCGAACCTACAAAAATTACACTTCCTGAGCCCATATGCTAACCAAAACGCAGCTCTTCTTCAAAATTTCCACTTCTCTGAATTTTACAATGCAGTTTTCCAACCAAAGAAGACACACAAACTTGCATGTATTAGTGGAAGAGGGAACAGAAAAATGCATATATTTGTGAAAATAACATGCACAAATGCAAGAAAAAAAGCCTTCTATGCTTGCAAAGATTATATACAGTATAAGGCAAAATTGCATGCAAAAATCTGTATGTTAGGAGTAAAGTGTATGGATTTTCATGTGCATTTAAAAAGAATTTACAAACCTATGTGGAAGTGAGGCGAGCTGATCTTAAGCCTGAAAATGAGAAGCTGAGAGAAATCAAACTTGGCAAATTTGTCCGTCCCTCCTCGATGCCAATGAAATACACAAGTTGCTTCCCATATTGAATAAAGAATTTAGTGCTATATCTTGAGACTTAATAGGTGTTGTTGCCTTTGGGTAGTATATAAGCAGAAAGCATGGCTATAATCATAAACAACCTTACCTCACATGCTCTTACATGATCTGAAAAATAGATAAGAACTACAGTAATGAGTTACAGAACTCTTCCTCCCCACCTCTGCAAGGCAATTTGCAGAGGTCAGATTGCTTAGATAGTGCGGAGAGTGATTCTCTCTCTCTCTCTCTCTCTCTCTCTCTCTCTCTCTCTCTCTCTCTCTCTCTCTCTCTCTCTCTCTCTCTCTGCGTCTATCAATTTTGTCATGTGAGTTTTTAATTGCTATTCTTCCTGCCTTTGCTTCCACATAACAAGGTGGAAGGCTGTAGCTCAATAGAGATTTCTTCCCCATTCTGTAGGAGTTTTCCTTCTGGAGACAACTGCTGCCTTCCCTTCAGCTAACTTTTCTTGAAAGGAAAAGTGGTGTGTGTCTGTCTGTCTGTCTGTCTGTCTGTCTGCCAGGCTCCTTAGGCTCCTTCCTGAACCAGCAGGGCTGGTATCCCAGGCCAACATGCTTGGGCATCTTAGGATGGACCATTCCGTTCTATGGTACCTACTGCCAACCTAGAAGTTCAAAAGCACACCAATGCAAGTAGATAAATAGGTACTGCAGCGGCAGGAAGGTAAATGGTGTTTCCATGCACTCTGGTTTTCATCACGGTGTCCCGTTGCACCAGAAGCGGTTTAGTCATGCTGGCCACATGACCTAGAAAGCTGTCTGTGGACAAACGCCAGATCCCTCGGCCTGAAAGCAAGATGAGAGCGGCAACCCCATAGTTGCCTTTGACTGAACTTAACCGTCCAGGGGTCCTTTAAAGGTAAAGGGACCCCTGACCATTAGGTCCAGTCATGACCGACTCTGGGGCTGTGCGCTCATCTCGCATTATTGGCCGAGGGAGCTGGCGTATAGCTTCCAGGTCATGTGGCCAGCATGACAAAGCCGCTTCTGGCAAACCAGAGCAGCACATGGAAACACCGTTTACCTTCCCGCTGTAGTGGTTCCTATTTATCTACTTGCATTTTGACGTGCTTTCGAACTGCTAGGTTGGCAGGAGCTGGGGCCAAGCAACGGGAGCTCACCCCGTCACAGGGATTCGAACCGCCGACCTTCTGATCAGCAAGCCCTCGGCTCGGTGGTTTAACCACAGCGCCACCTGGCCCCTGTGGGGTTGTAAGTGTTTCAGTGTTGAATTTGATGCAGACCTGTGCTCTCCAGAAAATGCTTCTTGTCAGAGGTGCCAACTTGGATAAAATGACACGGTGCCTGAGACACGGTGCACATGCACAATTTAAATGGCAATGCCCATCAACTTTGGGAAGCATCCAGCCCCTTCAAATATTTTATTTGTGGGGCTGAAGGGACCTTGGCCCCTAGCAGTCATGACTCTTCGATCCTGATCTAAAGAGGAGATTTCAACAGAAGCTATTTCTGACTCCCATCAATGGGAGCTCCCCCAAAATGCAAATAGGCGGTTCGCAGCAGGGGGTGAAGGCCACTTACCACTAGGGCCTCTATGCTGCGTTGACCTTGCCACTGCCTCATCTCATCCTTTCTCTTCCCCGGTAATTTCCAGTGATGCTGCTGACAGGTAAGCTCTGCCGCTTTTACCTGCCGGCTGATGCTGGTATCTACATAATCTGTGGGCCAACATGAGATGGAGAAATTCAAGCAGTCCTGAAGCAACTAGGTGGGGAGAGAGCTGCAAAATGAATGAGTGAACCAACTCAAGCGAGTTGCGTGGACTGAAAACTACGACAAAACTTATCTGTAGAACAATTAATAATCTCAAGGTCTTTTTGTAAAAGAGAAGAAAATGAAAATTGGAGGGTGTGTGTGTGCTCATACGGGTGTTAATATTCTATCCCGAATAATAGTCAGGGCTAGTTCCCGTTAACCGTTGGTTGAGGACAGTTAAAGCACAAAGCCGACATGCGTGAGATTAGGTAAAAATCACTTGGGAATTCACTTTCTGAAGTGTTGTACGTTTCACACCCTTTAAAAAAAGGGTTAATCAGGTCTTGGAAGTTGCTAGGTAACTGGGTGATACATTCATAGTACAGATCAGTCGATGAGAGTTTGATTTTTACATTACAAGCTCATCAGGCCAGGAACCTGCGTCTTTATCTTTGTCTTGTAAAATGCAAAGTACCCTGTCAGCACGTAATTAACAATGCTAATATAATACTTGCTACTTTCCCCTTCTCCCTGTTAGAGCTTTGTTGTGTATGAAGAAGAGATCCAAGGCTCGGAGAAATGGCGCCTTTCCTAGACGTGTGTGTGTGTGTGTGTTTAAATAGTGTTTGCCTTCGAAACGTTTCCTTGAAAGCACATAGAACCAAGTTTCTACTGGTGACTCAGGAATCAAATGGGGACTATTCACACGCTCGACATTTCCTACCATCTTCCTGAAGCACACATGAATAGATGGACCTGCACTGTACATACACAACCAGCAGTGGTTTCCTATAGCCATGGTTGGAGGTTTTCTATCAGTGGGCCATCATTCCTTTGGATGTTTTCTGTCAGTGGGCCATCCTGTCCTTGAAGCCTCCTCAGCTGTAGTGTGTCATATCCTGGGTGTGAAGAACGCCCTGGTTTTACTAAGGTAGAAAAGCAGCATAAATATATATGATCAAGTCGCTGGTCAGCTGTCTTTATCTTGGTGAACCCTGCAAATTATGCAGGCCTGGATAGGAGAATGAGAGAGGAAACTATCCATGGAGAATGTGGAGTCTTGTGCCTGAGGAGGGAAGTCAGGTGCTATTACCATTGTGCTCCCGCAGTGTCTTGGGGCTGTGGGGCTCAGCTTGGTGGCCCCAGAAAGTTATCAGTCTTTATAGCCAGACAGCTACCCTCCCTCTGTTGGCTGCCTGTCAAAATTCAGATTATGAACTCAAAAGGGCTGAGGGATGTCATGTCTTCCTCCTGTTGCTTATGCCAGCCGAGTCAGTCAAATCATGCAGTGCTGGTGGCACTACTTAATTAATTGACCCTCGCAGGACTGGGCTGTAAAATGGGCTGAAGGAATCATTTTTAGGCACTGGTCCCTTAGCTGTGCTGCAATTCACGCAATGTAAAAACACAAAAATGCCCCCTCATGCACAGTTTTAAAGGTCATAGATTTAATTAGCCAAAGGCTTGGGAGAAGAAAAATGCACCGAAATATATTATTTATTACTATTTGTTGAATTTATATACTGCCCTATATGCGGAGGTCTCAGGAGAACTGAAGAGAAGAAAAATGAGAGATTAAGAGCTATGTAATGAAGGCACCAGGCAAGCCTCCTTGGGAGAGTGTTCCACAAATAAGGAGCCACAGCAGAAAAGACCCATTCTCGTGTTACCACCCTCATGTGGAGGAGGCACACAAAGGAGGGTCTTGGATGATGAGTGCAGGGTCTCGGTCAGCTCATATGGGGAGGGGCAGTCCTTGAGGTTTTAGCAACTCATTGGACAGATCTGAAATGTTTAAAACATAAGAAAGAGACAATCACCACTGTACCATGCAGCTTCTGTTAGAATCAGAGCAAGAATCCTAACATCTTCTCCTCCTCTTACGTTCAGTGTAGACAATACTGATCTTAGATGGATCAATGGGCATTTTCACATGGCCACTTACTCGACATCCAACGTACCCCAACCATTAGTTTTTGAAGCCACATCCACACAATATTAGTCAATTACTCATAGCAACTTAGGAAGCTGCCTTCTACTGAGTCAGACCATTTGTCCTCCCAGCTCAATGGTGTCTACATCAGGCTTTCCCAAACTTGGGTCTCCAGCTGTTTTTTTTTTTTTTACTACAACACCCATCATCCATAGTTAGCAGGATCAGTGGTCAGGGATGATGGGAACCGTAGTCCAAAGACAGTTGGAGACCCAAGTTTGGGAAAACCTGGTCTACATGGACGGGCAGTGGCTTCCAGGCTTTCAGGCCGGGGTCTCTCCCAGACCTATCTAGGAGATGGCATTGGGGAGTGAACCTGGGACTGACTTCTTCTACAGCAGATGCTCTGCCACTGAGCAACAGCCCTTCCCTGTAAGGGAAGAAGGAATAACAACAACAACAACAACAACAACAACAACAACAACAACAACAACAACAACAACAACTTATTTATACCCCGCCCATCTGGCTGGATCTCCCCAGCCACTCTGGGCGGCTTCCAACAGAAGAATAAAACACAATAATCTATTAAACATTAAAAGCCTCCCTGAACAGGGCTGCCTTCAGATGTCTTCTAAAAGTCTGGTAGTTGTTTTCCTTTTTGACATCTGTTGGGAGGGCGTTCCACAGGGCAGGTGCCACCACCAAGAAGGCCCTCTGCCTAGTTCCCTGCAACTTGGCTTCTCGCAACGAGGGAACTGCCAGAAGGCCTTCAGTGCTGGACCTCAGTGTCCGGGCAGAATGATGGAGGTGGAGACGCTCCTTCAGGTATACTGGACCGAGGCCATTTAGGGCTTTAAAGGTCAGCACCAACACTTTGAATTGTGCTCGGAATCGTACTGGGAGCCAATGTAGATCTTTCAAGACCGGTGTTATGTGGTCTCGGCGGCCGCTCCCAGTCACCAGTCTAGCTGCCGCATTCTGGATTAGTTGTAGTTTCCGAGTCACCTTCAAAGGTAGCCCCACGTAGAGCGCATTGCAGTAGTCCAAGCGGGAGATAACTAGGAAGTGAACATGGTCATCTATGCCAGGCACAGGCAAACTCAGCCCTCCAGATATTTTGGGACTACAACTCCTATCATCCCTAGCTAACAGGAGCAGTGGTCAGGGATGATGGGAATTGCAGTCCCAAAACATCTGGAGGGCCGAGTTTGCCTATGCCTGATCTACGCCTTGCATTACCTTACAATTTTTATCTTTTCCTCTAACATTCCATAATACCATGAATCTATTTCTAAACCTTTAAACCAATCATTTGTCTAATATACCAAACTGCCTGGCTATTTAGATTTTGTAGTTTTCAGAATCCTTTGTTAAGTGGAAGTCCATTTAATAATCAGTTCTGTCTTAAAGAGTCTTTGATTACATTTCCACGGTCTCCAGACTGAGTGCCAGCTGAGGGGCTGCACTCTTTTTATCCGTGGGGAGCAGACCTGAGTGAAATCCTCAAGTCAGCTCTGCCCCCGCCAGAACATACCCGTCCCAAAACCCGCCTGCTATTGGTTAATCTACCGTCAGGCCAAATTCAAAGCCCCCCAACTGGCAGGAGAGGCTGTTGCATCTTCCGCCAGCTGAGGGACCCAGCTGTAAGGGCCAGCAGAGAATTGGGGGGCATCGCTGTGCTGCAACCCCACGTTACCGCTGAAAGTAAGTGGAATTCTTGCAATGGTAAGAATGCGTAACACCGGGATTTGTTTCCCTGCTGGCATACTCTTCACACTGTTCTTAACAAAATGTAACAAACACCCCCACCAAGTTCATTTCGACTTTCACTACAAAAATTAGTGTCTCACATTGTCATCTATTTACTTGTCAGAATCGCAGCCTCCAGATTTTTCTTTCTCAGGGGGTTAGCTTTGTTATTGAGAGGGGCTCCACTTATTGCAATTGGCTCCACTCTTTCCATAGTAGGGGTAAGGGATAAATTCAGTGCAGTTTACATTTAAAGGTAAACCTGATTCATGCTTTCCAAAACAGTAGGTGAACCACAACACAGCCATCCTACAAAATTTGTACTTCTCTGAATTCTGAGGTGCAGTAGCCAGTCAAGCAGTGCATACCAGAATGGATATATCAAGTTAAAGTGTGCTAACTAATGTACATACTAGTGCAGCTAACATACATGTATGGAGCATCATTTATTTATTTGTCATGTATGCTTTAGTTGAGATTCTTGCATTGCAGGCGGTTGGTCTAGATCAGTGTTTCCCAACCTTGTGCCTCCAGATGTTTTGGGACTACAACTCCCATCATCCCTAGCTAGCAAGACCAGTGGTCAGGAATGATGGGAATTGTAGTCCGAAAACAGCTGGAGGCACAAGGTTGGGAAACACTGGTCTAGATGATCCTCAGGCTCCCTTCCAACTCTACATTTCTATGATTCTATAGACATTTTTGGTGAGCATTTTAGGATGTTTCTACTCTGATTTTCATACTTGATTTTAAGGGTTGTTCTTTTTAAAGTCACTTTGAATTCACTTTTTTTTGGCGGGGAAGCGACAAATAATAATAGCATTGCTTTGCAAAACACGTATATTAGGAAAATTGCGTATGTGTGTATGAGGAGAAATCTGAAATAAAACGCTGGTTAATTTTCAGGAGGACTTTTTTTTTTTACATCACAAACTGATCAAGAAATGTGGAGAACCGAAGAGTTGAAAAAGGAGAGATAAAGAGAAACTGAAATGGACAGATTTGCACATCTCTATTTCATGAAGGTAACCATCTGTCCAGATGTTCAAAGTCACCCATTCTCTTTCATTATTATTATTTTTTACTACTTGTAAATAAAGTGTGAAACTGGTACTGTTAAGCCAGGGAAAGAGGATATCTGGCTTCTTGTAAAACCTGCAGCTTGCAACAAAGTGTTTGGAAAAGTGACGTGCTGACAAACACTTTCAAGGATGGCTCACTTGGCATAAGTGAGGAAAGAATCGTGCAAAGCGCCACGATAAATTGGATGGGCTTGTCAAAGCCAAAGCAGATAAAAATGTTGCCATGGTAATTGGACTATCCAAATATACAGAGGAGGCAGCTTGCTATGTGCCGGATGCTGGACTTGGCTACCATTTTTTGAGCTTCGGGTAGAGATAAGCGCTCACACTTGGATTATCGGGGAAAGCATAAAATGAATGTGCTGCAGGAGATGCTATTTGCACTGACGCTTCAAGAGAGTAGCAATGGGGGAGATGGGAGGGTGGAGAGAAAGATCGGCAGGAAGCTGGGGTGATTGATTTCACTCTCTTCTGCATAATGGTTAGCCTGACGGATTTTATTGATCTGCAGCTATGGTCAATGACAAATGCTTCCTTAGACCAAGGTGTCGATAGGCCTAGTAGCCCCACTCCCCTATTCCTAGACTTGCTGTAATGGTAATAGAATTGAGCCGGATTCATGAAGGATATGGCTGTGGTGCCATTTTGGGAGACAATCTAGGATGGTTCGCTAGCACAACAGTGTAGATTGATGGTACAGTGTTAAGGGAGCCACGTCTGCAGTTGGGTGTGGCTTGGTAGCAATGTGCATGTCCAGGCATTTACCCCATTTTAAATTCAGTTCAATTCATTTCTGCATCGGTTTGTGGATTATTTTTTAAATCCTCCTGAAAATTCACCAGCATTTCAATGTGCCTTTCATTAATAGGTACATTTTTGGGGGTATGCAACTTTGTCATAATGTACCGTACACATTTTTGCAAGCTGATTTAATGCATTTTTGGCGTGCTGTATTTCCACATGAATGTCTGCATTTCCTTGCACACTTCGCTCTAATATAGACTTCTTCTTCTCCTTTTAGAACTGAATTGCAAAATTCAGAGGTGTGAACTTGGAAGGACAGCTGCATTTTGGCTCTTGGGAAGTGCCAATAGATGGATTCACATTGAAATGTGAACCAAATTCCTCTCCACCCTTAATCATGATGGGAACAGGGCTGGGGACGATCACCTTTGCATTATGCTAAGGTTTATCCAGCTGCCACAGAGACAGCATTACTAATGCATCTCTATGCACCTGATGATGTGTGCTGCAATAGGGCTGTTTTAATGGGATTGCAATTGATGGGTGACACAGCAAGCCGGGCTTAGCTTACTGTTAGCGATTTACGATCTCCAATTAGTTCCTTCAGATAAGGGAACATCAGCAGACAAAAGAAGTTTCTCCTTCCAGTGTCTCTGCACTGCCAGCTGAATATCAGCACAGAATTCAAGTCAAGATCCATTTGGGATACAGCAATGCCAAAAGCAGCTATAATTTGCTTAAGAGTAACAGACACCATCCCAGTTATTGTCTATCTCTATTTTATTAATGGAGTTATGTATTGTTGCAGAATCACCAGTAGATGGCAGGGACCATATTAAACTATAGACTTATTCAGGCTGTGCTTATGATTTTCTCCCACTGTTAAGACCGTGTTCATGGAAGATAATCTTATTTGGCTACGAGTGATCGCCAAAGAAGAGAAGAAGAAGTATGCAGTATTCATGTGCAGGGAACAGGAAATAACATAACATCTCTTGCTGACCCCTCTTTGTTGTTGTTGTTGTTTAGTCGTGTCCGACTCTTCGTGACCCCATGGACCAGAGCACGCCAGGCACTCCTGTCTTCCACTGCCTCCCGCAGTTTGGTCAAACTCATGTTGGTGGCTTCGAGAACACTGTCCAACCATCTCATCCTCTGTCACCCCCTTCTCCTTCTGCCCTCCATCTTTCCCAACATCAGGGTCTTTTCCAGGGAGTCTTCTCTTCTCATGAGGTGGCCACAGTCTTGGAGCCTCAGGTTCAGGATCTGTCCTTCCAGTGAGCACTCAGGGCTGATTTCCTTCAGAATGGATAGGTTTGATCTTCTTGCGGTCCATGGGACTCTCAAGAGTCTCCTCCAGCACCATAATTCAAAAGCATCAATTCTTCGGCAATCAGCCTTCTTTATGTTCCAGCTCTCACTTCCATACATCACTACTGGGAAAACCATAGCTTTAACTATACGGACCTTTGTCGGCAAGGTGATATCTCTGCTTTTTAAGATGCCGTCTAGGTTTGTCATAGCTTTTCTCCCAAGAAGCAGGTGTCTTTTAAATTCGTGTCTGCTGTCACCATCTGCAGTGATCATGGAGCCTAAGAAAGTAAAATCTCTCACTGCCTCCATTTCTTCCCCTTCTATTTGCCAGGGGCTTTAGGACCTCTTACCTATATCTAACTGCATGTTAGCAGAGACATCTGCAAAGGGGATGTTGTTGTCATGGACTGGCTGGATGCAGAGGACTGGTGGGAAGCACCAGCTGGGGAACCCCAAGGTAAGAAGGTGATGAGCAGTCAGAGGGGGAAGATGGAGCAGACTGGGAGGAGTTGAAGACGTAACATTTGTTACTAATAGGTGGTGGTGGTGGAGGAGCCAGAAGCCAATTTGCTTAATATTCATTTTTGGGGGGATGCCTTAATTTGAAGGGGCCATTAATTAATGCTGGGGTCCTCGAGGTGTCCAAAAATGTGCTTGCTCTGTGTGTGTTCTGTACGCAAACAGACATGACAAAGACTGCAGACATGTTGTTTTTTGGTTTTGTTAATTCTTGTTTATTCCAAAAGAATAAAAGAAGAAGATGCGTCCATAGTTTTTTTTGACGGCAGCAACAGAACTCTCAAAAGACTTGCATCGCTCTTAGAAACATTATGTTGTCTTACTATCCATCTGTTAAATTATTACTCGTAACCAACAAGCTTCAAGAGGACAACTATGGAAAAGTGTGCATATGTGTTATTTTTTCAATAAGCAAATTGGGTGTGGTTTTCATTATAGGTGTACTCTCAGTAAATGCATTTATTTGAAAGGGCTGTAGGTCAGAGGCCTGCTCTGGGGAAATGAAATTTGTTGGTATCAGGGAGGAAAATATACAACAAGAGAGCCTTATCAAGAAATGGACTTTAGAAGAAAACAATTAGCAACTCTGAAGATGGAGACCTGGCTTGAAGGATTAAGCAGGGAGGGCAGGAAGGGCAGTGAAAGTCATATTTAAAGAGAGAGACGCAGTCTCTGGTGGGTCATTTGAATTTCATCCGCAGAGTAATTTCCACGCTATTTAGCCCTATCCATGGCAGGAATAAAGAGGGCTAAACAGGTTATTAAACTGACAAAGTCATACAAGGGGTGGGGAGGGATTTAGCCATGTGGGCACGACATTTGATAAAATTCAATGATACGCTAGGATAGGTTAGTGACAAATGGGGGATTTTAAGTATTTACAGAAAGATAAGGTGCATCTGATGAAAGAAATGGTTGGTATATATATATATATTCAGAGTTCATGGTGTGTTGGAGATTACTTTTATAAACAGAAGACAGGATTAAAAAAGCAAAGCATGAGCTGAGCCGGTGTTATTCTCAACAGCAGTTGTAAATAATATACAGTTCTCTTGCCGCAGTCTCCCACCCACTTTTTTTTTTTTTGCCTAACATTTTAGGCATCATGGATTCATTATCAGTGAATATGACCCAGCAGGAAGTGAGGGGGATGAATGTGTTAACCCCTTAACTGGTGCTATTAATTGTCTAATTTACTAGCCGCAGATTAAATATATGGATTGTTGATCAGGTTTTCATCAAAGCTCTCCCCTGTGAGTGGTGTACTGCGTAAACCATATAACTCCCTTGAAATAGGCGCTATATATATATTCCCACCTCAACAGTTATTGCTGCTATTTTTAAAGCATTAGAAACTACCCTCAGGGCCGGCCCTACTGTTAGGCAGAAGAAAGTGTACCCCTTAAGAAAGAGGTGCTGGGCAGGCGGCATGGGATGACACTATTCCATCACCAGTGTTAAGGTTCAAGTGGCAGCCCGGCTGGCTTTTGCACATGGACCAGGGAGCGGGCACTCTCTTGTTCTTCGCCTCAGGCAGCAAAATGTCTTGGCCAGGCCCTGACTACTTTCATTCAGTTGCCTCATAGCATCACACTTCTTTTAGTGCTCTGATTGATTCTGGCTTAATCTGTTCAGTGTGTGCCGCACAATTTATTATAGGAAGTTCGCAATTACAGAGAAGTTACACTTCCTGGAATTCTGCTGTTTAAATGGAATCTTTTTGAGGTAAAATGTGAATACCTTACATGTCTGACCAGCTACAAATTTTGGTATGAACAAACAAAAATGAAAGGGTGGTGGTGGTAAATATGTGAGACTAAATGGAAGCCAATTGAGTATATATGCAGGCATTGTTTTATTCGGCCTATGTGCACATTGCTTCTTCAACTAAGTATTCTATGTAACCAACTGAAGAGTGAAACCTAATGAAACCTGGCCATTTTGGATCCGGGATTCAAATGCTTAGGAGCTTCCTGTGCAGGCCCCTTTCACAGAAGTAGACCCATTGGGTTGGGAAAGGCTCCCAGTGATGCAGTCCCATTCTGCTGGTCTGTTTATGTGACCATTCCGATCCCAAAGGTGGTGCCCTTCCCAGCTCGATAGCACCCGCCATCCCAGCAGCTTCCTCCCCAAAGGGAAAATGGTGTCATCATGATCTTTCTAGTACATGAGCAAATGGCTATGCCAGGACAGGGTGGGCAGAAGGAATCTACTGAGTGATTTGCAGTAGACACTACATGTGTTTTGGAATCTCAGTAGCTTGACAAGAGCAGCAACAAAAAAGCTTTCCAGACCCTGAAGTGCACAAGGCTAAATTGAAGAAAAATGGGAGGGAATCCAGGAGTGGATCCTTGTGTGACAGGGCAGTAAAGCTCAGTTCCAGAGTTAAGCATGCATTCAGAGGCACCTGGTCCCTAAAAACTTAGTGTATGTCTGCCCCCCCCCAGCCACTATTGTACACTGCGTCACACGAATCCTAAAAGTGACTGAAATCAAATTCACTTAAACAATGGTGATAACATGCATAACTTCTTGTACGTTTCTTTTATACTGGTGCAAAATAGCTGCATAAAAATAATGGACATTCAGCTGATGGGGTGCCTAGAAATATGGGATACCTATTTACAAATAACTCCATTTTGCCAATCAAAGGTGCAATGGGACAGCTGGCTGTTTTCAAAATTCGACATTCAGGTAACTATCTGACGAGGTGGGCGTCACCACCTATTTTCCACGAGGCCTCCCCTGCTTTTAACATCTGTGTGGCAGGCAGAATGTTGCTTTCTACAGCACAAAGATGCTGATTCGGGAAAGAGGTTCCATGTCTCGTTTCTGCCTATCATGCAGCTGTTAAAAGAAAAGATGGCAACCTCAAACAAAAGTTATTTTTATTGTGTGGAATGAGCTTAGAAGCAAAGGAGAAGAGTTTCCATTGTGGGTGACCGCTTTTCTATAGAATTGAATTTATGTGCGGTACAATATGTAGCCAGTAAATGTAGTTACAGGTGGGTACTTGGCTGGGATAGAGCCTGTTGCCAGCCTGAGCCAGACTTCTTGCCCATAGTTCAGTTCCAGTAGGGCATCTCCAGTAACCACTCTCTCCAGGTATTTGTTCTCCTTTGTGTTTTCAGACCGAAAGCCCAGCTTGTCTATTCCGTCGACCACTAGGTAGCCTGAGAGGAGCGGGCTGTTTGATTCAATGGTGTATTCAAAGACATAAATGCCAAGGTAAGGCACACGGAACCTTCCATTTGCTGGGACATAGGAAGACCCATAGTTGACATCCAGATTGTTAAATCGAATAGGGCCAGGAGTATTCATTCCGTAGGTGTGCGAAGCAAAAAAGGCCACCATTGGTGCATATCTGTAAGATCCTTTTGCAAAATCTGCAATGGGGGGGGGGGGGGGGAGACAAGCATAATGCAAAGATAAGCACATTGGGTGAAGCTAGATGTTATGGCAATCATGAGTCTGGTATTGAAATTGCCAGACAAATGTGTATTTCTTTCCTTCTCCCCTATAACATCCAATGAAACTCAGAAATGAAGGTCGAGGAGACCTCAAAGTGGAAATATCCTAAAATCTCCTCTGACCCCAGCCAGCATAGCTATAGGTTAATAATTATATTAATTTATTATTTATATGCCTTGTTGGGTTGACCTAGCCACTCTGGGCAGCTTCCAAGAAATGATAATAACAAAATAAAACATCAAACATTATCAACTTCCCCAAACAGGGCTGCCTTCAGATGTCTTCTAAAAGTCAGATAGTTGTTTATTTCCTTGACACCTGATGGGAGGGCGTTCCACAGGGCAGGTGCCACCACCGAGAAGGCCCACTGCCTGGTTCCCTGCTACCTCACTTCTCGCAGTGAGGGAACCGCCAGAAGGCCCTTGGTACTGGACCTCAGTGTCTGGGCTGAGCAATAGGGGTGGAGACGGTCCTTCCGGTATACAGGGCCGAAGCCATTTAGGGGTTTAAAGGTCAGCACCAGCACTTTGAATTGTGCTCAGAAATGTACTGGGAGTCAACGTAGGGGTGAGGGGGGCAACATTAGGAGAGCACAAGTTCCTCATCCACGGTTTAGATGTTTTACGCCCGAGGAAGAGTCATAAGACTTGAAATACGTTGGGCTGATAAGACACCTTCTCCCTCCTCTTTTCCCCTTCTCCTCCTTGTTACCTCACTGTCAACCCCGTCCTCCTGCCTGCCCCACAGCAGCCAATAGTACAAAGCAAAAAGGTGAGGAAACCAGCACAATGCTGCCATGTTATGGAGCGAGTGTAAGTACAGGCGAGCAGGAAGATCTACACGTAGGGCTGCTATTTTCGACGTTCACCCCACGTCTGCCATAACATCCAGATCTGCCTTTTGTTGTTTTCTCCTCAAGCGGAATTGCCTATTTAAATGGGATCAACTCTGTATTGCAGACACAGGGGTGGTTGTAAACTTTCCCCCCAGGCCTCCTGTCAAGTTCTCAAGAAGCTAAAGAAGAAAAGCGGAATGAATTCTTAAGTACTGTATAGAAAGCAATTTTCTCCACAATTAGCGTCAAACGCACCAATAGGAAAAAAAATGCTTCTTTTTTTCGGAAACAGCACGGAAATTTCAGTCTTGACTGTGCTGCATTATTAAGAAGAAAAGCTTTCATGCCATTCTCTCCCCCCCCCCCATGGCTGTGTCACAGATTTTTGCAAATGTAACATGCTTGCATATGCCCAAAATTTTCCTCGCAAGCAAAGATTGGGGAGATTTGGAAGCTTAATAATAATAATAATAATAATAATAATAATAATAATAAAAAAAATGGGGAAATAAAAATGTCCTTTGTTTCATTTCCTTCACCCGTAGCATATAAACCAATGCCTGCACCACTGTAAAAAAATGATTGAGAAATGACAAAATTGTGGCTGAGAGAGAGGCATAAAACACAAATTTCATGTATTCCGAATGCAAATCTCAGCTTGCTCATTTTTATGGCAAGCATCACTGTGATGGCTCAACTGAACATTCGAGGCTGTTGGTGCGAGAGTTCAAACCCAGACACAAGTTCCTCCCACATTATTATTTTTGTTACAAATGTTGTAACTCACTTAAGGGACATTTCACAAATCACTTTGGGAGGGAGACGTCTAATAAATTTGAGGTGAATGCCTAAAAATGGAAGATGTGACTGTGATCATACACAAGGTACAGTGGTACCTCGCAAGACGAATGCCCTGCAAGATGAATTTTTCGCAAGACGAATGTATCTTGTGATCTGATGGTGACTCGCAAGACAAATTCGTTTTGCGAAAAATTCATCTTGCAAATCGCGGTTTCTCATAGGAATGCATTGAAATTTAATTAATGCGTTCCTATGGGCAAAAAATGAAATTTCAATGCATTCCTATGGGAAACCGCAATTCGCAAGACGAATTTTTCACAAAACGAATTGATTCGCGGAATGAATTAAATTCGTCTTGCGAGGCACCACTGTATAAGGTATAAAGGTAAAGGTAAAGGGACCCCTGACCATTAGGTCCAGTCGTGACCGACTCTGGGGTTGCGCGCTCATCTCGCATTATTGGCCGAGGGAGCCGGCGTATAGCTTCCAGGTCATGTGGCCAGCATGACAAAGCCGCTTCTGGCAAACCAGAGCAGCACATGGAAACGCCGTTTACCTTCCCGCTGTAGCGGTTCCTATTTATCTACTTGCATTTTTGACGTGCTTTCGAACTGCTAGGTTGGCAGGAGCTGGGACCAAGCAATGGGAGCTCACCCCGTCACAGGGATTCGAACCGCTGACCTTCTGATCAGCAAGCCCTAGGCTCAGCGGTTTAACCCACAGAGCCACCTGGGTCCCTGTATAAGGTATATCACTGGGCAAAAGATTCCTGCATTGCAACAGGTTGGAATAGATGACCGCCATGGTCCCTTCCAACTCTACAGTTCTATGATTCTACCCCCATCCCCAATGACTGCCCTGAGCAGCTGAGTCTAATTTCCTCTTCTAATTTCCCAGAATGCTTCATTGGAGTCACTGTGGGAAATGAAAAATGGTGGATCCATTGGAGGGCTGCTGCCACTGACTGCTGCTTCTGCATTCAGGGACGTTTGCCAGGATTGGCAAGTGATGAAGGAGGGATCCACCAGTGGACGCTTTCACCTTGGAACTGACCCTGTCCTCATGAGACTGCCTGTGGCTCCCTATTGAGTGTCTGCTCCGAGTTGTTGCTTGTGTGCAAAATGGTCCAAAGGATCTGAGCAGGAGTGCCAGATTGGCCCCCACGACTGTGGGTGTCCGGGGCTGTGTGTGCCATGCAGCGTGCATGGCTCTGGCACCGAAATTTGTGGGTGCCTGGCCCCTCCGTGGGGAATTTTGTGGGTGCTTGGGCACCCAGGGCCCCAGGCAGCCGGCACCAATGGCGCTGAGAACATGTAACAAGCAACATGGTGGAATGATTACATTGGTCTAATCCTCTTTTAAAGCCATCCAAGATGCTGCTGGTCATCACTGCCTCCTGTAGGAGCGGGTTCCACAATTTAGTTTGTGCCGCATGAAGAAGGGATGAGTCTTTTTCAGAGATCCCTTTTATGCAGATGGAGCCAACATGCATCTCACCGTACATAAACTAGTGCAATTCACACCTTTTCCTGAACTCATGAAGAACCACAGGCAAGAGGCAACAATTCCATTTTTCTCAATTCCATGTGAGAAAGGAACTGCTGCCGAACACAGAGACCTCAGGCTCGAATGTCCGTTGCCTTCATTTATTTATTTATTTCTATTTTGAAATGGAACGCACAGCCTTAGTCAAACGCGTAATTTCCCAATAATGCAATTTCACAGCCTCTGTAACAAAAAAATTGCCAGCTTGCTCTGGCCTATTTATGATAGCGCTGCTCGGCTGACAACCACCTTGTTCAATCCCGCCTTAGAGCTGCTTGCTATTATTATTATTTTTTATGGACAGGCTTGTGAGAGAAATCAAATTTTATACTTTGTGATGTGGGACGCATCAAAACAGGGAATTGCGGACTCTTATCATGAACCGAGTGCTTTAAAGGAGAGAGAGAAAGCCACGACTCCGCCACTGGGGAGCCTTTGTCAAGAGGAACTAGGAGAGAGAAACTTGGGTCTCGTAATCTCTGATCTATAGCAGAAGAGGCACAGGCAAAGGGATGTCTTAGGCCGTACTTATACTCACCTATACTTGCAGGAGCATTTTCCGCCACCATCTTCGTGCTGCAGTTGGCTCCTCCGAAAGGATAACGGCAAGCGCAGACAAAGCTCTTCCTCTCATTGACACAGGTCCCCCCATTTTGGCACGGGGAGCTGCTGCAGCTCAGATAATCACCTGCATTGAATGGGAGAGAGTGACATGAATGCACAGAAGCAAGGAGCCTTCGGGTAAGCCTTTGCAAAGACTTCCAAAATGCAGCTTCTACCCCAACTCCTCCCTAGCTGCATTTGAATCTCAAGTTAAAGGTGATATGGGGAGAAAGACAACCACCATTGTTTATTTGCATATAAATTACACTATTTCCCAGGATTGTGTGGTAGTGGTGTTTTTGCTTAATATTATTTGCCACTGGGGAATTTAGTCAGAGACTGTTTTGCTGCCACTGACTGGGCCTCGACTGGCTAATTGCTCCTCATTTCTGCCAATCCAAGGCATGAGGGAAGTGCTCAGTCCCAGCCTACATGTCCAGACATACTGACAAATAGTTTTTTATCCCTCATTTATATGCTACTTAGCACTTTACAATCCTGCTCCCATTTTACAGACGGGGACCTCCCTTTGAGTTGCTTGCCCCAGGCCATGCAATTATCCTAGAGAAGAGCTGGAAGCATCTTGAAATTAAAGATCGGGCAAAGGCTTTCCCAGTCATAATATGCCGCGTGAGGTGGGCATCTGTACATACAGAGACCTGAATCACCCCATTTGTGTACTTCAGCAGAAGGAGGATCTCAACACATGCAGGTGTCTGTGTAGAGCAGTGGTGGCCAAACTTGGCCCTTCAGCTGTTTTGGGACTACAGTTCCCGTCATCCCTGACCACTGGTCCTGTTAGCTAGGGATCATGGGAGTTTTAGTCCAAAAACAGCTGGACGGCCAAGTTTGGCCACCACTGGTGTAGAGATGAAGAAAGGAATGTACCGCTTCCTGCCCCCACACTGCTGCTATGCGCTGCCCCCCACTTCCTCTGCATTCCAGAGCATACACATGCTTGCCAAACTCGGTGCGATTTCTACAAGGCTTTGATGCTCACCTTCTCTGCCCCAGGAGTGGGGAAGATGAGTGGCAACATGGTGCGTTGGAATGCCCCCTCCCCATCACTGAGGGGTGGGGAAGACAACCCCACACATTGGAATGCTTCCAGTGAGAGGGGGAATTCTGCTGATGGCAGAAGCGGTGGAGCAGGTGGACCACCATCTCTGCCACTTCTGCCACCTGAGGCAGCTACCTCACCCTACTTCAAAGACTGGCCGGCTCTGCTTCTACCTGTAGGCCAGGTGCGGGGAACCTTCCATATGTTGGTGAACCACAACTCCCATCATCCTTGGACATTGGTCATGCTTGCTGGGTCTGATGGGGGTTGCAGTTCATCAAGATCTGCAGGGCCAAAGGTTTTCCCCATCTGCCGTAGACTGAAGAGGTACAATCACAGTAAAACTTGATTATCGCTTGATTCTATGGCATGGTTAAACCAGGCTGAAGAGTGAGGGACGAGTCCCCTTTCCCCTTGAACTGTCCACTGTAAATCACAGCTCTCTGTCATCTGGGAATTAGATAAATTGAATTGCCGGAGACTGTTCAACAATTCCAGCTCTTAAGAGTCCTACGCAGTGACAATAGGGGTATGCACATTCTTGCGATGAGATTACCAAGTGGGCCGGCCTCTGAAACTTGAAAGCAAGCAAGCCCAGGAACGCTCAAGAAGCAGGCTAGGTGTGGGGTGATGAAAAGGGTGTTTCAGAATAAGTGCTGATTGCCGGCAGATGTGTGGAATTGCCTCTTTTCACAGCCACTTCATCGGCACTCTGAGCTATCTTTAATTTCCAGCCCAGTCATTTCAGATGCCATGGCGCTCCTTGGTCGCAGCACTTCGACGGTGATGGATTTGAGCTTGCCAGGCTGAATGCAAAGCTTTGTGCGCTTTGTGCAAAGTGGGGGGACCTCCCCTCCCCACAACACACTGCTCCTGGGGGTAGACGGATGATGTTTATGGACTGCAACACGCCAAGGAGTTTCTGTCCGACTTAAGTAATTATTTTCTCTCACCGCTTTCCCCCTGCGAACACATTGCATCTCATCTATCACAACAATAAGGCTCAGGATAAAGCAATGTAGGAGTGCAGTTCGAGTGCCAAGAGCAGAAGAGGAAAAGCTGCCTCACTTAGCTTCATATTTAGGGTCTGCCCAGAGATTGGAGGGAATCAGCATACACACCAGGTGCTACCGCATGTTCTCACTCTGGGGGCAAACCTAGGTTTGGGCAGCATGGCTTCAGGCCGCAGGTAAGAGATGCCTCATGCCAGCCTTGACCAAGCTTTTCCTTCCAGATGTTTCAGATTACAACTCCCATCAACTCCAGCCAGCTGGGGTTGTGGCCCAAAACATCTGGAAGGAAAATGCTTGGTCAAGGCTACCTGATAACAACAACAGCAACAACAAAAATCTCAGCACATCTATGTATTTATGACATGCATATACTGCTTTTTCCTCCAAGGAGTTCAAGATGTTGTGCATGGTTCTCCCCCCCCCCAGCCTTGTTTTATCCTCACAATGACCCTATTAAGTAGGTTAGGCTGAGGGGCAGTGGCTGGGTTGGACTGTCCTCACCCCACTGGCTGAAACCGTGGTCTCACAGGCCCTAGTCTGGCACTCTAACCACTACACAACATTATGGGGAAAGTGTAAGCTAAATTATATCTCCTTGACATCATTCTGAGTCCCTTCTTCAGCTTATCTCCATTACTGTGACCTGTAGGACAGTCGTCCCTTTGAAGGGCTGTCCAGCCCAAGTCTGGTTTAAAGAAGAAGCACCAAAAGAAGGAAGTGCAAGGACTTTAGAACTGAACTGAGCAGGTGCATGGGCCCCCTAGTCACCATCTTCCCCACTATGGAGATTTGTCATATTTCTCTTTAAATGACAGGCATCATTTCTAAGTTTGCAGCTATGCCTATTCAGAAATAACTTTCTAAATTTGCTCCTACGCACATAGATTAGCATACACAAATTTTATGTAAATATCCACCCTCTTCACCAGCGATGCATTTCCTATTTTATTGTGATACATAAGTGTGCATTCTAGTCTCCTGCAAGTGTATGGATGGAAGAGTGGGCCAGGGTCAATTCAGTGGTACCTCGGTTTATGAACTTAATCTCTTCTGGAAGTCCGTTCTTAAACCGAAACTGTTCTTAAACTGAGGTGTGCGTTCCCTAATGAGGCCTCCTGCCACTGGTGCCCTTCCTCCATTTGGATACCGTTCTTAGACTGCGGTAAAGTTCTCAAACCAAGACATAATTTCCTATTTTGCGGAGTTTGTAAACCAAATTGTTCTTAAACCGGACTGTTCTTAAACCAAGGTACCACTGTATGGGAAGGTGCCCTCTTTCCTACCGAATAGCCCAGTACAGTGATGCCTCACTAGATGAATTTAATTCGTTCTGTGAGTCAATTCATTTTGTGAAAAATTCGTCTAGCGAATCCCATAGGAATGCATTGATTCCCCCCCCATAGGAACGCATTAATTGAATTTCAATGCATTCCTATGGGAAACCGTGATTCGCTAGACAAATTTTTCACAAAACGAATTCATCTTGTGAGGCAACCTCCGCTTGAAAAATATCTCCGTTAAGCGAAAAATTAGTCTTACAGGGCATTCGTCTAGCGAGGCTGTATTTAAATGGATATCCAGGAATCGATTTTTCCTGTGTCCAGTGCCAGAGGAAAGACTCACTGCTGATGCTCTGTGAGTTGAAATCTCAATGCCTGCCTCTCAGAAGGGCAATCAAGTTATTTCCATTTCCTTTCCAGGGAATTTGTTACACACACACACACACACACACACAGAGAGAGAGAGAGAGAGAGAGAGAGAGAGAGAGAGAGAGAGAGATGGTTGCCCCCACACAAAGTTAATTTGCCTTCCATTTTAACGTGGGTGGGGACAGAAAAGGAAAAGATAGACCACCCACTGGCCACCTTGACTAGCAATAAAATCCCCCCCTACCACCTGAAGGGAATCACAATGTGTGCCCTATTTATTTTGAATTTTATTAGTGGGGTAATGATGTGATGATTGAATTGAATGGGGGTAGTTTATAAAGAGGAAATGATTTCAGATTGATTTCTGGATGATCTCGGTGATAAATTAATTGAGTAAGAACTTATTTGGGTGATCTTATTGGGGTGCAAATCAATTTAAAGATTTGAGGGGAGTGATTTGCATGGGTAAGTAATTGGCTTCCCTTCTGTGAAATTTAAATTCTACTAATTATTTTCAAATTTGCATTTAGATGCATATAAATTAGCACATGTAAATTCCATGGAGATTGGTGGTCCTCTTTTACAGTGGTGCATATCCTCTTTTTTGGGCGGTGTGTCAACTGCCACCCTAGGCAGCGCCCTAAAGCCACACCCCTGGCACTTGCAACCTCTATATGATAAAGAGATGAAGATAAAGAGGAACCCAAAACAGTGGTCTAGTTGTCTCTGTGGACGGAGATTTATTGTATACAATAATGTGCGCCCCCGACAGTGTTCTCGAAGCTACGAACATGAGTTTGACCAAACTGCGGGAGGCAGTGCAAGACAGGAGTGCCTGGCGTGCTATGGTCCATGGGGTCACGAAGAGTCGGACACGACTAAACGACTAAACAACAACAACAATGTGCGCCCCATGTGAGCTTCTAGCTCAGTGGGAAATTGAACCCTGATCTCCCAGGTCCTAGTCTGACACTCTAACCACTATACCATGCTAAGGTGAGATGGTAAGCTGGAATACATCCCCTTTGCATCATTCTAAGCCCTCTTTGGCCTATCCTCTCTAGTGTGGTCATGTGTCCTTTTCAGGGGGAATGAGAAACCAAAAAGCAGGTGGGGAACCATATCTCAAGACAGCCCAATGAAGACTGGGCATGCTCAGTAGCCTTAGAATGCTTACTGGCACTCTGGGGGGGGGGGAGATACTGCCAGTAAGCATTCTATGGGGAGAGAGAGAGAGAGAGAGAGAGAGAGAGAGAGAGAGAGAGAGAGAGAGAGAGAGAGAGAGAGAGAGAGAGAGAGAATGGGTTGGAGCAGGAATGAACCAAATTATCCTGGGAGTGGTCATGGCGGATTGACTGGAACACTGAACAGGAGGACTTCATACTGCAACATTTTGTTGCAGGGCCGACTCGTTCTACTTACTAATAAGGAGTTTATCCTCTGCATAGAATTGTAGAGACCCTGAGGGTCATCTAGTCCAACCTCCTGCAATGTAGGAATACAGTATGCAGCTGTTCCATACAGGGATCGAACCTACATCCTTGGCATTATCAGTACCACGCTCTAGCCAACTGAGCTATCCAGACTCATGTGGATCTTTATACAGCCAAAATGGTGCCATCCTCTTTAGCGGTGTGTGTGGCGGGAAACGAAAAGGGATGTGCGAGAGAGGACAAAAGTAATCCGAAAGGAGCTCAGGCAATGTGGAATGTTGTCTGGTTTTTGGGGGTGGAGTAGGGTTTCAAGTAAAAAATTCAGACACAAAAGTTGAGCTTTTTGGGGGGAGGTTGCAGGGTATGCTATGTGCATCGTGTGACGATGCCTTGAGGCCATCAGTGTGCCACATATCAGCTCTGTGTAAATAAGAGATCCACATTGCCTCTGTCTCAATAGTCTGTGAACCAATTTAATAAGGATGGGAAGCTATTTCAATTTGTTTCAGGATGGGCGAACAGCTTATTTTTGTCCATCACCTAAGGGGACCTAAGGACTGAATGAGCAGCGATGGCATGTACTGCCCTCTCTCCTGCTGACAAGAGTTCGGTTTGGGGAGGGCCGCTGGTACTGCAGCAATAAGAAGTTGCTGCTCTTGTAGCTACTCCATTTTCTCCGAGACAGAGAGTCAGTGCTTTCCCTCTGCGCTAAATTGCAAGCAACAACAAAAACCCCTTTCATCTGTCTCCTGCCCTATTGCACTGAATATGCAAAGTTGAAGCATGAAGAGTCAAACTGAATTAGGGTAACGATCAATCTCTCGCAATTAAAACTCAGAGTGCAGAAGACGTTCACAAAGGCGCTTGGGCACCGAACAACAACAAAGCAACATTGGACGCCTCGGTGTTTGGGACGCCACCGAACGCAGTTGGCATTTACAGCTGAACATTTTTGAGAGCCGGTGTGGCATATTGGGTAGCCTAGGATGGTGGGAGATGAGGGTTTGTATCCCAACTCAACCACGAAGCTCACTCGGCCTGGCCAGCCTAAACTACCTCGCAGGGGTGTTGTAGAGAGGATAAAATGGAGAGGAGAACCATGTAGACTCTTTGGAGGAATAATGAGACACAAATGTAAGAATGAATAAATATTCTGTGGCCTCCATTTCTCCCAGAAGGGTTGTTTGGTTTCTAGAGGCTCAGACTAAGGGAATAGGGGGGGGGAGTTTAGGGGTCAGAGCGGCAGGTGGTTTAGAAAGCCTGGAGAAAAAAGAAAAGGAAAAAGAAAACTCAAGCCTCTCTCTCACACTGACCTCCAATTTGTGGGATGGAACACTGGGGCAGACAAGTCACAACAGTTCCTAGAGTGTCCACTAACAGGAACTCACCTGGAGGGACACCTGACTACAGGTCAGTTCCTGTTCCCTCAGACATGCAAATGAGTTGGATTAGACAAAAGCCCTAGCCTGCAATCACTCGCTCTCTCTTAGCTACTTCCTCCCTCGATGAGGACACATCTCCAGAGAATCTCCAGTTAGCATGGTTCTCACTCTAGGCCTGCAGCCAAGAGTGAGACCAAATGGAGTCTTACTTTACTAAGTAGTCTCTAGATATATATGTACTTGTAACTTTTCTAAGCAAGCCTGCCTTTCTGAGATTATGCTGTAACTCAGGATGAAACTGTAAGTAAACTCTATCTTATTTTATAAACACTGTGTTGTGTATTTCTTTTAAGAGGGACAAAGGGGACCTTTGCCAGGAAGTGTAATATTGAACTATAAAGTGTAATATTGTTATAGAGATTCTAGCGAATCTAACGCACATGCTTTGCTGCGCACAAAAGGGGAATGTCACTCTGCTGATATTGGAAGCTTGCTAACACAAGCTTGGATAGGATCTATCTAATAATATATCCTAATCCACATCCCTAACATTCCCATAAAGGGTTATTACGGCCCAGGACTGCGTATTTTTGTGTATTTTTGAAGGATTGCTTTGGATTGTGATTTTGAACTGAGTAGGATTTTTTCAGTTAGAACTTCCTGGTGAGCACATGGTCTATTGTTATCCAGTGTGCCTAGGGGATTAGCTACCCCTCCCCTCCCTCAGAGTTTACAGCACTGAGAACTCAGAGGCAGTGAAGATTATTTTGCATTTTGAGATATTTTTAGAGATTTTGATTTTGGATTTTTTGGCAAATTTTTGAATTTTGAGAAATTTTTAGAATTTTGAGATTCCAAGATGGCTTTTGCAGATTTTGATAGTGGAGTTAACCTAGGATTAATGGCTTTAGATGACCACAATTACGTATTTTGGAAACAACGCCTGATAGCATTTTTAGATGCAAGGAATGTTTTGGATGCCATTGAAAATCCTATGCCTACTGGTGAAACAGAAGAGGATTTAGCAAAGATAGCAACTTGGAAACGCATGAACAGAGAGGCCAGACACATAATTTTGAGTGGACTTCGCAATAAGCATCTAACGTCAATTAATAGCAGAGATGATGCAGCGCAAATCTTAAAGGATATTGAGCGCAAGTATGGAGCATCTACAAAGAATGAATCCCGCCCCTTTCCACCAAAAGGCGAAAAGAAGGGGGGTCGTGGGCGTGCAATGATATTGCAAGAAAGAAATGTAGCTTTCCAGAGCTGTGAAGGAAAGCGCAATAAGTGGCTTCTGGACAGTGCAGCAAGCAGCCACTTCTGTTATAAAAGGGAATATTTCAATGAAATAGACAATAATAAACAGTCTGAGATTGAAATTGCTGATGGAAATGTTATAAAGTCAATAGGTGCAGGATCTTTGAACTTGAATTTCAAAGTGAACAATGAGTCTTTTGATACTACAGTGAGTAATGTTAAGTATGCACCAAAGCTGAACTGTAATCTAATAAGTGTGTCTAGCTTGGACAAGAAAGGTTTTGAAATTATATTTAAAAATGGACAATGCAATGTGATAAAAGATGGTGAAGTGTTTATTCAAGCCAAACTAATCAATGATGTGTATGAGATTGATATTTCAGAGAATGAGTCTGCAAGGGTTGCACAACCCAGCAGAAAGGATCAACCAGATCTGGAACTCTGGCACAAAAGGCTTGGACACAGGGATACCAACCTTATCCTGAAAATGCAGAAGGAAAATCTGGTAAAAGGTCTACAGGTAAAGAATTGCAGTACACCAATGCCAAACTGTACAACTTGCATAACTGAAAAGGCAGTCAAGCCTTCCTTCCCACGTTGTACAGAGAAGAGAAGCACAAAAGTCATGGACACTGTTCATACTGACCTATGTGGTCCGCTGAATGTACCTTCCCTAGGAAACAATAAGTACATTCTGATATTTATAGATGACTTCTCAAGATATTGTGTTGGATATTTTCTAGAGGAAAAGAGTCAGACACCGGAATTGTTCAAACTGTACTTAAACATGGTGAAGAACAAATTCCAGAGAGCTCCTTCCACCTTAATTTCGGATAATGGTGGAGAGTTTTGCTCACGGCAGATGAAGGCCATCATGGCACAAGAAGGCATAGCACATGTAACTACAGTTGCTTACACGCCTCAACAGAACTCCATTGCTGAGAGAAAGTTTAGGTCTATTATGGAGATGACAAGGTGCATGTTAAAAGAGGCCAACTTGTCACAGAAGCTATGGGGTGAAGCGGCGAATACGGCGATTTATTTGCAAAACAGATTGCCTACAAAGGGTGCAGAACGCACACCATTTGAACTTTGGCACGGGAGAGTCCCAAGTCTGCAGCACATACGTGTGTTTGGAAGTGTCTGTTATTACCACGTGCCCAAAGAGCGCAGACACAAGCTTGGCTCCAGAGCAAAAGCAGGTATCCTGGTTGGATATGCTCCTGGAGGAAAGGGATATAGAGTTCTAGATCCAAAGAGTGGCAGAGTAGACCCATACCATGTGGTTCATTTTGATGAACAGGGAAAGTTTGATACAAAGAACACTGTTATTGACTGTTCTAGAGAGTCACCAGATGAAGAGTTTATAAGTTTTCCTTTAGCACAAGGAACTAATATACCTTCTAGTGTCACAACACCCCCTACAGGCGACACCCCAGAAGATGCAGAGGTCCAGACCCCTGGCGGCACCAGAGACGAAGAGGAGGAGCTGTACGTGGACATGCCAGCGTTGGAGGAGGATGAGGATGCTGATGCGGTTGCACAACCAGAGGTCAGATGCTCATCCAGAACCAACAAGGGCGTTCCGCCACTACGACTGTCCTACTTTGCAGGGTCGGCGTCTCCACCAGAACCTTCCACTTGGGAAGAGGTAGAGCAGATGCCAGCCACCGAAGCCAGTCTCTGGAGGAAAGCCGCGCAGGAAGAGATTGACGCACTGCACAAGAACAAGACCTGGACACTCACAAAATTACCTGCTGGTAAGAAAGCAATTGGGAGCAAATGGGTGTTCAAGGTTAAAAGGGGTTCAGAAGGGGAGGTGCAACGTTACAAAGCAAGACTAGTGGCACAAGGTTTTTCACAGCAATATGGCCACGACTATGACCAAGTCTTTGCACCGACAGTGAGATACAGTAGCGTAAGATTACTTTTAAGCATCGCAGCATCTAAAGGGATGGAGGTGAAACACATCGATATAGCTACTGCGTTTTTGCATGGGGAAATTTCTGAAGAAATTTACATGAAGCAGCCTAAAGGTTTTATAAAGCCAAATGAGGCACATTTGGTTTGCAAGCTTCAAAAGGGACTGTATGGTTTAAAACAAGCAGCCAGAGCCTGGAACTTGAAATTGCATGGAATGCTGGTGAAACTTGGGTACAAGCAAGGTGAAGCTGACAAGTGTTTGTACACTAAGCAGAGTAATGGACAATTTTCTTATATTCTTGCCTTCGTTGACGACCTTTTAATCGCAACGTCAAATGACAGGGATTATAAAAATGTAGTCCAGCACCTCAACAAGGAAGTGCAAGTGAAGGAATTAGAACCAGTTGAGTATTACCTTGGGATTCAAGTGGAAAGAGAACAGGATGGTTCATTTCTACTCAATCAGAAGCAAAAGATAATTGAACTGTTGGAGAGTATGCAATTGCAGGATGCAAAACCCGTCGACACCCCGATGGCTACAGACTTCTTAAAGAACCAAGAGGATTCGAAGCTGCTGCCAAACAACACCGAGTATCGTTCAGCAATTGGTAAACTTTTGTATTTAGTTACCACATGCAGACCTGATTTAGCCAATGCAGTAGGGATTCTCAGCAGGAAAGTGAGTAGTCCCACTGAGCATGATTGGGTTGGTGTGAAGAGGGTGGTTCGATATCTTAAGGGTACAATGGATTGTAAATTAAAGTTACCAGCTGTCAGTGACCCTAAGCTCATTGGGTACACTGATGCTGACTGGGCGGGTGATAATTCTGATTATAAATCCACAAGCGGGCATGTCTTTATGTATGGGGGCGGAGCTATCACATGGGGCAGTTATAAACAGAAATGTATAGCTTTATCGTCTACAGAATCGGAATATGTTGCGGCTACAGAAGCGTGCAGAGAGATTTCCTGGCTGGACCAACTCCTAACAGACTTTGGCGTGGAGAGAAAGGAACCTATAAGCCTGCTGGAGGACAACCAAAGCTGTCTAAAGCTGGCGCAGAATGAGAAGTTCCTAGCACGCTCAAAACACATTGGGGTCAGGTACCACTACGTTCGCCAGATGATACAAGATGGACTTGTCGAACTGTCATACTGCTGCACTTCAGAGATGACAGCAGACATCCTAACAAAACCCCTGCCAAGACAGAGTTTCCAGAACCTGCGTGTCAAGCTGGGACTCTTGGGTGGTTGAATAAAGTTGCTTATGTTTTGTTTTGTATGTAATGAATGTTGTGAATTGCCTGAGAAGGGGTTTGTGGGATGGAACACTGGGGCAGACAAGTCACAACAGTTCCTAGAGTGTCCACTAACAGGAACTCACCTGGAGGGACACCTGACTACAGGTCAGTTCCTGTTCCCTCAGACATGCAAATGAGTTGGATTAGACAAAAGCCCTAGCCTGCAATCACTCGCTCTCTCTTAGCTACTTCCTCCCTCGATGAGGACACATCTCCAGAGAATCTCCAGTTAGCATGGTTCTCACTCTAGGCCTGCAGCCAAGAGTGAGACCAAATGGAGTCTTACTTTACTAAGTAGTCTCTAGATATATATGTACTTGTAACTTTTCTAAGCAAGCCTGCCTTTCTGAGATTATGCTGTAACTCAGGATGAAACTGTAAGTAAACTCTATCTTATTTTATAAACACTGTGTTGTGTATTTCTTTTAAGAGGGACAAAGGGGACCTTTGCCAGGAAGTGTAATATTGAACTATAAAGTGTAATATTGTTATAGAGATTCTAGCGAATCTAACGCACATGCTTTGCTGCGCACAAAAGGGGAATGTCACTCTGCTGATATTGGAAGCTTGCTAACACAAGCTTGGATAGGATCTATCTAATAATATATCCTAATCCACATCCCTAACATTCCCATACAATTGCTATCTTTCTCCCTATATGTCCATCTCTTATTCTCTCAAAGAGAAAAAGACTAGCGCTGGAAGAACATCTGTGAAAATGGGCTACTTTAGAGAAGGGAGAGAGTGAAAATAGGTAACTAGAGTGCCCATTTTGGCATCACCAAAAGAGAAGACACCAATTTACATAAAATGTGCATGTGTTAATTTATATCTATCCATCCAAACATTAGACAGAATTACTAGAATTTAAATAGAAATACACCTCAGCATAGTGTGGACCTGTATACACCTGCTCAGTCTGCTGCCCAGCTGCAAGCTGTTCATGGGAAACTTTAGGGTCACATTCAAACCATACATTTAAATCACTGTGATGCCACTTTAAACAGCTTCCCCCAAAGAATTCTGGGTGCTGTAGTTGGTTAAGAGTACTCACAGAGTTAGACTTCACAGAGTGGTTTAAGAAAAAATCCCCCTTCACAGGAAAGTGTGGCTCTGTAAGGAGAATGGAGTCTTCTAATAACTCTCAGAATTTGTAATACACTACAGCTCCCAGGATTTTTTTGGGGGAAAGGCAAGACTGTTTTAAGTGGTGTGGTACCAGAGGCACCGTCTTGCATCCAATATTGGGGGGGGGGGACACATGTTGTGTGAATGTGACATCATGCACATGACGCTTGATGCATGTGCGATGTTGCATCAGTAGAAGTAGAGTGTGTGTTTGCAGGCGGGAGGCTGATGTGTTTGGGGGGCCTTGATACTGGGGGGCTTGGCCCCCCGCCAGCAAATATTGAGGGGGGGCAAAGCCCCTTCCGCCCCCTATAGTTGTTGCCCCTGCCTCCTGCTTCAGCCCTCCAAACCATCTCATGTAGTGTTCCCCCAAACCCCCATGGAATTTCTGCTCCCATTTTCATTTCTGATGGAATCCTCTGAAATCTCTATCAGGGCAGTGCACTGCTTATAATGCCAACTGGCTGCTTTCTCCTTCATGCTGGTGGGGAGCCTGGTAGCAGTTCCTAGCATGTAGTAAGAGTGGGAGAGTGTCAGACGGGCTAAGAGGAGGTTTTCTCTGCCTTAAAGCTTTTGTTGACCCATTGAGGGCCAGTCCCCTCACCTCCCAGCCCCCACCGTCCCCACAGCAACACCACCTATAGCAACAGCAGCAGAGTGTTGGAGGAGATCCTTCCCTATCAGCTTGCCAAGGTAAAGCTCAGAATTGTCATTGGAGAGGGTTCTTTTTATTCTATGCTGCCGGAAATTTTAAATGCTGCATTATGCATTCTACTTTGCGGTTTACAATGGTACCTTTATGGTTTTTTATTGTTACCGTAAGCTGCTCGGGGGTACTTGGTTAATGGGTGGCACATAAATACTATTAATGAATGAATGAATGAATATGTAAATCTCGGGCTGCTCTCTGCTGGCAGTGTGGCTGGGGAATTAGAGTGGAAAAGGCTGAGGGGAAGGGGTTGGGAGAGAGAGCAGAGAAAAGGGAATCTCCACCTGTTTAAACTAGGCTAGGTGGTTCGATAGACAGCAGGTGTCTGTTGAAGCAGGGGAGAAATTGCTCAGGAGGTGTGCCCCTCCTGTGACAGTTTCTTCAGGTATAGCCCTGCTGCAAGAGACAAAGGAGAGGGGGTGGCAGGAGAATACTAAGATTGGAGGGCTGCCCCCCACTCTCCCCCTCTGTCTGAGAGTTCTGACTAAAGCCCAGAGAAAGCTGGAACTCTGGTATAAGGATTCCAGATTGATAATTTGGCAATTCTGGTATGACTTGTTGGCACCTGTCTGTCTCAAGGGACCATGGAGTGTGTCTTCAGGGGTAAAGTCAAACAGCTGCATTAGCAGCACTGAAATGACCACCCTGGGGCGCAAGCCTGGATAGTGTGTATGGAGGTTCTGGGCTTCCCAGATGACTCACGGATGTGTTTCAAAGGAAAGCAGAGCAATATGTTTGGCACTAGTTTAGCTGCAGGAGTTGCTGGAAGGAGGTGTACAAGGTGCCCTCCAACCATCTTAGGTGCGTGCACTCACTCACAGAGTTAGAGACATAGTAGCAGCAGACTGCTCAAAAGCATATAGCATTCTTGAGCTCCACCATGACTGCCTATTGCTAGCCAGCTCCAAAAGCTCATGGCCCTTTTTCCTTCTCTGCCCGTATTTTAAAACGTGCAACCTGCTCCTTTCAACCTTCACCTTGCTAGCTACTACAACTTTCTTCCCCAATGGGCCATGAGCGTTGATTAAGGAAGCACCAATGGGTAACCCGATGGTTTTCCCAGTAGTGATCTATGGAAGTGAGAGCTGGACCATAAAGAAGGCTGATCGCCGAAGAATTGATGCTTTTGAATTATGGGCTGGAGGAGACTCTTGAGAGTCCCATGGACTGCGAGAAGATCAAACCTATCCATTCTGGAGGAAATCAGCCCTGCATGCTCACTGGAAGGACAGATCCTGAAGCTGAGGATCTGTCCTTCCACATACTTTGGCCACTTCATGAGAAGAGAAGACTCTCAGGAAAAGACCCTGATGTTGGGAAAGATTGAGGGCACAAGGAGAAGGGGACGACAGAGGACGAGATGATTGGACAGTGTTCTCGAAGCTACCAACATGAGTTTGACCAATTTGCGGGAGGCAGTGGAATACAGGAGTGCCTGGCGTCCTCTGGTCCATGGGGTCACGAAGAGTCGGACACGACTAAACAACAACAACAATGGATAACCATAACCCAGCAGGCTATACAAGAACATGGGGCATGGGGGTAAGCAATGAAGATATTATTGAACTCCAATTCCCATCAGTCTGAGCCAGCACGATCAATGGTCAGGAATGATGAGAGTTATAGTCCAACAACATCTCGAAGGCACTGTGTTGGCTCCCCTGACCTAGAGAAAAGAATACATTATTTTCACTTGGATAGCTCAGTTGATTAGAGCGTGGCGGTGATAAAGCCAAGGTTGCAGGTTCGATACCCACATATGACGACTGCATATTCCTGAATTGCAAGGGGTTGGGCTAGATGACCCTCAAGGTCCCTTCCAACTCCACAATTCTATGAATCTATGAACAGAATAGCATATTCTATAAACACCGTAACAATTCCTTGGGCCATGGATCATTGATGAAGTACATGGCTTTCAAATAGAAAAGCACGGATTCCACCCTTGCCATCTCCAGTTAAAGAATGTCAGGTATCAGTTGTGAAAAAAGACTCCTACATGAGATCCTTGAAAGCCAATAAGGAATACTGAGCTAGATGGACCAGCGGACAGAGGTAGCTACATATTTCTATTCCCACTTCCCACCGTCCTGGAAATAATCTTTGTCACATATATGCGTTGAATGCAAAACTGCCTGTTGTGAAGGAGCAGCTTTGGCTGGAACATGGCAAAGTTTCGCATGGAAAGATGCTGTTCAGCCTGCAAAAAAGGCCGAGGCACTTCATCCACACAGCTGCTGACTTCTGCTGTTTCACTGCTGCGCAGAAAATGCTTCCAGCGGTTTAAGGCAGAATGAGTAAGCAGCGAGATATGAAATAAAGTGGAAACATTATTGAAGCCCCAATCCACTTTAAACTTCCTGCGTGCTTGATTATCAGATGAACTGCAAGCACTTGACTCGAGGCATGTCTTGAGCGTGTGCACCGAGGTGGAAGGAATGGAAATAAAGAAAAAGATGACGGGGGACATAAAAGAATAAAAATGCCTTTGCCATTCACCAATTTACCTTATTGTGCACAAAACAATGTCATTTTGTCAAAGGCGTCTCTCCTGAAATATCGTTTTATATTTGATCTCAGATTATTTAGTCGCTATAAAAACTAGTGCTAATTTGGTCTGGATTGACCTGGATTCCATGATTCCACAGTCCTCTTGCAAAGCGCACTCAACCCTTTCCTACTAAATTAGGGACCTGGATGCAAATTCCATCCTTACACTCCATAACCATTTGACTAGATTTCCCCAGAGCATCTTGGAACAATGCACTGTTCAGCCACAGTGAATTAGCTGTAGGCTGTTCCTTAAGCACAACCCACCTTGCACAGCCTCCACTTCCTCTGTTCCCTTGGCGAGACCCTTCTGCAGGCTTACATCAAGAGTCCTACCAGGGAGCTGAATAAAGCCCCGTAAACAGCAGTTAATTTACCAACCCCTGTGTGAAGCCTAATTTCTGCCGTCACCATTCGACAACACAGGAACAGAGATTCCACGGGACCCCACAGAGTTGCCCTCCTGACAGCGATGCCAATGTCACATGCAGGGATTGTGACCTTTTCACCATTCCCGTAAGTGACAGTGAGGGCAGCTCTGTGGGGCCACCTAGATTTGCTGGGGATTTGAACTTGGGACTTAACTGGACTCAAAATGTTGGTGGCGGTGTGATGTGTACTAGTTATGGCCTCTTCCAGCTAGTTCCAAGTGGACCAGGGCTCCCAGTGCAAAATTACAGCTTTGACTTCCAGGGCTCTCTGCTCACGTGCAGAATCTCATTCTCCACAACGAGAGCATTTGAAGAACATAATATTTCATTCTTATAGCATCCAAGCCATGCAGCTGGGAAGGGCCATGGCTCACAGGCAGAGCACAGGCGCTGAATGCAAAAGGTCCCAGGTTCAACCCTTGACACCTCCACATGGGATTGAGAAGGGCTTGAAACCTTGGACAGTCAGTGTCAACCCGTGTCAACAATACTGGCCTAGATGGACTTCCCATAAGGCATCTTCCTATGTCCCTAAAGAAATCCGTGTGGATAAGTTGCAAGTTTGGGCAACGTCGCTAGTAGTAATATTAAAAAGCCTTACCTGCTTCTGAAGCAGTGTCTGTGTTTCTCTGCATTCGTCCAGCCTGGTTTGCGGTTGTGCCCACTGGGATCTTTTTCACTGGCGGTGGCTTTTTAGAAATGGGAGGAGTTGCCTTCAGACGTTTGGTAATAGCATCCACTGCCCCATCTAGGGACTTGTCTACATACCAGGTTAGATTGGATAGGATTGTTCCTGCTTTGACCTCCAGCATGGATTCGGTGAGCTCTTGCAAGCCTTTCTGAAATAGCAAGTTGTCTGGATGAGCAGCTTTCACTAACCTGGGGATGCTGGCATTCATTCCCTTCAGGCTCCCGGAGACAACCTCACACAAGCTCCGTGCTTCATAGGCAGTCTTGTTTAACACAGGGATGGTCACAGAGAAGCGTATGGATTTGGCTTCTAGCGCCCTGATTCTGGAACTCAAGGCCTGAACCTGAAGAGAGACCACTTTATCCTTTTCCGTGGAAGCAGCTTTGATGTTTCTTACTGTGACGCAGTTGTTTGCTAAAAACTTGGTTATTTTTGTTTCCACTGCTGCCAGGCGACCTTCATAATCTTCATTTTTCTGAGTGGAGCGTGACCCCTTTCCATCCAGGTGGCCAATGTCATGATGTTGCTCTTGAAGGTTTAATGTTGCATTTAGATTATGGTGAACTGTGCTGAGATCACCAGATGAAGAAGAAGAATGGATGGCGTTTGAAGTAAAGCCCCCTTTCCTGTTCTCATTGACTAGCACCTGAAAGGATTCATTCATCTCTTGAAACCGAGGTATTAATGTCAATATGCTTTCCATCTTCTCAGTGCTACTACAGCAGGCCTTCGTTTCATTCTTCATGGTACTCAATGTTTCTTTGAGCACATAGTTATCCTGGATCGTATCAATGGCACTGTTGATAACCATCATGGTCTTGTTTAAGCCATCCTCCATTAAAATGAAACATTCATTAATACGCCTCTCAGAGATTTCATTGTAAGCCTGAGCCTCATCTTTAAGCTCCTTCTTGCTTTTGATGAGTTCTTCAGTGGTCGAACTTAGTCCTGCCACAACACTGGTTAAATTTTCCAGCTTTTTGCTTATAGCTTCCGTTGCAATCTGTTGCTCATATTCTGATGTAAGGCTGAAGGGAACCCCTTGCTCAATCAAGGGCTGGAGGATCTCCATATCATAACAGAGGTCGTTAATTTGCTCGTTCATCTTGTCCATCTTATCATCCAAGGGAAACACAAGGTTCTCCATGCTTTTATTTAAGGAGTGCATATTCTCTTCCATGCCCTTCAGTCGTGTTTGGAAGTCCCGGCGGCATTTGGACAATATGCTGCTGCACTCTCCATGTAAGTTATCTCTCTGGATCTCCAACGCTACGGTGAGATTACTGATCTTGCTGTCTTGGACTCTGAGGTCATCATAGAGCTGCAGAACCATCAGACTCTGTGTTTTCACTTTCTCGTGAAGACCAACCATGTAATCTGTAAGATTATCGGTTATTGAGTTACCTGTTGTTGGGATGTTCTGGTCTGAGATCCGTTCAGCTGTCAACAGCTGCTCATGCACTTCTTTCATTTGAGTCAGAGTCTTGTTCAGAGATTCATAGTATATGTTGCTTTTTGAACTTTGGTGCTCCAAGGCTGCCTCTATAGACCTCTGATGTTCCTGCAGGTCTTCGATTGGCTTCTCACATGTAATGCTTATATCCTCTTCAATATGGAGGATCTGGGTCCTTATATCTAGGATTTCTACCCTCGTGGGCCTGCTTTCTATCTCCGCAGCCACTTTGTGGTGAGAAGCATTCAAGCTTTTGATCATTTGTTTGATGTTCTCAAGATCTGCAGACAGACCAGACGTAATCTTGAAAATCTGGGCCACTGTCTCTTGTGTTTCACTCTGGGATGCTTTTACCTGCTCTCTTACAATTTCTTTCACTAGCTCAGCAATGCTTTTGGACTTGAGATCTAGAGGGGGGAAAGACACAGTGCCTTAATAAATAAAGAGCAGGTTGGGGGGAAAGGGAAGCAAAAATTCAATACTTAAGCATTATGTATGTATCTATGTTTGTATAGCAATCACACTCTCCCCACCTCTTATGCGGTGGATTATTTCTGTTGCTAAATCTCAAGAGGGTTCTGTGTTTGAATAGTGCTTGTGCTAGTTGCTCTCATCCTTTTAATCAGTTTTGCTGTCCTGAGGGAGAAGCCATAATATGCTGTTCCCTGCAATTATAGACTACTATGACAAGGTGAAATGTAACCATGGCTTCTAGCTTAGTAGACCATAGATTTAAAAGACCTATCACTCAGACAGATACACTTTCCAGGAAAACGGTAGACTGTCAGGAAGACAGCAGAGGCTCTCAATATATTTTAATTGTCAGCCACCTAATTAGCACTGAAAGCACCTCCTGAATTTTGTTATTTCAAAGTGAAAAAGGAAACAGAACTAGTCTGCCCTGCCTTTTCAAGAGGGTGCAAGTGAACTTTTTTTGGGGGGGGGGGATGCAATAGCATCCTGTAATGCCTTAAAGGCAGACACATTTTTTGTGGCCCAAGATTGAATAGGCTGGAATCTACTTATTAGATCAGCTGTCACCAACCCAGTGCTTGAGGACCCCGTGGTGTTGCCAAAGTCTTCCACTGTGCCCCTGGGCAGGTAGCCCAGACTATGAACTTTCATTTTTAAAAAAATCAAGTCTCTAGCTCTCCTAGAAAGAAAGTTATGGGTCAAAATGTGCAGGCACTTTCTAAGCAGTGATACTGGAACTAAATACTGGGGAATGCTCCCTGCTGCTGTTGGACAGTAACAGCATCAGTGTGCATGCACACATGTGTAAAATGAATATTTTTGTGATCTCCACAAAGAGGACCAGCAGGTCACAGGTGACTTCTCATGGTGAGCATAAGGTTGTCTGGGGCCGGCTGTCTCTTTAATGTCCTGTGATGCCACCACTACCCCAGCACTCTCTCAAAATCCAAAATGTGCCCACCATTCCAAAAAGGTTGCCAACCCCTGTTTTATTACGGTTCTGATGAAGCATGTTCCAGACTACAAAAGGCTGTGATCCAATAATTTTCTTAAGATGCTACAGCTCGCAAGCACAGGTAATGGGCAAGGTAAAATGAATTGTAGCCCAGCAAGATCTGGTGGGCACTACATTGGAGAAACCTGGGTATTGAAACTTGCTTAATCTAAATAATATATCCCAGTTTTACAGCGGCCCTTTAAAGTACGCTTCACGCAGAGTATACGCAGTCAGAAGTTGACCTGGCTAAGAAAACACCACCAAGAGCATAGGGAATTATCTCCCTTATATGAAACCCCTTACTAGCTGCACACTTGTAAAAGTATGCAGATGAAAATACAAACGGTTGGGTTTCTTTAACTGAAAAACAAACTGACTCTAAAGAGACTTTAAACTAAAGATAAATGCTTTCTCTCTTAGCAATGTTATCTACCCACTTTCCAAACCTCCCACAAAACTCCCATTAAACTACCCGAGAATTAACAGCAAACTAGCATTATAACTAAGCAACTCTCATACTAAGATTCAACTAAGGAATCTCTTAAACCGAGAGTCTCTCTTACTAAGATTCAACTTGGAATCTCTTAACCTGAGAACAACTGAGAGAGTGCTCTACTAAGAGATGAATCAAACTGAAAGATCTAACTAAGAGATACGGAAGGCTTTCTGGCAGAGCCTTATATACAAGAAGCAGAGCCCACGCCTGTGAGCAATTAACAGAAACAGACAGTATTTACATTAGACCGGCTCTAAAGTATTCAAAAAATCCAACAACCACAATGACTCTCCGCAGGAAAGTGGCAATGAAGCAGCAGCAGTGGCAGGAGCAATATTATCCCCCACACCTCCCAAGGTCAACAACTACTCCATACTGAAGAATTAGAAAGCCATATAAGAAGGAATAAGGGATGAGCACCCGGCACATTTCACTATTCCCTTCAGTGTGGGCTGAAACAGGCAGCATGACTGTAGCCATCTTGAATATTTAGTTTCTGAGTATGAGTGGCAAGCACCTGCACCGCTCATATTTAGTTAAATGCAACAAAGCAGTGGCAGATGTATGTATTTATATACACTTTTATCCACCCTGTGTGAGAAAACCCTCTTCAGTTAGCATACAGAGTACACAACAAACAAGTATAATTTAGATGAATTAGCTTTGATTTAGAAAGGCGTCTGAGTTCAATCTATTCAGCTGCATCTTTAATATCAATGATTATGGGTTAAAGTGACAATATGGTTGAATAGCAGGTTTTTTTTTAAAATAATAATAATAATGCTCTATCACATAGAAAAGAAAATGCAAAACATTGTATATCCATCTATATCTTTCATCTATGATCTACCTATCTGTCTATCTAGGCATTGGTGTACAAAGCCATATACATCTTAGAACCAGAATAATTTAAATATCCTCCCACTCCCAACATACTCAACTGATGGCTGCATTCTGCAGTACAAAGCATCCTTCAGATACAATCATAATTCTGCACAATATCAAAATTGGAACTTTTGGAACTCCCTTCCACTTTATATCAGACAGAAGCCTTTTCTATTGCATTTTGGCATCTGCTAAAGATGTTCATCTTCTCAACGGAGGTCTATCCCAGCTGATATCTAAATTTGATTTTTATGTAGGTGCTGTTGCTTTGGGCTGTTTTTTTTTAAAAAATGTTATAGATGTAATTGTTTAATATATGTTTTAATTATACTGTAAATCACTTTGGGATGCTTCGTGGGAAATATTCTACAGTACACTAAGTAGAAATTGAGGTTTTAAGCTGGTGTAATCATTAGTATAAGAACATGAGCAAAAAAATCGCAAACTTTCACCTAACCTGAGGCAGAAAAAGAAAAGGGGAAGAAAGAGAAGGTTTAACTAAACAGAATACAAGGAGGGATTTGTGACAGGAATTGCATGTGGCCACATGATGTCGAAACAAAGACTTGTCTTGTGGGGGTCAATTAAAGAATTCCCTCATCTCTTGCCAAATCCTAAATCAGTGCTAATTGGCTAAAGAAACTTAAACAATCACTAATTGTTTAACAGAGTAAAAGCCACCCTGAACCAAAATGAAATAATCTCCTCAGAAGATTATGTTTCTGTGGGGCTCTACGAGCAGAAAAGCTCTGGAAGATGAGAAGAATTACATTAAAACCCATAACTTTGTACTTGTTTACTTATCCTGCTCTCCTCTAACAAAGTGTTCAGTGTTCAGACAGTCTAGATTTATAAGACCCTTGGCCCAATTCTCCTTATTCCGAAACATTAACCCGAATGCAACTACAGCAAAATATTTCAGCTGACAAGTGCAACAAAGCGCACAAAGGAAGGCATGAAACTTCGAGCTCAGTGTCTGAAAGGGAAGCTTCATGGTCTTCCAAGGGCTCTAAGCACCTCACCTCAGTAATTCTTACAGCAGCTGCTGTTCTTCACCCATATAGGCTGAGATAAAGGGGTTTGCCTGAGGCCACCTACTGAGTTTGTAGCACCTGAGTCAGAACTCCCCAGACATCAGTTGGATATGTTGGGACTGAGATGATGCTTAAGGTATCCTGGACCCAAGTTGCATAGGGCTTTGTACACCTATCTGTACACCCGGGAGTTTCCCCCATCTTTAGACTCAGAGAGGCAGAGCAGCTTGGAAATAAGACACCCCCTCCACCACTACCACCCGTATCAGGAAATACCTAGACTTATTTCTGTGCCGAAATGAATTTGTCTTCTCTGCCCTCTCCCTTTCTCTAACACACCGACAACTCAGCATGTGACCAGGGCCCCTTCTACACCATACATTTAAAGCACTGTGATACTGCTTCAAAGAGTCATGGCCTCCCTCAATGAATTCTGGGAGCTGCAGTGTGTTAAGGGGGCTGAGAGCATGTCATCCGGAAGCATGTGGCAATGGAGCAAGCAGCCATGGAATGGCAAGGAACAAAGCCAGCTAAAGTCCTCTTTTGTCTGTTTCTTGCAGGTGGCAGATGTGCTCCTAGATGGCATCTTTTGGAAAGTCCTGAGGTTGCTGAGGTTTTGTTTGTTTTTTTTTGAAACAACAACAGCACAGTGATCTTCTTCTAATAAATTTATCTATATAAGGGGCTGCTGCATTGGAAGCAATATTAGTTATTGAAATGCAGTTGAGTTTTGAGCACTTGTATGTGTTAGCAAAGCCAAAGAATAACAGCAGAGTTTTAGGGAAAGGGGGTGGGAGAGAAGTAAGTCTTGACATGCATACTGCATCTTGTGAAATAGCCCAGCAAACTCTTCTGCTGCTTAGATGAAGAGGTTGCCAGAGGGTTTTTCCAGCTGAGTAATATAATGGGAAGTAGGTGGTGGAGGAGGGTGATTTTGTTAAAGATGTGATTCCATAAGGTGGCATGAGCATCACTTGGCCATGTACTCATTCATTTAAAACAAGGTGGATTAAAGGTGTTTTCGTATTTAAAAAAAAATGCAAAGAAGAAAATCAAAACAGTTGCCACTTCTCTCTTAATTTCCATATGAAAAGAAATCACATATTGAATATTCTCTTAAACTGCCAGGGCATTCCCTTCTTTCTTTCTTTTTTGCAAGAAAACAAGTGAGAGATTCTATGACTAAGGTCAAGCTTACATGGCTCTTTCATTCAGCAGCAATCTCATTGTTCTTTCTGCCTACCGGTAGCTATGTATCTTCATTGAGTTTAATGGTGGCATGTCACAGCTAGACATTCATCCTCCTGCCACCCACCAAGGCTCGCAGAAGTCATCACCCCCCCTCTCTCCCAGCTCTCCTCAATTTGACTTTTAATGGAAGGGTGGAGAGGAATGAGGACGGTTCAGAGGTCCTTTTAGGTTATGCAAAGGTCATCTCTGAAAATACGGTGGAAGGTTGCAAAAAACAAATGCAGAAGGTGGGACAGATCCAGCATAAATCTAATACAGGCGGAAAGCAGGAAGGCAGGAAGTAGAAGGGCACTCTTAAGTAAAGAAAGGCATTGAGGCCTCCAAGCTTGGCTTGGGCTACATTTCCAAGCTCTCATAGAATCTTAGAATGGTAGGGTAAAGTTGGAAGGGATACGGATAGTCATCTAGTCCAACTTTCTGCAACCCAGGAATCTCAGAATCATGCTACACCAATTATTAAACTTTATAGATACAGTAGTGTGATTTGAAGAAAGGGAGAGAGTGCCCAGAATGACAATTTACTGGGCCATTTTTTTAATTTTATTTTTTTACTATTAGTTTGTTTGTTTCTTCCCACGAAAAATCCAAAAGCAATTTAACAATAAATCATGATTTAATCTCTGCTGAATCTCTGTTGTCAGGGTGTTCCACAGGACTGGGCCGATGACACCCAAGGCTTGATTTCTCACTGTTGTCAAATGAGCTTCACCAATTCTGGGAATGACCAAACACCCATGTTCTGGACTCCAGCTCATTAATATCAGGCAGACTTTGCTTTTATATCGTTTCTGATGCCTGCTAAAACACTCTCATTCAGGCAAGCTTCTCCAGACATGTTATTTCATTATGTATATCTGCTGTTAAACTGTTGGTTTTACCTATATTTTGATCATTTTATTTATTGATTTTATTGGCATCTTCGTATAACTATTTTATGCAATTTTATGTAAACCACTTAGAGGTTTATTTATTCATTTTTAGATTGAGCACTCTATCAATCATGTTCAATGAATGAATGAATGAATGAATGAATTTAGAACTCATAGATGAGCAGGAATGAAGAAGAAGAAAAAAGACAAAGACAAAAATGTAAATGAAATAGGCTACATTCTAGACTAGAGGCACACTCAGGCCAAAATGAAGGATGGAGAAGTGTGAATGGTTTCAACGAGGAAAGAGTGAAGCACATATCTAAACCTTGGGACATATGCCCAGAGAAGTGGGCATTCCCACAATGGAATACCCACAATTCTTTTGGACTACAACTCCCATCAGCCCCTGCCAGGATGGCCAATGGTCAAGGAATGATGGGAACAGGAATCCAGCAATATCTGAAGAGCCATAACTTATCCATCTCTGTTGTTGCAGGATTGCAGGATTCTATTTTGCAATCATGCTAGGACTGCATGAAAATTGAAAGTAATCACTGGACTGTAGGGGCAGGCATAAAGATGGAGAAAGAAGAATATAGAGAAGTGGAAATAAATCTTCCTTTGGGGGATAAGGAGCTGGAGAGAAAGAGATGCTGAGGTTGGGAATCAATCTTCTGTTGGTAGAAGAGTTGCTCTGCAAGGCTGGCAGAACAATGCAGAGAGCAGTACCCAAATATGCTACAGAAAAAGGAAGCCCTTTCAAAGGAAAAATCACAATGCTATTTCACTAGCACAGTCTCCACACACACACACACACACACACACACACACACACAGTTTGCACTACTAGAAGGATCGAGTCCCGTCAAGTCCCCAGGCTTATAATGAAAAGCTAATAAAAGAAGCTAATAGTAGCACTTTCATAAAACAAAGTGGTCAGAAGGATAATGCAATTTGTAAATAACTCACATAAATCAAAGAGAAAGCCAGCAGACAGGGAGTGGATCTGAGGTTAGCCTGGGACAAGGCTGATGTAGCATGGGAAGGAAATTCCATTTTAAAAGCATCTAAAGCAAAATGCTGCCTCTATGGGGCCAATGATACAAATCTAGCACCTATCAGCCCATCTGTAAGGAAGCTTGGTATCAGTGAATGATTTAGGAACACAGGATGCTGGGGCACTGCTGAACCAAGCGAGTGTGGAACTGATCTTTGCATGAGAGAAGCATATAAACTGTGCTAAACCTTCCAAGGAAAGGCTGGAAATATGTCATAGAATCATAGAGTTGGAAAGGACCCAGAGGATAAGCTAGTACAACCTCCTGCAGTGCAGGGGAAGGACGATAAAGCAGTGGCTCAGTCAGTAGAGCTTGAAACTCTTAATCTCAGGCTTGTGGGTTTGAGCCCCACGTTGGGCAAATTATTCCCACATTGCAGGGGGTTGGACTAGATGACCCTTGTGGTCTTTTCTGACTATGATTCTATGTTTCTTTGATGGGGTTCCAATAATTGACAGAGAGAGAGAGAGAGAGAGAGAGAGAGAGAGAGAGAGAGAGAGAGAGAGAGAGCATAGCAGCGGTTCACAGAGGGTTGTGAATTTGCGCAAGTAGATCATGGATTGCTGTCTTCAAAGGGTCAAATGGATTGGGTTTCATATGATCATACTAATTTTCTTTTGTGTGTGAGCATAGAACCTTACTGTGCAATTGACAATTTAAGTGAATCCAAATGCAGCAAGGAAGTAGGATAAGATCTCACAGTGGTTCTTCCAGAGGTATATGTGCAAGTAATAGATTAACCCGCAGGGAACACAAAAAATGGATGGGAAGGAAGCTGACAGGAAATGGAAAATGTTCGAAGCCATATTGGACTTATACCCAAGGGTCAAGAATGCCACATAGCAATAAAATGCACCAGGATGGGGGGGTGGGGGGAGGAACAGGATGGATGGGAGAGAAGGTCTAAATATAACTGGGAAAAGCAGGGCTATTTGAGAGCAGTATCCAGAGCTCAAAAACTGCCAAGGCAAGTAAGGAATGGACCTGCAATGCATGAAGACGTCTCCAAGGGGCTTTTAGAGGCTAAAAGGTATGCTATTTCTGCAAAACATTACTACTCAGAGGCAATAGACATTCGAACACAATATGCAACACAACCAAGACCCAGGGACAAATTTCAATTGACGACAAACAAAGCGAACTGCTGAATGGATAGAATGAAGATCCAGTGTGTTACTTGGGGCCTTTGCAGATGCTATGTGCCCGCTTGTAATCACATGCATGGCAGGACGTTCTTCTAAGCTGAGCTTGCCATCTGGACTGTGGATTCTGCCCACTCACAAAATTGGCCAATAGCGGGTGGGCAAGAAAGTGGGACATTCCCAGGGGGCTGACCCAACTGGGCCCATAGGCTTCTCTTGGATCCGCCCCCTGTGAATAAAAAGGGCCCCACCTCCTACCTCAACAGCCACTTTATCGTCGGATCCCCCATCCTCCTCCTCCTCTGTTCTGCTGCTGTGTTTCATGATGAAGATCTTGCTATGGATTTTGTTGGCCACCAGATTTGGGGCCAGGTAGGAATTTTACCACTCAGCAAATTGGCACCAACCTAGTGGTTTTCCCCATCTTCATACCAATCATCACAACTCTGAAAGAAAGGGTATCATTGGACCCCCCATTAAAGGGGTCCAAGGAAGCTGCTTCTGTCCAGATACCCAGATAGGGGCTAGGGCCACAGCTCTCCCCAGGTGACAATCCAGTGAGGGAGATGCTATTTGATGTAAATCATAGGACACCCTCATACAATCATAGAGTTGGAAGAGACCACAAGGGCCATCCAGTCCAACCCCCTGCCAAGCAGGAAACACCATCAAAGCATTCCTGACAGATGGCTGTCAAGCCTCTGCTTAAAGACCTCCAAAGAAGGAGACTCCACCACAATTCTTGGCAGCAAATTGTCAGGAAGTTCTTCCTAATGTTTAGGTGGAATTTTCTTTCTGGTAGTTTGAATCCATTGCTCCGTGTCCGCTTCTCTGGAGCAGCAGAAAACAACCTTTCACCCTCCTCTATATGACATCCTTTTATATATTTGAACATGGCTATCATATCACCCCTTAACCTTCTCTTCTCCAGGCTAAACATACCCAGCTTCCTAAGCCGTTCCTCATAAGGCATTGTTTCCAAGCCTTTGACCATTTTGGTTGCCCTCCTCTGGGCACGTTCCAGCTTGTCAGTATCCTTCTTGAACTGTGGTGCCCAGAACTGGACACAGTACTCCAGGTGAGGTCTGACCAGAGCAGAATACAGTGGTACTATTACTTCCCTTGATCTAGATGCTATACTCCTATTGATGCAGCCCAGAATTGCATTGGCTTTTTTAGCTGCTGCATCACACTGTTGACTCATGTCAAGTTTGTGGTCTACCAGGACTCCTAGATCCTTTTCACATGTACTGCTCTCAAGCTAGGTGTCTCCCATCCTGTATTTGTCCTTTCAATTTTTTTGCCCAAGTGTAGTACTTTACATTTCTCCTTGTTAAAATTCATCTTGTTTGCTTTGGCCCAGGTGTCTAATCTGTTAAGGTCATTCTGAAGTAGTGGCTTTACCCAGCGCCTATACCAAACCTCTTTACATCTGTAGTCAGTAAAGTTGTGGCCTGATTTGACCCAAATATGCCTAGTCATGTCCCTTTACTTACTGTTTTAAGATGAGAGGGGGCACTTGCACACACAACTACAGAAACTCTGCGCAACCTGTTCGTCCAGGGATGGGATGAGCATCCATGACAGGAGCGCTAAAGGCTTTATCGTTCCACCTTCAACACTTTGGGTTGGGGGGTACGCCCAGTCACCTGACGTTTTTCTTCCTCTTCTTTCTTTTTAAGTAACAGAACAAAGGGAAACGTACTTCCCTGGCAGGATGTGGAATAATGGAACAGGACAGCCTAAGTCCATTTCTAATAGTTTCTTTCTCTCTTTTCCCTCCTCTTTCTCTTTCCCCGGCACTTTTAACTGGGTGAGTGATTGCATTAATTTCTTTCTTTTACCTTTTAGAAAAGCCTGGAAGTCTCTGCCCTTATCTTCATTGATTTTGCCTTCCAGAGAGGAGAGTGTCTCGCTCACATCACTCACGACGGCAGAAATGTTGTCAACCTTCTTCTGTAGCAAAGTCAGTCTCATCTCCTGGCTGCTAATCTGCTCATTCATTTTTTGCGCAACTGCTAGGTCAGGGGTAGTGGGAGGGAGAATGGAATAAAAGGAGAGGGAAGAAAGTCACTAAATTAAATCGCAAAAAGAAAGAAAGCACAGAAACAAATTCCACGAGCAATTGCCAGAAACGAAAAGTTTCTGCAGTCATTAATAAGAATGGGCCATTCTGATTTTTGTCATGAATCTTCAGCTATGAGTGACATTCATACAAGCACAGCAGCAAATAATTGCTGAATAATCCATATTCATTATAGAGTAGTTATAATTCCAGGAGAGTATGTGGAATAGTTAAGAGAAATTTAATGAGCCTAAGTGGCGCTTTCTTCCACCTAGTTAGTTTTCTACGGAGGATTCAGTTTTACTTTTTAAATTAGGGATGGGGAGCCTCCCCCCGCTTTTTGCCTGCATTCCCTCATGGGTAATCTTCTGGGGGCCACAAGCCCATGGTGGTCGGGACCTGAGGAAAAAATGGGTGAAGCAGCAGCTAAGACTCTTTCCTCTGTACAGTAAAAACCAGAGACTTTAGCATACACCAACCCAACATACAGCTCCCTATCCTCTATCTAGGCAAGCAAAATGCATCATCACAAATCAAGGACATATCCACTGTGCAAAAGCACTTGTGGAGAGGGCAGAGTTAGGCTATTGAGGAGCATAGCCAGGGGTTTGGGAAAGGGACATGGCCTAGGAAGAGTTATGAGGGCCATATTTGGCCCCTGGGCATGAGTTATCTCAACTCTGGTTTAAATAAATACATTATACTACTGCATCCCCCCCCAAATGATCTAGCTGTCTTTCTGCAAATAGTACATTGCACCACAAAAAAAGAAGCATAGCTTGTTATCTCTGGACCATTGAATGGAATCAGCTTGGGGGTCCTTCTGGGTCCTTTGCTGTTGCTGAGACTCAGGTGGCCTCAGTGGCACGAGGTGCCTTCCACCAGCTTCAGCTGGTGTCGCAGCTGCTCCCCTAGGCTACCAGAGCCTAACTTCTGTTGTCTATGCTCTGGTAACCTCTAGGTTAGATTTCTGCAACATGTTCTGCACAGGGCTGCCTCTGAAGGTGGTTTGGAAACTTCACCTGGTGTAGAATTCGACAGCCAAGTTGTTTACCAGGGCAAGACAGATCGAGCAGATTGTACTAATCCTGGCTTGACTGCACTGGCTGCTGATTAGTTTCCGGGACCAATTCAAAGTGCTGATTTCGACCTATAAAGCCTTAAATGGTAAAGGACTGCAGTATATACCTCAAGGAGTGCCTCTCCCATGCACACCATTCCAGACTATCATCATCATCTGACTCCTCCGCAAGAGTTCCAGAGGGTGGCAACACGAGAAAGGGCCTTTTCTGCAGTGGCTCCCCACTTGTACAATGATCTCCCCAGGGAGGTTCAGATGGCGCCTTCATTTAGGCACCAGGTAAAAATGTTCCTCTTCAATCAGGTGTTCAGCCGATTAACATCCCGTACCCTTTCAAATGTGTTTCTTGGTAGGGGCAAGCGGGGTTATTGATTTGTTTTGTTCTTGTTTTTCTTATGTATTTCATTGGGGTTTTTTTGGCTTGTGTTTTTATGTTGTGAACTGCCCTGTGATCTGTAGCATACAAATTTAATAAATAATGGTAACGTTAACCAGCAGCCAGTGCCCACTCCAAGGTTTGCAGGGCCCTTGGTCAAGATGGCCTCACCTTGCCACTGTCACCACTACCCATTGCATTCTCCCTCAATCTGCACCAGGACCCAGAAGGAGAGGACAAGGCAAGCCGAGGCCCTTGCTCCTTTCCGTTATGAATGCCCATTCATTGCTCTGCTCATGGATTTGCATCTGTAGCCCTGCCTGCAACCTTCATACACCTGGAGATAACAGACAGAGACCTCAAGGAGGAAGAGAGCGGGCAGTGCCCTATTCCCTAGCCTGACGATGTGAGCCCTTGCCCCTGGCCCTGGCACCAGCAGCAGAAAAGATTGGCCATTAGCAATAATTTAACATATGTCACCGGAGCCCCTGACTTTAGATTGCTTTTGTTGTTCCTTATCGGGCTGTTGTATCCAATAATGTTGTCCCAGAAAATGAATTTCCCACCAAGTGCCATGGTGCCTGTGTAAGCCCATTCTCTATCAATATTCTGTTTTGCCCCCTCACCTTTCTGAGCAGACCCCACAAAGGAAAACAAGATTGCAAGAGACTCCAATGCTTCATCACATCGCTTTCAGTGGCCGAGGGGATTTCTTTTGTTCTGGTTTTAATAAATAGTGTTGACAATGATTGTGTTAGGGACTGCAGTAATTACAACCGCTGACCTGGGTCGCTGGGATCCTGCTGCTGCTGCTGCTCTGGGCTCCCTGGTGTCCCCCCGCCGACAGCTGCGTTGCTCTCTGCTTGGTTGCTGTGTAGAAGCAATTGATCCTGTTGGGCTAAAACGGGGAAGAAGAATCAGGGTGAATGAAACATTCGGCGTGACTAATTCACCCAGTACGCGGCAATATCATCGCCGGTGCACTCCAGTGCCCCCCCAGCTCTTAGTCAGCTAAATCCTAATCGCTTGTGCTGATTCCCGAGTTAGCTGCTTTGCCCATCTGGACCACATGCTATGCCACCATATTGGCGGGGGATAGTGAATGGCTTTAATTCTTACCAGAGAGGATTATAAGTGTCTCCTTCAGGTTGCAATTGATTGTGATTTGCAGGAGCTCGTGCTAATGCAAGGTTCGCCCTCCCTTATCATTAGGAACACTTGGAGAGCGGCGAGATTAATGTTGAAGTGGAGGCTTAAAGATGGGCATAGAGCAAGCCCCACATAGTAATTACATCGTGCCCATTGCTCAGCTCCAGTGATCATGGGGAAGGGTAATCCAGGTAATGGGCCCGTATTAAGAATGCCATGGAAGTGTGCGAGGTTCAGATCTGGAATTCAACTATGCCCTTTCGCAATACTCAAAGGATTTCTGAGCCACTAGATGTAAATCGGCAGCACACTTGGGGGTGGGGTGGATATTTGCTGGAATTTTGGGGGACAGAGAGACAGAATCTCACTGAGGCTTGGACTAACCTAGCCGACCTTTGTATTGTCTGTGAAACGTTCACAGTGGGATTCAGGTTCCAGACACAAATATGGAAAACTGAGCGGTTTATTCTAAGAGAAGACATGAAAAGGGAGTCTATATTTAAGAGGACAGTGTACAGTTAATTCTGAAAACTCCAGTTCTCATTGTCTCAGAGGACACACCTCTGAAAGATGGATAAGAACTCTATTATCTCTCTTCTTAAGCGAGAACAGAATTTCTGACTCTGCTCAGATGCATCTAAGTCCAGTGCCACCTAGTGACTAAACTACAAAATGGCACTATCCACCCAACTGTCCTGGCTAAGGCAGGAAAAATAATGTCAAATTTAGTTTGATTAAGTCAAGTTGCTATTGACTTGATTGGCAGTCCAGTCCACGTCCAGTTTAAACTTGAAGGGCCCTAAGAAAGGAGAGCATCAGGGACCTTGAAGATGTCCATCAACAGTCAGTACCTGGACAGCAGACCAAATAGGCACACACAGGTCACCTGGTCCCTGTCCCTGTCTTCCCTTCTATAGGGAGATACATTATAATCTCTCATCGTGGGACTAGTAAAGCTTCCGGTGACATTGTCAAGTGTGCGATGGAGCCCAGCTCGGAACAGAATCAAGCTAAAGTGATGCATTTCCTATAATTTATCCAGCAATCTTGAAAATATATATAGCATTTTACTCAAGCGCATTCTGAATCGAGACAGGGGGAGTTTGCCCATCATCACTAATAATATCACTCTCTGTGCTCTAGATAAGAATGAAGAATAATTAAATCTGTATTCAGCAGTTACCCAAGGGGCATTCAAGAGAACCATATCATTTTTAATAACGAAGGAACAAAATTGCACTCCAGATACTTGAGAATACTCTGAACTGATCTCGTCAGAGAGGCCCTTTCCAGTGAGTGTGAGCAGCAGGGATTCTACAGTAAATTGCCACAATGTTGGCAATGCGTTTTCTGTTTTATGGAGATGGGTTATCATTTATTTGTGCATATACTATTGCACTGTTTACACAGCACATCACACTACAATGGTAAGGATGACACCAAGCTGCAATACTTGGGATTTCTGTATTGCCAGTTGAGAAGTCAAGGTGCATGTTGTATCAAGCAAATCAGAACTCAGCTGTTATAGCTGTTTCAGGATACTGAGAGGAGGGTGAGGCCAGACTCAGTTTGAGGGATCTGTTGACATAATGCGCTTTGGTAGGTTCCCACGGACCCTGAAGGACTTATCTGGTAATAGGCAATAGCAATGCTCCAATGAGCACTGGGCAAGCAGCTTGGAAACACCATATATTTCCCACAATGCCCTGGAGCAGGGGTAGGGAATATTTCGCAGTCTGAGGGCCTCATTCCTTTTGGGACAACCTTTCAAGGGCCATATGCCAGTGACGGGCAGGTTCTAGCTCATTAACTAGCTCATTCTAAGCCGACTGGAAGCAGTTCTCTATGGCTTCAGACAGAAATGTTTACCAACCATATAAAGACATATCAGAGATTGACCTTCCGACCTTTTGCTTGTAAAGAAAGCACTCTAACAGTGAGCTGTGGGCCACCTCAGCCACACACACGGGACATTTCTGAGCACATTTGTTGTCCGGGGGCGGGGGGCAAGATATCCTTCTGTAAATATATCCCCATTTGTAATTCCATCAATCAAAGTCACACACATTTCAGTTGAGAGTAGCCGGCTTTTGAGCAGGCACCAGCAGCGGCTGCTGGCTCTGAGCACCGAGCAGGATGAATGCGGAGCAGGTTGCACCCTAGCAAAACCTCCATGTATCCTTGAAATATATCCCAGCTGTAATTATGAAAAGAGGAAGGATTTCAAGGGAAGGGGGCTCGCCTCGTACTAAAAACGAGCATTACATGCTGGCAAAATCAGTATCAGAAGTCCTGTAGTTTTGAACCTCGACCATCTCACTAGCTTGTGCTGTTATTTAAAATGCTATGTTATGCTCATGGTAGAAGAGTCAGATCACTCATTTGTCACAGGCAGAAAGCAGTCCTCATAGGTGGGTCAGGGGAGAAAAAGCGGTCACTGTGAGAAAAATTATATAGTGCACTAGCCTAGAGGGTGGAGGGAAAGTCATCCAGTGCAGATACTAATGTGGATCTGTCTAATTTGCACCTTCTGAACCAGGATGCAATGCAGCTATCCTAAGAAATAAGCATGTCTAATTTGGAAATGCACACAAAAAGTGTACAGATTTTCATGCAGACATCTTTTGTTTTTTTGTTTTTAAGAAATGCAAACGGGTGTGAAAATGGACCAAATGAAACCTAACCTTGGAAAGCTGAGAAGCTGAAAGAAAGTGGAATTGGCAGATCTCCATGGAATGATCAAAGCAGCAGTTCTCTTGCTGGAAGCAGCAGGTAGGAACATTACACCAGTCCTGAACATTGGCTCCCAGTACGTTTCTGACCACAAGTCAAAGTGTTGGTGCTGACCTTTAAAGCCATAAATGGCCTCGGCCCAGTATACCTGAAGCAGCATACCTGCAATATACGTCCACCCCCATCGTTCAGCCCAGACACTGAGGTCCGGCTCCGGGGGCCTTCTGGCAGTTCCCTCACTGGAAAAGTGAGGTTACAGGGAACCGGGCAGAGGGCCTTCTCGGTAGTGGCACCCATCCTGTGGAATGCCCTCCCGTCAGATGTCAAAGAGATAAACAACTATCTAACGTTTAGAAGACATCTGAAGGCAGCCCTGTTTAGGGAAGTTTTTAACGTTTGATGGTTTATTGTGCTTTTAATTCTGTTGGGAAGTGCCCAGATGGATGGGGTATAAATAATTTGTTGTTGTTGTTGTTGTTGTTGTTGTTGTTGTTGTTGTTGTTGTTGTTGTTGTTGTTAGCTGCCTTTTCAGTCCTATCTCTGTATTGCCTACACTGAATGGCAGAGACTCTCTGGGCTTTCAGAAAATGAGTCTTTTTCAGCCCTGCCTGGAGATGCCAGGAAATGATCCTGTGAATTTATGCATGCAAGGCAAATGCTATACCACTGTGTCTCTTTCCATGTTACCATGCCTCTTCTCTCTCAAAAAAGTTACAGTGTACACCATCCTGCCCAACCTCTGACCCCCCAAATCCAAGGCATTTGCACACACACACACACCCCGATATAAATTGCCATTTGCCCGGTGCCTGAGAAGCCTTCTCTTCTTACAGTCCCAAGCAAAGGCAGAAGGTTTGAGCCCCTGGAGAACCACCATTCATGGTGAGTGAACAGTGCTTCGCAAAGCATACAGCAACATATTTACACAGAAGATTGCTAAATATCAGAGCCTAGAGAAACAGTTTGTTGGGGGCACGGGAGGAAGAAGAAAGAGAAAAGTCACCATGGATCTCAGCTATGACCTTAAACTGAATTTAAATAAAGAGGGGGACCTTTCTCTAGGTACAAAAGGATTAAGGGAAATAGTTTGACTCTCCATCCCAGCCCTCTTATCTTAGTTTCAACAGATCCACTGGGCTTGCTGCTATTTGCAGATAAATGCCTCAGGGGGGTCACAGGGTTGCCAGGAAGAAAGAGACGAGAGAGCTGAGGTTTGTCGCTCAGTTGATACGATTTCTAACTCCGACTGCTGTTTATTATAGGAAAGGCAGTTTAATATTGGGACCCAGTTCAAAAATCTAGTATCTCTGTCACCTGAAGGATCAAGCAGTTCCAAAGAGGATATTTTAAAAGCTCTGATTCAATCAGCATTTGTGTGTTTTAAGTTGCCTGAAGGCATCCCACATTTGCACTTTCTCTGCCTCTGTCGCTTTCTCCTCTAGTACTTTGAATATATGAGGCAATGCCTTTTACCGCTGATCCATCTTGCCTGCTGTTAGCCACTCTGATTGGCAGTGCTTAAGAACAGAAGAAGAGCCAGCTGGATCAGGCCGAAGGGGCATCCTGTTCTCACAATGGTCAAGCATCCTGTTCTCACAATGGCCAATCAGATGCTTGTGGGGAACCTTCAGACAGGAGCCAGTCACAAGAGCACTTCTCTCTCCTCTAGTTTCCAGCAACTCCAACTGTGGAGACAGAGCATAGCCATCACAGCTAGTAGATGTTAATAGCCTTGGCCTGCACAACTTTGTCTAATCCTCTTTTAAAGCCATCCAAGTTGGTGGGCATCATTGCCTCCTGAAGGAGCGAGTGTCATAGTTTAATTATGCACTGCATGAAGAAGTACATCCTTGTATCTGTCCTGAATCTTCCAACATTCAGCTTCATTGGATGTCCATGAGTTTTGATGTCCCATGTTGAATCCCCAGGTAGGGTGGATAGCAGAGAATCCTGTCTGAAATTCTGGAGAGCTGCTGCTAGTCATTGTAGATAATACTGGGCTAGGTGGCCCAGTGGTCTGGCTCAGGATAAGGAAGCTTCCTGTCTTCCTATGCCCCTAGATTTTTCATCCCATGTGGACCTTTCCTCCTTAGGAGACCCCTGATTACTAAGGCAGCCAGGTGGGATGAGGGGCCAGGAGGATGCAATCCTGTGGCAATGAGGCTCTTCAGACTGCCTTTGAACCACTGTGGATTTCTCCAAGTCTCTGTTGAAATGGGGCAGAAGAGGCGTTTTCAGGGTCTGGGTCAGACAAGATTTTGGCAGGTGTCTCCTAGCTGACTCTCGGGTACTTCCCAGGCTTGTGTCCTTCCTGACTGACAGATAGGATGATGACGCTATCCAAAATGCAGGAGCCCCGGGATGAATAAGCCTTCCAGATGACACAAAGACATTCTATCTGTTGTAACTGCAGAAAGCAACAATTAGGTGCTCCACAGGGGCGTGTGAGATCTAGCTGTCCTCAAAGCCTATCATAGCAACAGTCAAGGCTGCAATGTAAGCTGGAAGCTCGGTTCACATTCTCAGTGGCCGCTGTTATCTTCATAAGGCCGTAGCTGTCAACAGGAGTTAAATACTTGCATTCATCCCAATTAATTACATAGGATTTATCAGGTGGCAGCGTGACGATACAATCTTTGACGGGGGAATCAGTTACTCTCCGGTGATAAAGGGCCACCTGATGGATGTCCTTTTATTCTTCTGCTTACCATTCTTTTGTTCCCAAATATACAGCTGCCAATGTGATGGTGTTTTCCCCTCCCCCCAGTCAATCCTTGCAGCACCCTCCTAATTAAATCAGCTAGGTGGCTGCTTTGAGATATGATGCAGATTTCACAATCCCCTCTCTTCCTTTCAGCTTTGCTTGTACCCTTTAAAGGTGGACTATTTCACATAATACCCAGAGGTAAGCATGGGTTTGCCACAGAGTGTATAGTTAATAGCTGCAGCCAATCGTGACTCTGGGGTGGGCATGCATCTGATAAGTTCCTCTTTGTACCTCTTGCACTTCGTATTTTTCAGGTCCGCTCTTCAAGGAGGTGCCAAAGCTCACAGAAAGAGTGCCTGCTTTGCATTCTCTAAAAAGGCAAAGGGACCCCTGACAGTTAGGTCCAGTCGTGACTGACTCTGGGGTTGCAGCACTCATCTCGCGTTATTGGCCAAGGGAGCTTCCACATCATGTGGCCAGCATAACAAAGCTGCTTCTGGCAAACCAGAGCAGCGCACAGAAACGCCGTTTACCTTCCCGCCGGAGCAGTACCTATTTATCTACTTGCACTTTGACGTGCTTTCGAACTGCTAGGTTGGCAGGAGCTGGGACCGAGCAAAAGGAGCTCATCCTGTTGCAGGGATTCGAACTGCCGACCTTCTGATTGGCAAGCCCTAGGCTAAGTGGTTTAACCCACAGTGCCACCCACGTCCCTCTGTAGCTCCAGTTTTAAACCCTGGCATTTCCAATTCTAATGACTAGGTAGCAGGAAATATCCCTGCCCGAGACCATGGAGAGATGCTGCTGGTCAGAGGAGACGATATGTGGCTAGATATGTTCTACGGCACTTTCCTATGTCCCACTTAAAATATATTAGGCTATACCACCTGGGTTAGCACAGTTGGTAGAGCATGAGCCTCTTAATCTCCAGGTCATGGGTTCGAGCCCCATGTTGGGCAAAAGATTCCTGCCTTGCGGGGGGTCATCTAGTCCGATGACCCTCATGGTCCCTTCCAACTCTACAATTCTATGATTATTCTTTCTGATACATTTAAGCACTAGGATTCCACTTTAAACAGTCATGGCTTCCCCCAAAGAATGCTGGAAAGTGGTATTTTGTTCAGGGTGCTATAGTTCCCAGGGTGGTTTAACAATCCATCCCTCTTCCTGGAGAACTCTGGGAACTCTCATTCTGCAACAGCAAGTGCTAATGGGGAGCACACCTAAAAGTAATGGGATTCCTCTTAGGAGTTGTTTCATTGACCGCTTACACTGGTTTAATAAATCCCCAGTGAATTTTGTAGACGGGTTTAACTCTTAATTCTTCTCCTTTGTCTGCTGTTCTATACTGCAGTTGGCCTCCTGTTATTGTGAACATTATACAGCCATCTACTGGGAAAAGTCTATAAATGTTGAGCTTTTCCTCTTCTGTTTAGAATTAGTCGCAGGACTGAAAATTCTTTGCACCTGACAAAGACAGGTTCTGTTGAAAGGAATCCCACATGGGTTTTCAGAAACATTTCTATTTAATTAGTTAATTATTTGCCTTTTATATGGGTCTCTAGGCAATTTGCAAAAATACCACAAAGACAAATAAAAAACAGTTTTTAAAAACAGTGCAAACAACTGAAGATTTGGTTTAAAAACAACACAACATGAACCCCTAAGGCAGAGACTTTTTCATCGAGCTGAAAAAACTTGTCAAAACAAACATGTATTCAACTGCACCCGGTAAGTAGAGGAATTATTTTCCACAGAAGTGGGATAGTCACACAGAAAGCCCCTCTCTGAGTTACTATGGAGCAGACCTCTGAAATTTTAGGGAGCCAAAGGAGAAAGTCTGCTGTATTGGAGCCCAGATTTTGGACTCCAACTCCCAATACTGTAAGAGGCAGGAAACATCCATAGCACATTTGGGCTAGCAACATGCAGAACCTTCCCAAGAAATTTCACTTGTCTTACTACAACTTTTCTCTTTTCTAGTTTCACTTGAAATTTTCACTTGAGCAGAAACTTCCAAGCCTGCCTTGAGATTTCACTTAAATAAACTTTGCTGGCTTTCAGAATCTGATGGCCCGTTGCCATTTGGGATTTGCATGCGGATGAGAGAGAGAGAGATGCCAACATGGTGGGTGGGAAGCAAATTTCAAAATTGGGGCACAGTGCCTTGCCAAAAAAGAAGAAGGAATGCTTCATCAAAGAAGAGGGCTTTCCTAAAATTTTCATACCTGATTTATATGCATAAATGCAACTTTAGACACTATATAATTTAAATAGAAATCCAATGCATCTTATTTTAGTGAGGAAGACTCTGATTAGCTGGCCTGTGTGCACCTCCTCAGGGTTCATTCAGATGCAGGGAATTTCACATTAGTGTTCCAGTTTGTTAATAGGTGGATTGTGGGCCAGAAAAATGGTTGACTAGGAAGATGTCCCAAGCAACCACATTGAAATGAGTGCTCTTCCATACCCTTGTGGAGCCCTCATTCATTTCAGTGGGCCTACTCAGGAGCACTGTGACCTTAGACTTGTGGTCCTCCCGATGTTGTTGGATTACAACTCCCATTACCCCCGCTGACTATTCCTCACACTGGCTGGGGCTGGAAGGAGTTGTAGTCCTACCACATCCGCAGGACCACAGGTTCTGCATCCCTGTCTTAGCCAATCTGAACCTCTGAAGGACAACCTCAGATTCATCGATCCCAATAAAATTTGCCAGCAAGGCACTGCTTACCCACTGTGGGTATCACAGTGGTTTCTATAGCTTGGATACAGCACATCCCTTCTGTTAAGGTAAGCAGACCTTCCATCCTACAGAACACATGGAAGTGAAGCAAGGAAATGCCATTTTCTCTGGTTACCCCTTCCCTTTGGACTGGCCCCTGCCACTTCCCACGGGGAAGGGCCATTGCTCAGTAGCAGAGCATCTGATTTGCATGCAGAAGCTCATGGGTTCAACCACCAGTATCTCTAGGTAGGGTTACTAAATATACCTTCCTAAAGCATGGGCGTACCCAGCACAGGGTAGGGGGGCAGCTGCCCCCCTAGAAGCAGGGCCGGTGCACGAGAGCGGTGCTGCCGGTGGGGCTGGTGGGCAGAGGCGGAAGCGGAGCACAGCCCGGCCAAGCGCAAGTTCAGCGTTCCCGCCCGCGGCACCGCACCCTCCCTCCAGCTCCCCGTCGCACCCTCCGGCAAGGCCAAGCGCGGCGGGGAACCAGAGAGCGTGACGGGAAGCTGGAGGGCGCGGTGGGTGGGAACGCCGAACTCACACTCTGCTGGGCTGTGCTCCTCCTCTGCCGCCTGCCTCTGGAAACTCCCCCGCTGCCGCTGATCCTGCTGCTGCTGCCGGCAACCCCCTTGCCCGGCAGCCACCGCGCTCTGGCTCCTCCCCCGCCCCCGCCCCGCCGTGTGCACTTCCTCCCTTCCCTTCCCTCCCGTGCCTTGGCCCTGCCCCTTGCCCCCCCTAGTTTTGATCCTGGGTACGCCCCTGTCCTAAAGCCCTAGAGAGCTGCTGCCAGTTAGTGCAAACAATACTGAGATGGATGGACCAATGGTAAGGTGGTTGCCTATGCTCCTATTTTCTTCTGGAGTATCTCCCAACCCTTCAGAGTAGGCTTTCTTTTGGGTTGGGGGGAGGGAAAACTGAGGCCCACAATCAAACTCATGCTCATGGAACTGTCACTATTGTCCAATAATAACAAGAGCAACACGCCTCCTTCCTTGGAGGCTTTTAAGCAGAGGTTGGATGGCCATCTTTTATGGATACTTTAGCTGAGATTCCTGCATTGCAGGGGGTTGGACTTGATGACCCTTGGGGGTCCCTTCCAACTCTACAATTCTTTGATTCTATGAAGCCTTGAAAACATTTTAGATCCATGTTGCCTGGGATCCTAGATGTAAAAGCATGACGAACAAACAGTCCCCATTAGAGTTAACCCAAAACATCTACCTTCTTTCAGCCATGTATAAGAGAGACTCTTGTTTCCACAGGGGATTCCCGTGCCGCCGCCAGTATTAAGATTTCCTTCTCTTAGATGAGAACAGCAGTGACTTCTCTACATTTTTGCCCATAAATTTTTAATCACAGCCTCTTCTCTACCGCCGATGATTGAGTTCCCTACCGCAGCTAATGGCATTTCTTGTAATATTCATCCATTTAAAATATGTATGTGGGTGCCATATCTTATTTTTCAAGGGGAGCTCGTATAAGGCCACGAACAAGTAATAGCAGTCGCAAGCCTGTTAAACCACGACACACTTGCCATATGTTTGATCATGGGGGCAATCGTAAAATACAGGACTCCCTGTCTCAAGCAGGCAATGTTTCACACAAGGTCGGTGCAATAGTCTGCATGGCATTTTGCCATCTGCCTCAATCTTAATCCAAATGAAGCCCAGGCTATAAATTTGCTTTGACTTCAATGGGAATGGGATTGAGTGTCTAAATGTATGCCCTCTGGCTGAAATACATTCAGAGACAGCGTACCTTAGAAAGTCAGGAGGGTCAAGCTACTCTAGGTTTATTAATTTTTAAACAAGAGGCATTTGCTGAGTAATTACTTTATGAAATTGTTCCTTGAACCAGGCGGGCTTCCTCCGCCAGGGCCAAATTAACCACTGTACTAACCAGAGGCACTATCTTCTCTGGATGATTGAGGGGGTCCAATGCAATGTACTGGCGTCATGTGGCCGACATCACATGCTGTCCTGATGTCATGTGCATGATGTCCTGAGGAGTCAGGGGGTGGAGCCAAAAACCCTCTGAACATTGAGGGGGATCAGCTCTCTCAAAAAATAAACTGGGATGGGGCAAAAGTGTCTCAACCCCTAGGAGTTGGCGCCTATGATGCTAACTATGCTGAAGATTTATTCCTTTGCTGTGCCTGATTTCTTAGGATCAGTTGGGATTAAGACCAGTCTCTTCCTGGCTTACCTTCCAAGTCCCGGACTGCAGAATCTGGGACCGGCAGCCGTGTGACACCGGAAGTTGCGTCGATGTAACTTCCGGTGTCGCTTTGCCCTTCTATGGGCACAAAAAATGGCCGCCGCCGGCTTCAAAAGTAGCTTCTACGCATGACCGGAAGTGCGTCGATGCGACTTCCGGTGTCGGCGGCGGCCAGTTTTTGTGCCCATAGATGGGCGGGGTGACACCGGAAGTTGCATCGACGCACTTCCGGTCATGCGTAGAAGCTACTTTTGAAGCCAACGGCAGCCATTTTTTGTGCCCCTAGAAGGGCAAATCAGGAAAAAAATGGCCGCCGGCAGGAGAAAATAACTGAGAAAAACGGGAGACGAAGTGATACGGGGGACCACTGGGAAAAGGTAAGTAAAAACGGGGGGTTCCCGGGGAAAACGGGGTACTTGGCAGCTATGCTTCCTGGTTTGTCCAAGACTCCCACAGAACCAGTCCAAGGCATTCCGCTGCCTGTTGCAAAGGCAACCCCCATTAAACATCCAGGACCCAAACTGACCAACAACATTGCTAACGGGACAGCATCCTCCACTGTGCGTGAGAAGCATGGGATGATGGGAGTCGTAGTTCAGCAACATCTGGTGGGCCAGAGCTTCCCCACACCTGATCTGGAAGGGCTTCCATTTCTATCTGCTTCAAGCAGATTCCCTCCCGCTTCCAGCCATTTTGTAGCCAGGTCAGATTGCTCGCCAGGAAGGGTTAACATTTCCGTCGCTTCCCATACCTTTGGGCTGGCATGTTGCTCCGCTGTATCCGGGGCAGCACTTCCAGTCCAGTGATGTCACTATCATATGTTTGACCCTGTAAGCTTGGCGAGTCCTTGACTGGGAGCTGCAAGGTGATTTGGAAAGCAAACGTTAGCGGGGCTCTGTCTCAGATGAATGGACATGATACAGGATGATACATCAGTAATAGGCCACTGAGGGATTATTTTTGAAGTCTATTGATCGTGTCCTGTACAAGACCACAAGCAAACGCTTTTACAGAACAGCCTCACGTCAAACCTAGTGAAAATAAAGACCTCAGGAGCACAGTTGAAATTAAGAGTTGAGGAGGCAGGAGGGTGGTGGTGGTTTTATTTATTTATGTAGGCATTGATTTAAAATACATCTTAGCCACTCTTCAGCGAAAGATCTTGGAGCGGCTTCCAAAGTTGGGCAATGGAAGATTAAAACCATATTTTTTATAATAAAAAGATCCCACAAAGATAACAAGATACAACAGAGCAATAACACAGCAATATAAACCCACTAAAAAGATATCAAGCTATTAGAAGGCCTGGGCAGCTTATATAGGTTTTATCTGACAAAAATAAAATAAAGGGGGTGTCAGGAGCCAGTCAGCAATAACAGTTTCAGTGAAGTTAACTCTTTATTCAAAGAAACAAGACAGCTCAGGACGTCAAGCCTAGAGAGCACAGGCACTCTTCCCAGTAGAGCTTTCCCCTTTGAGACAGTTGCCAAGACTAAAGGTTCCTGCCTCCCAATAGCTAGCTATGCTTCCTTCTCTTCAAAGGAGAGTGGGTGGCGCTGTGGTCTAAACCACTGAGCCTCTTGGGCTTGCCGATCAGAAGGTTGGTGGTTTGAATCCCCACAACAGGGTGAGCTCCCGTTGCTCTGTCCTAGCTCCTGCCAACCTAGCAGTTCGAAAGCACATCAAAGTGCAAGTAGATAAATAGGTACTACTGCGACAGGAAGGTAAACAGCATTTCTGTGTGCTCTGGTTTCCGTCACGATGTTCCGTTGTGCCAGAAGTTGTTAAGTCACGCTCATTGGCGGAGCGTCATGCTCTGGCACTGGGGGGTGGAGAGCAGGTGGGGGCAGGGCTGGCGCACGTCCCAGGGCTGTGGTGCACCGCCTGTGGGGGCATGGCGCCCAGCATGGGCATGGCGGCAGCCACGATGGCACCCTGCCGCGATCGCGCTGCCAGGGGCGGTGCACTACCCCCGCACTCCTCTTCCTCCACCAGTGGTCACGTTGGCCAAATGACCCAGAAAGCTGTGGACAATGCCGGCTCCCTTGGCCTGAAAGTGAGATGAGCGCCGCAACCCCATAGTCTGGCCCAGGGATCCTTTACCTTTTACCTCCTCTCCAGGGTTTTCCCCAAGCAATCAGAGACTGCACCTGTGTGCCTGTCTTTTCTCCTCCCACTTCAAGCTTGTTGCAGCAGGATATAATAATAATAATAGTAATAATAGTAATAGTAATAGTAACAACAACAACAACAACAACAATTTATTATTTATACCCTGCCCATCTGTGACTTCCATCACTGCTTTTTGGGCCCCCTTCCTCTTCAGCTTCTGCCTCTGGTTCTGGCCTGCTCTCTGCCACAGACTCTTCCTGCTCACTAAATCCTGTTCCCTTTTCAGCTTCTGACACCTCCTCCTCCCAGGCTGCTCCCTTCTCTCTCTCTGGCCACTCACTGTCATCCCAGCACCAGCCCCCTGGCTCTGAGCCTTCTCACCTTGGGGGTTCCCCAGCTGGTGCCTCCCACTGCTCCTCTGCCTCCTGCCAGTCCATGACACCTTCCCACATGAACCCAAGTCTTCCCGCACTGGTTGCTTTTACACAATAAAATCTAAACACTGCAAAACGTAATAGCCCAATGTGCACTGCCCAAAATCCAGTTTCATAGCCATCAACCCCTCTTGTTAATGTGCTCATTGATGTTCAGTGATTTTGAATCTGGGAAGGCAAGAAGCAGGTGGGAAGCAGGGCCAATAAGGGTGTGTGGCTTGGGGAGAGTCCCAGGGGCCACAGAGAGAGCTTAGAGGGCCATCTGTGGAGCCCAGGGCAGAGGTTCCCCATCCCTGGCATGGATCATGTTCTGTTGGTCTGACTCTTCCTTGCTCCAGTTGCTTTATGAAGCAGAGAAAGGAGGGTGCAGGTTCTTCCTTGAGAAACCAGAAGACCGTGACAAATGCCATAGGAAAGGACTGTGCTCATTCCTTACTTGAAGGAAAATCTCATTAGAAACGAAAGGAGGGAAACAACAACTTAAATTAAAAAGCAAATTACATAAAAAGCCATCCTATTTGTAATCCTTGCCATAGAGGTTTCTGTTTGAATTTTCATTCCCGTCGCAGGGGCAAAAATGAGTGCTTGGGAGTGCAGTGGGCTAAGGGCAAACTGGGTAAATATTCATTTTTAAGTAGCTAAAATTATGCCTTGCGCTTCAGCATGACTATGAATAAGCAGCCCAGCAAATACGTGTCATTAAGAGCATGGAATTCAGTTCCAAAATATTCATGTCCACTCAACGCTTCCGCTCAAGTGAGTCCCCGGGAACCTTCTTGGTTTTCTAGAGGAACACATAATTAACGTGGAGATTCCTGAAACCAAACTGCTCCCCAGGTTTCTTCATACTTATTTCTTACCAAAGGGGTCTGCTGAAGATGGCCTTCGCTGCAGAAGCACACACACTTGTGGCGTTGACATCTGGAATGCATGGCAAGGAAGTTGCAGGACATCAATCTGAACCTGTGAAACTGCCTTATAGTGCCCATGCCAGCAGTAGTCATCATTGCGCCCTCCAGATGTTGTCAAACTCCAGCTGCTATCAGCCCCAGCTATGGGTCTTGTTAGTTAGGCTGGAGGGCACTTAGTGAGTTATCCCTGGTCAATATTGAAAGGCTATAGTTCCCCAAGTGAATCTCAAAATGCAAAACACAAGTTGTGGGCACCTGGTATCCACACATCTCAGTGTGTGAGTTATGGCTTTGCGCTCAAGTAGTACAGCAGCCATGTTTGTTTGGGGAAGGCACTGTACGTCAGTGGAAGGGCATCTGCTGTCCACCGAGAAACTCTGCCAGTCAATGCCTGTTATACATTATAATCCATTTTATCCATTTATGCTGAGCCTGATTAAAAACTGAAATACACCAAACGTAGCTTTAGAATCCATGCTAAAACCACAGCAGTAACCTCACAGCAATTATATGCTGTCAGTAGGTTTTCCAGCTGAATGAAAAGATCTCTGCCTCAGGCATTTGTTTTGTGTTGTTGTTTTTAAAACCTCTGTTCGGTTGTGCTTGTACTGTTTTTAAAGTTATTGGGGCTGTTTTAAAGGATATGCCTATAATAGGGACATAGGTGTGGAAGGTGAGTCACAGACGTTTTCTTACAATGTGGCTTCTGTGGCAGAAGGTGGGGTTTCATGGTGATGACAGGGAGGTCACTGGGGCTGGCAGGAAATCTTCACATGGGCAGAGTAACAGGACCTGGGAGACTCACTTCCTGCTCTCCCACGTAAGCCCTGCTGGAAGGGGGCTTCCCTTTCCCTTATTGATGAAACACTTGCCTGGAAAAACGCCCTGATCTTTATGATATAAACACATGTACATCTCATAGAATCATGGAATGGTAGAGTTGAAAGGAATCGCAGCTAAAGAATGCCTGACAGGTGGCCATCTGTTTTAAAGCAGGCATCCCCAAACTGCGGCCCTCCTGATGTTTTGGCCTACAACTCTCATGATCCCTAGCTAACAGGACCAGTGGTCAGGCATGATGGGAATTGTAGTCCAAAACATCTAGAGGGCTGGTTTGGGGATGCCTGTTTTAAAGCCTCCAGTGAAGGAGAGTCGAGTCTAATTCACACGTTACCTAAAAACATAAGCAGAACAAAGCATAATGTGCAAAGAGGGTCCTTCTTAGATGTTGTTGTTCCTGCATTCGGATGTAAGAAATAACCCCACCACCATGCTTGAACTGAGTGTTGGTTTTGATGCTGAAACTCCTGTTGAAAAGCTCCTGACTACCATGTGCTAATGAGTAAGCAAAATTATGTGAATGTACTATGCCATTGGGACACAGGTGGCGCTGTGGGTTAAACCACTGAGCCTAGGACCTGCTGATCAGAAGGTCGGCGGTTTGAATCCCTGTGATGGCGTGAGCTCCTGTTGCTTGGTCCCAGCTCCTGCCAACCTAGCGGTTCGAAAGCACGTCAAAAGTGCAAGTAGATAAATAGATATCGCTCCAAGCGGGAAGGTAAACGGCATTTCTGTGTGCTGCTCTGGTTTGCCAGAAGCGGCTTAGTCATGCTGGCCACATGACCTGGAAGCTGTACGCCGGCTCCCTCGGCGAATAACGCGAGATGAGCACCGCAACCTCAGAGTCGGTCACGATTCGACCTAATGGTCAGGGGTCCCTTTACCTTTACTATGCCATTGTTAAGAGAAGTCGTTTGCCAGCTCAGTATTTCAGAGGTTTTCCCTTAAAGTCCCTTTCACATATATATTGCTCTGTGAGGATAAATAAACTGTTCAGATTGCCTTGGGTTGTAAATCTGTTATACTCAGCTCTTTAAGTTAAAATCTGAGCTAAAACTAATACTGTAGCCCAGGCATCCCCAAACTGCGGCCCTCCAGATGTTTTGGCCTACAACTCCCATGATCCCTAGCTAACAGGACCAGTGGTCAGGGATGATGGGAATTGTAGTCCAAAACATCTGGAGGGCCAAAGTTTGGGGATGCCTGCTGTAGCCTGACTTGACTCAAAAAAGAAAAGATTCTGAGACACAAATCCACGCCCAGTTGAAATACAGAATGGCTCTGGAATCTCTCTCTCTCTCTCTCTCTCTCTCTCTCTCTCTCTCTCTCTCTCTCTCTCTCTCTCTCTCTCTCTCTCCTCCCTCCCTCCCTCCCTCCCTCCCTCCCTCCCTCCCTCCTCAATCTTGGTCAGAGAATATCTCAAATTGAGCAAGAGAGACTTGAAAATTGAAGGGGGAAAAAGGGCATGAGTTTTATGAGAGGAGATGGTCTGGATTTTAAATTGCTTCAATGTCTCTGCTGTTTCTTAGGTATATGCAAACCTGCCACCTAGTGGGAAATGGTGAGTGTTTGGAACAGGTTTGGAAGTGGGGGGGGGAGTTCACCAGTGGTGCAGTAGTAAGTTTTGAAATGCACAAGGAATTCATCATGGAGTCATGCTCACACAGAGAGCCTGTAGGCAGCTGTGCTGATCTCTCTCTCTCTCTCTCTCTCTCTCTCTCTCTCTCTCTCTCTCTCTCTCTCTCTCTCTCTCTCTGTGTGTGTGTGTGTGTGTGTGTGTGTGTGTGGAGAGAGAGAGAGAGAGAGAGAGAGAGAGAGAGAGAGAGAGAGAACATCTGAATTCCAGTTGCTGGAATTACAAGAGGGGAGAGGGCTTTCCCACTCAAGTCCTGCTTGTGGGCTTCCTATAAGCATCTGGTTGGCCATCGTGAAAATACTATGTTGGACTCAATGGCCTTTGGCCTTTGACTGGATAGCTCAGCTGGTTAGAGCGTGGTGCTGATAACACCAAGGTTGCAGGTTCGATCCCCATGTGAGATAACTGCATTGCAGGGGACTGGACTAGATGATGCTCAGGGTCCCTTCCAACTTTACAATTCTATGATCCAGCAGGCCCCTTCTTACCAGTAAGTTGCTACAAAATACCCATCTTATTAGGATCAGCTGAAAGTTACACAACAATTAGCTGGCAAAGGATTGTGTGGAGGTTCGTACATTGAATGTTGGTGAGGGATACCTCGGTTCTCGTCCATCATGAGCCATGAAGTTCAGCTGGATGACCTTGGGCCAATCACTTTCTGAGCCTCAGCTATTTCTGAGTCCTTTTATGAGGATAAAAGGACTGTGTGCTGCAATGGACCAGTCCTCCAATTCACCACTTTGCAAGCTTATAAAAACCAGAGTCCATTGGGACGGGTAGGGTGGAAGACAGGTATACCTTGATCCGCAGGGTCCTGCAATCCAGGTGCATGGCTTGGCTCTGCCCGATGCATACGTTTCTATGTTGTCAACCACGATGGTGGGCTGGAGTCTTGTGTGAACGTAGGCGCACCAGTTCCTGCATAAATAGGAAGGAGGGAAAGCAAAATTATACACAATTGATATCATAAAAAAAAAAAAGATAAATGGGAATTGGGGGAACTCCATGCTGTGACTGTAGCATTTTTTGATGTCTGTTGCTACATATGCTGTGAGTGTCTTGGGCAAGTTGCTAGTCCAAACTGTGCTCTTAATTCCACCTACAAAATAGGGATAACTGTCTGATTAAACAAGAGAGGTCAACAAGCCTTCCAGTGGATGCAGCTGTTTGCCGAGAGAAGATGTGTGTCCTCGTTTACAGAGGGCAGTTCTCTATTTGAAGGTTTGGATAAAAGATAAAAGGACCAAATGAAGAGAAAGTCAAAGAAGACTTGAAGTTGCCCATCAACAGTTATCACCTGGGCAAACTAACTAGGTGGGCATGAGGATACCTGGTCTCTGTGTGGGAAGATGTATTGCATTTCTAGTTAAATTATATGATCCCTATCCCCAATTTGCATCTGGCTATCTAGATAAGCAGTTTGCATAATTTTATGCAAATCTGTCTCCTTGTTGGTGAGGCATCTCCCTTCCTTTTAATGCAATACATTGCACTGCAGTGATGGGGCAGGCATAGGAAGGTGCCTGGAGAGCTTGGCCTTCTCTTGGAACAGCCTGTGATGACTCTGCTGACAATATGCAGATGGAAGGAGTTGGAGGTGCTTCCAAGTCCCCATTCAAAGTTGCCACCCAGAGCAAAGGCAGGTTTAGGGCAGCGCGACCTGGGTGCTGAGCCTAGGGGGCGCTGCAGGGCCTCTCAACAAGGACAGAATAAATTGAGCAGAACAAAAGGTGAGAGGTGGGTGGGAGCTCAACTTCAGCCTTGCATAGGACGTCCCTAAATTTGAAAGACTAAAGTCCACCCTGACCTGGGTTTGTCCCTGGAATGCAAGGATACTGCTGTGCTTTCACTTTCTGACAAGGTCGCTCTTCAGCTATTGAGTAATGGTTTTCAGAGCCAAGGCATTTCCCCTTTAGTCCCTTTAATGTTTTTTTCCCCCATTCTTTGTGGGGGCTCCAGGGGATCTGCAGCAGGGCAATAATTCTTTTTAATTGGTATGCATGTACATAAAAATCAATATTTCTGTATGAAGCTTTGTTTGGCTCTTTTCCCTGCAGTAAACCTATAGATGTGATTTGACGGTAATTTTCTTTTCCCCTGTCCCTTTCGCTCCTTTTTTTCCTTCTGGCGTTGTCAGGAAGAAGCAGTTTAAGTGAAATAAAAATGCGCTATAATAATTTACCATTGTTGTTATTATCATCATCTTCATCACCATTATCATCAATATTATGAATATCACACCACTGGGGTTGCATTTCAGAGAAAGTTCTAACATTGCAGCGGATAAGATGCACACACACACACACACACACACACACTTTCCATGTGTTTAGCTGGGAAGGGAGGTAGGTAAATATCTCTCCCTTGGAGTTAGAAAAGGAAAAGGAAAAAAGCGTATGGCAATTTTAGAATAATTAAAAATACTTATTTTGCTGGATCAGGCTTGGAATACGTGAATCATCTATCTCTAGTGCCTAACACTTTTAACTCTGTTCACTATTTCATCCTGTTTCCACATTGATCTGAATTCTTTTTTTAAAAAAACTTTGTACAAGAACATGCAATTAAATGCATATTTAAATGTGTATTTTCAAACATATTTTCTTACAAAATAACATTTCCAAATGTCTTCTCTCTCAGGAAAGCACATTTTTGAATGAACTTTGAAACCTTTTGTTTTACTCTGAGGTTTCCACATGCCTGTTTTAACCATAACTCTTCCTCTAAGGAGTTTTGGGCATTAAACATTGTTTCACCACTACCTCAACTTTGTCCTCATGGCCAAGTGGAGATTTGAACCCAGGTTCTCCCCAGTTCAAGCCTAACGCTCTGCCTACGAACCCCACATGGCTGGAAGAAGCAGAGCATTGCTGCCTGAGAATTCTCTCTGGCTGCCTCTGATCTTCCTGGGTACACAATAAAAATGGATGATGGTGTCCTGATGATGGGTCCTTTGCATTGGCCAGACTTCCATGCATATGCCAGAGTTGGCAAGGCAGGCATAACTCATCAATTACATGATGACACTGATGCGTTTTGGAGCAGCTGCCTTGGGGCCTTGGCAAATGTCTTGACCAAATTGCCCCGTGGAGCCAGCCTTGATCATTCAATGATCATTTGGGAAAGCAAGGCGATGAAGGAGGGAGGGAAAAAAACCAACAACCCATAACTTTTCTTTTTAAAAGCAAGCTTGCAAGGATAGGGGGGAAATGAGATAATCTAAATGCTCATTAGCAAGAGAATATTAGGAGGGCGGGCTGTGGTGCTATAATCCAAAGGGAGTGTCGTCTGTTGGCTTAAGGGGTTGGCTAGACTTTTCTACCTTCTGCACATATGGTGCAGTTGGCAGCACAGGCCCTAACTGGGTACAAGCTGGTGTGTTTTGGAGCCATCGATCTCAGCCTGCATCCCTGCAGCGTCCCTAGACCACCCTGGCTGAGTCTGGCTGGGTACCTCCATTCTCTCCATCTCCCCACCACTGCGCCAGTCATGCGAAGTTTTATTCATGTGACATGAGAACATCTTTCACCAGATTTATTAGTAATAGTAGCATTATTCTTGCCAAGAGCAAATGCCTTGAATTCCTGCCTGCATCTGTGAGGTAAGAAAGCCTAGCTCTTTCCAGCTTGCAGGTCTGAAGGTGAGCCTACCTAATCCAAACTTTCCAAAAACAAGTTGCGAACTGAAGAAACACAACCTTCCTTCAAAATCCACACTTCTTCCAATTTTGGGATGCAATTCTCCAAGCAAACAAGGTGTACCAAAAATGCCTGTTGTTACAGGTCTGGTGTAACAGAGTTTGGGGGTGCAAGGGTTAGAATGTTGGGCAAGGTTAGAAATTAAGGAAGGGTAGGATTCAGGTAATATTTGGAGTATGGGAGGGACGATGCCAGGCCAATGAAAGTTACAGGCTAAGCTTCTCTTCCAGGTCAAGGATAGAAGTCTTCAAAACTGACAAAAGGTGGGGGGAACAAGTCATTAATTCATCAATGGAAACCATCAACCAGGCAGGAGGCTCTGCTGGTGAGGGGAGGAGGTTGCCAAGGAGGCTGGTGTGTGATGTGAAATTTAGAGGTTGGGGAAGAAGGGCTGAGCTGCTGTGAAGGCCAGAACCATCTTGGCAGGCTGGGAAAGAAGCATGGAGATGTCTGAGAATCCAGTGCTGTGCTGCTGTGAAGGATGGGCTGCTCCTGAGATGTGAATGCTGTGTACTTTCATTGAAAGCTTCCAGTCTAAATATGTGTAAATAAATCGTATTTCAAAGACACCACAGACTCCACCGCGCCTCATTTCCCCCAACAGAACACAGACCCTGGCTGAGTTCCAAGACACCTTAGAATCTCGTGCACTGCTCGGCAGAGATTGGGTTGGCCAGGAGCCATACAATGTGGTAAGTGTGCAAAACAAAATTGCATATAGACACAAAAATTGCATAGGAAAATGTGCACCTTAAGAAAAGATGCACATTGATGCATTGAGATGCCGATTGCTTTTCACGAGGACTTTTAAAATTAACAAAACAAAACGCAAAGAAGAACTGTACTTAAGACTTGGAAAATGAGAAAGAGAAAAAATAGGGAGTCAGCTACACAGCTGCAATTATAACATTATAAGTGCATGACAAAAATGTGACACCAGATGGCGGTGTAAAGCTCAATGGCTAATTGTATACAGTGGTACCTCGGTTTATGAACACAATTGGTTCCGGAAGTCTATTCATAAACTGAAGCGTTCATAAATTGAAGCGAACTTTCTCATTGAAAGTAATGGAAAGTGGATTAATCTGTTCCTGACGGTTCCGCAGAGTACTCAACCTGAAGCGTACTTAACCCGAAACATGGGTGTAATTGGTTCCGGAAGTCTGTTCATAAACTGAAGCATTCATAAACTGAAGCGAACTTTCCCATGGAAAGTAATGGAAAGAGAATTAATCCATTCCAGATGGGTCCGCGGCGTTCATAAACCGAAAATTCATAAACCGAGGTTCCACTGTATATATACTGTATACAGTACATATATATTTATATCGGGTTTTCCCCCCATAGCATTTCCATAGCGTTTTTTATATCTCTGTAGTTCTGGCCCAAGAGTGATGTATTTGCCCAGTCCTACCCTCTATTGACTCATATCTATCATGGTAAAACACCCACAGCCATATAACATTTTAATGCTAACCCCCACGAGGGTCTCTGAAACCCCCCTCATTTTTGCAGGAGACAAGTGACCCTGCAAAAACGGGGTTGTTCTCGCCTAGTTTTACTTCAGATAAAGTTTTCCCTGCTCCCACCCCCAACAATCAATTCATTGTATGGGAAATGAAGGGAGGCAGAAGCAGAAACAGCACTTCCCCCTACTTTCTCCCAGCAATTCCTTATGACTTCCCACTTACTAATAATCAGGGGTACCTTTACCTTTTAAAGCTCTCTTTATGAATTTGCACTAGTTGCTGATATTATTCTTGTTATTCTTTCTCCTCCTCCTCTTTTTAATTTATTACCCACCCTAAGGCCAGAGAGTGAGTCACAGCAACTTAAAACACAACATTAAAACAGCTTTTAAAGTTTCCAAATTACAGAGAATGCAGCCACAGAAAAACGGGATGGGTTCTGAAATTACACAGCTCAGGTGTCAAAGGCTCTGAGCACTTTCAGAGCATCTTTTACAAGTTTGCAAGCTGGTCTTTTTCTAGCATGCAGGTGAGGTGAGTGGTGGGGAAAGCTTCGCAGTAGCTCAGTTGCTTAGAGTGTGGTGCTGATAATGCCAAGGTTTCAGGTTCGATCCCCACAAGGGACAGCTGCATATTCCTGCGTAGGGAGCTGGACTAGATGATCCTCGGGGTTCCTTCCGATTCTACAATTCTGTGATTCTATAACTCATGGATCATGTGTTCCTAAAATTACCCACCAGATGGCAACCTTCCCTAACACACAAGCATATCAGTCTTTCAATATTCTTATATTATGCTCTCTCTCTTAAAAAAATTCTTATATTTTAATGCTATATTTAATTCTATAATTCTGTAGTTTTAATAATAATAATAATAATAATAATAATAATAATAATAATAATAGGAAGTTGAACTATGGTGTCATAGTAGTGTCTTATAGAGCTATTTCTCCTTTTGAGTTCTCCACTCCCACAGCATTGGAATGCAATTAATAGTACCTCCACTATGCTTCTGAATGCCAGTGGCTGGAAACCGCAGGAGGGGTGAGAATAGGATGCTGGACTAGATAGGCCACTGGCCTGATCCTGCAGACTCTTCTTATGTTCTTAGCAGGAGAAACACCAAAGTCATGTTTACGGTGGTGCGATTCAATAACCCAGATACCTTGCCTGCATGCAAGTTGATATTGCATGTCATGTAAACACAGGCGAATTTGCAAAAAACAAACAAGTGACAAACAAACCAGGTCCTGTAATCTCTGCAGCTGCAGAAGACCTAATGCCATGCTAAGCACAGTAATAAATTAATAGTGTGTGATGGGGCGGCTGAACTTGCTGTCTGAACAGCAGCAGAGATGTGGGAGGAAAGCACAGTTTTTAATGGATACGCAATGCATGCGCCGTTTGTCCCCTGCTGGGCTCTGGATGTGTGTTTGCCATGAATTTAATTGCTGAGCTGTTTTAATGCACTGGGGTTTTTCTTGTTTTTTATACTGTCTTATGCAATTTTATTGTTCACACCGCTCAGAGAGAATTCTAAGCGGTGAACAAACATCACTGGATGAAAGTGGCTGTGGGGAGGGCTGCACTTGGGGGGGGGCATTGCCTATCACAGGGGGAGGGAAACTTTTTTCGATCCAAGGCTACATTCCCTTCTGTGCAACATCCCAAGGGCCACAAGGCAGTGGTGGACAGGGTTGGAGGCAAAAGTGGTTGGAGCTGATTATGAAACTTTTACCTTTGCACATAAGGTAGGCTACTTTCTACGCAAATGCTCTCAAACATCTCTCAAAGACAGCTCCCATCACCCAAAAACATTCAGGCTGCAAAGCACGGGGGGGGGGCTGGATTTGCCCCCCAGGCTGCAGGCTCCTTACCCTCGATCCATTAGAAAATGTAGCCATGCTTTGCCACTGTTTGATGCATCATGTTATCTCATTGTGTCTGGGGCAGGTGCCAGCCCTCAGCGCAAAAGCAACATCAATCGTCAGAGCGACACCACAACTGACTGTTCTGCAACCTAATAATGTGGCCATGTTTAAGCCATCACCTGTCAGTTATTGCACCCACATCTGACTTTGTGTGGGTCCACAAATTGAAAAAGGATAGATGGCAGCGTGGTGTAGTGGTTAGAGTGTCAGACTAGGACACTGGAGACTAGAGTTCAAATCCTTGCTCAGCCGTGAAGCTGACCTTAGACCAGTTACCATCTCTCAGTGTGACCTACCTCACAGGGTTGGTGTGAGGATAAATTGGAGAGTGGAGAAGAGAACCATGTACGCCGCTTCAAGCTCCTTGGAGGAAAGGTGGGATAAAATGTAATAATATGAAAACTAATAATGATATGCATCCATTCCTACTTTGGCTCAGCTCTGTTTCAAACAGAGGGAAAGCTTGTCACCCTGCCAGCGCATTACACAGAAGCAGCAATGTATAAAAGCTTCTTGCTGTGGGCTTCTCTGGCAAATCACAGCGCTTCACTCAGGAGCATCACACTGTCTGTGGAGTCCTGGCGCCCCTTCCTTAGGAATCATGGGTTAAGAAGTGTGTATAGAAGTTTCTGCTTCCATGTGGAAGGTTGCCATGGAAAAGAGATCTTCCAACAGTAGCAAAATTTGGAGCAGTCTTTGGTGTTTGTTCTATGCCAAAGCAACTGTGTCAGGCAAGGACTCATTTGCGAAGTGATCATGAGGAAGAATTGCACTTGCTACTTAGGAAGATTCCCGCCTCCCCCCCCCCTTAAAACTGAAGCTTCTTTTCTTTGAAGCAATTCTGAATTGAGATGGCTTTTTCAACAGTGCATCATGATACCGGTAAAAGCCAGGCAAGCCTTTCTGGGGAATCCCTGTTATTTATTTAGTTATTTGCAAAATAATTTTAAAAAACCCCTGTACTATCAAAAAAAATCACAGTCATGAAAATGTAAGATGAACAATAACATTGCATTCAGAGAAAACATCAAGAATACATCACAAAGCAGCAGATCAACTGAGAACACCAAAGATAAACAGATCACTTCTCAGGGAAAGCCTGAGTTTCAGTCAGGTGCCTAAATGCCAGTGTGGTATATGCCTGCCTGATGTTCATTCAAAGCACATGCCAAAGGGTCACCATGCTGATGATACTGAGCATAAGATGAACCTATGGAAAATACAACACGACTGAGAGCATCTCTTCCTTATGCCCATAGCCCATGATTCAGAGGTTAATTCCAAATAGTGGGCGATATAAATAAACAGTGTTTGATGTTTTAATTTGCTGGAAGCTGCCCAGGTGGCTGGGGCAACCCATTCAGATGGGCGGCATAATAATAATAATATGTTTGTTGTTGTTGTTGACGCGGGTGTGGTTTGGTCTAAAACACAGAAGGTTGGCGGTTCGAATCCCCACGATGGGGTGAGCTCCCGTTGCTCGGTTACAGCTCCTCCCAACCTAGCACGCCAGTGCAAGTAGATAAATAGGTACCGCTGCGGTGGGAAGGTAAATGGCGTTCTGGCTTCTGTTACGGTGCCCTGTTGTGCCAGAAGCAGTTTAGTCATGCTGGCAACATTACCCAGAAAGCAGTCTGCGAACAAATGCCGGCTCCCTTGGCCTGAAAGCGAGATGAGTGCTGCAACCTCATAGTTGCCTTTGACTGGTCTTAACCGTCCAGGGGTCCTTTATCTTAACCTATCTTTATAACAAAAACACACATGCTTTTGAAATGTAGTGTGGTTTCCAAAACTAAATCAAAAGGGGCTTTCAACTGGGCATTTCCACACCACATGGATAAGGGGTGCAGTTCTGCTCCATATTTCTTTGTAGAAGTATTTAAACACTGCCCTATCACAAAACATTAGGATGGGGGTACAGCGGCATAGACAATACCCTTTAAAAGCAACACTACGAAATGACCAGCTACTCAAGAATTCTTTTTAGGCCTCCTGGCTTTAAAAAAATGAATGAAAAGTCATCAACAGAAAGTGAAAGCGAGGGTGCCAGCATAGGACCAGTGTCATTAAATGCCTTGTTTCTGGTTGGGGTCAGTTGGACTTTATTAACACAAGAAACAACTAGCAGGTCTCCTCTGGAAGATCTCACATTGAGAACACCTCAATGTGGTGTGGAACAGGCACAACAATTCGCAACGGGACCTCTGCAGCATCCAGCAAAAACCTACTATAACTTAAATGGCCTTTATTTCTTTAAATGTTGCTTTGAGAACCAAACCCATCTATCCCTCATATCTGACAGACCCAGTATGAGGCAGATTAGGAATACCATAAGCAGTGGTTAGAGGTTTCAGGTATCAGTCGCCTCACAGGGTCCCCTGCCAAGAATGTGCTTTTCTGCTCCAGAACAGGTTGTACTACATAACTAATAACATGGAAAGGAAATAACATGTGTTTTCTGCAGGATTTGAGGCCTTGACACTTTGTACTACATTGTGGCAAATGCTTCTTTCCTCTCATCACCTCTTCCCTCTGTCCACGCAGCAGCTATAATGTTTGGACGGTGAATCATCTGGTTCCTGTGTCCAGGATACTGTCATTTTTAAAATAATAATTGTGGTTACTTTACCACCCAGGGCGACATTTTCCACCTCATGGCAAAAACACAAGAGTCCTGCTGCATCAGACCAAAGGCCCATCTAATCCTGCATTTTGCTCTTACAGTGACCAACCAGAGACCTCTTGGAAGCCTTCAAGCTGGACATGAGCACAGTAGCCATCTTTTGCTCAAGCAGTGGTGACCATGGAGACCTCGGGGTCTCAAATTTCAGTGGCACTCTGTGTGGCACCAAAATCCACCCCCCTGTAGCGCCCAAGAAGCTCTGCACCCTGTGTGACCACACTGGTTGTGCTCCCCTAGACCTGCCTTTGCAAGAAGAAACTCCTTTCACCTGTCTTGAATGTTCTAAAATACAGCTTCATTGGGTGACATAAGGTTCTAGTATTATGAGCTTCTCTCTGTCCATGCCATACATAATTTTATATACTTTCTATCAAATCTCCCATAACCCATCTGCTTTCAAGATTGAAAAGCCCCCAAATGCTGTTGCCTTTCATCAGAGGGTAGTTGCTCCATCCCCTTGATTGCTATAATTGCCATTTGGTTCCAGAAGAGCCCTGCTAGACAAAGATTTGTCTAGCCAAGCATCAGGTTTTCACACAGGCCAACCAGATGCCTATTGGCAGCCTGCGAGCAGAGCATGAGTTCAACAGGACTCTCAAGCTTGATCTCTAAGCAATCAGTATTGCTCTTGATACCGGAAGTATCGGTGGTCAGCTATCAAATCTCTTTACTGCTTTCAAGCCATTTCTGGAGTTCTGTATTGGACTCGGTCTAGCCCCAAAGAACAAGATTCTTAGGGGTACCTCTTTTGCCAAGGTTTGTGTGAAGAGGCTCTTCCTGTTTCCATCACCTCTGGAGGCAGCAGATCCCATTGCAGGACCCAGCCTCAACAGTGGGACTCTGAGTACTTTGCTGTTGATGTGACAGACATAGGGTGGTAGGCAACGAATCAGATCTGATAGTGCAAGGATTTCCACTTGTGCAATGAAACCTCTCCTCCCTCTTCCCTCCCCAGGAAATTTAATATAGCAGCCACCTGGCACTGCCAAGGAGCCATTTACAGGGCAACTGTGACGCTGGGTGGGAGGGAGTGATTGTAGGTTTCAGCATTGACAGGCTCGTAAATATAGAGGAACAGCAGTGGTTTGAGCCAAACTGAACCCACTATGTAAACAGTGCAACAGGGAATTACTTTACTGCTAAATTTAATGTGGGAGTCAACCACTGCTGTTTTCGAGACAAGTACGCACACATGAAGGGCGTTTAAGGCTGAAGCTTTGAAACAGTGAATTGGCATGCAGGTTTTGAGTTAATAAATGTGTTTATTTACTTGATATTTATTTTTGAAATACCCTTCATCATAATGATCTTAGGATAGGGTACAATGTCTAGTTAGTGATTTACTTTATACGATTGTATTTGTTGGCTAAATATACATACGGTTCTTCATTCAAGGATCACAGAGCAGTTTACAACAATTTACAACCATTATATCCAGTCGTGACCGACTCTGGGGTTGCGGTGCTCATCTCGCATTATTGGCCGAGGGAGCCGGCGTACAGCTTCCAGGTCATGTGGCCAGCATGACAAAGCCGCTTCTGGCGAACCAGAGTAGCACACGGAAACGCCGTTTACCTTCCCGCTGTAGTGGTACCTATTTATCTACTTGCACTTTGACGTGCTTTCGAACTGCTAGGTTGGCAGGAGCTGGGACCGAGCAATGGGAGCTCACCCCATTGCAGGGATTCGAACTGCCGACCTTCATGATCGGCAAGCCCTAGGCTCTGTGGTTTAACCCACAGCGCTACCCGCGTCCCACAGAAACCATAAGGGCCACAAATTACAGAAAGAGTGGGTCATAAGAGCACCCACTCCTCTTTTCCAGCCTATTCTTGGGCTGCAAGATCAAGGGGAATTAATTTGGCAATTAGCAGAGGGGCTAAAATCAGCTTGGAGCCAGTTATTAACTTAGAAGACTTCTTCACCTGTTCAAGATTCCAGAGCCAGAGTAGGATGCATTACCGTCACTCTGATTTGGCTACAGCTTTCAAGGCATGATGCTGCCTTGAAGCCAAGCAAGAGAATGGGTTATTCACCTTGGCACTCTGGAGTTATTATTAGAGGCAGAGCCATAGCTCTGTGGCACAGCTTCTGCTTTGCATGCAGAAAGTCCCAGTTTCAATCCCTGGCATCTCAGGGTAGGGCTGGGAGAGACCTCAGTCTGAAATCCAAGGGAGCAGCTGCCAGTCAGTGTAGGCAAAACTGAGCTGGATAGATCAATTGTCAGACTTAATAGAAGGCAGCGTCCTTTGTTCCTGCGTCAAGTAAGGAAAGGGGAGAAATTCAGTTCAGCTTGCACTCTAATGCAGACCTACCCGGTTTGCACTTCCCATTACAATATGTGGACAGAAATGCAAAATTTATGAGAAATGCAAAATTTGGGTGGTTCCCAAACAAAAAGAAGTATACACAAATCTGTATATTTGGGGAAATCTTGCATTAAAATGCATATGTTAAGTGAAAATAACATCCCCAAATGTTCCATATTAGGGGGAATTGCTTGTAAACAAAAATGCCTACCAAAAATGTGTGCATTAGAGGGGAAATGTACAGATCCTAACAAATTTTAATGAGTTTGTTATTTTTTTAAAAAATCACAAACGGATGGAGAAATAGGATACACTGGTCTTAAATGTGAAGCTAGGAGAAACCAAAGTTGACTATTTGCCCATCCCTAGTGACAGGACCCAGGTGGCGCTGTGGTTAAATCACAGAGCCTAGGGCTTGCTGATCAGAAGGTCGGCGGTTCGAATCCCTGTGACGGGGTGAGCTCCCGTTGCTTGGTCCCAGCTCCTGCCAACCTAGCAGTTCGAAAGCACGTCAAAATGCAAGTAGATAAATAGGAACCGCTACAGCGGGAAGGTAAACGGCGTTCCATGTGCTGCTCTGGTTTGCCAGAAGCGGCTTTGTCATGCTGGCCACATGACCTGGAAGCTATACGCCGGCTTCCTCGGCCAATAATGCGAGATGAGCGCGCAACCCCAGAGTCGGTCACGACTGGACCTAATGGTCAGGGGTCCCTTTACCTTTACCTAGTGACAGGACCACAAAACAGGCAATGATGTATGGAGGCAGATAAGGAGGGGGCTTCCTGAAACTTTGACCCTCCCCTCTTGCATCCTCAATTTTCGAGACAATAAAGTTCTAAAAGTATGTTTTCAGGACCCTCCCTAGCCCCTTGTAACTGCAATTTGTTTTAACTGTTTTTCATACTGAACTTTAACTTCTTGTAACTTGGTTCTGGGACCTGTTGGTGAAGGACAGGTAATAAAATTATTATTATTAAAGAGGATGATGGAACTTTTAGCTCTAAGATGTGCGACTCGTAACCAGGAGAACCTGCTCAATTTGAGCTCCTTAGCATGAAAAATTGCTCTCATCTTCCAACAGGTGGCAACATAAGAAGCTACTTCTCAGAAGATAAGGATGCACCTTGTCGCATTTCCTTTTCTAAAAACCTAACTGCCTTTATCACAGGCCTTTCTGTGCATTGATTTTTTTTTAAGTGTTCATTAAATTTCTCATCTGATGAGGCAGGTGCGCCTTCTGCAAAGCACAGCAAGGAGAGGCGTGCAGCATTGCTAGAGTTGAGGCGTTTGGAACAAAAGGCCTTGCGTTCACTAACATTAGGGTACCTTGTGTGAATGGAAGCGTGTGTGCAGAAAAGTTCTTAAAGTTTGCAATTTGGTGCCAGAAGTGAAGCAAGAAGAAAAGTAGGAACACTTCTGGCAGCTTTCAGGGAGAAGAGTTCTCTGCTTTCATATTAAAACAGCAGCACATAGGAAGACGGTAAAAAGAAAAAAAGAAACTGCCAGGTTTCTATTGATGGTCCAGATTAGAAAGAAATATTTCTCCCCCTGTGATTATAATCTCTTAGCTAAGCATCACCTCCACAGTCAAAGGAGTCTTGAGAGACAAATTAGATTCTTGGCTCTACGTTTCCCACACTGTTCAACAAGCACACGATGTCACGATGATACCCAGTAATCTTCCCCGCATGAGGGAAGCTTGGAAAACATGTACTTAGATTTGGTTGTGTGTGTTTTGTAAGCCGCCGGGTGTGTGTTTTCCGCAATTAACATCCTTTAAAAAAAAAAAAGCTCTGATTTATCTGCGGCAGGTTATATCGCACCTCCTCCCTGTGCATGAAAAGCTGGCGGAAGGAAAGGCTGTCAGATTACCTGGAATGTTTGTAATGTAATTGCACCTGAGAGGTCCAAGGGGCCTTATTGCAGCCTGCCCCAGCCTGGTGCTTCCCAGAGGTTTTGACTACAACTTCATCAGCCCAAGCCAACATGATCATGCTCACTGTGACTGTGGCAGTTTGCAGTCGAAAATGATAATAGATCTTGGCTACTAGCTCTTAATGGGATGCAGGTGACGCTGTGGGTTAAACCACAGAGCCTAGGGCTTGCTGATCGGAAGGTCGGCAGTTCGAATCCCTGCGATGGGGTGAGCTCCCGTTGCTCGGTTCCAGCTCCTGCCAACCTAGCAGTTCGAAAGCACGTCAAAGTGCAAGTAGATAAATAGGTACCGCTACAGCAGGAAGGTAAACGGCGTTTCCGTGTGCTCCTCTGGTTTGCCAGAAGCGGCTTTGTCATGCTGGCCACATGATGTGGAAGCTGTATGCCGGCTCCCTTGTCCAATAACACAAGATGAGTGCCGCAACCCCAGAGTCGGTCACAACTGGACCTAATGGTCAGGGGTCCCTTTACGTTTACCTTTTACTAGCTCTTAATAGCCTTGGCCTCTAAGACTTTGTCTAGTCCTCTTTTAGAGCCATCCAAGTTGATGGCCGTCACAGCCTCCTGTGGCAGGTAGTTTAGTTCCATAGTTTAACTCTGCAAATAAATTCTTTCTTTGATCTGTCCTGCACACCTAACAATCATCTCCATTGGATGTCCACAAGTTCTAGCGCTATGAGAGAGGGAGAAGAACTCTTCTCTACTCACTTTCTAAATTAATCACACTTTCCCCAATCAGGGGCTAAAGAAGTTGCAGTGACCAAAATCTTTTGTCCTGTATACCCCTGCTTAACACCCTGCCCTGTTTCCCTGTGGAGCCTACCACGACTCTACAAAACTTGGGAATGTGCAAGCCATGGGCTTCTGCTGCTTATTGGAGCAATTTAATATGTTTTCCAAAGCTGGATTCATCTCCAGGCTTACAGTCCTTTAATATCCGGTCTGGTTCATAGTGTTAAATTTATTTCTGTAATATAATGCTATTATTTCAGCAGGCAAAAACAACAAAAAATGCACATGGGGGAAACACTAAGCATTTCAATGCTCCTATAATTTGTACACATTGTCCCTGCACATACCATCTGAACAAATAGCTTAATTTCACCACATAGTCATTATTCATGTAATTTGGGCAAATGCATTCCAAAAATAAAAAAGTGGGTGATTAGAATGGGTTGCATCCATCTTCCTTTGGAGCTGTTCCATGCATGTCTGAAGTAGATCCCACTAGGTCAAATGGAATGAACTCTCCAGGAAGCATTCGTTGGATTGCAACCCTGGGCTGAGAGCAGCTAAATGACTCAGATTTTTAAACAACTTAGAATTAGCACCCAGGAGTGTGGTGTAGTGGTTAGAGCAGGGGTATTCAATGTGGTGCCCTCCAGCTGTTGTTGGACTCCAACTCCCATGAATCCCTGACCATTGTCGGTGCTGCGAGGGGAGGATGGGAGTTGTAATCTTATGATGTCATCCATCTAATTCTAGATAAGAGCATCTGTTTAGGACTGCTCACCAGTTCAAGCACCCCACTCAGCTATGAAGCTCACTGCATGATTTTGGGCCAATCGCCACCTCGCAACATAATCTACCTCTCAGGGTTGATGTGAGGATAAAGGTCGGAGGAAGAAATGGACAGTCATGTGTATCATATCTTAAGTTTCTTGGAGGAGAGAGTGGTTGCTGGCATCCATCTCTCTTGAGAAACAATGGAGTGTGCCTCTGAGAGTGAAGTCAAACCGCAATGTTAGGAGAAGTGACCTCTCTGGGGTGCAAGCCTGGGCCGTGTGTATGGAGGTCCTGGGCTGTTCAGACAACAAGACCTCCCTCTTAGCCTCACTAATGTGGATGAAAGGAAAGCACAGCAATATGTTTGGCACCAACTTGGCTACAGGAGTTTCCAGAAGGAAGTGCACAACCGTCTAAGAGACACTACTCCAGATCTGTAACCGTCTAAGAGACACAACTCCAGATCTGCCTTTACTTCTCCCAAAGATGTCCCTCAAGGCAGCAGAGGTTTAGAATCAGAGTTTTCCTTCTCCTAGACTGCCACCTTCCCAGGGTGACAAGCCCCATCTACCCCTCAATTCCCTCTACAGCACATACAAAAACCGTTGGCCATTAGACCCACTATTGGTCTCGTCCACTCCTGGAGCCTGTTTCCTCATGCAGGGGAAGTCCCTAACTCACTGAGGATTTGAAACCCATTGCCTATCTTCACCTGGTTTAGCCGGCCAAATGAAGCCATTCCCGGGGTGTGGCTGTTGTCGCATGCAGACAGCTTCCGGGAGCCACAGGCAAGAGCTGAGTGTTGGGTGGGGACCAAAGGTTGACATATTATCCAGAAGGAGCACAACGCATGCCCAACCCCTACCACCCCTCCCCGAACACCCCATGCATCCCAGGAGGAGAGGTCCTCCACTCAGGCAAGCAAGAATATGCATTTAAGTCAGGCAAATACAGTCAAGAGTGCCAAGCAGGGCTTGTGAGGGGTGTGGTCAATGTGTGAACTCGGTCACAGTAACTTGGATCTAGGGTTCTAAACAATGGTTTGTCCTCGAAACAATGACTTGCTGTGTTCTCTCTGCATGTTGCCAATGCAACATTAAAGCATTTGTCACTTACCAGCTGCTCCACAGGACAGGACATTCCTAAACCCCTCTTCCCCTTCACTAAATTTCTGGGTTTTTAAAATTTATTTTAATACTGCAATACCTTGCACTACATGCTCTCACTGAAATCCTGCACATAGGTGGATTAGCTTTGTCTCCCAATGAAGTCAACAGGATTTAAACAGTGTAACTACTTGCAGGATTACAGCCACTCCTCCCATCAGTGTACTCTGCCAATTTGGAGCAGCCAACCCTCTTTAGCTATGACCTTACAGTACACTTCCAGGCCTTCATCCCAGGAATTCAGGCCAAATTGAGCATCAGAAGGAGCCTTGCACAGGATGCCACGAGTTGAGTCGGGGTCTCTAGGTGCAATGAGCAAAGAGGAAAGGGGAAAAAGAGTCAAATGGTTCAGCTTACTTTCCTCTGGTGGTCTCGAAGCTGGGCTTTTTGAGATCTGCATTCTGCTTGCTGCTATCGTCTGAGTGCCTGGAAGACCTGCTCACCATAGTCCCTTGGTTTCCCCCAGAAACGTCCTTTGGAGGAAGGCGATTCCAAGGATGGTATTGTGGAGGAACCGCTGCATTGCTAGGCAGGATGAATCGCTTCCCATTGGGAGAGCCGCTGTCACTGTTATTCCCTGGGCTAGGAGTTATCGTAAGGGCCAAGGGTGTCTTCTGCTCTGCTGGAGTTTGCAATCCCTGTGCCTCCTTCGTGGCTAGAGGAGAACTGTGCTTTACACCTTCCTCTTGGCTTGCATTCAGCAAAGCAGCCGGCTTCTCCAAAGTAGGAGGCAGGGAGGTTGCCAATATGTTTCTGAGGTCCTGCGTTTCAGTTGAAGTCAAGCCCAGGTGGCTGCTCTCCACTTCACTCTCCACCGCAGGTGTGCTGGTTGCATCGGCTTCTGAACTGCTGCATCCCAAGGCCAGCAAGCTCAGCAGCAAGAATACCTCCCTCATTCTCTTGGCTTGTGAGAACTTCACAGCGACTCTCTCATATAGAAGACTCTGGACGCTTCCCTGTCTCAAAGCCGCTGCTTTCACAATAAACCTGCAGTGAATCCCCGGTTGGGGATTTTATTTGTGGCGGAGAGAGGAAACAGGTTTTTGAGTGTTTGAAGCCAGACCGAGGAAGCTCTCTTTCCTGTTTCGATGGATTCCTCTGTGACCTGCGACCTCTTGGAGCTCTGGAGCCAGTAAGTTGTAGGGGAAAGCAAAGAGGGGTGCCTTTGTTGGAGCTACAGGATGAGGAATAATGGCACAATGCGAACGTGGAAATATACTGTCCATGAAACTGCTTCAAGGGGGATGGGTGGGGAATAAGAAGTGCTGAGTAACTTCCTTTTGACATTGGTTAGTAGCAAAGAACATGAGAGACCTGCCCAATATGATGGAATCCTAAAGTCCTACTGAGCACACGCTGAGCACATGCCAAACAGCTTCCAAGCAACACATGTCACTACTCAACTGTTTTTTCTGCCACAATGGCCCAGATGCAGCCCTGCTCCCACTGTAGCTATTTTTGCACTCTTTTGAGGCCAGAGTGGATATGCTTAAAAACCTCCAGTGAAGGAGAGTCCACAACAGGCCTGGAGTAACCATTAAGCAAAATATGCATCAAGGGAAAGGGGGCACAACAGAAAATTTCCATAGCCGAATTCCCCATAGACCACATGGTGCAGCTGAACAAAAACAGGCTCCCACAATAAATGGAATTAAAATACTACAACAACAAGTAAATAGATAAATATAAATAAAGTGGAAGTGTACACAAATAACAATTATTTTCCATCATACCGTAGGTTTCCTTTCATTTCGGGGGGGGGGATTATTTTACGGTTTATTATCATTTATATTTTGAATTAGATATATATGAGGAGACCAAAATCTTTTAAGTGTTTAGGGCTTCTAAATCTGGCCCTGGTCCACAACCTCCTGATGGAGTCCACTCGATTGTGGAATGGACTCCCACTGGAATCTCCTTCATTGGAGGTTTTTAAGCAGAGGTTGGATGGCCATATGTCATGGATGCTTTAGTTGAGATTCCTGGATTGCAGGGGGTTGGACTAGATGGCACTTGGGGCCCCTTCCAACTCTACGATTATATGATTCTGTGCACCCATGCAGCCCTGACCTCACCACTGCCCTTCCTCACCCCACTCCATCACCATCCAGGGATGCTGCAGTACCTCTGGTGTTGAGAGGGCAGGTAAGGACTTAGGAAGCCGCCTTATAGCGAATCAGACCATTGGTCCATCTAGCCTAGCCTTGTTAACACTAACTGGCGGCAGCTCTCTGGGGCTTTTAATCAAGGGTCTTCCTGGAGATGCCAGGGATTGAACCTGAGGTCATTTGAATGCAAATCAGGGACTCTAGCACTGAACTATGGAGGTTCGCCAAGCTGCATACAGCCTGGTATTGAAGTGAAGAATCTGGCGCAGTCATTGCAAAAAAAAGCGGGCCTTTTTGTTGCAGCCTGCCAAAGATTGTGGAGTGCACAAACTAATTGTAACTGAAAGGCGGTCATCTTCTCTCAGAGCAAGTCTGGGCAGCTGCTGAAGTGGCCTCCTGAATTATCTGCCGCGAGTGGAAAAGGTTCCTCACATCACTGCAGCTGACAGCATCTCATTAGCGACACTTCTCAGGAATGGGCAAAGGCTGCTGAAGACATAAACAACGCCGATTAGCTAGGCAGAGCTGCTGCGCTAAGTTAAAGCTGTAATGGTTGATAATGTGCTGGGCAAAGTGGGAAGGAAGCCAGGACAGTGACAACGGAGCCAGATGCCCCAGATTCCTCCTGCGTATGTGGCCTTGTGCTTTCAGAAGCCAGACACTCAGGTTTTTGAGCCTGGGAGACACCTCCACAAAAGGGTAATTGCTATGTAGGTAAAAGTAATAGGAAGCAGGATTTAATAGGACAGGGGAGCAAAAGCCCAGGCGCCAGCATTTCAGGGTGGCCGATCAGCAGTCGAGGCTACAATCAATTACCCTTCATTACAAGCACACCTCAAAGTAGATGCCATAGCAATCTGAATTTATGTGCAGGGGACAGAGCTTCCCCCCAATTTTAGAAGGGAATGGATGGAAATTGAGCCCACAATTGGACTAGAGACCCCAAAAAAGAAGGGGAAAGGGGTGCTTGGTGTGTTGTGGAGCCAGCATATGTCTCCTAGACATGGACTTGACATGGAGACGATGGCCAGCTTGATTACTGAGCTCAACGCTCTAGGATCCCACCCCGCAGGGTTGGTGTCGACCTTTCAGAGTTCCTGCAGAGAAACTGTGGGTTTTGAAAGAGATGAGGAACAACAAGGGAATCTGTGGAGCAGTTTTGATTTTATTTCATTTTCTTAGCCGCTCTTCATTGAAAACACAATTTCAGAGCAGGTCACGCCTTCTTTACTCACCTCAAGGTGTAGGTATCACATATTAGGGTAGTCACGAGGGGGAGCACAGCTTCGGTTCCTTTTGGTACTAGGATCTCTCCGCTTTGCATTTTTTCAATTTTAAATTTAGTTCACATTTCCACATCAATTGGCATTTTTTTTAATGAAAAAAAAGAAGTCATCATGAAACTTTTCTTGATATCTATGTTTACATGAACATTTTTTGCAAAGCATTTCCTTCTAACATTTTGATGTTATTTTCACCAGCGTATAGTCATTTATTTGCATTTTTGGTACACAACATTGCATTGCTGCCTCGAACTGTGGAGGCAGAGCACAGCCATCATGGTTCATAGGCATTGATAACCTTCTCCTCCATGAATTGGTCTAATCCTCTTTAATATGCACAAAGAGTTGGGGGAAAGTGCCAGGGCTTGGTTTTGTTGTAATATGTTTTGGTAATGTAATACCCACCCCCCTTCTTATGAAAAGAGAAGTGAGAACATTTTGGTCTTCACAGGAGGTTTAGAAAATAGATAGTTTATAGCTGGACACCATTGCAACACTCAAAAGATAAATCACAGGATTTCTTAAGACGATGGAGTTACTGCTTACAAAAGAGAAGTGAATGCAAGCTGGTGCAATATGTTTCTGGGAAGGGTTTTTGGGGTTCCCCTGTCCTTCCACACTCATCATGGAAGGGAATTGTGAAAAGCGCCAACGTCATTTCTTAGTACCGATGACGAAAAATGAAACCATATGTTTGGAGAAAGGAAGGAGTACAAACAAAGTTGTGTATTGTAGCTGGGTTCAAAGGTTGTTTAGAAGATGGTAATGTATGGGCCACAGTTCACAAGAATCTAAGAAGAGTCCGTCTGGATCAGACCAAAGAGCTATCTAAGCCACCATCCTGTCTCTCACACTGGTGAACCAGATGCCTTTGGGAAGCCCGGAAGCAGGAAGTGAGAGCAATAGCAACTGGTATTCAGAGGCATGCTACGGTTGCCAGCCTTCAAACAAGCCAGGATATCAAAGCACAGTGTGAAGCTGGTTTAAACACGCTGGCTTTTTCTGAAGCTGGCAACTATAATTTCCTGGTTCCACCGGAACAGGAAACTATGGTTAATTAGAGGCTTCCTGGTTTAATTGTGGCTTCTGCAAAGAAAGGGGTAAAGCAACTCTATGAGCCAGCAAAAGATGAGATACGATTCTCCAAACTAGCTGAAGTTATTGAAAAAGGTCCATCGTTTAGCTTTCATATTGTTGCAAGCCACCCTAATCTCTGAGCAGTGTGAGATTCCAAGGGTACCAGGCATGGTTACCAGGGGCTGAGTTTCCTTTTGGACAATGAGACACAGTGGAGACTGTGGTGTCTTTATGATATATGGTTTATTTACACAACCTGAGTCTACAATGGAGAGAGTGCAGAGCATTCACATCCCCACGAGGGCCCTGTTCCTTCCATTGCTGTAGCCTCAGATTCCAGGAGAGCCCAAACATCAGGTCTGACCCTCTCTGCAACACAATGATGCTCTCCCCCCCCCCGTTCCAGCTTGCAAAATGCAACTGTTCCGCCTTCCGCCTACCTCATCCCACACTGCAATTCTGCCCCTCCCTCCTGAAACTCTGTCCTTTTGTCTCTGGTAACTCAGGGAGGGGTTTCCCCCATTTGCTTTCTCAACCAGAGAGTCTCTTAATGGGTCATCAGCCATTTCTTTGTGCTCTTTTAATGGTCCATCTCTCCAGGCAATGATTTCATCAGAAAGCCAGCCTTGGTCATAATTTAACATGCTAAATTCAACATGTCTGGCACCCTGGAATTAGAAGCGTGGCCCAGAATTAGAAGACACCCCACAAATGTAACAACAATATGTACACACAATCCTGCAATCAGTGCTAACTTTCCAAAGGAGAGGAGTGAGGATGCTGACATCAAACAACATCAGAAAGATGAATAGTACTAATAAAATGGAATAGTCCATCAAACTTTATAAGAAATAAGGTACTGTTGCCTATGGTTGGAAGTGGAAGGATAACAAGAGTAATTGATCCTCTCCCCTCCCCTCCGCTGCCACTGCCCTCCTCTGATTTGTTACTTCTATGATAAAATATGCTGTAAGTCTTTCTTCTGGACTATTCTTCATTCATCACCTTCCTCAATCATATTTAATGGAGTAACAAATGCTGGCTTTGAATATGATCAGCCTCAGAAGCACAGAATGTGGGAAAGTGCAGTGGATACCAAGTATTTGGCTGCCATTCGACTGCATAATAGACACGCTCATTCTCTTGTTTCTAATATTGTTCAAGAAGACTATGTAAAGTCAGGCCTCACCTGCATTATCGAGTTAAAGCAGTATCATACCACTTTAAACTGTTGTGACTTCCCCCAAAGAATCCTGGAAGCTGTGGGGTTTTCTTAGGAATGCTGAGAACTGTTAGCGCTAAAGCACTGCAGTTTCCATGAAAATTCACCGGCATTTTAGTGTGATTTTCTCCCAAGCACAATTTTGTATGCAATTTTGACTAATGTACACATTTTTGCAAGCAATTCCCCCTAATATACTGTATTTTTATCTTTGTGAACACATTCATTTTTAGGCACCCTTTCCACTATTATATCCATTTTTGTAAACATTGGTGGAAGAACCGCATCACGAAATTTCAGGTATGTGCACATTTTTGAAGGATAGCTTTGTTTCGGTTCCCATATTGTTTTTGGAAAAGGCAAATTCGATAGATTTGGTTTTAAATGTGAACCAAATTAATTTTCTCGCCCATTCCTAAATCAAGTTGATGGGGGGAAATTAGGTTTTTTATTAAGAAAAAGCTCACACTCATGTCTGTTTATGGTGCCTAATGTACTTCCCCCCCATGAGAGGCAGTGATGCCTTCTGCTTTGTGTCACAAGAGATGCTGCCATACTCAGAATACTCACTCTTCATCTTTAAGCTTGAGGCAAAATAATTCTCTTGAGATCATAAAGGAAAAGATTGGAGGGAGGAGCTATAAAACAGAAACCCCAGATTCTCCCATGGAAAGCAGAGTACAAAGGCATGGATCTGTGACTCCTCCTTTTCATTATTCATGAACTGGCCGTTCTTCTTTCAAGCAGGTGAAAGCACATTCCTCCTGAGCAAAGAGCACGTGATTTCTTGATACAATCAAGCGCCATTGTGAAGCGGATCCTATTTGCTCTGCATCTGGATTTACTGATGGCCTCTCTTCATATGATTTACCACTGTCCATCTTCTGACTGTGGGGAGACAGTAGAAGAAAACACACATCTCACTAAGGGCTGGTGGGATTGTGGCTGGAAGCATGGGAGGTTTCATAAAAGATGGGGTTGTTGCGCTGGCATGGTTACGGCACTTGTTACCAGACACATAAATCAGGAACCATATTATAGAGATTCTGGCTCTCCCAGGTTCCATATATCACTGCCTCCCGCTTCTCAGTATCACCGCGAGGAAGGCAAAGAGCCTATAAAAATCAATATTTTTGGTCTAGCAGGAAACCTTAGTTGTTTTTTATTTACTACCAGTAGCTGTGTTGAACGGTACACACTCAAGAGGATGAGTACATATTAAGCCTTTACATCAAAGAGTTGAGGATGTCTTTTTTTCTTAACTAAGCACCCTCCATCTAAGGGTGAATATTGGAAGAAACATTGGACCGATCTAATGCTTTTTCTCATAATGGTGAGATATAGGAAGCTGTCGGATGGACTAACTTTGCAGGTTAAGACACTCTTGATCAACAGAGTATGAAGACGACCGGGATAGGTGGGTGGGAAGAAAGCCTTCCATGTTGATTGGGGATGACCCGTAGAGTTCAGGGGGAGTGCTGCCTTCCAGACATTGTTGGGCTACAACTCCCATCCGCCACAGCCAGCATGGTCAGTGACCAGCAACTGGGAGTTGTAGTCCAGCAAGAAGGGAATCATGTTGGCCTCTTCGTGGCAACTGGATCACAAGACGTTGCCCATAATTATGTTCTGAGGGGATCCCATTTTAGGAAAATAATGAGGTCACCATTGAATGACCTAAATCTATCACCTAGCTGTCTATAGCTATAGTGCAAAGGATTAACTGAAAGGTCCCAATAAAACTGAGTGAGCTGCTGCAATAAAATAATTTAACAATGAAATGTCAAATGCAATATGCAAGCAAAATATCCTCCCCTCCCCAATAAATTACTTTCCATTTCCAGAAAAGCTCCTCTTTGAGACCTCAAGCAAAATGTGTGCTTAGTTAAGTTCAGGGGTGTGATAAAATGACGAAAGCGAGCTTATTAAATGAACCTGCTCCTTGGTATTTTTAAACCTCTTGCAGTAAAAGCTGAGGACAAAGGCAAAGCACAGCATACATTGGTTTGTACTGTACTCCTACTCGTAAGAAAATGATGAAAGTCCTCCATCTTATTTCAATGGTTCACATTCTGTTTTTTTCTGCTAGGAGCTAGGATGAACAAAGGAGATCGGTTGCCCTGATCCCTCACATATTGGGTTCCATCTTGACACACACAGGCAGAGAGTTTCTGAACAAGGGATTCTTAAACATTGCAAAATTGATAACAATGATTTCGTTTGCAAGTGGAAGGTGCCTCTCAAACACTGAAGAGAATGTTAATGGGAGAAGGACTTTGATACAAAAGATGGTGCAGATTTAGGCCCCATCTGCACTATTCATTTAAAAGTGCCATGCCACATTCTGATTCAGGAAGAAACCTTTTCCCAGCGTCCTCATGGTCTTTCTCCAAAAGACTTAGGGTGAAGTGCAGGTGAATGGGATGGAGACATTGCGGAAGCCGAGAAGCAGCCACAATACAGCTGGGACTAACGAACCAAGTTTTTAATTATCTTTAGTGTAAGTAGTCAAGAGGGATGTGGGTGGCGCTGTGGTCTAAACCACAGGGCCTAGGGCTTGCCGATCAGAAGGTCGGGGGTTCGAATCCCTACGACGGGGTGAGCTCCCGTTGCTCAGTCCTAGCGCCTTCCCACATAGCGGTTCGAAAGCACGTCAAAGTGCAAGTAGATAAATAGGTACCGCTCCAGCAGGAAGGTGTTTCCGTGCACTGCTCTGGTTCGCCAGAAGCAGATTAGTCATGCTGGCCACATGACCCAAAAAGCTGTCTGCGGACAAACGCTGGCTCCCTTGGCCAGTAAAGCGAGATGAGCGCCGCAACCCCAGAGTCGTCCACGACTGGACTTAACAGTTAGGGGTCCTTTTTACCTTTAAATAGTCAAGAAGGCAGTTTCTGCATTTTCTGTTGAGGGAAATGTGGGCAGATGAGGCTCACCAACCTGGGAATGTGACCCATCTAGTGAAGGAAAACTCTGATCCTAAATCTCCACTTCCTTGTGGCCATACTTATTCAAGAGAAAATATATTCAGGAGTAAAGGCGAAGGACTAAACGCTACACAAATCCAGAGGGCAGCCCCATGACAGTTGGATGGCACCTCGTACGCCTCCTTCCTGCAACTCCTGCAGCCAAGCTGGTGCCAAATATATTACTATCACCTGTGTGGAGCCTCAATCATTAGACAAGTTTCAACAGCCAACACATGGTGTCAGAAGTGGGGTTGTTCTACACAGACCAATACCAACAAAAAATAAAGTGCAGCAGAACAAGAAATGGAAATGGAAATACTGCAAAGAATTGAGAGCAGTGAAGGGAGCTGTACAAAACCCTTTTATTAAACCAATTAATTGGCCACTATGGTTCAGACCTTTAATTTAATAGTTAAAATCCAACCAACCAACACAGGAGCCAATATGTGAAATAAGCTAGTATACATGGCTTGTTTTCAGTTCTGATTTTCAGCAAGCTTTTTTTATGCTCTAGGTTGCCAGTGTATGTGTGTGCCAGCATGGAAATTTAATTTGAATTGCCTCCTTTGAGCATCACCTCCCAATTTGCTCAGGAGGACATGAAAAGACGGCCTTCTACCATCAAACTGAATAAAACTGTAGACATAAAAGTAGCCAGCAGCTTGGATGTAGCAGTTTATTAGTTAAACTGGGTAATCAGATTTGAAAAGAGACTATAATTGAGATCAAGGAGTGGAAATGTGCTGCATTAGGTTGTTATGGTAACTGGGGGTGTGCATGGAGATGGAGCCTTAAAGAGCCTTAAAGAGAGAAGGCTCTGGGAAATGCTAAGTTCACAGTGTGATGAAGTTACCCAGGGGGAAAAGGCAGACACCACAGAAGATTTGCACCATCTCATTTGGAATACCTAGGGAGCCTCTGCAATCAGGTGTCCCCCATTTAAGTATGTCTCTGGCTTTGTGTTGGTCTTGTCTTTGGGGACAAGATCCAGGAAGAGGGATGGTGGATATGGTAGTGTATCTCAAGACCTTGCAGTATGATATATAATAATATTATAGCACACTTTTTTTATCTCAATGTCTTGGGACTCGGGTAACTGAAGGGCCAACTTCTACAACACAACTTTAAAAACAACGGTTCCCAAGAATGGCCTTTCAGTAGTATGATACTGCTTTAAATGTATAATGTAGATGAGTCATAGAATCATAGAGTTGGAAGAGACCACAAGGGCCATCCAGTCCAACCCCCTGCCAAGCAGGAAACACCATAGAGAGAAAACATTCCTGCTGGCTTTTGCCACATCAGTGGTCAGTATGTGGGTCCTTACAGGTAGCATCTGAGTGTGACTCTCAACATTAAATAAATAAATAAAAACAACCCCAACAGTAGATGGTTGTAAACCCAGATTTGCTACCGACTATAGATTTGACTGGTGTGCTGACCATACCAAATTCCATTTTCTGTTCAATGCACTTCTACGGATTTTGCAAATGTGAATTTGTTGCAACCACACTTCATGCATTCAGATACAATACATCTTCAATGCACACCTTAAAATGTAATGCTTTATTCTTTAAATCTATGGCCTTTTAAATTGTTGTTGGCGGCGGCGGGGGGGGGGTAATAACTCTGTGGTTTTATGTTGTAAACCACCCAGTGATCTTTGGATGAAGGGTGGTGTAGAGATTTAATAAATATAATATTTATGTTATTAATGATATGTTGTTGTTTAGTCGTTTAGTCGTGTCTGACTCTTTGTGACCCCATGGACCATAGCACGCCAGGCACTCCTGTCTTCCACTGCCTCCCGCAGTTTGGTCAAACTCATATTCGTAGCTTTGAGAACACTGTCCAACCATCTCATCCTCTGTCGTCCCCTTCTCCTAGTGCCCTCCATCTTTCCCAACATCAGGGTCTTTTCCAGGGAGTCTTCTCTTCTCATGAGGTGGCCAAAGTATTGGAGCCTCAATTTCAGGACCTGTCCTTCCAGTGAGCACTCAGGGCTGATTTCCTTCAGAATGGATAGGTTTGATCTTCTTGCAGTCCATGGGACTCTCAAGAGTCTCCTCCAGCACCATAATTCAAAAGCATCAATTCTTCGGCGATCAGCCTTCTTTATGGTCCAGCTCTCACTTCCATACATCACTACTGGGAAAACCATAGCTTTAACTATACGGATCTTTGTTGGCAAGGTGATGTCTCTGCTTTTTAAGATGCTGTCTAGGTTTGTCATTGCTTTTCTCCCAAGAAGCAGGCGTCTTTTAATTTCGTGACTGCTGTCACCATCTGCAGTGATCAAGGAGCCCAAGAAAGTAAAATCTCTCACTGCCTCCATTTCTTCCCCTTCTATTTGCCAGGAGGTGATGGGACCAGTTTTTTTGATGTTGAGCTTCAGACCATATTTTGCGCTCTCATCTTTCACCCTCATTAAAAGGTTCTTTAATTCCTCCTTACTTTCTGCCATCAAGGGTGTGTCATCTGCATATCTGAGGTTGTTGATATTTCTTCTGGCAATCTTAATTCCGGTTTGGGATTCATCTAATCCAGCCTTTCACATGATGAATTTTGCATATAAGTTAAATAAGCAGGGAGACAATATCCAACCTTGTCGTACTCTCCCAATTTTGAACCAATCAGTTGTTCCATATCCAGTTCTAACTGTAGCTTCTTGTCCCACATAGAGATTTCTCAGGAGACAGATGAGGTGATCAGGCACTCCCATTTCTTTAAGAACTTGCCATAGGTGAACTCCATGGACAAAGACAACAGGCATATTAATGATATACATTTTATTAAATGAAATTTTTAAAAAATGAATGAAATATCAAAATAAATTCTTGCTCCAGGCTGCAATTTCATTGTAGAACACATCTTTAAGCTTTCCTTTTTGGAAGTAATAAAATATTGCTAAAGCAGCTCATTCCATGGCATTTTTTTCATAAATGAAAGTAACAGTTACAATACATATTAGGCATGGAAACTGTAACACAGGTCGCACATTAAGCAGCTTGTGCTCATTGCCAGAATGATTTATAGTTTTATTTTTAATTTAGCCATCAGCTAATTTATTAGATCGGTATTAGAACAACAGAGCAGAACCAACAGGATTGATAAACAAATCAATCACAATTCTCTCTCTTCAAAAACACAGATTGGCAACAGAAATGGGTAAAAATTGTTATGCATGTATATGTTTTAATTCATTACCCCCACCTCCCCAAGAGATTTAGTGAAATTTAACCATAAATAGCTTAGAATGAAGCTTTGGTTTGTTTGTCTAAATTAACCTTGAAATCCATATTTCAACCCACTCATCTGTAGCCACCAAAACGGATATTTATTGCTGAAACCAGATGTTTGATCCAGTGGTCAGTTATAACGTCTGGACTTCCTGGTCTTGCAAAGGGGACTCTTGAGATGGCAATGTATAGATTGTAAATTTAAAATAAATTTGGCAAGTATGGCAAACTGCATTTTGGGGAGGGCCCCCATTCTGCGGAGTAGGCCCCCAGACTTCTGCCCCCCACAACTTGTGCCCTGATGACACCTCTGATTTGGTGGCAAGAAAGGAACAGGAAAAACAGGCTGCCCCTTCTACGCTTCAAAGTTGGCAAGGTTTTTATGAATAATTTGCACAAAGGTCACAGCAAATGGTGTGTGTGCTTAAGCTTTCCCCAGATGGACATGTCAGTTGGGGGAAATGGTAGACAGAAGAATGGATAAGTGCTCACCTCCTCTAATTTCACATGAAGTCTATTGCACCCTTTGAAACAGGTATCATTTCCTTTTTCTGATACCGTCCCTCACAAAACACCGCCTAATGTATTTTGCCACCTGATGTCCATGCAGAGTTGTAATGTCTGAGTTGTAAAATCCTCTGCATGTTGGCTCAGATTATTTGATGTCCTAGATATGTCCCAGAAGTGTTTTGTTTTAAAATCTGAAGTGTGTGTGTGTGTGTGTGTGTGTGCTGCAATTTAAACAACCTAACGGTGGCGCTGTGGTCTAAACCACTGAGCCTAGGGCTTGCCGATTGGAAGGTCAGCGGTTCGAATCCCCGCTACGGGGTGAGTTCCCGTTGCTCAGTCCCTGCTCCTGCCAACCTAGCAGTTCGAAAGCACGTCAAAGTGCAGGTAGATTAATAGGTACCGCTCCGGTGGGACAGTAAACAGCATTTCTGTGCGCTGTTCTGGTTTCGCCAGAAGTGGCTTAGTCATGCTGGCCATATGACCCAGAAAAAACTGTCTGTGGACAAACGTTGGCTCTCTCAGCCCGTAAAGTGAGATGAGCGCAGCAACCCCGGAGTCGTTTGCGACTGGACTTAACTGTCAGGGGTCCTTTACCTTTACCTTTTTAGACTTACCTAAAAGAAATGGAATTGTTTGTTTAAAAAGGCTGTAAAATATGATATAGCAATCTGCTGTTCTAGCATCCCAGATGGGTGACCACCCATCCTGTGCTAAACAAATTCTAATGAATCCATCCAACCACCTTTCAAGGCAGTCTGTTTGGTGGTGGACTTTGGGTTTTCAAATTTCAGCGTCATCCTATGCAACCCCAAAAATCGATGCCCCACCCCACCTTTTAGCTTCCATTTTACATCATTGTTGCGGCACCCCCTGCAGTGCCCTCTCAGCTCAATGGCCAATGTGAGCAAACTGGTCACACTCCCCCAAACTCCCCTCTGTTCGGTTCCAATGTAAAACATCTCACACCACCCAGATCTTCCTCCAAATTTTGATTACCATCCCCTTTCTTTAATTCGATCCCATTGGCCTACATCCTCTTCTCCAGAGCAACTCATTTGTCAGGGGGTCTTTTTCTCCATCTCTGCCAGCCCATTATTTTTAATCGTACTGGTTTGGAGCAGACAGAGAACCCCTCACACAGCGCTTCCGCACCCCTTTCAACTATAGGGACTCCATTAGGCATTCTGCACTGCACTCATCATGTACTACCTCAGATTTAATGAGTGAATTCTGCCCCAACGGTCAATGCCCCACATGCACACCCCTAGAATCAAATCCTTTAAAATCCCCTGACATGGCTGGGAGCCATGCAATTAGTGTAACGGATGCTTGGAAGAAGGCAAGAGTGAGGGCAGAGATTAGTGGCTGGCTAAGGAAAGTAGCAAGAAGGGAGTGGATGCTTTGTTAACTGGGAAAAAATGAAATACATGAAAGTAAGTTTGTGTTGGTCCAGGGCAGGGGGAGTTTCTGCCATGCATTAGAATAGGAAAGGAAGGTTGTCTGTTGGAACTAGAATGGAAGGCAGTTTTGGACAGGCAGAAGGTCCAAAGCCAAAGGAAGGAGGTGGAAGGAAAAGGCAGTGGAAAATCTGGACCAGTTGCCATCTCAAAGCCTAATGTGTCTCACAGGATTGTACCATAGTGGGGGTAAAAGTGGAATATTAACATAATAATAAATCGAAGCAATGGATCACCAGGGACAGCTCAGTTTGGTAGAGCATGAGGCTCTTGTCAGGGCTGTGGGTTCGAGCCCCACATTGTGCAAAAGATTCCTGCTTTGCAGGGGGTTGGACTAGAAGACCCTTGTGGTCCTTTCCAACTCTACAGTTTTATGATTCTATGGTTCTATGAATTACTCATTGCAGCAACCATATTAGGAAATGTGAAGCTGCCTTGGATCAGTGCATTTGCAAGCAGACTCTACTGATATGTGCTCAGAACATATTGTACAGTACTATGAAACCCTGTGCGTTTCTGCTTAGAAGTCAATCACACAGAATTCGGTGGGACATGCTCCTAGGTAAAAGACTGTGGCCTTCAAAGATCTGCCATCTTTTGAATTCATAGCTGCTTCTGCTATCTGTCTCCTCACCACATAGTGGAAGTGAAACATAAGGCTTAGTTTGTCTGGGTAAAAAGGACCGTTGGGCAATGTTCAGGCTGAAAAGATACAGCAAGTGGAGTGAATATAGAGAATATGGTTCAGGTTCAATAGGAGGGAATCATAATTTTCTGCAGTTGTCTGAACTCTTGAGGGGTGGTGGTGGTAAGTTCTCATTGAGCCAAACTTGGCGCTAATACATTCACAGAGTGGCTTGTTTGTCTCTTTCCCATGACATCCTGCCTAGCCTTGCAATGCTGGAGCTCCTATGGAGAACAGCGTGGTTATGCTGCACTGTCGACTGCACCTCATAGGAATAGCCGAATCGGCCTGTTTCAGTTTTTCTCATTTTCTCATTTTTTTAGATTCAGTTCTCCACATTTCTGCAGCAATTTGTGAATTCTTTTTTTTTAATCCTCTTGAAAATCCACCAGCATTTTAGTTCAAGCTTCTCCCAATAAACACATTTTTGTATTCACAATAGACACATTTTTGCAAGCCTTTCCTCCTAATATAGCACTAATATAATATGCAGTTTTATGCACACTTTGCCCCAGTTCATGCATTTTTGTACACATTACTTGGTTTGAGAACTGCATTGCAAAATTCAGACCAGTGCAAATTTGAAGGAGAGCTGTGCTTCCACTTCACATATTGTTTCAGAAAGTGCATATTCACATCTCTGGGGTGCTTGAGGTTTTCTCCTTCCTCCCCTAGATTAGGATTTCCTCCCCTCACCTGTTTTTCTTTTTTAAAAATATATATTTCTACAAAACTTTGTGTTCCTCCAAGACTGCTGACACTTCTCTCTTCTGCTTTGATGATGTCATTTCGGCTACTAGACAATCCAAACTCAAAGAAAAGATTGTGTGGCCACTGAGTAGAGGGTAACTCTATGATGGTCATCACGGTTTTTAATATCCAACATGAAATTAACCTCTTTGCCTTCTTAATAGTTTCCCTCTTCTGTAGGCATAGGCAAACTCGGCCCTCCAGACATTTTGGGACTACAGCTCCCATCATCTCTGACCACTGGTCCTGTTAGCTAGGGATGATGGGAGTTGTACTCCCAAAACATCTGCTCTTCTGCCACGCTGGCTGTCATCCAGCTCTGTGATGTTTCCTCTGACCCACCAGCTCACATTCTGCCACGGAGAAGGCACAATGAAACAGAAAGTGGCTGGAGGGGAGATAATTTTGCTAGAAGGGTGCAGGTCATGCTACTCCACAACAAGTGCTGGCATCAAGCTCTGTTCCCTGCACAACACAATGCTCACTTCTGTACCTACAGCTTCTAAATGCAAGGGAGCTGATCTACACCACAAGGCAATGGGATTGTCACCTCCACGCTACCAACAAGCCCAAAATGCCTCTGTCGTTGAAAACCGCACACCATAAGATCAGGAGTAATGGGGGGAGCTTCACCAGCTGAATCTCTACTTGTCACAAAACACAGAAGCTGCTGTATAAAAAAAGGGGTGTGCAGGTTTTTTGTATTAAATTGCTTTTATGTTTAATCAATTCATGATCTCTGAAGGTGATGTGTAGCCATGGTAAGATTAAAGTCAGATTAAAATAATTAAAAATAAAAATACAATAATGAAACACGACCACCAAAATCTCAGCATAGCATAGCAGCCGAAGAATCAATTTCGTTTGCCATGTTCATACACCACCCCCACAGGTAGTGAACAATTTTTAAAATGTGCATGAGTCAGGGGCTGGACCTGACTCAATAGGAGTCAATAGCATCAATAGGAGTATAGCATCTAGATCAAGGGAAGTAATAGTACCACTGTATTCTGCTCTGGTCAGACCTCACTTGGAGTACTGTGTCCAGTTCTGGGCACCACAGTTCAAGAAGGATACTGACAAGCTGGAACGTGTCCAGAAGAGGGCAACCCAAATGGTCAAAGGCCTGGAAACAATACCTTATGAGGAACGGCTTAGGGAGCTGGGTATGTTTAGCCTGGAGAAGAGAAGGTTAAGGGGTGATATGATAGCCATATTCAAATATATAAAAGGATGTCATATAGAGGAGGGAGAAAGGTTGTTTTCTGCTGCTCCAGAAAAGCGGACACGGAGCAATGGATTCAAACTACAAGAAAGAAGATTCCATTTAAACATTAGGAAGAACTTCCTGACAGTAAGAGCTGTTTGACAGTGGAATTTGCTACCAAGGAGTGTGGTGGAGTCTCCTTCTTTGGAGGTCTTTAAGCAGAGGCTTGACAGCCATATGTCAATAATGCTTTGATGGTGTTTCCTGCTTGGCAGGGGGTTGGACTGGATGGCCCTTGTGGTCTCTTCCAACTCTATGATTCTATGATTCTATGGACTAAGGAGGAAAGGTGGGAGCCGTCCCCCCTTCTCCTGAACCTTCTGAAGGGCAGGAGGACAGTATTGAATTAGAACAGTGGTTTGCAGAGGGGCATAGTTTGGAGGGGGGAAAGCTGGGAAATACTGGGTGAGGAACAGCTAGAAAAGGAAACACCAGGAGAGAGACAGCTGGCAGATTCAGTGTCCTTGGATAGCATTCTTGACCCCCACCCTTCACCTAGGACTAGACGGGCTCTGAGAGTGATAGAACAGACAGCGCAGAGGCAACAAGCTCAGATTACCCGACGTAGCAGTGACGTCAATTAATGGGGACAAAGAGGGTTAACCTTTACTGGGAGCAACACCGTTTTTAGAGAGATATGCATTCCTTTGTCCCTTGCTGTGATTATTAAAGAAACTATCTGGTAAGAATGCTCTTTTCATTTGATTGACTTAATTACTGCCACAGGGGAAGGGATTCAATTCCCCGAAGTTTAATGGAAGCAAAAAGAGAATGTGCCCACTATGGAGAAAAATCCACAATGTGGGCACCATGCCAGAAAAAATCCAATATTCAGAAAGCAAAGGTGCCAAGAGTAGAGTTGTACTAGATGACCTGGGTACTACTGGTGTCACGGAAGTTCATAGTTTCCTATAAATCTCAGCATCTTGCATTCCAATATGAGTCAGAGAAAAGTTTCTCCCAGCCTTCTTTCCATTTACTTGACTGACAGAAGCAAAAACTGAGGATCCATACAAAGATCTCGTGTGCCATAGGAAAATTGCAGGTGCCATAGGTGCGGGATGTAAAACTGCAGTCAAGTACAACATTCCTACAGTGGACATGTTAGGGGATGTTTTGTGCTACTCAGGAGAAGACTTCCTGTTTCCTCCTGAGCTGGGACAGACTTCCACTACATGTGACTTGAAGAGGGTCTGGTCTGTTGTATTTGTTGGAACAATGGGATGGAAAGCCAGCTGGCTTGGCCCCAGCCGGAGTGTCTCCCTTCTCAGCCTTGCTGCTGCGGAGATCCATCGGTCATCCACCTCTGACATGCATCCGCAACTCACGCTGCTGTGTGTGCATGAGCACACATTACTCAGCAGAGTAAACACACAACAGATCAGGCTCGAGGCGGGGATACCAAACAACGTTTATTGTACATAAATCAAGACAAAGAAAACATGACTTCTCTCCTTGTCGTTCTTCTCGGAGGGAGAGAAAAACAAAAGCAATACAGAGTGGATGTTCCGCTCACGGGACTCCAGCAATCTGTGCTGGAATGTAAACAGACATGTGACATGTAACAATCCCACATATCTGCAGCAAGGGTGGAATGGAATTCCCAACAGTACTAGCATGGGGGAGCACACGGCCTCCATGTTCCGATCAGTGTGTGTTCTCCATTTTGTATGTTGCTGTGTGTTTGGAGAAGTGACTACTTAGTCGCAGTCACTTGGGACTAACTTCTTTATGGAATAGTTCCAGTTGTTATGTAAGCTAAGCCTGCCTTCAGGGATATGTCTGTGAACCTGAATGAATCTGTGAGTAAATTACTTTTATATTAAAATTAATCAGATTCTTGTGTTTATTCTTTTTAAGAGGAATTAGAAGGGAATTTACTGGGGAGGAATCTTTAATAGTAAGACTCTGGTGAGTCAGCAACAAGCTGATCGCAGCATAATTTAAAAAGGGGGATGTTTGGAACTCTGCTAGAATATGGAACTTACTAGCACAAGTTAGGAAGGATATCATTAAATAATATATCCTCTCCTGCCTCCTTAATCATCCCCACAATAAGAACATTTGATTTCCCATGGTGTCTTATGTCTAAGACACGGGTGTGGTTTTTTAAAAGAAGAAGAAAAAGAAGACGTGGTGGTTTTGATGTTGACTAGTGTAGCAGTACTGGGGACAGAATAGTTGGTTAATCACTTTCCCGTGTGTCATTTTCCTAATTTAAATACCCCACCCATCCAAAGCTTCTATTAGCTCTGCTGGGGTGGGGAACTTGTATGATAATACAAGTATCTATTATTCCTACCCCTTCTACCCTCCTCAAAAAAAAAACAAAAAAAAACTGGGCTAATAGCAGTTTCAGTAAGAAATCTGGGTTGGAAAAACAGTGCCGGCAGGAAGGAAGCACCACCTTCTCAAGCAACAATGTTCTGTTCAAAATTGGAACTCGTTGCAGCTGCTTTTGAGTTAAAAGGGGTTGAGAGCCCAATCACGGATCTGCTATACCAGATTTGTTCTGGTCCTTAATCACATCATCCTGGCGGCCCAAGAAGGCTTATTTATGGAGGGACTGTAAGGTCGGGTGGGGAGAGTTAACATATTTTAGCTACAATCCTATGTAATCAAGGTTAGGATTTCAGCCTTTGACCTTTATTTCTCTGGTATTTTGCTGGTCCTTAAAATCCATTAAGGTAGTTTACTACATCACAGCTTTAAAAGAATCAATACTCACTTTAAAGGAGTCAATTTTAAAGTGTCCCTGGAGAACCTTTCCATTCACTTGAAGTATCTTCACTGTTGTTCCAAGAAACTCTAGGGTGTATCTCTCAATCATAGTCTCCAAAATGAAAAGATCTATTTATGAAATTTCCCTGTCTGTATTTTCAGACCTGTTGTGTGTGAGAGGGGGTGTTGCTTTGAGAATTTCCTGTGGGAAAAATAAGATGAACAACCTGACTAGTCAGATTGACCTTTATTATTGTTTGCATAAACTGAAATAAACTGACCTTTATTATTGTTGCATAAACTGAAAATGGAACTATTTGGGGTATTTTAATTTTGTTAAAACATTATGGGGATTTCAAGGGAATCCAAAATAAGGGGTGTTCCATATAACACTTCTGCTGCCACCATATTTCACCAAAAGTCAAACATCAAGCAAATTTGAAGGTTTCTTCTCAGGTGAAACACCTGAGGAATTTAAAAGGAAGCTACAAGCTTGACGATAAGATGAGCAAATGTTCTCATGGTCCACAGTTTCAAAATCTGCATCTAGACATATAAATTAGCAGATGCACATTTTATACAAATCCGTATCTTATTTTATCCTCCGCTTTTAGTGATGCAAAGAAGCCACCCTAGATCTGATGAACTTTAAGAGGAAACAAAAAAACAAAACAAAAAAAACACCCTCTCATAAGACTATTGGAATATCTCCAGGGTGGAATTATAGGTTGTCTCTATTTCAGCCTATTTCAGCTAAAACAGATGGCTTGTTCATGTGTTATACTGAATGCAGGCACAATCATTCTCTTCATATGTTTGTGTGAAAGAGTGTACACTTGTTGATGTGTACATCTCAGCTATTGTGCACAAACTGTACATTCGTTACATGAGAATAACTGTATGAGCATCCATTTCAGCTATTGGTGTACATAAGTTCACACACCCATTGAACACAATGTGTAAACACCCTTAAAGTCTCCCTGAACTTCTCTTCTCTCTTCCCAGCTGCTTCTGCTGTCATGGTCTGGGAAAGACTCCTAAGGCTGGAAAAAAAGCCATTGCCTGATGGCCAGCACAAAGCCTCTCTCCCTTCGCACTTCTTCCTCTGAAAACAGCTCTCTTATGAAGACTCCTAGGGCTGGATGGTGAGGCAAGTCAGGTGGAAAAAGCCATTGCCTAGTGGCCAGCACAAAGTCTCTGCTGCAGTAACTGGCAGCAGCTCCCAAGGGTTTAAAATTGGACTCTCTGAGCCCTTTCTGGTGATGCTAAGGGGCTTCCTATGTCACTGTCATTCTGAGCACCAGCAGCACTCATTTTAGAAACCAGGAACTGTTATGTTCTGCTACATGACTATTCTCTTCATTTGGATGGGTATATGGGGGGAGGTGAGTATTAACCAGCAAAACGACAAGAGGTTTGTCTGGTGCTTTATCCTTAGCACATCACTCACAGTATAAAGTCTGTCTCCCTGACATGCTTTCCTTATGTACTTGCAAGGCTGTCATTATTTCGAAAGGGCTGGACTGACTCCATGAAAATGATTAACGTAAATCACAGAGCAACATCCCGGCTGGGGTGAGCAGGGTGAGCTTCAATGACATCAACGATCTAATTTTATCTAGTGCATCATGGGGGAACCGATTCAATATTTTACAATGCAGGATCAAGGTGGGGGTGACTTGATTTATATCATCAAGCAAGTTGGCTTGGGAATCAATAATGGGCAGAGCAGTCCTACGCTCCAATTATCCCAGAATGCCAGGGAGGTCCTCCAGGAGGTGAAGGGAAATATATTGAAAATCAGAAAGCAGCATAAAAATAGTAGGCATGCCATCAGCGTCCTGGAAACATGGGCAAGTCTATCCAAGGTGGGCTACTGCTGTCAACAGCCCATGGGTCTCGCACACTTGGAGGTCAATACCTTACATAATACCATAGCTGCCAAGTACCCCGTTTTCCCTGGGAAACCCCCGTTTTTACTTACCTTTTCCCGGTGGTCCCCCGTATCACTTCGGCTCCCGTTTTTCTCTGTTATTTTCACCTGCCGGCGGCCATTTTTTTCTTATTTGCCCTTCTATGGGCACCAAAAATGGCTGCTGCCAGCTTCAAAAGTCACATCTACGCATGTCTGGAAGTGCATAGACGCGACTTCCGGTGTCGGCGGCGGCCATTTTTGGTGCCCATAGATGGGCGGAGCGACACCAGAAGTTGCGCCGACGCACTTCCTGACATGTGTCGAAGCGACTTTTGAAGCCGGCGGCGGCCATTTTTGGTGCCCATAGAAGGGCAAAGCGATACCGGAAGTTATGTCGACACAACTTCCGGTGTCACACGGCTGCCGGTCCCGGATTCTGCAGTCCGGGACTTGGAAGGTAAGCATAATACATAGGGATGGATATACTCCAGTTTCTATCTAACTTGAAATCTGCTGTCTGGAGGTGCCTCACACAGAGCTTAAATCCGAAGCTAAAGCAAAATAGCTCTAAACTCTTCAGTCCTATTTGTGGGAGGGCAACAAGGGTCCTCTTTCAGGGATTCTTTGTGTGGTGGTGGGGATTTGCAAAGAGGGGTGTTTGGTTGCATAAAAAGGGCTGGCCAAAGAATTGTTGCTGCCCACCACCCCGGAAAAGAGACAAGGCCTGCAACTTTATTTTGGCACCTGAAGCAAAAAAAAACAAAAAAACCCCACATGTGCCTCTCCCCCTTCCCTGATAGTAAAAATGCAACCATCATAAGCTGGACCTGAATTATCTGCCTTTTCATGCTTCTCTTGGAGGGCTTGTTGGCTAATGTGACCATCTTCCTTGGAAACTATGATGAGAAAATAACTGGAGACTCCTTCTGGAAGTGGGGAGAGTATAAACACAAATAATGCAGAATGCTATAAGTCACCTCTCCTGTAATATCCTTGAGGGGGGTTAGGGGTAGGGGTAGTAGTAGTAGTAGTAGTAGTAATAATAATAATGATAATAATGATAATAATTTATTATTTATACCCCGCCCATCTGGCCGGGTCTCCCCAGCCACTCTGGGCGGCTTCCAACAGAAAAATAAAACACAATAATCTATTAAACATTAAAAGCCTCCCTGAACAGGGCTGTAGTACACCACACGATGTGCTGATGTCATGTACACACATTACATGCTGTGCAGGCACATTGCACGCCATGCTGATGTCAGTCATGCATGTTGTGCAACATGCTGAAATGTCCCTCCTTGCACCTATCAAATTAATTTCAAATAAACAAGTGGGCCTGCTCCCTTGGTCTTTTCTGCCTTCCCTTCTGGGGTTTTTCTTGCAAATCTTTATTTAATGCATACCTTTAAGCCTAGAATCAGAGGCGCTGGAAACTTGTGTTTTTGCAAAATGAAAGCTGAGCTGAGCTGAGGCTAGAAACTCTGCTGAGTACCAATGTTCATTTTTCTGTGCCTGCACACAGAATCACAGATAGTCACACTCTTCATACTTTATACTCCTAATCCCATTCATCTATCCACCAAAAACACCGAACTCTTTCACATTAGGGATATTTGAAATTCAAACCAGGTTTCTGAAAACCAATTTAGAAGCCCAAGTGGGACCTCCCACAACTCCTGGCGTGTGAATAAAATCAGGCTGAGAAGCATCACTTTCATTTCTTCAAAACTATCAATTTCCCCGGACAGCTTTAAACGTAGAGCCAGCTTTCTGTTCTGTCTGTCCATAGTCTACTGGTCTGGAACAGAGCAGGCTATGTGGAAATCATGAAGGCTCCCTCTGGCATCACAAGAAGCTGCAATAACTCTGTTGTCAGACTGTATGTGCAGCGTGTGGGCATGATGTGCAGGAGAGCAAAAAAGGAGTGGGTCCATTCAGGCAAGAGAACCACAAGGACCAAAACGTCACTATTTTCAAGTGGAAGGTAAGAATCGGGGCCAACTAATGCCTTAAGCCCATGATAGCCACTGAGGCGCCCTCTGAAACCATTGGACTACAATTCCCACCATCCCTGCTCATTGGCCATGCTGCCTGGGACTGATGGGAGTTTGAGTTCAGCAGCATCTTCAGCTGTGAAATAAATAAAAAAAACAAAGGAGAGAAACAGCAAAGGGAACGGAAGCAACAATAGAAATAAAGGGAAAAGAGGAAGAGAGAAGAATAAAATAAAGAAAACAACAGAAAAAGGAACGTTACCAAAAAGATTCAAAAAAAGAACTCCTGGTTTTTCATCTGCCAATTACATAAAAAAAGAAAATAGGGTTATTTAAAACCTTCTGTCCATGTGAACATCCATCTTCTCCACTTTCTGTTAGACAATATTTAAGTCAGGGTGCCTCAGAATCATTCATTTCTTTTTCCTATTAAAATTCCAAGATAATTGTTATTATTAATAATAAACTTTAACCATATTTTTTCTTTTTTCTTTTACTTCTATTAATTCCCACCCACCATTACTCCGCACTGAATAAGACTAAATTCTTCTGTCTGTGTCGATACTAAAGTCTCTCCACTATGATCACACTTTGGGTCCATATTCCATTTTTGTTTCTGTTATGGGGGAAAGCTATTGCCAGTATTGGAAGCCCAGTCTTATCCCCAGCTCTGAGAATGACCATTCCTGTGGATCTCAAGGAAAAGGACTTTTCTTAAAGTTCTCATCAAACTCGAAGAAAGGGAAGCAGACTGGCTGGGTTGTTTGTCGTTTGTGATCTGCTTTGCTTTTAACTTTGGAACAATAGCCTGGATTTTTTAAAGAAAGGTCATATGTTGAGCCCGGTTGCCAACAATTTTTGAAAGAAGTTGGATTTTCTTTTGGTCATAATCAACAGTATACAGTATTCACATATTCACATAAAAACCTAATAAGTCTGATCCACGGTCCATTTGGTTCAGTATTGTCTGTGGCAGCAGTTCTACGGGATATCAGACAAGGGTCTCCAATCCTGCCTGGAGATTGAACCAGGCAGATTGAACCAGGCAGAATCAGGGATCGAACCACAGACCTTCTGCATGCAAAGCTGCTGCTCTGCCATTGAGCTAGGGCCCTTGTGCACTCAAAAGCAAGGTTGTTGAGTTTAGCCCCAGCTTAGCATTTTGCTCGCTGCTGCGAGATGAGACAACAGAGCACATGCATGACCTCCCTCAGCCAGCAGCCACCCACCCTCACAGCTGTGAGAGAAGTGTGGTGCTGACGGAAGAACGTGGCCACCTCAGAATGGCAGCTGGAGGTTGCTCTCCAACCCACTTGCCTGTGACGCTTCTTATTTTACAGCAGAACTCAGCACATCCTATTGTTGAGTGCCAGCTTCAGGAGCAAAGACAAAGCTCTTCCTATGAGCTCTGCATCTATCAGAAAGTTTTTGGTATTCACACTGCTGCTATGGAGTCCACTAGGATTCTCCCCCCCCCCCAACCAGCTTCAGGTTCCCCCCCCCCCATAGCTCTTCTCATGGACCAGAATTTTTGAAATGGAAAGTTGGCATCCCTAGGAAGCTGGCACTGTGGAAAGTCAGACTATTGGTCCGTCTAGTTCAGGGTCATCTATACTGAGTTCTTGAGATAACCAACACGGGGCTTCCTAGCTGTTGTTTGACTACAACTCCCATCAACCCCAGCCAACATAGCCAATGGCCAAGGATGATGGGAACTGGAGTGCAGCAACAGCTATGTTGGCTACCGCTGGTCTACACTGGTTGCAAGCTTGATTTCATATTAGAATCTTTCTTGGAGATGCTAGGGATTGAACTGGGGACCTTATCTATGTGCTATGCCACTTTACTGCATGCTGTTGTGTAGATATGCTCCTGGTGTGCAGGAAATATTAATAGTGTGTACATCCATTCATGCACATATTTGCAGGGCTCGCCCAGCACATTTGCCATGTACATAGTTTTGAATGGCTTTAACAGCACTTCACATTGTTTCATATGTTTGAATATTTCATCTACTGTTTTATGCAGAAGTTACAAGCTTAGCTTGGACAAGGGGTACTGCAAGCACTTATCTACATCTAAATCCTATAATCTATATGCGCAATCTGGATTTCTCTATTGTACTATGCTAAGGAGTATGCTTCTCCTCCCCTGGGGGAAGAACGCCGAAAAACCAGTAAAGTAAATTGTTCTCTCAGTTCCCTAGAGATCTTGTTAGTTGAGAATAGAATTCAGCAAAAAAAGAAGAAGCAAATCGGCTTTCTGGTGGCATTTAGGGTTTTCAGTTAGGTAATTGTTTAAAAAAGGAGGGAGTGGTATGGCAGAGTTGGTCGAAGTAAGGTTGCAATCCTGTGCATACTTGCTTGGGTGTAAACCCCATTGATCTTAATAGAACCAACTTCTGAATAGACATGCAGAGGCTTGGATTATCCATCCCTTATGCCTCAGTCACACGGATTCTTAAAGAGTTACTGGGAATTAAGGGTCACTGATTTCAGAAAGAGTTCTAACTTTTTGTAGGTCTCTTTTCTTGCCCTTGTGCTGGCCAGCCACTGCTGCACAGCCTGGTGCCTTGAGATATAATTCCTGTCAGCTTCAGCAAACACTCTACACACTTAAGCTCCACAGCCACTGACATTCAGAGACACCTTGTCTCCAACAGTGGAGGTAGAACATAGTCATCTTGTCTAGCAGCCAAGGATAGGCTTTCCCTCCCTGGATTTGCCTAAACCCCTTTTAAAGACATCCACAGGGGTGACCATCAGTACCCCTTGTGACAGTGAGTTGCAAGGTCTTCACTATGTGCTGTGTGAAGAAATGCTCCTTTCTGCCTGCCCTGAATCTCTCACTATTCAGCTTCTTTGCATGACTTTTGGTATTACAAGAAAGGGAGGGGGGGAACATTGTTGGCTTTCTCTACACCACCTTACACATTTCTATCCCATTCCCCCTTATCTCCACCCCTCAACTAAAAAGCCTCTGATGTTTCAACCCTCCTGCGCCAGAGAGTTCTTCCAGCCCAACGATCACTTCCTGAAACTTTTCCAGCTCTACGGCATCCTCTTTGAGATGTGGCAACCAGAACTGTACACAGGATTCCAAGTGTGGTCATACCACGTATGGTGATGGCTACTGAGACTTTACAAAAGGGACACATTCACAGAGGATGGATGGGCATTTCAACAGCTACTGGCCGTGATAAGGAATCAGGTGTTCAAAGGCAGCACACCTCTTATGAACTGGGCGCTGGGTTAGCAGAGGCTTGGCTGTTGTCATCAGGACTTGCTTCTGGTCTCTTTGGGGGCACCTGCAGGGCTGCAGAAGGAAGCGGGATGTTGGAAAAAATGGACATTTGGACCTCTTTTTATGTTCATGGAGAACAATAGCACTAGACAGAAAGGTAAGTGGCAGCTAGAACCTGCATGCTGTAACCTGTAAGCAGATGCCACATGCAGCAATGACACTGGAGAAGGGTAGACCTCAGGCACATCCTTTATGTAGAAAAGGTCCCCGGTCCAATTACTGGCATTTCCAAGTTAGGCTGGGGAAAACCCTTGACTAAAACCTGGAGATCATTGTAGATCAGGGGTATGGAACAAATTCATGGAAGATAAGACTATCAGTGGCTACTTAACTTGATGGTTATGTTCTGCCTCCACAGTGAGAGACAACATGCTTCTGAATACTTGTTAAGAACAGCATCCTGTGGTCATCCTGTGGTCACCCAGTGGTCACCCAGACATCTATGGGAGCCCTCAAGTAGAGGGTTGAACACTAGAGCACTCTCCCCTCCGGTGGAGAGGCCACTGATAGCCTCTTTGTGCTTCTTGAAATTTCAGGTGCTGCTTGTGGGCTTTCCATTTGCATCTGGTTGGCTGCTGTAGGCCACTGGCCTGATCCAGCAGGCTCTTCTTACAGCCAGTGGCCCCTTTGGATGTTATTGGATTCCAACCCTGATTAGCCCCAGCCAGCACAGTCAATGGTCATTTGGGGGTGTAGTCCAGCAACCTCTAGAGAGCTGCTGGTTCTCCATACCTATTGGAGATGATGCTGAATTTGATGGACAAAATCATGATTTGTAGTAAGGCAGCTTCCTATGTCAAACCAGGTGGGAGGACTGCCTATTTTAGTTGCATTTAAATAAATTTCCATGGCCCGAATCTTGTATGGTTTTTTTTATAAAAGAGAACCATCTCCCACGAGTTAAGGATGCTATCTGGAAGTACCAGGCACTGGGCAGACTAGCTATAATTAAAGTCTAGGCATTCAACCTTTCTGAAGACATGAGGTTTTGTGAGCACTGAACTTTAAATAAAATGTAAATTAAGCTGAATTGTGGAGATATGTTCTTCTCCCTTTCCCACATCTCATACTCCAGAATGGAAATTGCAGTTTAAAACTGTTCAAGAAAAGCAAGTATGCTTTACCAATAACAGTGTGATCCTAGGAACATCTAATCAGAAATAGGTACCACAGAGTTCAGTGGTGTGACTTACTCCCAGGTCAGTGTGTATAGTTTCCAAACCATCTTCAGAGGCAGCCCCACATATAACGCACTGCAGTAATCTAACCTAGAAGTCAGGGGAAATTACTCTGCAAAATGTGTACACTGGGCAAAATTGCAGAGCAAGATGTGTAAGGCGAAATTCATACCAAAATATTGATGAATTACCATTAGGACTCTTTTTTTAAAAAAAAAGTAAATCACAAACTGATGTGGAAATGTCAAGAACTGAACTTAAACATTGGAAAAATGAGAAACCAATAAAAACTAAAAGTAACAAATTCACCAATTCCTACCCTTTTGTCTAATAACTACCAACAAAAATTACAGTTCTTATTCTTTCTCTTCCCAGAATGTTAGAGAGACATAAATCTTCCCTGCCTGAGAGCCAGATGAAACACATTTATGTAAGACAATTGCTTTAAAAACACACACAGAGGGCTACAGGAGGTGGTTATATAAAGCTTGAAAGATTAGTTGCTGTGCTCTACCGGATGACTTTGTTATCGGGAAGAGAACTTGCTTTGCTTAAAAAACGGAAGACAGAAGGAACATAGAGAAGGAACCATAGAAAACTTTGCTGAGTTCTTTGGAAAAAGAGTTAAACTTTGTGTGATGTAGAAAAGAGCATGACTGCTTGCTTGCAATGTGAAGAATTATAATCAAACAACAGAGGAAGTTAAAGAATGTGAGTGGTATTTTGCACAAGCAGAACAAATTCCACTTACACTATGGGACTTCCCTTTCTCTCCAGACACCCCATGCTATCCCACAACCTGCTCCAGAAGGTCAAGAAAAAATAGAACAGATTTTTTTGGGGGGGCAAGGGAGGAGAAGGGGGAACAGATCTGTTTTTGCAATTATTCCGTTATAATAATAATAATTTATTATTTATACCCCGCCCATCTGGCTGGGCTTCCCCTGCCACTCTGGGCGGCTTCCAACAAACATTAAAATACATCAAATATCACAGATTAAAAACTTCCCTAAACAGGGCTGCCTTTAGGTATTTTCTAAATGTCAGGTAGTTGTTTATCTCTCTGACCTCTGATGGGAGGGCGTTCCACAGGGCAGGTGCCACTACTGAGAAGGCCCTCTGCCTGGTTCCCTGTAGCTTTGCTTCTCGCAGTGAGGGAACCACCAGAAGGCCCTCGGCACTGGACCTCAGTGTCCGGGCAGAATGATGGGAGTGGAGACGCTCCTTCAGGTATACTGGACCGAGGCCGTTTAGGGCTTTAAAGGTCAGCACCAACACTTTGAATTGTGCTCGGAAACGTACTGGGAGCCAATGTAGGTCTTTCAAGACCAGTGTTATGTGGTCTCGGCGGCCGCTCCCAGTCACCAGTCTAGCTGCCGCATTCTGGATTAGTTGTTGTTTCTGGGTCACCTTCAAAGGTAGCCCCACATAGAGCCATAGCTGCCAAGTTTTCCCTTTTCTTGTGAGGAAGCCTATTCAGCATAAGGGAAAATCCCTTTAAAAAAGGGATAACTTGGCAGCTATGCATAGAGCACATAGCAGTAATCTAAGCAGGAGATAACCAGAGCATGCACCACTCTGGCAAGGCAGTCCGCAGGCAGGTAGGGTCTCAGCCTGCGTACCAGATGGAGCTGATAGACAGCTGCCCTGGACACTGAATTGACCTGCGCCTCCATGGACAGCTGTGAGTCCAAAATGAATATTATTTGTTTACTACTAATCTAGACAGAAGGTGATTTAGCCCTGAAGTGACATGCAGTATCTTCGCTGAAAATATCTAAATGACATTGAGCACTGATGGCCTTTGATGGCTACCAATACATCTGACCTGGTTTGGTAGTGCAGAAGGAGACCGTTTAGTTCAGCGTGTTGCCAATGAAGGAAACAGATTGATATCTCTAAGTACCTGGCAAGGGGGTAAAATACTACTGAGGATCTGTCCTCCCATACTCAACCTGTATCTTTTTAAATAAACAGTAAAAATAACAAATCCCACCAGTGCTCTCTACTCTTGTGGAAATGGATCCTGTAAAACAGGGGTGGCCAACTTCCAAGAGACTGCAATCTACTCACAGAATTAAAAACTGGCAGTGATCTACCCCCTTTTGGGGGGTTCAGGTCAAAGTTGTTGAGCTGTTTTAGGAAGGAAAGTCCTGTTTTGGGGGGGTTCATGTAAAAGTTGTTGAGCTTCTTTATGGAAGAAGGAAAGCAACATTGAGCTTTTTTTAGGAAGTTAAGTCCTGATTTTGGTGGTTCAGGTCATTTTAGGGGTGCAGGGCAAAGATGTTGATGGTTTTTTTTAGGGGAGCCAAAGTTTTTTAGCTTCTTTGGGGGGAGCCACCGATCTACCAGTGATCTACCACAGACGTCCAGTGATCTACTGGTAGTTCACGATCTACCTGTTGGACACGCCTGCTGTAAAAGGTTGCACTTCAAACTTTGTTTTGTTCATGGAAATGCAAAGCACAAAACTATGAGTTATACTTAGGAAAATTGTGGTATAAATGTTGCTATGTGCTCAAAGCATTTCCCATCAATTATCTCAGTGACCTGTACAACAGTTCCTTGGTAAACCTGGAACCTTCCACCTGTTCTTGAATTTCAGTTCCATGCCAGCATTACCAATGCTTGGTCAGGGATGATGGGAGCTGCAATTCACCCCTGTCTTAAAATAAGTCAACTTTATCCCCATTCTGCAGATTGGAGAGTTAAAACTGAGGCTGGGAGAAAGCAGCTTACCTAAAGTAATTCAGCCATGAGTTCATAGCTGAGGCAAGAGGTAAACAAGTGTGCAGCCCATTAATCAACCACTTCATTCCTGCATTGTAGCGGGTTGGAATAGATGACCCTTGGTTCATTGAACGAACAAACAAGCCCATGCCTTTGTGTATTTCCATTCACAGCTTTGGAAATCAGGGCACACTTTAGAGGAATGGGGTGATTTGGGTGGCATAAATGAGCAAAAACGCACAAATCAAAACTGCCATGTGGTACAGCTCTTGCAGGGCTCCACCAGTTCAGACTACAGGCGGCATCTTTGAATGATCTCCATACAAAACACACCCCTGACTATGTGATGCTAGCACGGGCTGGGAAACTGTTCTCTGCAAGGAAGCTTTTAATATGGGGTGCACACATGCCATTAAAAGGTTACCACATCCATTTGCTTTGTTAGATTTTCTGTCCGTGGTGACTTACTTATGCATGCATTTGTTTTTATAAGGAAGACCAACAACAGGATGCGGAGGTACAAGTTAGCGTGCCCCTGCTCCAAATGTTCCTGGACCACCTTCATTCAAGAGGGAGCCTGGCCTGAGATGGGAAGGAGCAGGGAGCAAGGGGGCGTGGGGAAGGGAAGAGGGGTGGGGCTAAAACACCATCAAGACCTGCATAATACTGTACTCCCACCCCACCCCCATTCCACCAAGAATATCCCCTTCCTACTCTCAAGGCGCTCCACTTGTTGCCATTGCAATCTCGTTCCCTCCAGCCGCGGAGATGCTACTATCCCTCCCTCATCATGCAAGCGCTGTCTCTCGCTCGCTCGCTCGCTCTCGCTCTCGCTCTCTCTCTCTGGAGGAGGCTGTTCGTTCACGGGCGGAGCCACGAGAAGATGGAGAGACAGAGGGAAAGAGGGAGGGCGGGGAGGGCGGTGTTCTCTCCCTGGGCTGAGCTCGTGGGCGCTGCCTATCTTCTTACCTGACAAATCAGGCGGAGAGAAGAGGCAGCGAAAAGGAGCGAGAGAGTGAAGCTTTGCTTCCCCACCCAAGACACACACACACACACACACACACACACACACACACACACACACACACACACACACCAGGCGGCTTGGAACTGGAGGACAGGATATCTCGCCCCCCGGTCCTTTCCCTCCAACTCCTTCCAGCTTTGCGGAACTGGAACCACCTGGGTACCACTAGACGCGGCTGCACTCTTCTCTCCCTGTATCCTTCAGCAGCCATGTACTGAACAGAGAATCCTTCGGAACTCTCCCTTTTTTTGGTCGCTCTCGCTCTTTCTTGTCGTCCCTTTACGCTTTAAACTCAACAGTTCTAGAGAAGTACCGAGGCAAGGAGAAAGAGGGTAAGTAACCTGGATGAAATTTCTCTATCTTGGCTTTCCTATGGTGGTGAGGCGGTGGAGGGAGATGGTGCGTGATGGAGGAGGTGGTCCTGTTGCACGCTTAGTAAATCACACTGGACCCGACGAGGTTTACTTCTGCGAAGGCATGGGCAGAATGATAAGAACTGATGTCATATGTAGGTTTTCAACTCGGAAGTAAGTTCCCTTGTGTGCTCAATGGGGGGCTTACTTCTCTGCAAATGTTCAGAAGCTTGTAGCCTCAGACTCCTATGCCTAAGCTTGCAGCCTGTGCTTGCTTACTTTGGAGTAAGCCCCGTGGAAATGAACAGGACTCACTTCTGAGTAAACATACATTACACCATGCTACAAAATATATCATGTCTATGCACATACACAGATATACACACACACACTCCCCAAACCCAGAAGCTTGGCTTTGGGGGAAAGGGAAAATTATAATTTCAATAATGAATATATTTAGGTGTCTATCATTAGCTAAGCAAGAAAAACTCCTGTATTAGAAAAGGTGGGACAGGAAGGCAGCAATGGGAGCTGTCTTGTTGTGTTTCTTATGGACAAAAGAGAGCAGGTGTCTAGCACAGAAGCCTTCCTCTCTAAGCAATGACTGTTGAATTGTGTGGCTCTTTAGATGTTGTTGGACTCTATTTCCTGTCAGCACAAGTCAGCATTGTCCAAAGGACAGGGATGATAGGATATAGTTTAGCTACCCCAATTTAAAGAGATATGCACTTATAGGCATGGTGCTGGACTACAAATTCCCTTGTCCCTGACCATTGGCCATGTTGATTGACTTGGGCTGATGGATGTTGGAGAACTACAGGTTGTCCTCCACCACCCTTGATTTAACTCAAGGACCCTGCCCTGTTCCACCATGAGATCAGAGCTATATAGGCATCCAGTTTAATTTGCCAGCTTTCTCGGGAATCCTAAGACAGCCTGGCCATGTTTGTTGTGACATTCAGTCTCCATATATATACAAGTACTATCACTTCAGAAGACGGTGAAGTGTGTGACTGTCCTCAGGGTTTTTTTTTTGGGGGGGGGGGTAGACACAAAAAAGTGGAAAGTGCTCAGTTGAGAAGGGGACTGACCCTAAAATGAGAGACCATATCCAGAGCCTGCCTCTGATAGAACAGAAATGGAACAACATCCATTCTAGAAGAATTTGCTGCCTGCTAAATCTCCCATATGCAGACCATCTCCTTTCTGTTTCCAAACCATTAAACATGGTGTCTACTGTCTTAGTACTCCTCCTCCCACAGAATAATGGTTTATCTTCCCTTGTGTAAGAGACTCTGTGTGTGTGTGTGTGTGTGTGTGTGCGTGCATGAGAGAGAGAGAGAACAAGCAAGAACACACACCATGTGCCATTGTTTCCAGGGATCTGCCTTCCTTTCATTACCGGGGAATTGGATGCCTTTCTTGACAAGTCCGGTGAAGTTTTGGCTCTTGTCCAGGGATTAGCTAAGATCGCAATGGTTCTCAAGATTTGTTTACTACATCATCTAGACTATAAATATATAGATAGACCAGACTAACAGCACTGAGGTTGTTGTTTACCCAATGATTAAAGGGGAAAGTCAAACCTGTGTGTGTAAGAGAAGGAGAAATTGAAATCAAATTAAAGTGAAGAACTTGGCAGTGGTGTTTTATAAACCATACAGCTGTGAACAAAAGTGAATCAAGGTCAGCCAACACGTCACAGTGATGAACACACCACTTCTCTGCAAACTTATCCTGGTGCAATTCCATGATTGATTGGCATTTTCCTGAACACTTGCAATATGTGGGTGTTTTTAAAGAAAATCCTTTGCAGGGCTGGTATGTAAATGAACATGATCTCAGGGGCTAATGTTAGCATCTTCAGATAAAGACAGCTTAATGCTCCCCCCCCCCCGTCACCTCCCTCTCCTAGGTTTGCTGGATATAGTATATTTCCCAGGACTTGGTAATGAAGATTCACACTCCTATTTTTAAATAATTACTCATTTGTTCACAGTTTGGAAGGACTTGTTGCAGTGCTCAGCTGTGGCTATGGGGTTCCATTCTCTCTGATGTTTGAGTGTGGCAGCAATAAGGTTGAAATTGGTTTAAAATCTGGTTTAAAAAGGCAAGTTGGCTACAAGGTACTAACAGCTTTAAAAAGACAATTGGGTATTTTGTGTTCACTGATAGACCTTGTTCTCCCCCAGCAAGGTAACTCACTTATTTTTATACTAGCTTCCTGGGCAAATAGACCTTTCAAGGCAACAGAGACTGATCTGTTAGGGCAAATGGCACATTGCCTACCCAAACTCAGTCGTGCCCTGAGTCAGCTTTTGCCTGCCAGACTTCTTTCTTAACCCAGTCCAGTGGGTGGTCCTGACTGTCAGCTTCCTCCTCCTTAGTCTCATGTGATTGGTCTATTTATTATATTTATACACTGCTTTCCATTCACATGTATCGCAAAGCGGCTTACAAACAGACAATAACATAATAGAACATCACAAGTACAATATAGATCATATAGAACAATTAACCAATCATCAGTAAAACAATTACAAACCATAAAAAACAACTAAAATCTATAAAACACTATTAACAAAACTGCTAAAAGAAAAGCTAAATAGCACAATAACAACAAAAATTGTTTTATTCTTATATGTTCTTATTTTTATATCATGTATTTTGCGTCTTTTATCTTGTATTTGTATGTTGTGAACTGCCCAGGGATCTACAGATGGGCTGGTAGTGGTGTATAAATTTAATAAATAAATAAATAATATAGGATTTACAGAGTACAGGTACTACAGCATTCATAATCGATAAAACCATTTTAACAACATTAACAAGATAGCAATTAAATAATAAACTAAGTACTGTTGAATTCATACACAGATTCTCTCCACCTCCTTGACTCATAATCTTTCACTCTATTCAGTTCATTAAAAGACACATCCACACGATGCTCTGCTCGTGTCAGCATCTTCTTTCTGAAGGCTCCTAGGACTGGAGGGTAGGGCAAGGCAGGTGGAAAAAGCTATCCCCTGGTGGCCAGCACAAAGTCAGAACCAGAATCAGTTGATTCCGCCTGAGATTGTTTTTGGCTCCATTTACTGTCAGCCTGTCTGCCTCTCACCCAGCCACCACCACCTGAAGGTGATTCTCAAAGCAGATCATTGCACAGTTTTAAAGATAAAGCATGACTCATTGTGACAAAAACACACAACTATACATTTCACTCCAAACCGGCAATATTTAGCAGCAACATTAAAATGACAGTTTAAAGAACGAAGACCAGCAACATCATTCGACTAAAAGTGGATGTATTCAGACAGGTCTTTTTTAAAAACAGCATTAAAATCAGTTAACAGATAAGCCAAACATACTTTTCATGGGAGGGCGTTCCATGGGGATAGGCCCATTATTGATCAGGCAAATTTACCACTGAGCTTCAACCCTTCCTGTATTGGTTTCAATGGCCATGATCCTGTTTCCCTTATTGTGCCTTGATTAGCTCCATATCTTTTTGTCTCCATGGATTCATATTGCACTGTATGAACAGGTAGGCATTCTCTCTCTCTCTCTCTCTCTCTCTCTCTCTCTCTCTCTCTCTGCATTCATTTCTTTGTCATTCTTTCCAGGGCTGGATATTGACAGTCTTTAGCCATGGATGTATTCATGAAAGGATTTAACAGAGCCAAGGAAGGAGTTGTGGCGGCAGCAGAGAAGACCAAGCAGGGCATGGCAGAAGCAGCAGGGAAAACGAAAGAAGGAGTTCTCTATGTAGGTAGGTGGGCAACAAGATCTAAACGGAGCCAGTCATTGTTTTCTTCTTTCACTGCTTTACATTGTGATGTTTATAAATTGGGTGCCCACAACCATTTTGTTATACATATTGCCATACATTATTATTACCACCATTAGTAGTATTATTATTATTAATAGTAGTAGTAGTATTATATCCCTCCCACCTGGCCAGGTTGCCCCAGCCACTCTGGGTGGCTTCCAACACATAGAAACATAATAAAACGTCTTCTAAAAGTTGTATCTTTATCTTTATCTCCTTGACATCTGAACAAGAATACAAGCTAAAAAGTGGGGTTGTATGTTTTCGCACGTGTGGGTGTACCTGCTTAGAGCAGGGGTGGGGGAAATCTGGCCCTCCAGATGTTGCTGAACTGCAGCTCCCATAATCTCTGCCCATTGACCATGCTTGCAGGGGTTGATGGGAGTTGGAGTTCAGCAATATCTAGAGGACCCATTGCTCTCACCCCTGGTTTAGATATTCCTGTTGAAATATAAAGCTGTATGCAAGTTTTGAGGACAGGTGGATGCCAACAACAATAGATGGATATCCTCTCCCCCATGCTTTTTAACATCTATATGCAGCCGCTGGGAGAGATCATCAGGGGGTTTGGGCTGGGTGTTCATCAGTATGTGGATGATACCCAGCTCTACCTCTCTTTCAAATCAGAACCAGTGAACGCGGTGAAGGTCCTGTGTGAGTGCCTGGAGGCGGTTGGAGAATGGATGGCAGTTAACTGATTGAGGTTGAATCCTGACAAGACAGAAGTACTGTTTGTGCGGGACAGGAGGCGGGCAGGTGTGGAGGACTCCCTGGTCCTGAATGGGGTAACTGTGCTATAGTTATCTCTCGCTTGGACTACTGCAATGCGCTCTACGTGGGGCTACCTTTGAAGGTGACCCGGAAACTACAACTAATCCAGAATGTGGCAGCTAGACTGGTGACTGGAAGCGGCCACCGAGACCACATAACACTGGTCTTGAAATAATAATAATAATAATAATAATTTATTATTTATACCCCGCCCATCTGGCCGGGTTCCCCCAGCCACTCTGGGCGGCTTCCAAAAAAACAGAAATTCTAAAATACAAAAATCCATCAGACATTAAAAGCTTCCCTAAACAGGGCTGCCTTGAGATGCCTTCTAAAGGTCTGGTAATTGTTCTCTTTGACCTCTAGTGGGAGGGCATTCCACAGGGTGTGTGCCACTACCGAGAAGGCCCTCTGCCTGGTTCCCTGTAACTTGGCTTCTCGTAATGAGGGAACCGCCAGAAGGCCCTCGGAGCTGGACCTCAGTGAAAGACCTACATTGGCTCCCAGTACGTTTCCGAGCACAATTCAAAGTGTTGGTGCTGACCTTTAAAGCCCTAAATGGCCTCGGTCCAGTATACCTGAAGGAGCATCTCCACCCCCATCTTTCTGCCCAGACACTGAGGTCCAGTGCTGAGGGTCTTCTGGCGGTTCCCTCACTACGAGAAGCCAAGTTACAGGGAACCAGGCAGAGGGCCTTCTCAATAGTGGCACCCGCCCTGTGGAACGCCCTCCCACCAGATGTCAAAGAGAAAAACAACTACCAGACTTTTAGAAGACATCTGTTTAGACATTCCCTGTCTAGGGAAGCTTTTAATGTTTAAAAGATTATTGCATTTTAATGTTCTGTTCTGTTGGAAGCCGCCCAGAGTGGCTGGGGAAACTCAGCCAGATGGGCGGGGTATAAATAATAAATAATAAATTGTTGTTGTTGTTGTTGTTTGTTTGTTAGTTTACATTGCTGCTGCTGCTGTTCATTAATAGATAACATTATTATTGTTCTTTTATTTAATTTATGTACTGCTTAATTTCAAAGTAGGCTTCTGTACTTGATGTGTGTGGTAAGATTCACATTGCCATTTGGCAAGTCATCTAACAAGATGACCAAGGTTCTCCAGAAAGGAGAACTCATGGACGTTTTGGTTGTCTGCACTGTCTCAAAGGCTGATGGGAATGGAGGGAGGTAGGAGGGGAAGAGCTATCCAGGCATAAGCTGTGAACAATTGTGTAAAACAGGGATGGGAGTCGGAGTGCAAACAACATCTGGAGGGTACAGGTCCCTATCCCTGAGGTAAAGCTACTACAAGTTTGAAAGAAAGTTGAGAGTTGGGCACTGAAGATATAAGTATATTCAGCAAGAATGAGAATTGTTGTGTTCATCTGCAGATGCAAACAAACCAAGGGCATGTTTACACTACACAGTTATTGGATCCACACCATCTCAACCATCATAGCCTCTCCCAAAGAATCCTGGGAATTTAGCTTGGCTGAGGTGATTTTTTGCCTGATAGAGACGCCCAGCTTGCTTCAAATAGCAGCCATTCCTAGGGTTCCTTTGGAGGACAGAATTAACGTTAAACTAAATGTAGAGGCGCTTCTGGGTGATCTGTTCAATGAGCATACATCCTCATTTGTTTGTGAAAAGGTTGGGTGACATTGCATAATACCGAGTGTTATTGCACACTGTCCAGTGTATTTCACCATCACTTTCCATGCTGCAAAAAGCCTAATCTTTTGGAGAATTATAGGGTCCAACCTCCTGCAATGCAGGAATATGCAGCTGTCCCTTACAGGGATTGAACCTTCAACCTTGGCATTATCAGCACTATTGGGCAACTTGAATTTGCTGGTATGTGATTGAATCCCACCTAAGAACAGTGAGGAGTCTGGAAGTGCCCTCAAGTATATGCCCAAACATTATTATTAGTTGCTTCATACAACCTTTTCAGAATTGGTGCCTTTCGTGGAGCCACTGCAGGTTACTAAAGCAGCCAAGCAGCAGCAGGAGGAAACGGTTCCTTTTTCTGTGAAATGGCTGTGTTTCGCAGCAATGAAACTGGCAGCTGTTGCTACTGAGCACCAGCCATTTTTCACTCCTGCAGGCATGACTATTACACACATGCTCCTCTGGAGAAGGTGTCTGCATTCATTGTCATGGACACTTAGCAGATAATGACTCATGAACTCACTACTATATGCTTATCCAAATCCCTTCCATCGTTTTTTCGAGACCATTGTATAGTATTTCATGTGAATTTGGCTTCACTAGTGCTAGATAAAGTGCTTCCTACCTTTTTTTAAAAAAAATGTTTAGGAAAAATTGTTTGTTTGTTTGCTAATACTAAAATACAGAACAGCAAACATTCTACACTGCTTGGCCTCCCTGAGCATCCCATATCTTAAAAGTGGAGGAACTTGCAGGGAGAAAATGAGAAGGACTAAGAGGGGGGAAAGGTGACAATTTAGGAACAGGCTCCCCAATTTCTGCCTCTCCTGCACCTGAGCGACTTGGTGTTTTTACTCATTGATAGTGGCAGCACCACACTTGTTTCGATGTCCTAGTTTGAACATGTGGGTGATTCGTAAAGGTGAAAGAGACAGACCTAGGCCTTGCCTTCTAAGCATTAAATTCTGAGTACTGTGAAAAGTAAGAGTAGGTAAAATCCTGCAAGTAAAATATTGCAGTTTTATTAAAGAGGGACCATCATTCAGTGGCGTGCAGAAGACAACAGAGGATTCTGTTCATCACTACTGGGGTAGTCATACTGCTGAAAATGCAAGAGCAGGGATCATTCAGTTTGCAGTGGGTTAATTCTTTAATCAGGAAGTCAACTAACCATGCTGGGGAGGGGAAAGATGTTGCTTAGCAACCTGTCAGAGTCTTATGATGTTTGATGAAGTACCACATGCCCTGATTGGCTGTGTAGTTCTGAGGAAGTTTTTCTTCTGTACGTTTGGTCAAATGTCTCCTTGCTATGCATAAGGTCTGAAGGAAGAAAGACAAAATCCCTGCTTACTTCTCCATCTGCATTATTGAGCTGACTTTGCTAACAGATTCAACTACCAGTCCACTTCGCTTCTGAATCCTCACAAATAGTGTTGGCCTCCAAAAACAACTCAGTAGCTGGATTTTGCTCCTGTTCTTCATTCGCCGCCCCTCCCCCAGGAATACTCATTTTAAACTGTGTATCTTGCCTTTCCTAAAATTTCTTCCATCATGAAGAAAGTACATATGGTGGTGTACATATGCTTCTCCCAGGCAGTCACACACCCAGGCCCTGGTCAGACCCAGACTTGCTTAGTATTCGTAAGGTGATGGTCTCATGTCTTCAGACCATAACAATATATAAAAAGTAAAGGTGGAGAGTTGGTGGCACCTTGTTCCTGCCTCTATTGATAGGGAAGCTTGGTCCCATGCAACCATCTCTCCTCCTAGACCACATCTCTTGCTTAGAGCTCATTGAACTCAGCAGGAGGCGCCCAGAAGCAACCCAGCCACTCTCTGCATTGCTGCACCCTGGGTTCCTTCATTTTCTGCATCATGCTTGCTTGGGATGCAAGAGCACGGCAGAACTGGATGCATGTCAGATTCCTCCTTGGCAATACAGTTTAGAAACGATCTAGATTGGTTCGTGATCAGTGCAGGGCCAGTTGATTTCCCCCCTCCCCCAAAAAAACAAAACCCGTGTGTGATTGCATGATTCATAGCTAGCATGAAGCAGCTTTTCCACAGAAGATTTGGTTTAGAACATGCATTTTCTCTGAGTTTTATTATGCCATCTCCCCCAACCTCCCCTCGCCATCTGGTGTGCAAGCAGCTGAAAAGAACTGGAGAGCTTCATAATTGATTTGCCTTGAGGGGAAGTGCTTGGTCCTCCCTACTACAAAGTAGGAGTTCGTAGTTGAGGGCCGTCATAGAGCGTCCCTCCAGTTGCCAGTTAAAGAGCAATGCATGCTTTCACTGTTAAAAAAAAAAGCGACATGGGTGTTTCTCCCACAGATTATTATAATAGTATATTGTCTTTTTTGTCTTGGTATAATCTGTTTTCTTTCTTTGAATAAGCAGCATTCCAGCTTTTTACTCAAGAGATTATTGATTTAGACAGATGATAGCAAATCAAAGCTAGTTTCTGGACACACTCTCGCACCTCTCTACCCTCCATCCAGACAAGGAAGAAACATGATCAGAATTCAAGGACATGTTCCAGCCAAAAAACGCTCAAGGTGTGGAGGGGGCGGCCTGGGAATAGTTGCAAGGGTCAAGCTACATTTCACCCCCCGGGCCTGGGGTTCCCCACCCCTGATTTACATGGATATATGTGCAAAAGATCAAGGGTGCACCCATTCCTCCTTCAGAGATGTAACTTTACTTAAGAGTCTCTGAGAGGGCAGTTGAATCCTGGAGAATGACAATGCTAGCCATTTGTACAAATACAAGAATGGTTTAACAAATGGCATTCCCTTTTTACAAGAAACTCTAGGAATTGTAGCTCTGTGAGAGGAATAGGGTGCCTTGCCTCCTAGCAACCCTCAACACCTTTAACAAACTACAGCTCCCAGAATTATTTGGCGGAAGCCATGACTGTTTGAAGTGGTATTATACATACCTGCCAAGTCCTGGACGGAAAAATCTGGGATCGGCAGCCCACGACACCGGAAGTTGCGTAGACGCAACTTCCGGTGGCGCTTTGCCCTTCTATGGGCACCAGAAAATGGCGGCGCCAGCGCCGGAAGTCACTTCTACGCATGACCGGAAGTGCGTAAAAGCGACTTCCGGCACAGCCACCGCCATTTTCTGGTGCCCATAGAAGAGCAAAGCACCACCGGAAGTTGCGTCTACGCGTTTCCGGACACGCGTAGAAGCGACTTCCGGCGCTGCCATTTTCTGGTGCCCATAGAAGGGCAAAGCGGCACCAGAAAATGGCCGCCAGCAGAAGCAGATTTAAGGGAGAATATCGGGATAAAAACCTAAACGGGAGACCGCCGGGAAACGGTAGGAAAAAAGGGGTTTACCCGGCAAAAACAGGATACTTGGCAGCTATGGTATTATAGTGATTTAAATCTATGGTGTGAATGTGGCCAGAGACTCAATAACTATGGTGGTACTGCTACTCAGTCTAGATGTTTTGAAATTAATGGACCTTAGTCATGTTCATTAATTTCAACTGATCTACTCTTTATTGCATACAATGTTTTTAGAAAAGCGAAGGGAGCTTTCTGTGTTTTTTCCCTTCCTGGGTTCCATTTCTATAGAACTTATCATTTTGTTGGCTCTTTCATATAGATAAGCTTGGAGGTTTTGTTGGAATCAGTGAAGCAGAGTGTAGAGCAGATCATTTAACCACATGGCGTAATTTTTAAACACATTAATCATCCAACTGACTTCAAAGTACCCAGCAGGGTCTTGTTTTTATTTATTTGATTAATTTTCTTAACATTCATTAATAATCACTTTTCGGTAATTGGTGTTTTCCCATTAATTTTAATTATTATTCCAATTCATTGCAAGCCATTTAATAGAAAGGTGGGAGGGATTAGTAGTGACAAAGGTTGCAATTCTATATTTGCGCTTACCAGGATTAAGTCCTATCAACTACAGTGGGGCTTACATATGAATGGACAGGTATATGATTGCAGAAGTAGAGCATGATGATGTACACATGTACATGTCATTATACAAAAAGTTTCAGAATCAAATCAGGAATGATTCACACAGGGGGTTCTTGGGTCTGAGGGAGGAATGTGTTGATGTTGATCTGAGTAGACTTTGTAGTCCCACTTTTTCAGGTGCCCATCTTAAGGGTCTTGTTTTTAACCCCTGATATGTATATTGGGTTTTAGCACCTATTTTTGAAGGTGATTTTATTTTATTTGTGCTGATCTTCTTTTGTATTGGGTGTTCCAGATTGGCACTTTCTTCATATGCATGTGTTTTGAAACCTCACAACAGTTGTGGGTCCTGCATTGCGGGGGAAGAGGGGTATCGAACGAGATGACCCTTTGGGTCCTTTCCAACTCTACAACCTATGTTTCTCTAGGAGCAGCACAACTGTGAGGAGTCACACTCCAAGCTGACTATATGAAACCGCACAAAGGAAAATAACAGCATCTCCAACTAGGGTATCCAGTGTGGTACCCTCCTGATGTTTTTGTACTCTGCCTACTCTATCGTCCCGCACTAGCATAGTCAATGGTCAGGGATGATGGGATCTGTAGTCCAGCAACATCAGGGGTTCATGACCTGTGTCCCACACAGGCTTGCCAGCGGGTCCTGCTGGTCTCTCAGCCTGAAACCATGAGACCTTCTATATTGTATTGTTCCAGAAGTTGGGTGCCACCCCCCACTCTCTGCCGAGCGCTGGCAAGATGCCAGGAGTTCCGGGCTCTCACCTAGGGTTTGGAGAATTGAAGACACAGCAAATATTGTTGTAGCTTTAAGAACTAGGTTTTATTCACCTATTTACCCCTTCAAGAGAGGCTTGATCCCCACAGCAGTGTGGCACTGGGGTGCAAGGCATCTCTCCCAGCCTTTAGCCAGCCTGCCAAGATCTATCTCCCCCTTTGTTCTCCCCCTTCTTCTCCTTCCCAGTACACCTTGCTCTAAAGACTCTCCTATAGATCCCAAGATTCCTTCTATATGGGCCATCCATACCTTTTGCCATATTAATGCCTTCATCCCAGGTGAGGCCCTGGCTTAGCTTATACTTTTCCACTGGCCTCCAATCTTCCCCTCAATGCCCCCAAATAAATTAAAATCCTACCATTTATCAATTTCTAAGGCTTAAGGCAGTCCCCCCTCCTCAATCTGTAACAGTATACCTAGGATCATCTTACAGTTCTAGGATCATCTCTGAACAAATATCCCTTGGTAACCAGGAGGGAAATATGGAAATAAAAAACCGGATTACTTAATAAAGTCACGGCTGCTCTGCCTTTGTCATGTGAGATGACTTCATGCCTGCTACGGAACCGTAAGGAAGCCGGCTTAGTGAAGATGCCAGACTCTGTAGGAGATCGACCCCCTGCTTGCAAATCAGGGAAATGGCCAACCATCAGAGCAAAGGATAAAGAAATCCCTTTATTTCTTCTTTGACTGATTTGTAAGAGAGAGGAAAATATGTCAAGCAAATCAATGGGAGTGTGCGGGAAAGAAAGAATGAGTACTCCTATTCTTTGGATGGGACTGGTATCATCACCCTGGGGCAGATGTTGGCGTCCCAGTGTCTTGCCAGGGCCCAGTGCTGTTACCCACCTGCTGCCCTCCCCTTCTTTTATGTTTCCAGGCCCAGAACTTGGACTAGCACCAGATGGCTGGGTCTAGGCAATCATTCAATTCCCTGCAAAGCTCCTTATCTAGATTTTCTCTGGCAAATGTGGGAAATTGAAAGACAGACTAGACCTGGCTGCAGGCTGCTGTCTAGAGAGCAGAGCCACCACTAGGATAGCTGTGTACCCCAAACAACCCCCTGTTTGGAAGTGTTCTCAGAAAGCAGCCCTCCATTTGAAGGAGACCTCTGTTTGAAAGGCTGTCTGGTCCAAATCTGGGTTAAAGACTTAGAACCTTGAGAAGGAAGAGCAGGACCCTGGAAGCTGCCCATCAACAGCTAGCACCTGAATAGCAGGTGGTGACAATGTGAGAGGTGCTGAGATCCAGTTTAAATAACAGCAATCGCTGCTAAATTTGCATCTATATAAATTTAGCATTTGCACATGGTGTTCTGGCCTGTGTCCTCTTTCTTTTCTTCTTCGTGATGCAGAACTGGCCACTCTAGCCCACTTCACCCAGGTAAGCCCACCTTGGCCCACTGACTCAAGAAGTTCCCCATCACTTTGCCTCAGGATGCCTTGACTTTGTAGGTAGCAAACCAACTGAACTATCCAGGCTAGCAGGTGACATATGTGTTTCACATAAACGAAATCCCAGTTTCAATCCCTGGCATCTCTGGTTGAAACAGACAGGTGATAAGAAATATATCAGTTTGAGACTTGGAGAGCTGCTGCCAGTCAGAGTAGACTAGACTGGGCTGAATGGGCTCAATGGTCAGATCTGGTATAAGGCAGCTTTGTATGTTAATGGTGTTGTATAGTCCTTCCCCTCCCACCTGCCAAGGTAGAGTAAGTCTTGAATATGCAAAACAGAAGTTATCCTCTTTGTGGAAAATGATAGCTCAGGGCATGAAACACCACGTTCCCTTCTTTCTTGTTAGCCCACACTCTCCCAGTCTTTTCCAGATCACAGAACAGCCCTCCTTTGTAGCACTATAAGCTGTCTTCAGGTATTGATAGCATCCTGAGTATGAAACTAAGTTCTAAGGATGCTTCCAGACAGGTGTTGTGGGGGCAGTGGAGCTCATGCATACAGGTTTTTCACAGCATGCGCATGATGCTGTTGGCATCAAAATGCCAGCTTCCATTCCCTCCTTCCCCATTTTAACCCAATTACTCTTTCTGTTGCAAATCAAGTCAGTTAAAAACAACCACCACCATCCTGTTGCCAACCTCTTTCTGATATCTGAAAGACCTATTTGCAATACTGTATTAAGCCCCCCTAACTTTATCTTATCATTACACTTGCATGAAACTGTTATATCTGGCCATCCTTTTCTAGGAAGATTGCTTGTTTAATGGCTCAGTTGTGAGTGGTTGGTGTTTTCTCAATGAGAGCTGAATGCTTCATACATATATAGAGATTTATCTTGAGTGTTGGCCATCAGAGTTTTGAGAGGGTGATCTCCAAAGCAAACAGTAAGGGGAGAAGCTGATGTGTGTGAAGTACTCTCTTTCCTTCAAAGGATGGCATGAGCTGGAACTTCTCACCACTTGGGCCAGGGCACAGCACATATGTCTTCCTGTTTAGTGATTGGCCACCAGTTACTATGGCTGTTGTTCATTGGTCCGTTAATGTCAGCATGGAGTGCAGGCCACACCCTTCTTGTCTGAGTGAGAACCAAAGAAAACACTTTCCCAGTTTTGTTGAAATTGGTTTTGAGGGACTTGCTTTGTTTACATGCAAACAGAAGAAGCAGTCTCTGTGGGTGGATTGTGGGGGGTTGCTGTTGGGCTTTGGGGGAGCGACAATGCAGTCCAATACATTTCAACTTAGAAGTCAGTCTCATTGAGTCAAATAGGACTTGCTCCCAAGTAAATGTGGATACAAACCACCACGCATCTACCTAGCTCAGTCAGTAGAGCATGAGATTCTTTTTTTAAAAAAATATTTTTTATTAGTTTTCGCATACCACATATTCCATTATCAAACATTTGGGCTCATTACATTCATTATCTTTACAAATTCTCTATAATTCTCAAATAAAAATTCAACTTAGTATAGTAATAATAACAACAACTCTTAAAGTTCAAACCTAAAGTTACCAAAATTTCTGATGATCGACTTCCACACTACTTTCTTCTGCTATTTTTATATTCATGTGTTTGGTTGCGCGGTATAACATTCCTTATCATTTCAGTCTATTTTCAACATTCTTCATATCGTTTTTAAACCTTCATCCTCTTTCTTTTTGTACTTATATTTTCTTGTTTAATCCTCTTTTTGTGTGTGTGTGTATATATATATGTGTGTGTGTGTGTGTGTGTGTGTGTGTGTGTGTGTGCGTATTTATTTATTTATTTATTTTTACTATACATTGTACTTGTATTTTCTATCTGTATGACCAATAAAGATTTCTAATTTGTTGTTGTGGGTTTGTTTCCTTCTGTGAGTAATTTCTTATTCAAGGTGTTATTTTGTTTCAACTATCTTATCTATATATGCTATAAATTTTCCCCATTCTTTCATGTACACCCCACTGCCTTGCTGTCTTATTCTTGATGTTAGTTTTGCAGTTTCCATATATTCCACCATTTTCCTTCTCCAGTCTTCTACTGATGGAATTAACTCTTGTTTCCAGACAAGAGTCTCATGCTCTTGCACTCACAACAAGAAACAAGAGCATGAGACTCTTAAATCTCAGGGTCGGGGGTCCGAGCCCCCCATTAGGCAAAAAGATTCCTGCTTTGCAGGGGGTTGGACTAAATGACCCTCACTGTACCTTCCAACTCTATGATTCTATTATCTTTGGCTCAACAAATACAGAAAACTATTACAAGTTTTCATAAGAAAACTGGCTCTGTATAAAAGTTGCCCTCCGAGCTTGCTATTCCTTGGGGAAGTGGGGTGCATATGAAATAGTGTGACTCTCTGCCTGCATGTTTACTAAAAACTGTTTTACTGAGCCCCACTGCTTATTAATTCTCCTTTTTAATATTTATTTTTAAAAACAGGTTCGAAGACCAGGGACGGAGTTGTTCATGGGGTGACAACAGGTAAGCCCATCACTGCATCTCTGTTTCTAAATCCATGCTAAACCTCCCACCTATCCCTTCAAGAACCCTTTATTTCTGAGTAGGCTCTGATTCATGGAGGCAAGTAGGTGTGGGAGAAAATCAAGCATGCTGGAAAGCACACAACTCAGTCTTGCTGGGGAACGAATGTGCCTGCAGCTATAACTTTAGCACAGGCAGGGAACCTTTTCTCTGTCAATGGCTGCATTTCCCCTGGAACAATCTTCCTGGCCTATCGGGATGAGGAAGAAATTCAATTCAGTTCATATTTAAAGGCGAGCCTACCTAATGGGCACTTCCCAAAACAATACATGAACTGAAACACAACAATTCAAACTTCTCTGCATTTTGCAGTGCTCAGTAATGTATATTAAAAATGCACATGCTAGGATAAAGCGTATCTAAGAATGCACATTTTAGAGAAAAAAAGATGCAAAGCATGTAGAGGAAAATTGCTTTGCAAAATTGTGTATATTAGGCAAAGTTGCATATGCGTTTCATAGGAGAAATTTGCACTAAAATGCTGATGAATTTTCAGGTGGGCATAAAAAATAATAATCCTGCATTCTTCCCTGTTCCCCCCCCTTTTTTTTTTTTAGTTCCCAGCTCCATGCATGGGGAAATGTTAAGCGGGCTGGTAGCTGATCTTGTATACTCTCACTTCTCCTGTCCCACAAAGCACAAAGTCCTGGGACAATGATAGGAGGATTGCAAATCTTTTCCATCTAGAGAAGGCTAAAATATAACATGCATAACATATTTGCTCATGTATTTCCCCACTCCCAAAAGCAGTTGTTTAAAAGAAATACGGTTGTATTCAATGGAGCACTAAGCGAAATGCTCCTTCACTGCAAGGATTTCTCCCTCTGCAAAGGAACGTTTTCCTCCTTTCTCCACCCCACCCCACCCCCACATCAGCTAAGTCTAACATAAATCCCAAACCTGTTTGGAAATGCGATGAAGCGCAAACCTGGAAAAAATGAGAAACCAAGAGAAACCAAAATTGATGGGCTGTCCTATCCCTAGAGGTTCCACATGCAAAATTAAGAGCTCTGTCACTGATTCTGCAACCCAAGGAAAGGTGGGGTTGTGTTCAGGCTAGCAGGTCTGGACTAGCGTCTGCCACAGCGTGTGATGCTGGGGGAGAATACCACATGCCATGAAGTCTTGTGGAGAAACCTTCCTGAAGGGAGACTCATGCAGAGCCAACTTGCTTTCATATGATGTCGAGAGCTGCGAGCAGACCAAGTTTAACCTCAAAACCAAAACCTGAGGGGATTTGCCTTTTGCCTTTTCCACAGTGGCAGAGAAAACTAAAGAGGGAGTGTCAAACGTGGGAGGAGCTGTAGTGACTGGCGTCACAGCCGTGGCACAAAAGACGGTGGAAGGTGCCGGAAATATTGCTGCTGCCACTGGCTTTGGCAGGAAGGACCAGTTGGCCAAACAGGTTAGTTTACCTACTATAAATTTGAGGATGGATTTAATGCTGATATTTTTCTGTGGTATTTTTATGCCTTTTAAATGCAGAGGCGAGGGAATCTGTGGCATTGGGCTACCAATCCCATAATACTTGACCACTGGCAAATGGATGCCATTCTATTATGTGTTGCCCTGCCCCTCACTTCAAAGAACTGTGTTAAGCATTACCTCACCCCGCAAGATGCTCTGTCTGAGGCAACACAATGCACAGCGCTATGATAGCCGACCATGTGTTTGTTTAATATATCACACTTTTATATCTCACCCTTAAAGCATATCAGGGCAACACACACGATTCTTCTCTGCCCCTCTGCCCTAGTTTTATGTTCACATTGATCTCTGTGAGACCAATATAGCGATTGGCTCACCCACACTCAGAGGTGAGTGTCGTTTCTGAGTGTGGATTTAAAACAAAGTGTCCCCAGTCTTAGGCCCCATAAGCACTATACATTTGTTGTTGTTGTTGGCATCTGTCTGTTTCGAGAGGCAATGGAGTGGGCCTCTGGGGTCGAAGTCAAACTGCTGGGGATTTGCAGTGCCTGCTGTGGCTGCAGAGACCGGTGACTTGTGACAGCTGCCTCTTGCATTGTTTTTGCTGAGTTAACAGCACCAAAGTGGCCACCCCAGGGGTGCAAGCCGTGGCAGTGTGTATGGAGGTCCTGGACTGCCCAGACCACAAGACCCTTTCCTCATCCTTGCTGATGTGGTTCAAAGGAAAGCAGAGCAATACTTTTGACAACAGGTTGGCTGCAGGAGTTGCCAGAGTGAGGTGTACAAGGCGCTTTCCAACGGTCTTAGCGACATCGCTCTGGATTTGTGTAGGGTTTACTCCAGGGGTTCCCAAACTGAGGCCCGGGGGCCGGATGCGGCCCTCGCGAGCCAATTGTGTGGCCCCGGCCGACCCCCGCTGCCTGCTCTTACCGGCACACCGCGGTGCAGTTGTCCATCTCCAGGTCGGTGCAGCACCAAAAATGATGCCTGCGCATGCGCAGAAGCCATTTTCGGTGGCACCCTGCACCAGAAAAAGTGAGTGCGCACGCATATGGGAGCATGTTCCCTTGCCCTCTGGCCCGCTGCATGATTGGCACCGGAGGAACCGGCCCGAAGCCGGGTAAGTTTGGGGACCCCTGGTTTACTCCTTAGCTTTTTCTTCTCCTGAAGATGTCCCACGGGGCATTTAAAGCAGGATTGTACCACTGTAAACAACCATGGCTTTTTGCCAAAGAATCCTAGTTGTTAAGGGTGCTGAAAGTATTTAGGAGACTCCCTGTTCCTTTCACAGAGCCATCAGGGCACAGAGTTCACTGAGAAGAGAGATGGATTGTTAAGCTGCTCTGAGAATTGCAGCTCTGTGAGGGGAAAGGAGTCTCCCAAGACCTCTCAGCTCTAACCTTTGCAGGGCTCTTTGGGGGAAGCCATGATTATTTAAAGTGGCTTGGTTATTCTTTCAATGTACAGTGCAGTTGGAAACTCTGGTGTGTGTGGAGCTTTTTTGCAATTCTTCTCCACTTTATTATTATTATTATTGATAAAGGAAACTGTGTTTTACTGTGCATTTGGTTTAAGCTCTTTTCTAATGCCATTTTCCAACATTTACAATGAACAAGCTACAAACCACTAGGGAATCTGGTGGATCGCGGTTAAGAAGAAAGCCTCTCTCTGTATTTTTTTTATTACAGTGTTACCTCAGGTTAAGAACTTAATTTGTTCTGGAGGTCCGTTCTTAACCTGAAACTGTTCTTAACCTGAGGTACCACTTTAGCTAATGGGGCCTCCTGCCGCTGCCGTGTCACCGCTGCGCGATTTCTGTTCTCGTCCTGAAGCAAAGTTCTTAACCCGAGGTACTATTTCTAGGTTAGCGGAGTCTGTAACCTGAAGCGTCTGTAACCTGAAGCATCTGTAACCCAAGGCACTACTGTACTTGCGCATCTTTCACACAAGTAATACTTTAGATTATGTTGGAAACAGGAAGGCTGTTTTTATTCATTCTATCTGCATGGCTCTCAGAAAACATACTCATGTTGGTATAGCAAAGAAATAGGAAGACAACAGTGTGTGTTTGTGAATTGCTCCCTCATTTTCGTGGTCAACCTTCACTGGGGCTCTCCCCTGTAGGGTGGGCTCCCCCAATTGAAAGGGAACATTTTTTAAAAATTCCCTCTACCTAGAAAACGTGGGTTTCTCCCCAACTTTCCAGTATGTCTTCAGTAAAGAAGTTTGCATGACTATTGATCAAAATTAGCCCTTTTAAGTCAGATTTTGGGACAGCTAAATTAATTGTGCTACTATATCAGTTTTGATCTTCTCCTGGCTATTTTATTGTTGTTGTTTTTGGCAGTGATTTATTGTGTTTAGATTCTGCTATTGTGACCATTTCAAGGTTGTTGGGCTTAAGCCAAATCCTTAAACAAGCTGACATGATAATAAAGAAAACTGGGTTGAAAATTGTGAAAAAGCAGCCCCTCTCCGCAGCTAGCCCTTTTGCACTACTCATCATCCCTCTGCTGCCACTGCCACCAGCCCCTGTCACCCACAAGGCACAGGTAAGCAGCCACTGGGGCTCATCTGGTGCTGTGGAGAAGGGAGGGAAAAGTCGTGGGGGGATTTTTCCCTCAAAAATATAGTCTGGCCCCCCACAAGGTCTGAGGAACAGTGGACTAGCCCCCTGAGAAAAAAGTTTGCTCTAACCACTATACCAGGCTAACTCTCATTTTTAGCATGTTAGCTGTCTTTTGCAGGGATGTTTCCAACATTGCTCATTGTGTGAATCCAGGGCAAAAGTGTGTCCTAGGCATAAGCATAAACATTACCGCCTCACTCATATCTGTCCACTGGCTCAAATTGTTTCTGCTGACCATGATCCTTGGGGGGGGGGGCGGCGGGAAATTTACAACAGGATCTTAAGAATCGTAATTCTAAAGCTGCATTTGTACTTAGCTCATCTCAGTTTAAGATTCTCAATGTTTTGTCAGATTGGTTGTGAACTAAAGAAGATTGGTAACATTTTCAATTCCTACACACACACACACACACACACACACACACACACACACACACACACAAACAAACAACAACAACAACCCACAAGCCGTAGTCAGGCAATACTTTTACTGCTACCAACCAAAATGTCATAAAAGTATGGCAAACTATTGAGTTCTCCAGAGATCTTCATCGAGCAAGATATTAACATAAAGTGGGGAATGTGCAAGTGGAAGAAAAAATAAAAAATGCAAAGAATTAGGTTAATACAGTAGCCGTGAGGGCACTTTGTAGAAACACACAATGTTTGAGAGACAGAGCTGTAGTCTGGGAAGTTCCCACTCAGGGCTTGCTCCTGTTCTGAAATTGCAAGATGGCTTCAAATCATTATTGTCTCTTATTCCTCCCACCCCCTCGTCAGCAATATGAGAATTGTAATACTGCTCAGCCTTGCAGAGGTGTTTGAATAATTATGTGCTTAGATACAATGTATCCATATATTACCTCCAACATCTATATGTGGACAAGAAAAGTACAAACTGGGGAGTCAGGAAAGGTAGAGAAGGTATGTTGCTTTAGTCCCAACACTGATAAAATGAATCTGAAATGCAACTGATTCCCCCCTTAAACATTGATTCGTTATCATTTAAAGCACAACTTATTTAAGGATTATACCAATCTTCCATTAAATACTTGTTCAACCCACGTCCAGAGCTCTCAAGGCATAATTTTTAAAAGAGATCAGATCAGCTTCTAATATATACACTGGAACGTCTGCCTTAGGGGGAAGAGGTGAAGGGAGTTGAAAAAGCACCAGAAGGATTTATTACAGAGTTAGAGGAGGATTATTTTCAGACTTTGAGAATATTTTGTTCGTCTCCCACACCCCACTCCAAACAGCTTTAAAAGGGCAGTCCCTGAAAAGGCGATTCAGCCATGAGACACTTGTCCTGACGTTCAATAGATGGAAGTAGAAGGATCATCATCATCATCATCGCCACATCCAGTAACACTTCAAAGTGCTAGGTTTACAGTTGTGGAGACTCAAGTGTGTTCTTCAGCTTGATTCAGTCTCTCTTAGAGTCTATTTAGTCCCCAGGCATAGCTGGTGGCACGTTAGGCTGCAAGAGGATCCTGGATCCTTTCATGCATTATTCCTGTTTCCATAGAAGGCTGGCAAAGAAAAATAAGCCCCACGCTCATCCTACAAGCAGGAACAGCCTTTCAGTGTTGTATTATCCACAGGTCGGGAAGTAGATCTGACCGACAGGCCAGATTCCACCCTTGTCAGGCCTGACAGGTAGGCATGGTCACTCACCTGGCAGACGCTTGGCATCATTCTGTCTTGTGTCCTGTCTTCCTTTGCCCATTGCAATTCAGCATTTCTCAACCACCAACACTTGCAAACTTGGCTCCTTTGCAAGTGTCTCTGGGGAAATAGCTGGGGAATACCAATTAATCCTGAAGTCCCATGTGTTGGGGGGAAACCACAAAAGAAAAAAGAAGAAAAGCTGACTGCCTGAATTCAAAAAGCGCAGGGCTTGACTCACTCTCTAGAGACTCCCACCAAAGGATTGCGACCCTGCATCTAGCTAATCTGCTCATGCACCCTTTCACACTGCATGCTTTGATGGAGGTTGGGCTCTGCTGGAGAAAGGAAGAACCTGGTTCCTGATTCAGAACCACATTGGGCTCAGCCCTCAAGCTATTAGCATTTTTCAAAATGGCGACCCACAAGTGAAAGAGCAGTCAAGCTGAAGCATGGAGAAGTAGAGAGGTCATACAGTGGTACCTCGACTTATGAACAACTCGACAACCAAATTTTTCGACTTACGAGTGGGGCAAATGGCCACACGCTTATGAATTTCTCGACATCCGAACAGAAACCGCGGGGGGTTTAGATAGGGTTTTTTTGACTTACAAATTTTTAGATGGGGTTGCTTCGACTTACAAATTTTTCCGTTTCCAATGCATTCCTATGGGAAATCATGTTTCCAATGGCGCTTTTCGTCTTACGAATTTTTCGACCTACGAAAGTGCCTTCAGAACGGATTAAATTCGTAAGTCGAGGTACCACTTATCTACACTAAAGTGGATGGCTCCCCCCCCACCAAAGAATCCTGGGAACTGTAGTTTAGCCCTTAAAGGTAAAGGTAAAGCCAGCGTACACCTTCCGGGTCATGTGTCCAGCATGACTAAGCCGCTTCTGGCAAACCAGAGCAGTGCATGGAAACGCCGTTTACCTTCCCGCCGGAGCAGTACCTATTTATCTACTTGCGCTTTGACGTGCTTTCGAACTGCTAGGTAGGCAGGAGCTGGGACCGAGCAACGGGAGCTCACCCCATCGCAGGGATTCGTCGACCTTCTAATCGGCAAGCCCTAGGCTAGGCTCTGTGGTTTAGACCACAGTGCCACCCGCGTCCCTCAGTTTAGCCCTTACTGGGGTACAACTCCCAACACGTTTAACAAACTACAGCTCCCAGGATACTTTGGGGGGAACTAGGTGTTTTGTATGTATAGTGAGGATGTGACCAGAGTACAGTAACCCTAAAGAGCTGGGCTGCACATAAACCAAGGCCTGGATAGACACCCTTTCTTTAAGCTGCGTACAGCATGTTATTCAGTAAATTAGCATATATTTTTAGGGCATGTTGTGTGAAGAGCATTCACAGGATTGAATGCATATTTAGCACTTTTTCTTTCCACCTCCTACACAAGCTATGAGACGAGCTTTCTGAGTTGCTGGAGTTCTCTGCGAAGATGGGGGGTGCTTAATTTTTCAGGCACGTGACTTGCTCTCTGAGATTGAGTGATAACTGATGGTGAACTGCAGAGATAATTCTAAACGAGGGGAGGATGACCTTTACACTGAAGTAAAGACCACGAAAGTTGGATCACGGGAGAGGGCAGCAGGGGAGTCAAAAGAATAGCACCCTCTCGTTTTCAGATCACACATTATTACTTGGGGAAACTATTATGTGTTTATTTATTTATTTATTTTAAAACCATATGCAGCACATGCTCCTTAAAACAATTGTCATTTTTTTGCAATTTGATATCTAGTATATTAAGACTGAGAAGTTTTCCACAGCTATGTTCTGTAGGTTCCCGTTTTGTCATTTCCCAGTCTGCTTCCATGGGGAATTGTGTGCCTTGTGTTACAAGAGGACCTGTAAACACACACCTTGCAGGGCCCATGTGTTTTTAGCTTGTATTTTCATTTCAGTGGGGCTCTTTGAGGCTTAAAGTCATTGGGAGATGGCAAAAGCAGCCTGGCAACGATATTCTGGAGTCTCTTCGGAGAGTGTTTTATTTCCTGCACAGAAGAATAGTTGACGTAACTGTGTTGTCCATGGCTGACTTCCAATTTTCCATGTTCAGACCATTAGCAGTTGCTGCCTTGCAATATCTTGTTTGCTATCAACTATCCCTCCTCCTTCAGACTCCAAACATAATTCAAACAAGGAGAGGCAAATTGTATTAAGCTGTTTCGGGTCGCCTTAGGCTTTCTAGTTTCTTAAACACTGTGCCAGACGTGTCTTTAGGTGTAGGTCTTGGAAATTTTGAAAAGACATTTTGAAAAGATGTCTCTCATCTCTGGGTTGTCTCTTTTCTTCCTTCCTCTTTTCTTTGATCTTGGCTACTGTTTTGTTAAATGGTTGAGCTGGATCCATCATAGAAACAGAGCCCATGAGGTAGACTCAGGAGGATGGGATTACCAAAACAAGGCAAAGTCAGGAAGTCAATTTTCATAATGTGAGGATTTGTAGTGTCATTTTGGAAGTATTTTTATCTTGGCGTCAAATGCCATTAAAATGTGCATCTTATTGTACGATTAGCTAGGTTGCTCAGGAACCAGTATGTGTGTGTTTAAAATTCACGTAAAAAGCCTTATTCATGTCCGATTATAAGCTACCTACTATTAGTAATGTTAAATATATATGGCTAGAGCAGTGACAGGGAACTTGTCCCCCACTTATATATTGTTGGACTACACCTCCCATCATTCCTGGCCACGCTGTGGCTGATGGGAGCAGGAGTCCCAGAAAATCTGGAGGACCATAGTTAAGTGGCCAAGTGTGTCTTTCTAATAGTCACTCCTGAGGGTCAAGTTACAGGGGCATTTTTCAAATGCTAACTGTTGCATGTTGGAATCAAAGCTCCCCCCTCCCTATATGCTTCGATCCTGATGTGGTCCTGCACACTATGCATTTAATGTAATGTGTAGTTTGACTCTGAGTCAGAGCTGATTCAATGCTGTTACAAAGAAAAGGGAAAAGAAGAATCAAGAATCACCGAATCTTCCTCTTTTTTTAGTTTCCACAGAGGAAAGAAGACACAGATTTATAGGAATCTAAGGTCACTTTCTGTGGAAATGTGCTGTGCTGTGTTTTCCAGTATTTTCCACAATGATTTCACATGGACTTCATGTTCAAATGATGAGGTTTTAATTTTATTTTAAAAGTTATGCCGACAATTTTGTAGCATGGGAAAGATGTTCCTTCCTCGTGAGAAATTTTTGTGCTTCTCTGTGGCGCAAAGGTTGGTCGATGAATGAAAATGTCTCAATATAAAGTGAAAAAGTGCACAGTATGTGGGCCAGGATTAAAAGAACCAGATATGGGTTTTCACACATCCAAGAGGGATTTGGAGTGGTTCAGATTTGGGGAACCTGTGTCCTTCCAGATGTTGTTTGACTTCAGTTCCCATCCTTCCCAGCCACTATGGACAGGATGACAGGAACTGGAGTGCAGTACAATCTAGAGAGACACAGGATCTGCATCCCTGCAGCAGACAGTGATTACCTAGCATCCTATAACCTGCTTGGAAGTTTTGGGTTGTTTTGGTATATAAATGTGAGGTGATGTGAGTTGTACAACCTCTGGAGGACACTGCACTGACTACCCTTGCTAGACAATTCTGAGGTAGGTGGTCCAGTGGTCTGACAATGGTATAAGGCAGCTTTCTGTGTAACTGAGGAATACACTCCACTAGGAGTAAAGGTAAAGGTACCCCTGACCATTAGGTCCAGTCGTGGACGACTCTGGGGTTGCAGCGCTCATCTCGCTCTATAGGCCGAGGGAGCTGGCGTTTGTCCACAGACAGCTTCCAGATCATGTGGCCAGCATGACTAAGCCGCTTCTGGCGAACCAGAGCAGTGCACAGAAATGCCATTTACCTTCCCGCCAGAGCGGTACCTATTTATCTACTTGCACTTTGACATGCTTTCAAACTTCTAGGTAAGGAGGAGCTGGGACTGAACAACGGGACCTCACCCAGTTGCAGGGATTCAAACCACCGACCTTCTGATCAGCAAGCCCTAGGCTCTGTGGTTTAGACCACAGCACCACCCGCATCCTGACAACAGTTTAGGGTAACAGAAAACAATCAGTAGGTAATCACAGCGCCACCCACGCCCCTTTCCACTAGGAGTAGTTGCAGTATAATGATTGGCGTGTCTGGCTGTGACTAAGGAGATTCAGGTTCTAATCCTCACTTGGTCATGGAACTCATTGGATGATCTTGGACCTGTCACTCTCTCTCAGCCTAAACTTCATCACAAGCTTGTTGTGAAGATAACATGAGAAGGGGAAGAACTAATATATGTCACCTAGAGCTTGGGGGGGGCAGGATATAAATGTTATAAATAAACAAAAGCATCTAGTTTTCCAGCTTGCAGGTGGCGGGCATTAAATAATAGTAGAAGTGATGCTCTGCTGGAAGTAAATGGGACACGGGTGGCGCTGTGGTCTAAACCACTGAGCCTCTTGGGCTTGCCGATCAGAAGGTTGGCAGTTTGAATCCCCATGATGGAGTGAGCTCCCGTTGCTCTATCCCAGCTCCTGCAAAACCTAGCAGTTCAAAAGCATGCCAGTGCAAGTAGATAAATAGTTACCGCTCCAGTGGGAAGGTAAATGGCTGTGCGCTCTGGTTTCCAACACAGTGTTCTGTTGTGCCAGAAGCAGTTTAGTCATGACCCGGAAAGCTATCTGTGGACAAACGCTAGCTCCCTCGGCCTGAAATCTAGATGAGTGCAGCAACCCCATAGTTGTGTTTGACTGGACTTAACCATCCAGGGGTCCTTTATCTTTACCTTTACCCTCATGAAGGAAGCCCCTACCTTTAATTTCTAGTGTCTGCATTTAAAAGGATCTCATGGAGAAGTTATGGGAAAGACCTTGGTGATCAATCTCCATTTGGAGTATGAAGTAAACCAAATCGACTCTGCATAAGGAAGCACTTTCTGTTTCGAAAGTTGCTGGAAACTGCAGGAAGGGAGCGTGCTCTTGCGTTCAGGACCTCCTAAGGGTCAGAACAGTTGATTGGACTAGATGGGCCATTGGTGTGACCCAGCAAAGCTCTTCTTGTATTCTCAAAAAGCACCATGTTTTCTGAAAAATAAGGTCTCCCCCGCCATTGGGTTATTAAACCACTAATTTACCAGACAACGCCAGAATGAAACAAGACATCAGTGAAGAAATAAAGCCCTACACCCTACGCAGCTGAATGCTGCAAAAAGCCAATATTTTCCCCTTACAAAATTACACAGCGAAAGAGTAACAAAAGGCCACTGGAGGGTTCATTTCAAATGCCATCTTTGTCCATTCAGGGTCTGTTGCTGTGTTCCTGTTGCAAAGGAATGCCCAGAGTTCTGAATGCTGCATTGTACAGTTTATTATCAAGACTTTATTTCATATCTGGTATATTAAGGCATAGCATCTTGGCCAACGAACTGAGCGCTGGCCCTTCAGTATCTGGGAGGGGAAAGTGTTGCTGCCAGATCAGTGGAAACACTGAGGAATTGGAACCAAAGCATTTCTTAGGTTTTCATTTGGTTCACTATCAGAAAACTGGTTTTAAGAAAAAGGTTGTCAAGTAAAGCAGGAAACACAATTCACTTTTCTTAAACACCACACAAGTTAATTTCACACAGACACAGAGAGAGGGAGACACACAACCTTCTTTTTTATCCAGGCGTCCCACTGAAAGAGATAATAGCAAGGTTGCACAGAGACCTAAACAGCTTGATATGCTCTTCCTACTTAGTGACTAACCCACATAAGTAATTATTGGGCTTTGTGTGCTATAAAGACCTATCTTTGAAAGGCCTGTTGAGAGAATGAGAGGAGGGAAGGGGTGAGCACAAGAGATCCAGTACTGTACTGAGGAGTAAGACCAGGACAGCTGCAGCCCATGACTAAGGGCCACATCTTGTGTGACGTGGGAGAGATAGGCCATATCTGATCCATACATTTAAAGCACTGTTATATCACTTTGGGCTTCCCCCAAATAATCCCTGGAGCTGTTATTTCTTAAGGGTGATGAGAAGCTGCAATCCCCACAGTAGCTTAACAGTCCTTCTTCCCAGGGAACTTAAAAAAAATATATGAATGAGTTTTTGATCCCCCCCCCCGTTTTCTTTTTTTATGCTGGTTTTAAAGTATATGATATTAATTTATTGCTGTTAGTTGCTTTGAGTAGCTTTTGTTTCTTTTTTTTAAAAAAGCAACTAATAAATACAGTCGTAACTCGGAAGTAAAACGGAATCTATTCCGGAAGTCCGTTTGACTTCCAAAAACGTTCGGAAACTAAGGTGCGGCTTCCGATTGGCTGCAGGAAGCTCCTGCAGCCAATCGGAAGCTGTGAAAGTTGCACTGGACATCCGGGTTCCAAAGAAAGTTGCGCTGGACATCCGGGTTCCAAAGAACGTTCACAAACCAAAACACTCACTTCCAGGTGTGCAGCGTTCGGGAGCCAAAATGTCCAGGATCATAGCTGTCAAGTTCTCCCTTTTTTAAAGGGAAATTCTCTTATTCCTTTTCAGGAAGCTGAAAAGGCTTCCTCGCGAGAAAGGGGAAAACTTGACAGTTATGTTCAGGATCCAAGGTACGACTGTACTAAATAAAAATAAATCTTGCATATTGTTTTTAAGCAGATGCTGCATGGCAACTGATCAGGGTTGGCACAGTGGTGGATTTCGTCCAGTGTAGGGAGCTGGCTTTGATGATCATTCAGGTCTGGTTCCACTTCTGGGATTGTACCCACTTTGCTGCACCAGCAAGCAACAAATTAGCAAAAGGTCAGCCTCTAAGAATGGATAGGACATCCTAGGTGGGCAACTAGCTCATTCTCTAAGCAAGATTTGTTAAGTATAATAGATTTAATTGAGATATATGTGTATTAATGAAGGTTTAAAATAGAAAATGGCTAACTGTGTATTGCTAACGTTGGGGGTTTTCCACAGTAGTTTGTCCAAGGGGCTCTAAGCTCCTAAATGGGTTAGTGATTACCTACTGATTGTTTTCTGTTACCCTAGACTGTTGTCACCTTAGATCAGGTGACAAAGGTACTGTGTTGCAAATTCACCATCTTGAAAGGGTGGTGGCTGTTAGTTCTTTGTCTGAATGCCGCAAGGAACAGAAGATGTAAATGAAGCTCTCCAGAAAAACAGCTCCAGGGAAATGGATGTTGTTAAAGAGAGAGGAAACTTTGCTTATAGGTCTGCTGAGCCTGTGCTGGGCAGCACAAGTCTTTGAAAGGCCTTGGTTGTATCTTTGATGCTTATGTTTTGTTTTGAAGAGTTCTGCCAGTAAAGAAATTGAATAATATTTTTGTGGGTATGGACAAAGATTTCTTCCAAAAGGAGTCGGTGCTTCCAGTCACTTCAAACAGCACAATATTGAAATCTGTGACAAGTTTCTCATGCCACTAAACTGCTATCTTCATTTTCTTTCTTGGGTGCCAAAAGAGAGGCACCTGCTTGGCCTCTGTGAGAACAGGATGCTGGACTAGGTGGGCCACTGGCCTGATCCAGCAGGCTCTTCTTATGTTCTAAAACAGTTTTGTCTCTGCCTCTAATGTTTGAACTCTGTGGCACAGCCAATGACGCTGATTAGCAGCAGGCAACAGGAGCTAATTTCATTTATAAGCCAGCCTGAGACATCCAAAGGGTATACAGTGGAACCTCGGTTTATGAACACCTCAGTTTACGAATTTTCAGTTTACGAACGCCGCGGACCCATCTGGAACGGATTAATTCACTTTCCATTACTTTCAATGGGAAAGTTCACTTCCGTTTATGAACGCTTCAGTTTATGAACAGACTTCCGGAACCAATTACACCCATGCTTCGGATTAAGTACGCTTCAGGTCGAGTACTCTGCGGACCCGTCTGGAACGGATTAATCCACTTTCCATTACTTTCAATGGGAAAGTTCGCTTCAGTTTATGAACGCTTCAGTTTAAGTACTCTGCGGACCATCTGGAACAGAGTAATCCACTTTCCATTACTTTCAATGGGAAAGTTCGCTTCAGTTTATGAACGCTTCAGTTTATGAACAGACTTCCGGAACCAATTGTGTTCATAAACCGAGGTACCACTGTATGTGATCCATACTTTTTTAGGATGAGCTTCACTTCAAGGCATACTATAGCCAGAGATCCTGCCGGCATCATCAGAACACTGTTATACTACTTCACACTCTTGATGAAGTACCTGTTGAGGACCCGGCTGCTTTTTCACCATCAAGGGGGAGGAAATGTCACAAATGAATTATAGGTAATAGGTAATCACAGAGACAGGAGATCCAACCGCTGTGTGGCTCAGTTATGAAAACGATCCTGTCTTTTGCTTCCCTAAATCCATTCTTCTGTCTTTCAGAAATTGCTCTTAAATGCCAAATGTTTTCCCGATTCCTCACTGGTTTTCCCCCATGTAGGAAGAGATAAGTATGGCAATCAAAAGCAATAAATCTAGCTTCCCACAAGCCATTATTCAGATGCTTCATGTCATTGCAGGGTATAAATTGGATTAGTAATGATAGTTTTGGGAAACTTTGTACTTGTTCCTCTTGCTTTTATGCAGCAGGAGCCCTGAAGCCAAAATCTCTCCTTCTGATACCTACATTTATTATTATTCTCTTTTACACTTATGATATCCACGAGATTGTTAGGATTCTTGCTCCGTGTTTGCAGTCATGAGATTGTTGTCTATCACATGACGGTGTATGTCTTCATTCCACAGTGTGGGAAGTGATGGAGACAGGATGTTTATGTTGCTGTGTTCTGTGAAGTGGGACTATTGCCCTTTGTTCCTTCTCTTTGCTGTCTGATGAGAAAGAGGAAGGAGCTAAGGCAGAACGCTCCAAGTGTATTAAATGTAAATAAAAGTAGATTAGCCAAAATGCTGTGCTATTGAGTCTGTTACACGAACTGCAAATACTCTGCAGGATCCCTAAGCGTGCTAATGCCTTTTGGTATTAGCCGCCGTGATGTTTTGGATGGAGAAAGCTTTGGAAGTTCCCAAACGACCAACCAGGAGGGAGAGAACATGCCAGTTGGGCATGTGTCTCTGCCAGTGTCCTACACGCGAGTAGGATGATTCTAACACAGATACTTCCTGCAATGCACAGCTGAACATCTGCTGCCCTTATGTGACACCCAGAATCAGCTGCCTGATGTGGCCTCCTCCCTTTGCCCAATGGTAGGATCAGCTCCGGCTAGAACCCTGGTCCTGGGATCCTCTCATCTCTCTGTCTCTCTTAACAGCAATGCCAGAAGTGTGATGATTTAGGTCAGGACTAGGGCACAGATGGAGTGTTTAACACTTTGCCTCTGTGTCATTTCCCTGTTGACTTCCCCCACAAAACTGTTTGTAGGAAATAGCAGTGTTGGAGGTCAACAGCACATGGAAGGAAGAAGCTTTCATTGGGAAAACAGAAAGCAGAAAGGGCCCTCACAACTGTATGTTCCAATCTAGATCCTGTTCACAGAGCACAACCACATCAGCTGGGACTGATGGGAATGTAGTCCAAGTGGCTAGAGGTCATTAAGTTAGTGAAGACTAGGCTATGGATTAATGTCAAACTGTTCAGTGAAGCCAATGATTGCTTCTCCAAAGGGCATTTCTAAGACAAGGAGGTTTTTCAGAAAAATGCAAGCTTTTGTTTTTGTTTTTTGTTACAATACCCTCCAGAATATTGGTGTACATCTCACCATCTTGTTTGAAGACTCCCTACAGCAAGGTATTGACTCAGAATACACATTCCATCACTTAAAAATGGAGATATTTGGGAGAGATCATTATTATTCAGGAAATATGCATATGCACCAGAGGCAGAATTGCAACAGCACGAAGAAGCCCATGTGACAGCTCTTGACCTTTGAGTCCTCTGCTGGATGCCTTTGTAGTACCTGGGAAGGGGAAATTCCACTTGGTTGAAACCCAGCAGGCTGACCTGCGCTGATCCCTTTGCTCAGAATTGCCTGGAAAAGTGAGAAGGCGCTCCTATAAGCAATAAAAGAACTGTGGAGGAAAGGTGGCGGTGAATACTGTATCTTGCTTGAGATTGGCATTCACTTCCCAGAGGGTGGCAGTTTTTGGAGAGTGGGGGAGGACTTGGGCAAGATTGGTTCTCCTCCTTCAGTGAGCCTAGTCTCCTCACTGACAGGGGCAGCTGTTGGTAGTTGCTGCTGCTCGGATGCATTGTCATGTCCACCTTCTGCTGTGCCCAGCAGAGCCAGTGAGTGAACAGGGAGTAGCAGATATTACTCCCAGTTTTTACCACTGAAGGTCCCTGCCTTCCCACAGCTCCCCAAGTCTCCTCCTCCCCTGGTTCCTTTCCGAGTAATCTGAGGCTCCATCCTCTTACCTGTCATACCTCTTCAGGTTATGGGAGACCAGTGGGGGAGAGGAGTTGGTTGCAGCAGGAGTGTGAAACACCCATGTCTCGTCACCAGCCTGACTCATCTCTGCCTCTTGCCGCCCTCCCCCCCATCCTACTCTCCTGCTGCAGATTCTGATTCTGATTCCAGGCTTCTCTCTGCCACAGACTCTCCCTGATCACTAAGCCCTGTTACCTCTTCAGCTTCTGACACCTTCTCCTCCCAATCTTCTCTCTCTGACCACTCTTTGTTGACCTACCAATTTCCGGGCTCTGAGCCTTCTTCGCTTGGGGTTCCCCAGCTGGTTCCTCCTACCATTCCTCTGCGCCCAACCGGTCCGTAACAAATAGTAGCGAGAAAAGGGAGCCTGTTTCTGTATGTTGTGTTCCAAGCACAGTCAGTCACTGGCATTGCTTCGGAATTATGTGTAAAGCCACCCGTTCTTTCAATTATATCTCTCTTCCATCTATGCAAATGTGAGAGAACGCACACAAGTGGAGTCCTGTATCAGTGCCAGCATGATCTTAAAAGCTGGTATTGCTACATAATTCTAGACAGCTTGTCAGTATTCATTAGCTCAACCGCAAATGTTACTTGTGGGAGGGAGGGTTGTGATTATTATCCTCAGGCTGCTCCTACTGTACTTGTGGTCTGTGTAGCCTAACTTCCTATTTGGTTTTCAGTCATAACCTCAGTTGATGGAACCCAGTGATCATCTTTCAGATTATGTAATGCCATCAAATAATTATGGTGAACTTAGGAAAATGCCTTCTTGCTCTCGCTGCTGCCCACAGCACGTGTTCAAAAAATCCTGGTTGGGAGTGAAGAGCAATAATGTGCAATGGACAGTAGGGGGTAGTGGCTGTGGAAAAGGCAAATTCCTTTGAATTGAAAATAAAAAACTGCCAAGATCATAATGCAGTTATACAAACCACAGTTGGAGTACTGTGTATAGCCCTTGTCACCTCACCTCAAAAAAGATATTGTAGAGTTGGGAAGGGTTCTATGATTCTATGAATTGTCTTATTTCCTTTTAAAGCTATCTTAAGTTTATGGTTGTCACATTGCATCTTTAATCTAACTACGTGCGGAAGTATATTAATGTATACTTTTTCCTCCAAGAAGCTCAAGGTGATGTTCATGGCTCTCCACCTCTCCATATGCAGTAGGTTGGGCTGAGAGGCAGTGACTAGCCCAGGATAACCCAATGAACCCCATAGCTGAGTGGGGATTTGAACCCTGGTCTCCCAGGTCCTATTTCAACTCTCGAACCAGTACACCACACTGTCTCTATGCCAAGAAGAGGAATGGAATGGTTTTATGACAAAATAAAAAAGCCCAGTGTCTCTGGAGCAAGAAGACTGGCAAAGCCAATTGCAAGGGGGAGAGAGTATAGAGAACCTCCCCCTATCATCAGGAGCAGCTCCTCCCCAAGCAGCCATGGAAGCGCAGGGTCTGAAGGAGCTAGTCAGGAAGCAGAGAGGGAGAGCCAGGGCTCCGGCAGGATGGAAGAGCCCCTGCTCCACAGGCGGGAAGAGAGAGAGAGACGGAAAGGGGGGAGAGGGAAAAGACGGAGGGTAGACCCTTTTCCCCGGCACCGGAATTAAGGAGGAGGAGAAAAGGGAGGAGATTCGCTGTCCCCAGGCTCTTATGTTGGTCAAAGGGGCGAAAAGGGGCAGTGTCGGATTCTGACACGGAATAAGCGGACATGAAACCGACAGCTCATCACACTGTAAATAACGTGCACCAATAAAGACTCTGGAAGACAAGTATGTGGAGAGTCGTTACTCAGGAGTAGCCGTAATAACCTCTGACACCAATCATGCGCATCCTTCAAGTTAGTAGCAGATGTAACCTGCACCCTTAAAGCCAATAATAAGGTTTTGCCTGCTTCCGGAGGGTAATCAGCTAAGCAAAATGCTTGTTAGCTTGCATGCTCCATCTCCTTGAATATTCACACTTTACCCTAGTAGTTTACCAATGCTGGGGAGAATCCAAAAGTACTGCAGGTACTTTCTCTAACCGAGTGATGCCTTTTCTTTCAACTGGAAGAAATGTTAAACACCATCCTGGTAGACAGACGTTAGTGTATGCATTATACCTAAGGGACCTCTTGAGAGAGAAACTCACAATGTCAATAACTGCAGGGCAACCACTTCAACAACAGCAAGAGCCTTTTCTTAGGTGTACTGCAGATTTTCAAACACAGTTTGTGGCTGTTACTCTCTCCTTATACAGCATAATGTTACAGTTCAGCAGGGAATAGCGCTCAAAGTGCTTGTTGGCTCCCCTCCCTCGTGTATCTTTTGCCATAATGGCCTTGCTCTGCCTCCGTGGTCAGAGGTAGCAATGCTTCTGAATGCCAGTTGGAACAGGAGGGGAGAGGGCTCTTGTGCTCAGGTCCTGCTTGTGCGCTTCCCACAGACATCTGGTTGGCCATTGGAGACACAGGATGCAGATGGGCCACTGGCCTGATCTGGCAGGGCTATTCTTTTGTGCTTATCACTGCCCTTCTCTCTGTAATGAGTAATGCTAGGTGAAATGGCATGGGTGGTGGTCAGGAGTGTGACATTTCACATAGGTGAAATGCCCAAGGATTACTGCACTAAGCTTCCCTCCATCATCACTGCTCGTTTTTTAAGGCTCCCCTCCATTTATTATACACTGTCCTTGTTCACACAACACAGCAAGCCAAACCTTGGCTTACTATGTGGTCTCCCAGAGAGGAGCTTGAAGCCACTTTGCTGTTGTGCTAAGTCAAGGTTTGGCACAGTGAACCAGGACTTGTGGTTAAGCTCTCTCTTCAGTAACCATGCCAAAACCAAGATTAAAATAATAGAATCATAGAGTTGGAAGGGATCCCAAGGGTCATCTAATCCAAATCTCTGCGATGCAGAAATCTCAACTAAAAGCATCCAAGACAGATGGCCACCCATCCTCTGCTTAAAAACCTCCAAGGAAGGAGAGTCCTCCACCACCACATTCCACTGTTGAACAGCTATTACTGTCTGAAAGTTCTTCCTGATGTTTAGTCGGAATCTCCTTTCTTGTACCTTGAAGCCATTGGTTTGGGGCCTACCCTTAGGAGCAAGAGAAAACAAGCTTGCTACCTCCTCCATGTGACAGCCATTCAGCTATCTGAAGTTGGCTATCATATATCCTCTCAATCTCCTCTTTTCCAGGCCAAACATATCTAGCTTCTTCAACCGTTCCTCATAAGGCTTGGTTTCCAGACCCTTGATCATCTTGGTTGCCCTCCTCAGGGCCGTCTCAAGCCGGTTGGGCGCCGTGGCGCGGAGATCGCTCCAGCGCCCCCGTCCTGGTGGGCGGACGCAGCGCCCTCCTGCTGGCCCGGCGCCCTGCGCCACCGACACTACCCCTAAAGCCGGGCCTGGCCCTCCTCAGCACACGTTCCAGCTTGTCAATATCCTTCTAAAATTGTGGCACCCAGATTGTCCCAGAACTGCCATGCCACCAGCCAAAGGCACCCTGAGAGGGACCTGCCCTGGAAGGAAGACTGAGTAATTAATAGCTCCTTTTGTACCAGGTCTGCTTGGGGCTTCCAGGTTCCTCCCACCTCTGTTCCTTCCCCTCACCAGCCCATCTTCAACTGCGTATGGTTGAAATTGCCTGCATGCAAGATAGGGGGCGGGGGTTGCTGTGCTCAGTCTCCTCTGGTCCTAGAAGAGAATGTTGTATGTATGGAGCCCCATAGCGCCAGCCTTATTCACAGCAGTCTGGTAGCAAACCCATCTAGATCCTAGAGGACAGGGCTGATCCCTGAAGAAATATAGCCTTAGGCTAGCAACTCACATAACATTTAAAGACAGCATCTGTAAAAACAAAGATGGGGATAAAATTGGAACACTGATTTTATCCCTAGAGGTACCAGAAAACAGAGACTGTGAACAGTTCGAGAAGTTGTAAATATTATTTAAATACTACTATTTTTTTAAGAAAAATAAATCCATTTCTGTGCAATACACATCTCATGTTCTGAATAGTTAATCATGCCAGACAGCATAAAATGTGGGTGTTTCTAGTGACATTAATAAGCACGTAATCAAGAATACAATCCTCCCTGCCGTAGCCTAATTTAGCTGAGGTTACAGAATTTTCTGCTACAAAGGACTTCCCTCCATTAATCATAGGTAAGCACAATTACAGTTCTCTTACCTCATTTTGAGAAGACAAAAAATGCACCCAGAGAGCATGAGAGTTTGTCAATCCTAGCCACCCCTTAGTACATATTTATTCATGTTTCATCTGGAAATTCCATTGGTCTGAGATTATACATGGAGTAAGTCTTGCATGTTAGAAAATACAACTCACTTGCTTATTTGTAAACACTGAAGTCATTACTGTGCCTGCATATGTGCGCAAACAATGATCTAGTTAGCATAATACGCATAAGCCTCAGGACTCATGTTCCCTCCACCTCCTTCAGCATGGCCATGATGAGGAGACTGGAAGCTATCGCTTCCATCTTCAGCTAACCACAATCACTTGTTACTCCCAAACAAACTGTGGTTAGTCTTAACTGGCTTAGAAAATAACTCAACATTTTTAAATGACCCTGGGTTGTTTCACTATACCAGTTAAGACTAACACAGATTGCACATTTGGACAAAATGAGGAACTGCAGTTAGCCAAAAATGAAAGTGAAAGCTTCTGGTCTCTTTGTGGCTCACTCAGGCTCATCCCTATAGCACTAAACCATGGTCTGATGTTAACATCCAATTGCTGCTTGCTGTAAACCACTGGAGGGCTGTTGTGCTCAGTTCCTGCTTGAGGGTTTTCTGCAGTCATTTGGGTGGCCACCATGAGAACAGGATGCTGACCAGGAAGTGACCTCTCCAGACAGCAGAACAACTCTTCTTTTCTTATCTCTGTGGCTGCAATCTCCTGGGTGACACAGACACTGTTAGGCAGTTGAATGCACATGCATATTCCATCCATTTTCCTCCCTCCCACCCACACTTTTCATGGCCCTGGGCACTGGCAACCCATGCTACACCACTGCTTCCAACTCTACAATTCCACGAATCTATGAATCTCTGGCCTTAGGGGAGCAGTCAGATTTTCTAGTTTCCTTCCTTCCCCTTCGCCCACATTCTCTCTCTCTCTCTCTCTCTCTCCCCCTCTCTCCCCAGCTGGTTCACTTTCATAAAGGTGTCCTCTGCATCAGGGTCCCTCGCTCAGGCATCTGGACATAAGAAAGAGAAACACAATTGAGAACATTATGTGTCCATATTCGAAAATTCTGTTGGTCTTTTTTAACAGGATGGTCTCATTAAGAAAATGCTGAACTTGTAACCGAATAAAGCTGCTAAATATTTCATTGCATACCAGACAGTAGTAACCGGAGACAGGAAATTATTATAAACTCTGCTGATTAAAAGAGGTAGATTTCTGTAAGCTTATCAGGAATAATTATGCTAATTCTGGGGTCTTAACTGAAGAGAACAGGCATCTATCTGCCTGTTCAGCACAGCTTCTTAGTGGAAATAATCATCCCAATTCACTAATACCTTTTGTTGAAGATACTTTAAGAAACATTGTTGTTGTTACTGTTGCTTAGTCGTGTCCGACTCTTCGTGACCCCATGGACCAGAGCACGCCAGGCACTCCTGTCTTGCACTGCCTTCCGCAGTTTGGTCAAACTCATGCTAGTAGCTTCAAGAACACTGTCCAACCATCTCGTCCTCTGTCGTCCCCTTCTCCTTGTGCCCTCAATCTTTCCCAACATCAGGGTCTTTTCCAGAGAGTCTTCTCTTCTCATGAGGTGGCCAAAGTATTGAAGCCTCAGCTTCAGGGTCTGTCCTTCCAGTGAGCACTCAGGATTTCCTTCAGAATGGATAGGTTTGATCTTCTTGCAGTCCATGGGACTCTCAACAGTCTCCTCCAGCACCATAATTCAAAAGCATCAATTCTTCGGTGATCAGCCTTCTTTATGGTCCAGCTCTCACTTCCATACATCACTACTGGGAAAACCATAGCTTTAACTATACGGACCTTTGTAGGCAAGGTGATGTCTCTGCTTTTTAAGATGCTGTCTAGGTTTGTCATTGCTTTTCTCCCAAGAAGCAGGCGTCTTTTAATTTCGTGACTGCTGTCACCATCTGCAGTGATCAAGGAGCCCAAGAAAGTAAAATCTCTCACTGCCTCCATTTCTTCCCCTTCTATTTGCCAGGAGGTGATGGGACCAGTGGCCATGATCTTGGTTTTTTTGATGTTGAGCTTCAGACCATATTTTGCGCTCTGCTCTTTCACCCTCATTAAAAGGTTCTTTAATTCTTCCTCGCTTTCTGCCATCAAAGTTGTGTCATCTGCATATCTGAGGTTGTTGATATTTCTTCCGGCAATCTTAATTCCGGCTTGGGATTCATCTAGTCCAGCCTTTCGCATGATGAATTCTGCATATAAGTTAAATAAGCAGGGAGACAATATACAACCTTGTCGTACTCCTTTCCCAATTTTGAACCACTCAGTTGTTCCATATCCAGTTCTAACTGTAGCTTCTTGTCCCACATAGAGATTTCTCAGGAGACAGATGAGGTGATCAGGCACTCCCATTTCTTTAAGAACTTGCCATAGTTTGCCATGATCTTAGTTTTTTTGATGTTGAGCTTCAGACGTATTTTGTGTTCTCCTCTTTCACCCTCATTAAGAGGTACTTTAATTCCTCTTCACTTTCTGCCATCAAGAAACATAACACTGCTCAAATGATACAATATAAAAATATAATCTAAAATATAATACGCTAAAATGATTGTTTACTAGATAAACATGTTCAACAACAGGTGTACTGTATTTGCTTGCACTGATGGCCAGAAAAACACCCAGCTTTTCTCATTAAAGTTAATTGGCAGGAGGAAAGCTTTCTTGGAGAGGCTCTATTAGCACAGATAAATAATTGCAGAAGAATAAAGGATGATGCAGCTATTGGGTTTAATTCTTTAAACAGTGTGAGGAGCTTAGCTAACAGGTTGGAGAGTGCATTTAGGCATGGATCCAAAAAGTCAAGATCTGGGTTAATTCAGTAATTGCTAGTTTAAGGAGCAAGCAATCATGAAGGTCAGTATTGCTAGACAGGAACACAACATAAGATCAAACTGCGTGAAAGTAGGGGTGGAAAAACCTCTCCATTTCAATTATCTCAGTTCCTCAATATTTCAAACCTAAAATTCAGTTCTCCACATTTCAGCACAATTTTTGGTGTTGTTGTTTTTTTTAAAAAAAAAACCATGAAAATTCTTCAGCATTTCAATATGAATATCTCCTGATAAAAACATTTTAGTTTGCAGATTTGCCTAATGTACGCACTTTTGCAAGCAATTTCTCCTAATATGAATTTTGCAAGTTATTTTCCTGAATATATTCATTTTTTATGCACACGTTTCTACCTAATTTAAGACATATATGTTTATTTTCTTAAGTCTGGTCTACAAGGTGCATCAGAATATGGCCTGGTCTACAGGTACAGTACTGTAATACAGAGCTGGTAGCATGGAGTGTACTATTTCAGGCTGCATGTGGTGGATTCCATTTTTGAATGTTCCCCCATGCAACAAACTGCCTGTTACAAGTTTTTTTAAAAAATAAATCAGCAAAACAGACAGAGGTTCAAGCCCAGCCTATTCACATCTCTGCTTGTTTTATAATTGCAGGGAGCTTTTTCCTGTAAGAGAGCATTCAGTAATGTGAGTACCTCTTCTTTGAAGTGACACATTTTACTGCCCCAGAATGCTACTACCCTGGTCGTTTTGATTTGCTCAGTGCAGACCAGTCCAGAATAACCTGTCAGGTAGCTGAGGCATATGTTTAGAAAATCTAGTGGGGCCCAGCAGTTTATGATTTTCTGCCCTCAACTCAGCCAGAAAAAAATGGTTTTTACTAAAGTCAGATGCTTTCTGCTTTCCTTCTACAGACGGCATTAGAAGGCAGACATGTTCTTTCTTGTGGAACCTCAAGAGCCATTTATAAGTGGGTTTCGCTTGACACACATTTCATTCCCAAAAGGAAAGTTTGCTTTTAAAAAGAAAAGGGAAGGCAGACACAAAACGTTAAGCTCGTGATCAGCACAAACCTCAACGTCAATAAGCATTCTGATGGGGGGGTAAAATACCTTAAAAGGGGGGCTGTTTCATGTCTTATTTTAAGTTATTGGTATCTGTAACCTTGGAGACCAAATTCTTCAAATTCACCCACCTTCGGGATAATTTTTGCCAGGGGTTTCGAAGGGATGCAACATGACTAGTGCAAAAATCGCTTGTGACCACAACTCTTTGTCTACATCCCCAGGAACCTCTGTGAGACTTGTCTCTGAATAAACGGGCATAGGATTGTGCAGTTTGTGGGGGAAACATCAGGAATTCACAAATGTTTAATTATTATGGGTTCAATACAGAACAGATTAGTAGCGCTTAGTTGCCTTTGAAATCAGTGAGGCTTGAAGTGTAATTAACTTACTTTACATCCAACCCAACATCTTTTTTTTTTAAGGAAAACTTTTTAAAAAATCAATAAAGTAGATGTTAAAGTGGATAGTGTGTGAAAATGAAAGTTAATTCATCTGGTGTTATTTTTTTTAAGGAACAGGGTATGCAGTGGTCATAAAAAAAGTCAAAAGATGGACACTTTCAAAGAGTGGTCATGTCTTAGACACACACCTTTGCCGCAGTCACCTCCAATAAACAGGTTTGGTAGAATTTGTATTGCTTTGGAAGCATTTCAAATAGGAAGGAAGGAAAGAAGGCTCTATCACTCGCTTGTCACAGATAATGTGCTATGGACTGCTCTATATAGACGTACAGTGGTACCTCTACTTACGAATTTAATGCGTTCCGAATGCACATTTGTAAGTCGAAAAAAATTGTAAGTCGAATCCCATAGGAATGCATTGGGAGAAAAAATTCGTAAGTAGAAGCAACCCTATCTAAAAATTCATAAGTAGAAAAAATCCTATCTAAACCACATCCAAGATGGCGGATGGAGCTCCATTCGTAAGTAGAAACATTCATAAGTAGAGTTATTCGTAAGTAGAGGTACCACTGTAACATGATTATAATTCCAAAACTTTCTAGTTTGACTGAATTCTCCAAAGGTGAAGTAGTGAAGTAGTGATGTATTCCTTTGGTTCATGTCCTTAATTATATAAGAAAATAAAGTGAACTATAACATGCATGATCTTTTATTTGCAGCTATTGCTTTGCCCACCTACATGAACATGTGATTGCATTTTTTATGCTGTACTTTCAAAAGTACTCAAATGATGTTTGTTCGCATCTCCTCTGCCCATCTCTGGGCTACTTGGAAATATTTGGGTTGCAGGGCCCCTTGTAAGACCATTGCTGGTGATAGTTTAAAGCAGTGCTTTTTTCCTTAAAAAAATGTTTAGGGGTACTCTCATTTTCCTACTCATATTGAAATGCTGCCCCTCAATGAGGCCAAACTTAGATTCACAAAATGTTTAGGGGTATGCGTGCCCCTGCGTCCCCCCAGAAAAAAGCACTGGTTTAAAGTCGTCTCATCTCATTTCAATTGGCTTAAGGCAACAGTTTTAAGAGCAGCAGCTTCAAATACTTATAGGAGAAACCAAGCCAGCCAATTGGCAGAATTTAGAACATAAAACTGAAACAGATGTTGCTGCCAAGGTTCTTGATCTAAATTGGAATGAAGATCGCCATCAGAAGACATTGTGAGACAGGTTAATCAACAAAGTATGACTGAGGACTTGCTTGTCTGCTGCCTGTTTTATATGTCAGTGACAGATGTTGCATCTAGTAGCTCATTAGGTATCTCAGCCCAGGACGAAGGGGCCACTTTCCCATGATTTCCCTGTTAGCTCCATTTACTCCATCTTGACTGTCAAATATGTCTTGGCCTACCAGTAATTGCTGCTTTTGAATGATCTATGGCTTCGTGCATCTCGCAAACCTGGCGCTTGTTAAAGCTGTTAAGCAGGGAATCATAGGGTTGCAACGTACAGGAAAGGTGATCTAGTCCATGGTTAAGAACATCTACATGCTGCACGGGCACACCAATATCAATCAATCTATGCCAAGGCAAACAACAATGTACCACCAACAGACCACATTTGCAGTAGAAGACAGGGCTGTCTTAAGCATATCCGGCGCCGTGGTGCGAAGATCCCTCCGATGCCCCCCATTTCCCAGACCCAGAGTTGTTGACCTTTTTTTAGGAAGGGGGAGTCCAGAGGGGAGCTTGCCCCATATTCCCTACAGGGGGCGGGCAGTCACGTGGGGCACACGATTTGGCCCAAAGACAAGCGAACTTCCCGCTCCCAAGTCTTTAGAGCCTGGCAGCAAGCCGAGGTCAACATCGAAGGGGGAGCCCTGTACTCTGGAGGGCGAATGGCTCTCCTCCTCTTTGGCTCACCTGCCGGGTGGGTGGGCTCTGGCCACGCTCTCCGCGGAGCCTTCATGGTCCAGGGCGCAGGCAGCAGTGAGCACGACAGCCAGGAGCTCCATGCGAGGCAGCAAAAGTGACAGCTTTAGAGTTGCAGAACCAGCGAGACTCCGGCCCTGAGTGGCAGCAGGCGCATGGTCTCGCTGGTTCTGCAACTCGCTGCTAGTGCCGTCGCTTTTGCTGCTGAGGGCACCCACAGCACCTGCTCAAAAATCCACGTGCCCACAGGCCAAAAAAAGTTGTCGAACCCTGACTTAGCTTGTTTGGTGAGAAAATGTTATTTCTCCCTGTCTCATAACACTCAAACTCATGGACATCCAATAAAACCAATTGTTGGAAGAAAGGCGCAGGTAACATAAAGCACTTCTTTAATTAGCACATATTTAAATTATGGGACTCACTCCTACAAGAGGCAGTGATGGCCACCATTTTAGATGGCTTTAGAGGAGGATCAGACAACTTAATAGATGAGATGGCTACTAGCCAAGATCAATCAGTAAGTCAATCATTTTATTTGTAGGTCACCTTTCCAAAATTAAAACCATGCTCAAGGTGGCTTACAACATACAGAAAATCACATATGGCTGTACTCCAGCTGTGGAGGCAGTCAAGCTTCCAAACACCAGTTGCTTATAGGCTTCTTCTTCTTCTTCTTCTTCTTCTTCTTCTTCTTCTTCTTCTTCTTCTTCTTCTTCTTTCTTCTTTCTTCTTTCTTCTTTCTTCTTTCTTCTTTCTTCTTTCTTCTTTCTTCTTTCTTCTTCCTTCTATCACTTGTAGCCGAGTAAGATTGTCTTCCATAAGCACAGTTTTAACAATGAGTCCGTAAGTGACTGTGGAGGCCAATTCTGGATCCACACATCCTTCCACAGTGGGGAATACATGTTTCCAGGTAGGAGTTGATCACGGTGAGGGTTTGTGTAGAACTGTCCCTATAAGATCATGGGCACAAATCATCAGAAATGTACCGTAAAAAGACGTATTGAGAGGCTGCCGCACTCAGCCGGACACCAGCCGTTCGGCACCCCTTCAGCACCCCTGGTGGCCAGGCGCCCTGGTGCGTTGCGCCACCCAGCCCAGGCCTAGAGACGGCCCTGGTAGAATAACTGCTTTTGAAGCACATACATGTCCATGGGGTACACGCACTAAGTGTGCATGCTGGGGCAGGGAGAGCCATTAATTGTGTTAGGAAGCTGTCTTATACTGAGTCATAGAATCATAGAATTGTACAGTTGGAAGGGACTATGGGGGATCAGTCTAATCCCCTGCAATGCAGAATTATGGGTCTTCCTAGCTCAGTGGAAGCAGCTTTCCAGGGCTTCAGACAAGGAATCTTTTTACTGGAGATGCTGTAGTGAATCTGGCACCTTCTGCATGCAAAGCCCTACCACCAAGATGAGGGCCTTCTGGCTGTTGGGGAGGGGAGAGGACAGAATTACTTCCGCTGGCACAAATATACCTTTACAAGCATTGTGAGTAAGAAGTACTGTGCTAATTTTCATGATGGATTTATAATTTATATGGAAGCCTGTGAGAAACAACAGCTGCACCCACATTGTCATTAGCCTTCCGGGTTTCATTAAATATTTTTGAAATGTTTACCAAAATTTAAAATGGGGGGGGAATGAGGAGCAGGTCTCCGTTTAAGGGAAATTTCTGTCTTCCACTTTCTCTGTGGCGCTGATGGAACATTTTGTGTTCAATACTCCATTGACCCAACTGTGCAACAAATAGCTTTATTGGAAGTGGGAAGTGGTGGGTTGTATTTCAAATTAAACTAAGAAGAAATCTGCCATGCTATTGTTTCCTCCTCTGGTTTACAATCGCAGAATGAAGAAGGCCTCCCGCAGGAAGGAATGATGGATAACACAGACATGCCAGCGGACCCAGAAAATGAGGCCTACGAAATGCCTCCTGAGGTAAAATCTTTCTTTGATGGGTTCTCACAGAGTATACTATTAATGGGCACCTCATGATAGACGTCCTGGTAATTTATGCTTGAAGTGTTGGGAGAAATTTAGAAACCAGTTTGTCAATAAACATGTACTGCACTCACGGAAGAAACCTGTGGGCACACCACATGCTGCCACCCATGGAGAAGTGGTGCTGGCAGTGGCACCAGTTTCTGGCAACATCTTGGCAGATCTCACTGAAATCTCACACATTCTCGTGAATTTCTTTGTGAGATCTCGCCAGAAACCAGTGCTGCGTCTCCATAGGATGCTGTCAGCAGCTCCCATCTGGTTGCCCAGGAAAGTAGAAAGACAAGGAAAAGTTTATTACAGTCCTTTTTTATTTCACTCTTTACAGAGAGAGGCTATAGAACCCCGTCTCTTGGATAATGGCATTGTCCCAAGGGAATCTCCACACACTCCGTCTCTCCCACTTCCTCATTCGTCATTCTCATCACCTCCTCCACAGGTGCTGCTATATGCCCTCTGTCTTTGAGCTCTTTGCTCTCCTACTTTTAAAGCTCGCCGGGTTCTGGGAGATGGAGGGTCTAGAATGCTTTCTAATGACAACATGTCGGCCAGGTGTTGCTCTGGCTCTCCCATGATTTCCCGACTTTCTCCTTCATCTGCCTCTCAGCTGTGACCTCCCTCAGACCCCTGTTGTAAATCTATACTGTCTCTCTTCCTCCTCCCTGGAAGGGTCAGGATGGGGAGGTGGTCTACACCTCCTCTGCCTAGTCCCTGACAGTTGGGTGACCACAGGCATGCTCCTTCTTCAGTTTCCACCACCTGAGGCAGTGGGTTCATCGCACCTCATGGGTGGGCAGGCCCTGCCCCCACTGCCCTGCACCTTTCCACAAGACCACACTACTTACTGCTCCAGCATGCAATAAAAGCAAACATGCATACATACATACATAATCCCATGCACATTTATCTAGGTGGAAACCCCACTGAACAAAGAGATACTTAGTTCAAAGTAAATGCACCTAAGGTTATGCTGTCAAACTGCAAACCCCCACGATAGAAGGAAAATAACATGCATTAATGATTAAAACTTTTTTTAAAACAAACAAACAAACAATGCCTCCTCAGTACTCCTGGGTGGTATGAAAACACTTACTTAGGATGAAAACCATTTTTATGCCCCTCATGCCGACAGAGCCCAAAAGCAATACCAGAACAATAAAGAAAAGAGAGGGGGGAAGCCTGCCAAAGATAAATTCTTCACTCAAAAGCACGTGTGTTTTTTTAATTTGCATTCATATTTAAACAAGGGGGGGAGCCACCTTCTTTGTGATTTATCTTATAATACCGGTAAATTCAGTGTAAGGGACTTTAATTTCAGATCCTAAACCAGTACCAACGAAAACACAAACATGATTCATATTATTATTCAGTGTGAAAAGACATGCACAGGCTGCTTCCTTGGCCACGCCATTTCTCAAAAGCTGTTTTAGAATTGTAGGTTTTTGTTCTCCCTGCAAAACACTTCCCCCTCTAATAGCTTGCGTTCTTCAGTCAAGTTCCTACGAATGTATACCTGCTTAAAATTAAATACAAAATTCTAGCCTTTAATGGACTGTGAATGTCACTGCATTACAGAATTTTCTGAAGAACTGTCTCCATTAAGATGGTGTATTTGCCATCGTGCAAAGTAGTTCCCATAAGATTTTCCCACTCTGTGCATTAAAGCGATGCAGAAGAATGTGACATGATGCTTCTCCTACATCCCTAGTGAGCAACCACCTGAAACTAAGTACCACTTTAGTGTGAACTAGCACATTATATATTGAGATGTTTTCTCTCTTCTTCTTCTTCTTCTTCTTCTTCTTCTTCTTCTTCTTCTTCTTCTTCTTCTTCTTCTTCTTCTTCTTCCTCCTCCTCCTCCTCCTCCTCCTCCTCCTCCTCCTCCTCCTCCTCCTCCTCCTCCTCTTCTTCTTCTTCTTCTTCTTCTTCTTCTTCTTCTTCTTCTTCTTCTTCTTCTTCTTCTTCTTCTTCTTCTTCCTCCTCCTCCTCCTCTTCTTCTTCTTCTTCTTCTTCTTCTTCTTCTTCTTCTTCTTCTTCTTCTTCTTCTTCTTCATCTTCTTCTTCCTCCTCCTCCTCCTCCTCCTCTTCTTCTTCTTCTTCTTCTTCTTCTTCTTCTTCTTCTTCTTCTTCTTCTTCTTCTCCTCCTCCTCCTCCTCCTCCTCCTCCTCCTCCTCCTCTTCCTTCTTCAATGCTGATGTTGCTGTTCCCAACAGGAAGAATACCAGGATTATGAACCCGAGGCTTGAATTCAACTCTCTTCCTTCTGTTAGCTTCTGGCAAAGACATCCTGTCCTGTACAAGTGCTGAGTTCCAATGTGCCCAGTCGTGAACTACTTTTTATAGTTTGTACAGTGTCTTTTGAAGTCTTCCATCAGCAATGATCGGAGCATCTGTAACTGCGTCCAGTTTTCGTTTCAGCGACCGACCTCCCTCTGAAACGAAGGTCTGGGTCTCAGAGCCATTGTTGTTGTCTGGATATTGTGGCTTCAAGTTCTAAAAAGTCCGAAAGCAGTTTTTTTAAAAAAATAAAATAAAAAACACCTAAGTGTCTACTACTCCTTCTTTCTAATGCTGTACATGTTTTGTTGAGAGATTGTCGGTAATTTGGTATTGTTAAACACAAGGTTTTTTTAAACTGTTACCTATGATCTTTCTTTTTCTGTCAAAGGATAACATTATTGTGAAAGTTGTTAATATATTTCTATACATATATACATATATATAAAGTAATTGAGCATGAACTATGCACCTATAAATATTTACTGTGGGATCTTACTTGTTTTGTGAAATGTTTTACTAATTTGCAATTGTAAATAACGGTGTCCAACTGGAATAAATAAAATGTTATCTGTTCAAAATTGGTGTTAAATAATTAGCTCCCCCTTTTTCACAATAAATTCTCACGTTGGGGTTGTGTCACATACTAAAGGTAAAGGTAAAGGGACCCCTGACCATTAGGTCCAGTCGTGACCGACTCTGGGGTTGCGCGCTCATCTCGCGTTATTGGCCGAGGGAGCCGGCGTATAGCTTCCAGGTCATGTGGCCAGCATGACAAAGCCGCTTCTGGCAAACCAGAGCAGCACACGGAAACGCCGTTTACCTTCCCGCCAGAGCGGTTCCTATTTATCTACTTGCATTTTGACGTGCTTTCGAACTGCTAGGTTGGCAGGAGCTGGGACCAAGCAACGGGAGCTCACCCCGTCACAGGGATTCGAACCGCCGACCTTCTGATCAGCAAGCCCTAGGCTCAGTGGTTTAACCACAGCGCCACCTGGGTCCCTTGGTTGTGTCACATACTAAAGGTAAAGGTAAAGGGACCCCTGACCATTAGGTCCAGTCGTGACCGGCTGTCACATACTAAATGACAGCAAATACAGTACATGTTTTCAGCTCCCTGAAAAGAACCAGCGATGGACACTGTCCCCTGTCTTGCCTTGCGGGGGGGGGGAATCAAAACTCAGGGAGATTGCTGGAATCCCCATCAGTCCCTCTTCTTCCAAGCAAACTGATCCTTGTGACAAAGCTGGGTGTAGGAAATAAATCCTGAGGCTATGCAAAAGCTAGGGTTGCCAGTGTGCAATTGGGCCCTTAAGGATTTACCTTGACATCAGGAAAGCCTCTGAGCCCCCCTTGCCTCTTCCCCTCTCCAGCTCAGTAAACAGCGACTCAAATTTCGGGAGGTCAAGGGAGTGCCACTGCCCAATAGGGAAACTTTGCTAAATTCCTCTGATTTCACTGCCTGCAAAAGGGCAGGAAAACAGGGGCCATTTCAGGTGTCTAGAGTATTGTTGGCATCTGTCTGTCTCAAAAGCAATAGAGTGCACCTCCAAGGGTGAAGTCAAACTGCTGCATCAACGGCACCAAACTTACCTCCCTGGGGCACAAGCCTGTATGGAGATCCTGGGCTGCCCAGATGACAGGATGATGTGGTCCAAAGGAAAACAGAGCAATGCGTTTGGCACCAGCTTGGTTACAGGAAGGAGGCGTAGAAGGTGCCGTCCAACCATCTTAGGGACTCCATTCTGGATTTTCATCTCCCAGAGATATCCCGCAAGGCAGCAGAGGTTTAGGATCAGTTTTCCTCTTCCTCCATGGTCTACCTTCCCAGTTGATGCCCCTCACTACAGCATGTGCAACAGCCACCTTCCATGACCAGGTGACTTGTGTGCATGCCTTGTCTGCTGTCCAGCTGTTCAATGTGGATGAACCATTTTCAGGCACCTCCTGCTTTCTCTCCTTAGTTTTGTTTAGCTTTAAACTGGACTTGGACTTCAACTACAGGAGGGTGCCTTCAAAACAGAGGACTTTATAAAGTAGGATCTTGGTTTCCACGCTTGGTAACAGGAGACCTCTCCTTAGGCATGCACCACACACACACAATTAATGTATTTTTCATAGATGTGCATGAAGATGTCTTAATTATTTATCGCATTGTGTCAAGTTGCCATCATATTGTGCTTCTGAACCACTGTCCTTATATTAAGCGCATAAATTCACCTGAGAAAGGTGAGTCAGTTGCGTTGGTCTCTTCCAGTTATATTTTCCTCCTCATCTAGGTTCACAGGAGCCAAACCACTCACAGTTCAAGGCCAGCTGCAATAACACTGTGGGAGTAGCCTCCAGTTCACACGCCTGCCGAAAAACCTGCCCTCAGATGGCCGGAAAGGCGGCTGCCCATAGGCTGCCATGGTTTCCATGGCAACCATGCGAGAAAGAGAGAGATGCTGTGAACGAGTAATATGCTGCATTTCAATGAAATTCCTCTAGATCCTGCACAGCCCTTCCCCCCACACACACACAAGTAGACAAAACACTTGGGGAAAGGGGGACTTTATTGCTTGTGGAACTACAGAAGACTTCAGGTATCGGAGCTGAAGCTGACCCTGGCCAAACTGAATCCTCCAACGATCGAATGAACAAAAGTCAAAGGGCCGACCAGAGTGTCTGCATTTTTGTTTTGAAAGCAACCAGAAGCTCTGTGCAATAAGCAAAGCTGGTTGGAGAAGAATAACTGAGCTTAAGTAAGGAAGCAAGAAGCAGAAATGCTCGTTCCCAGTCTCTCTCTCTCTCTCTCTCTCTCTCTCTCTCTCTCTCTCTCTCTCTCTCTCTCTCTCTCTCTCTCTGCTTGGACATGAACAGCCACTTACCAACCAGTAATTTTTTTCCAAAATTAGCATTCAACCGCTTGGAAATCTAGTGGGACAAAAAGCCTCCTTTTAACCACATGTCTGCAGCCAACACCTAGTGAAATTCTCCTAATCACTTGGCAGACAATATAGTTGGCCCAGTACCTTGTATGTCCAGAGCTATTAGAGCTGGAACCTGTAATGTTCAGTCCTGCCTTGTACTACCCCATCTTTGTTGGGGGGGGCAGGATCTGAGTCCTGTGGCCTGAATGTGGTGGCCCTCCGTGGCTCTCTCTAGCCCTCAGGACATACCCTCCCCAGCCACACCCTCTCTTCTCAGCCTTCATTGACCCTGCATCACACCCTCCTTCTGTGCTTTTGCCTGCCTGGACTGTGTCCTTGAACCCACATAATGCCTTTTGCTCCGGTCACCCACCTCAGGGTCCCCATTGCAGAATGAAAAGATCTCCTTGCAAGGATGCCCCCCTCCCCCAGGCTAAAGAGTGACTTCTGGCTTTTCCCTCATGTGTTTGGGCTAAAAGCTTCCTTGACTATGCCTGCCTGCCTGCCTGCCCTCGCTTGCTCTGTTGCCTATCTACCTGCTGATTACCCTCACACCTTTCTGATTCCACTTACAGATCAGCCTTACAACACTGGTGACTGGAATCATTGATCAGAGAATATGTGCTCTGTCAATTGGTTTATGAAATGGTTGCATGCACACAGTGATTATTTACCAATTGCCAGGTGCCCGTCTGTATCTGCCTGCTATTATCGTACCAAGTGGTAATGGGAATTTTATCGCACCACGAGTGCAGACAAATGGGGGTTAAATGGTTGGCTGCACCTCCCCCCCCCACTTTTCTTCCACCCCCCCAGCCCTCTCCCGAATGATGTGAAATATTTCAATGGAATGGGAGTGGGATTCATCCAAAGTTATAAACAGCTCCCACAGAAGTGAAAGCCAGCAAACTTTCCTCAAATCAGCAAGAGCTAATAATAAATTATCCCACTATTCTTCCTACATGTTGCACCCCCCCCCACTTTTTCAACAGCTTTAATTGGTGTTCTAGTGACTCCTAATTACATGTGTTGAAATCAGGCTTTTCTTCTCATAGACTGGGATGTCATTTAATATTCACAGCTGAAGGGTTTCGATGTGGTACACCATCATGGGATTTAAGTGCTTTGCAGAGAGGAAACACAGGCATTTCCCTGAGGTAAGATTTCTGTACCATAACTTTCCCTCTAGATCTGGGGTTCCAAAACTGGTGGCCCTTGGCACATCCATGAAGAATGAGGGGAACAGCAGCTGCTCCATCGTCTTAAGACTGCGTTGCAAGTTGCTGTGTTTGGAGCTCATTTCCAGCTTCTACTCAACCCCCCCATAACAAGAGAAGCCATCCACATTCCCCTTGTCTCACTTTGCCTCTTCTTTCTAAAGGCCCCTTCATACCTCAACTTAATGTGGATTATGCCCCATGTGACGTTTTTCCTCCAGCTACTGCTGCCTCACACTTTCTCCTGCCTAAATCCAGAGATTCCCTATGTTATGTATTCAGGAGTCTGTGTTTGCCTGAGCTTGAGGCTGGACTAAGGATTCTGAGCTCCTGTGTTCTGATTCACTACATGATATCCAATCACAGGACATTTCAGGATTTGGGTCTCGGCCATTGACCCTCAAACTCTGAGTTATGATTCGCAGCTTGGAACTTTGGAAGGCCAATCATGTTGGGAGTGGGAGTGGCCCAGTTTTTTAGAAATGTACATAAGCAGTTGCTTTCCCCCTGTTGTCTAGTTCTGTTACTTCAATAAAGGCTCTTGCTATTATCACTGTGTCTTGCCTTGTGGGAACCCACCTATACTTTACCCTATGCTTTGAGAATCCAAGCAGGAGAGCTAGATCGACTGCACAGGAAATCTTCAGGTTTAGGGAGCAGAAAGTGTGGGACAGCAGGAACTGAAGGAGAATGCCACGTGGACAAAGGAGAGTTAAAGAAGGCACAAGGGGTTCACAATCCTGCTTGCTGTGCTTGAATCTGACTTACTGGTTTCCCACAGGCATCTGGCTGGCCACTTCGAGAACTGGATGTTGTACTTGATGGGCCATTGGCATAATCCAGCAGCCTCTTCTTATGTTCTTACAAGAGGTTCACAATCCACATTAAATTGAAGTGTAGTCCCTAAATCTACTTCAATTTGGAGGTGTGGATTACTGGATGTGAAGAGGCTGTGAGAGTGGTAAACTATGTCTTTTTTCCAGTCCTCCTGCTACAGTAGGCCTCTCACAATTGATGTCCATTCTGGCATCCCTTTCCCACCCTTTCTGTCTTCCAGTGATCTATGCATGGAAGAACAAGATCTCGGCAAACTGTGCTCTTCTTTTACTACCACAATTGCTGTTCTTCCCTGCTCTTACAGTAGCACCCATCCAGCGCCGTCTTAAGCGCCCCTGTCGCCATGGTGTGCCGGATCTCTCCGGCTCCCTTCCGCCCCGTTTCCCAGCGCGGTGGGCGGGTGGGCACGGCGCTGCTGCGCGGCGGGCGGGCGGGCAGACACAGCGCGATCTCTCCGGCGCCCTCCCGCCCCGTTTCCCAGCGCGGTGGGCAGGTGGGCGCCGCGCGCAGCTGCGCAGCGGACCGGCGGACCGGCCGGCCAGCGGGCAGGCGCAGCTCGCGGCACCCTCCTGGCAGGCCGGCGCCATGGTGCCCTGTGCCACCGGGGGTCTATGATGAGCCGGCCCTGCACCCATCTCCAGCCAAATGTACTGAAATCAACTCAGGCTCCCCTAGGTCCCAGCTTCCTCATTCTCAGAGTTCCCCTGGGGTTGACTTTCACACCTAGCCATTAAACCAGTTGCCGACCACCCCACAACCATCGGTGACAATCTGCGCAGCTTGAGAGCCACCTGAAGAAGTAGATGCTGCATTAGCGGTACTCTATACTTTGTGAATTTTCTTGGAATACACCCACTACTACCTCACCAAATGATTTTAATCAGTACCATACAGCAGTGATGAGCAATCTGTACCCTTAGGGTCGCACGCAGGGTGCGGCCTAATTTCATACTGGTGACAAGGAAGGGGCAAAGGGAGTGGAAAATAGAGAGAGGAGGTGTGCTAGTGAGAGGGAAGGAGAGGGGGAATCACAGAAAGAGATAGAAAGGCTGTTCTGGCCACTTTGGGCTCTAGCCCTATCTATAGCTGGCATATGCCCCCTGACAGATTATACCTGAAGGAATGCATCACTTGATGGAGTAAAGTCTGCCATTAACTCCCCAGCAGCCAAATGCTCATAATTCTTGTATGTCTTCCTGGATAACCTTAGTAACACAACCAAGGGATGTAGATTAATACCCTCTTTTACAATCAACTCATTAATTCCAGGCACGGAAAGTGTGATGGTATAATGATTTCTGTGGCAGGAGAGGCTCTTATCAGATTGAATTCAATCTAAGTCCTTTCTTAAGTGGGGGAGGGAGGCCTGATTATTCTGCCCTGGAGTCAAACACAGAAGGAGACATGAAGCGCATTACAAAATGCTACCTGGCTCTGATACCGGGCCTGCCCTCCGCAGACAGACAATGCATGTGTACACATGTGCACACTCAGGGAATAACTAGAGTTGGCAGTATTGTGTTAGATGGACTGTCAGTCTGACTCGATGTGAGTTAGCTCTTGTTTTCCATTTCCATCAGGACGTTTCTCCTGAAATAAGTACGTGACAGGAGCGAACCAGCTGTAAGTAAGTGGAGTTAATTCTTTATTAGGAAAAAACAGGATCTGCACAGGAGTGTCGGGACTAATTAGCACAGTAGCTCTTTACAGGTCTTGTCCCCATGAATCAGTTGTGGCGACTGATCATCCCTGCCTCCCCACAGCTGCCTAAGTCCCCTCCTCTTCAGGGTTTTCCCCAAGCAATCTGAGACTGTGCCTGTGGGACACTAATTGCTCCTCCGCCCTCTTCATGCCTCTCCTGGTTCTGGGGGATCAGAGGGGAGGGGAGGAGAGCTTGTCACAGCAGGAGGGAGAGACACCCTGGCTTCTTCACCAGCCTGACTCCTCTTGGCCTCCTCCATCCCACTCTCCTGCTTTAGCTTCTGATTCTGGACTTCTCTCTGCCACTGACTCTCCCAGCTCACTAAGTCCTGTTACCTCTTCCCAATCTTCTCTCTCTCCTCCTTCTGACCACTCATTGTTATCCCACCACCAATCCCTGGGCTCTGAGACTTTTCCCCTTTAGGGTTCCCCAGCTGGTTCCTCCCACCATTCTGATGCATCCAACCAGTTCCCGTGACCATCCAACCTGAATATTTTATCTTGGTAATCATGCAGCAAGGGTGCATGTACTAGGGCCCTAATATTATTTGTAACCAGGGGTGGTGGCTGGTGCCCTTTATCGCCGGTGGAGCGGAAGCCATGGAGCAGGTGGCACCAGAGCCAGGTGGAGCCAACTAATTCTTGTTTTGTATCCATCCTTCTCCTCCCTGCTGCTAAGTTCTGCAAGGGGCAACCCTGAGACTATGGAGGAGAAGGAAGTTCACAGCCAATGTCACCCCCTGGACTGGTTGTAAGTAGCCAAGTGGGCGTTGGCTGAGAATAGGCTGAGAGCTTGGCAAGGCAGTGCCCCACTTGTAATAATAATATTAATAATAATAATAATAATAATAATAATAATAATAATCCGCCTATTTGTCTTCTAATGGACCAGCCTCCATTGTTTGCAACAAGGGCTGAGATTCCTGATCTTCCATACAAGCTGCAAAGTTCCACGCTAGCTGCCACATTCCATAATCCATTGGCATGTCAAAGTCACATGCACAATTTAAAGTGTCTAATCTGGAGCTTTGCGTTCGATCCCAGCATAAAGAACAGAATAGAGTCCTTACTCGAGCACGCCTTCCCTTTAAGAAATGAAAATAACATGAACTTAAAAGTGGGCATAGCCCCTTTGTGTGGCGCACCTGGCATTTAGCAGAATTCAAGGAAGCTCCTGTGATCTAAAAATGCCTAGCAGATGGGGAAGCGGTAGGTGGGATGAACAGATGAAATAGCCAAAAAGACAGGAAAGTAGGTCAGACGTGAGACCTATCATTCTGATAGAATTCCACGGGGGAAGGAGGAGGAGATACGGTGTTAGTTTGACACAAAAATAAATACCCACCTTCACCGAACATAAAAACTGTCACGTTTCTCTTTGCTTCTGTTCTCTGCTTAACAAGGGGCCTGCATGGTTCACTTAAGTTGGAGACAGATCCTGTTGGCTGCTGGGTTTTAACACAGGGGAAAGTGCAACCACTAGGGGTGTTTATTTGCCTCGGCAATCCTGAAACCTGCATAACACCTGCAATCCTAAACCCATTTAGCTGGAAGGAAGCCTCAGTGGGACATCTGAGCAGACATGTACAGGATTGTGCCGTAAGTCTGCAATTTATTGCTGCTCTCCGTCTTAAGACTGCAATTAAATTGTTTTCCTAAGCCTTTTATCTAAGCACGCTGGAACAGGTAGGATTTATTCCCAAGTAAACCTGCTTAAGTTTTTAATATAAAAGATCAAGACATAGCCAAAAAGCTAAAATCTCAAGCCTAACTGCTCAGTGCAGACAGTACTCATTCTAGTATCTAGGAATGGGATAGAAAACAGGTAGGTAGCAATTGATGTTGGGACACTTCTGTTGGTATGGAAGTGTGTGTGAGATATACAAGAGGCAGGGGGACTTTTTCAGGCTAGCAGCCAGATTCCCTTCAGGAAAGCCATTCAGGGGCCACATGTAAAAAAGGTAGAAGCTCCCCCATCCAGGCAAGCCAGAGGCAATGTCAGGCTTCAAGGACACAGCCAGTGTGGCATATTGGTTAGAGTGTTGGACTAGGACCTGGCACTGGCGGAGGAAGAGGAGTGCGGGGGGAGCGCACCATCCCCAGCCGTGCGATCCCAGTGGGGTGCCATCGCAGCTGCCCACCCGCCTGTGCTGGGTGCCATGCCCCCACAGGTGGCGCGCCCCGCCCCGCCTGCTCTCCGCCCCCCGGTGCCGGAGCATGAAGCTCCCCCGCTGGGACCTGGTAGACCAGGGTTCAAATCTCCACTTGGCCAGGGAACTCACTGGGTGAACTTGACCCAGTCGCTGCCTCTTAGCCTAGCCTATGTCACAGGGTTGTTGTGGGGGTTAAATGAGGAGGGGGGAAACCATGTTGGCCACCTTGAGCTCCTTGAAGAAAAATGTTGGATATAAATGCAACATACATACATACATACATACATACATACATACATACATACATACATACATACATTCCATTCAGGCAAAAGCTCTCAAAGAGGGTTTAAAGTAATGCTGGTGAAGGGTGTAAGCTAGGGAGAGAAGATGCGAGTGGGGAGGAGCTGTAGCTGGAAAGGGTCCTGAGGAGCTTGGAGGGCTGCATTTACCCCCCACCCCCCACCCTGGCCTGAGGTTTCCCACCTCTGAGTCATACAGAGCTCTTCATTAGCTGAAACACTCTGTAATGTTCAAACGTTTAGCTGTGCGGGTGATTTCAGAAGCAGAAATAGGCCCCATTAAAGCTATCCTGCCACCTGTTTTGCCCCTCAAACCAACAGCGGCAACTGAACGCTATAGTTGCCAATAGCCTGGCCTCTCCTCTGCCTTTCCAAGAGCATTGAAAGAAACGTGATCGCCGCTAATTGCTGCAGCTCACACTTCTGTTAAAAGGTCCAGATCAAACGTTGGCAGTCCGTGGAGGAAAAAAAGCAACTTGTTTCATTAGAATAATGATTTAAAGTAAATAAGAGCAATGCGTTTCATTAGGATAATTATAATGAAATAGACCTGAACGACCCTCCATCTTTCTCTTTCCTGCAAAGTCAACCATGACAACACCTTGCTTGTTACATCCAATTATATTGCTGAAAACATAAAGAAAATATTGTTTCATGCTACCCTGACCTCTGAGCGGTGCAAGATGCCAGAGGTGCCAGGCACACTTACCCAGGGTCTGTGTTGCCTTTTGGAAGTGAGGACAGCAGAGACCGTGATGTCCTTATGGTGGATGGTTTATTTACATACATATACAACCTGGGCCTTCAGTGGATGGTTTCCCAGCATTACACTCCAAAAGGGTCTTGCTTCTCTCATAGGCATAGCCATGGTGCTCTCTGATTGTATCTCCAGCTCACTACTTTACTTCCGTGTTACACCACTCCTAACTCTCTAAGCTTCTAGCTCACACTGCTTCCCCTCCCTACTTCTCTAACCTTTGGCTTTATCTCTAGAGTGAAAGGGGCCCCGCGCTTTTGCTGTCTCACACAGCAAAATTTGCTTTATCACATGCTGATTCCAGAGGATTCAGAAGCGCCCAGCACACAGCCTAATACACAGCGATCACCTCCCGCAGGAGACTAGCCTAGCTTTTGGCACCCCGAGCCTTAATTAAATTCTACTGGACCCAGGAATTTAGGGGAGTCCAGCACCCACAAACTCATAACAACATGTTCACATGTTTTGTGACCAGATGGGCATCCTTTGCAGCAGACACCTGACTTGCATGTTTACTGCTAACTGTACCTGTTGGAAGTCTGTCAGAGCTTTATTTGGAAACGTGCAGCTGGAGAATTAATGATATTTCAAAACCGTTGTCTTTCAGCTAGCTCGTCTTTGCACAACAGGGGCTTCAAACTTCAAACCTTATTATATGGAAAACTGCTTTGCGCCAAGTAAGATAATTGACTTGCATCTAACTCAGTATTGTCTACAACAGGGTTCCCCAAACTTGGGTGTCAAGCTTGTTTTGGACTACAATTCCCATCATCCATGACCACTAGTCTTGCTAGCTAGGGATGATGGGAGTTGTAGTCCAAGAACAGCTGGAGACCCAAGTTTGGGAAACCCTAGTCTACAATTACTGGAAGCAAATTTCCAGAGTTTCAGACAGGAGTCTTAGCCCTGCCTGGAGATGACAAAGATGGAACCTGGGACGTTTTAACATAGCTGCCCTTTTTTTAAGGGATTTTCCCTTATGCTGAATAGGCTTCCTCGCGAGAAAAGGGAAAACTTGGCAGCTATGCGTTTTAACCCTGAGTTATGGTTCTGAGTTATGGGAACCAGGCAGAGGGCCTTCTCGGTAGTGGTGCCCGCCCTGTGGAATGCCCTCCCAGCAGATGTCAAGGCAATAAGCAACTATTTTACTTTTAAAAGACATCTGAAGGCGGCCCTGTTTAGGGAGGTTTTTAATGTTTGATGCTGCATTGTTTTTAATATTTGGTTGGAAGCCACCCAGAGTGGCTGGGGAAACCCAGCCAGATAGGCGGGGTATGAATAATAAATTCTTCTTCTTCTTCTTCTTCTTCTTCTTCTTCTTCTTCTTCTTCTTCTTCTTCTTCTTCTTCTTCTTCTTCTTCTTCTTCTTCGTCTTCTTCGTCTTCGTCTTCTTCTTCTTCGTCTTCGTCTTCTTCGTCTTCTTCATCTTCTTCTTCGTCTCCTCCTCCTCCTCCTCCTCCTCCTCCTCCTCCTCCTCCTCCTCCTTCTTCTTCTTCTTCTTCTTCTTCTTCTTCTTCTTCTTCTTCTTCTTCTTCTTCTTCTTCTTCTTCTTCTTCCGCCCAAAGACCTCCTGCTCTCAGAGAATGATTTCCATAGGAAGATATAGCTACATAAAGGACTGGTGGATCAACTGTAAAGGACTGGTTTTGCTACACGGACATATAACACTGCCTTATTTTTGGTCACACCACTTGTCCATCTAGGCAAGTATTGCTTCTGACTTGTGCTGGCTCACAGGCCAGGATCTTCTCCTAACCACCTGCTGCATCAGTCCTTCAGTTCTCATTCCACTTTCCACGCTGTACCATATAAGGCATTATGCAACATCCAACAAAAATATTCCACTAGCGCAAAGGCTCACCTGGAATCTAAGGAGCTACCTTCTTTTTTTTAAAGCACTTGTTTGTCTCATGGGGGAGAAGTCATGCTTCTCCCTTCCTTGATTTAAACCAAGAGTGGATCTACAGAAATAGAAATAAAAAACACTGTGAAAATGCTTTTTTAAAAAAAGTTGTAATATATACAGTATTATGGAATTTGCCATTAGCTCATCAGCGCCCTCTAGTGTCCCATTTATATAATGCATTCAAAACATTGTAGCTGAATCCCAAATTAAATGATGCATTAGGCACCAAAGCAGAGGCTGGGAGGATCACAGTCTTAATCTATTTTTGTCCAGTGATGCTTGGCAAAGCGCAATAGATCAGAATTCAGCACGGCAAGCCAATCATTGCTTACTTGTTATATAAGAAATGAGTTACCAATTGAAAGAGCATGCTGAATCGCCGGCAGATTGTAGCAGAGTCTGATCCTTTAGCGACCACAGAATCGCTATTCATGTCCCCTATGACATGGGCAGATTAGATAATTAGGATGGAGGAGATTGCTTTACGAGGCCAACCCGGACCCCTGCACACACAGAGAACACGCAGAGAGATAGACACAACTCTACCGTGTTTCTCTGAAAATAAGACACCGTCTTATATTTATATTTACCCTCTCACTATATATAAGGGTCTGGTGACTTCTGTTTCAGTGTATCTGAAGAAGTGTGCATGCACACAAGAGCTCATGACAAACTTAGTTGGTCTCAGGTGCTACTGGAAGGAATTTTTTTATTGTGTATTTCACGTATCACACATTTCTTGCCCTGTGTGTATCATTGTTGGCTCTCAAATCAAATCAAGTCTCTCAAATTCAAAAGGAATTTTTAAAATTTTGTTTTGACTACAGCAAACCAACACAGCTACTTACCTGTAACTCTCAGAAGATAAGCATGGCTCAGGCACGCTGCAGCCCTGTGGTGAATGCCGCCCGGCATTTTGTCACACACCCCTCAGTGGTGACACCCGGGGCAGAACGCTCCCCGTCCCCCGCCTCATCCTCTGCCCCTGCATCTAGGGCAAAACCCTGCAATGCATACCGTATCTTCAATGCATCTCTACCATACCTTTGTGGCAGAGAACAGGTTTTTCATGCCAACAGTCCAAGATTAATTCCATGGTCTCTTTAGCTGAAAGAGTCAGCTGGCCCTTGAGACAAAAGACCTCTGTCTGAGACCACCTAATGCAAGTCAGTGGATCAGGAGTCGCCAACTTGGGGTAAGGTGCTGAGCTGTGGACACGTTTACAAACTGGAGAAACAGTCATGAACACTGCACAAATACCCCGCAACCAAGCCCTGTGTCATATTCTATTGGCTGCAACCGAATGTGTCTTTCAAGCCTAATTTCAGGGACAGGCAGAAGAAGAAGAAACCCGATTGCAGCAGGGAAAGTGTCTCTCCTGGAGAGAGTGGTCACCTCTTTGGCATCCCTGCTATGGGCAGGGCTGGGCGAGGCAGACAAATAGCTTGGCATACTAGAAATCATCCGCCAGCTACTACTGTTCAAAATCAGCCCAGTTTTTGAAACTGGCTCTGGACTCAGCTACATTAGTAAAGAAACAGTAATTTGAATGCACTATAAACAAGCATCACCAGATGGCACCAGAGAGCAGGAAATTTAAAAAACGCAATTTTCTGTAGGGGTTTTTTTCTTTTGTTAAAGCGATCTAATTTCTGACTTATTTGTAGCATTCCCCCCCCCCCCCTGTGTTTAGATCCACCTCTTTTTCACTGCTGCCAAAGGGAGATTCCCTTCACCCCAAAGCAAAAAAAATGACCAGAGGGATGATCTTCTTCTGAACTGCAGTTGGGGAGGACAGTGTCCCCCTCCAGGCCTGACCAAATGCTCAGTGATGTGTGTGCCCACAAATGATGCCAAGTAATTTTTTTAACCTCTGGTTGCTTTGGTTCATACTGGCCTTATCATGTGTCAGAGTTCTCAGTTCAGTATAATCACACACACACACACACACACACACACACACTAATTGAATGTGTGAGAAGGATAGCAAGATGTTCAGTTACATTGACTTGGAACACTTAATGAGCCCCCAGTTCATTTTCACACTGAGCAGGCTTATCACATCCTAAATTCAGTTTAGTAAATTAAACTGAAATACATGGTGCAAGTATTTTCATTTCCCAGCTGGATGCAAAGGTCTCTGCCTCAGGCATTTGTTTCATGTTGTTTTTAAACCTATATTCACTTGTTCTTGTGCTCACATCCCATCAGATGTCAAAGAAATAAACAACGATCAGACTTTTAGAAGACATCTGAAAGCAGCTCTGTTTAGGGAAGATTTTAATATTTGATGAATCATTGTATTTTTAATATTCTGCTGGAAGCCGCCCAGAGTGGCTGGGGAAACCGTAATAAATTATTACTGTTGTTGTTGTTGTTGTTGTTGTGTTTTAAAAATTATTTTACCTGTTTCTAGGGATATGTCTATCAATCGCCTTGGGACATAGGTGTGGAAGATGTATCATAAATTTATTATTGTTATTATTATTACTACTACTACTACTACTGTTGTTATTACTATTGATATGGGTGTTCTTTTTAATCTTTTCTAATCGGTCACATCCTTCTTTATTGTGATAACCAGATGGACATTAATTAGCACCCCTGGTGAGCCGAAATTTTCCAGATCTCAGTATGGCCTGAAAATGATTCTCGAGCAAGTGCTAGACATTTCTGGAGGTAGGGAATTCACAATAAATGACAGGATACCATTGCATTGACAATGCCAGCATTCAGAAAAGAGCCGCTCAAAAGGAAATCTCTGCACACCTCTCGGGAGTTATGAAAAGGGGAGAATCGGGTTGTGTGAGGACCCAAAGTCTGCCTGTTACAATAAAAGAGCCAAGGCAAGCAGAAGAAAAGGAATTCATTCTTTTTAGCAGAATGCAAGGCAGAGGGAAGAAGCAGCCATGTCTTAAGAGGAATTAAAACATATAAATAGGATGAATGAAGAAGAATGTTTGCTTCAAAGGATATATCTTCTTTTATTCTCTTTGGAATGTATGTACATTCATGGCACCTTTATTTTTTACCATGAAAGGTGGGGCTATAGTTTTTTAAGAGTGCTGAGGGGAGACCCCTGTTGTGTGGCAATGTCCCTCCCTCCCCAGGAAATAAGACGCAAGACACAGTGAATTAAATTTTAAGTGGGCAAAAAGGCCACAACTTTATTTGTTTCGGATGTTGAGTGGTATTGGCTTAGGCATTGGAACCTAACTGGCTATATCCGACTGTAACCCGTGTGTTGCCGGGCAAAAAGAGGCTGTGTTCCCGCCTCCGGCTTAATTTAAAAGAGGGGAAGCCCCGCCTCCCGGCCGACCCTATTGGTCGGCCCGGGTATGACAGAGGCGGGAACTCCCATCCCGCGAGGGGGCTGAGCTCTCAGCCCCCATCACGAGAATTCGGTCAGGCCATGCCCACAACACCACCTCCGTGTGATGCGGAAGTGGTTTTCCCCACACAGAGCTGCCATTCCCAGAGTTCCCTGCGAAGAGAGGTGGACTGTTCAGGGGTCTCCGAACCACTCCTAGCACCCTTAACAAACTGCAGCTCCCAGGATTCTTTGGGGGAAGCCACAACTGTTTAAATTGCTTTAACCTTAAATTGCTTTAACCTTCACCCAATGGCCAGGGGAGGGAGGACTCCCCCCCAATGAGATTTTCAATATGAGGGAAAAGGGTTTAGAATCTAGACCCCGGATTATATTTGTGTCTGTGGTGCCTGATAATGTGGTGCCTGACAATACCTAAATATCCAGAACCAGACCAGAGAAGTTTTTTCCCCCCTAGACCAGGGGCCCCCCAAACTATGGCCCCTGGGCCGGATGCGGCCCAATCGGCCTCCCAATCCGGCCCGCAATGACCCCCGCCGCCCGCTGCCGCCGCCCGCTCTTACGGCGCGCGGCGCGGCGACGATCTTAAAAGTCGGCCAAAAATCGCCAAAAATCCTTTGTGCGCATGCGTATGGGCCTCTCCCGACCCAGAAGAGGTCATTTCCGATGCACTTCCGGGTCGGGGGAGGCCCATACGCATGCGCACAAGCGGTTTTCGGCGATTTTTCCCCAACCGTGTGCGTGTGCGCATGCGCACGGGCGCGCACTCCCCCGCCCTCCGGCCCGCTGCGCGCACACTCCCCTGCCCTCCGGCCCGCCGCGCGGTCGGCGCAACGGGCACCGGCCCGCCGCGCGGTAAGTCTGGGGACCCCTGCCCTAGACAGTAAATGTTGACCTCTGCCCCTGCATACTGAGTAAAATTCAGTTCCTTTAATAAGTTATGCCTTTCAATTTCAATTACAAGCAACAAAACTACTTTTTAAATTAAAAATTATATGGAAACATTGTAAAATATTGTAAACTGTAGAACAAATAACCCATGTTTTAGCTAAAACTAGAGTTAGCTATTTTGGGGGTGTTTTTCTAACTCCAGTAAGAAACCTGCAAGAAATCTGGAGCTTAGTTAACCCAGGCACAGAGTAGAAGCCTAGCAGAGATGCTGCGAGTATTCGAAATAGGGATGCTTTTAAAAAGCTAGCACCTTTGAAGGAATGCTCACAAGCAGGATTGAGATGAGCTGGGCCTGGACTGGCCAAGTGTCCTGTTTAAATAGGACAAACCTGTATTCAGATTCACCTTCTTATAAATTAGGCACATCCAACAGGTAGATCGTGATCTACAGGTAGATCACTGGCTCCCCCCAAAGAAGCTCAACAAGTTTGGCTCCCCTAAAAGAAGCTTATCATTTTTGCCCTGCACCCCTTAAAACTGTGGCTTTCCCCCTCCCTAAAAAACGTTCAACAACTTTGATCTGAACCCCTAAAAGGAGGGTAGATCACTGCCCGTTTTTAACTCTGTGAGTAGATTGCAGTCTCTTGGGAGTTGGCCACCCTTGCTATAAATTATCTGCACTCCCCTCCTCTTACCAGCAACCTGGGTGGTACATGGATGTAGCCAGTTGTAGATCTGTACAGAGCCATCTTTCCCATTGGGCTTACTGGCACGTTGCGCCAGGGCACCGGCCTCTCAGGGGCACCCCAGCAAGTGGGGGAGCTGTGCAGCTTTGCCGGTGGCCTCCCCTTTCCCTCCTGCATGCCTGCCAGCTGCACCCCGTCAACGATATGGCTGGCAGGCGTGCTGCTTGCTTCCCAAGCCTCCGCAGGAGGAGAATGATCCCTGCAGAGGCTTAGGATGGAAGCTGCGCCCCACCAACTATATGGCTGGCTGGTGGGCAGCTTCCTTACCAAACCTCCACGGGAGGAGAGTGATCCCCGCAGAGGCTTGGGAAAAGGTCAACAACTCTGGGAAACCAGGGTGGGGAGGGGCACAGGAGGGATCTTTGTGCCAAGGCGCCGGGTATGCTTAAGACGGCCCTGGATCTGTAGCTCTCCGAGTGATGCTTGAGACCTCATGAGACCTGCCACTCTGATGAAACTGACCATCATAAGAGTTACCCAGATCACGTAGGGTCTCATGCTAGGGTCAGTGAACTGGTGGCATGAAGCCAGTGCTGGGGACAACTAAACATTTCTGAGCAACCCTTGCAGCTGCCATATTAAAAAATGCTAAAGCTCCATTGAGTTCCAAAACGTAACAGGAGATTTTTGCTGTAGTTTATTAAAACCTAAATCTAGAATATTAAACAGGCCAGAGAACAAGCCTCAAGGCAATGAACAGAAGAAGAAAGTGGTGTCTGCGTGTTGCTGCTGCTATATACAGGCACAGAGATTGAATTATTCACACAGTCCACAGGCCGCAGTCCTTGGCAGTGATGTTGATCACACACACATTCTTGCAGTAATAACCACTTTTATTTATGTGGGTAGTTGGAAGGTGCTCAGCAGCAGATATTACCAAGGGTCCTGAGCACCGTAGATGGAACTCGCTGAGCAGCCTTCTGCAACTCATTGCAAGCGGAGGAAATGTTTATTCGGAACATTGGCAATCATTTTTGCTGAAATGACTGCTTTCAATACAAATGGGACCTATGACACATTGTTGCAGTGCTGAGTGCTGTCATTCAGGATTCCAACCACTCCATTCCTCAGTGGTGGACCTACATTTGGGGGGTCTTGAAGCTTGAACTGCTATGGGGGCGCCTTTGCAACCAACAACAAGGTCTGGGTAACCACTGTTATCTTCTTCAATTGAGTTGTTCCACGACAGATCACCACACCTTTGCAACATCTGTGCTACTGACATTCAAACTCTGGGATTGTTGAAATATGTGCAACAAACCGAATTGAGTTGTGCAATTCAATTCGTGTCTACTAGAGACAAAATTTTAAAGCCATGTAGGCTAAAGTCGCTTCTGGGGCCCCTCCAGGATTAGGAGCCTTGAAGCTTTTGCCATATAACAACACAAAAACACATAACGTAGGAACATACACACACACACAGTTTAAAAGGCCATAAATTGTTTAATTAGCTAAAGGCCCAGGAGAAGAGGAATGTTTCTGCTCGGTGCCTAAAGATATGCAATGAAGGTACGAAGCGAGCCTCCCTGGGGAGAACAACCCACAAACAGGGTCAAACCACAGAAAAGATCCTTTCTCATGTTCCCACCTTCCAGACCTCTCGTGGAGGAGGCACATGAAGAACGGCCTCATATGATGATCACAGGGTCCAGTTCGGTTCATATTGGAAGGGGAAGTCTCCATAGGAATACTGTTTACTCATGGGATAACAGGGTCAGTTACATATTGAAACCCTTTTTGGTATGCAACGTGAGCAGCGTTTAAGCCAGCATTGCAGGAGGTAGGACCAGTTGATCCTCAGGATCCATTCCAACTCTACAATTCTACAGTTCTATGAATTACACCTTTGATTTCAGTGGTCGCCATTCTTCAGGGTTATCAGTGAAGTATTTTTAAAAAGGATGCCATATTACAACAAAATCCTCCGCATCATTTAATGCAGGCATAGGCAAACTCGGCCCTCCAGGTGTTTGGGGACTACAACTCCCATCATCCCTAGCTAACAGGACCAGTGGTCAGGGATGATGGGAGCTGTAGTCCCAAAACATCTGGAGGGCCAAGTTTGGGGGTGCCTGATTTAATGCATGTAATATTTTGTGTTTTTTTTTCTGATGCAGCAACTGATCATATACTCTGTTTCCAACAAGAAATACACAGTTATTCTCATCCTTTCCAAATCTGTGTCACTAGTAGGTGTGCCTGCTACTGGGTTGTTTGCTTTACGGAACTCTTTTGCAAACTAATAATAATAACACCATTTCATAATACCATTTCTCTACTGACGGTAGCTCTCCCGCTACATTTATTGTTGCCTTGCCCATTCAGTTAATGAGTTTGTTGATTGTTTGAGGAGGAGGGGAGTTGGGAGATATAATAAAAACCCTGGCTTTTAATATAAAAGGTAATTAAAGATTCATTGGTGGAGAACCGGGTTGCTCGGGGAATGAACATAACTGATATTGCCTTTCATTTTGGGAGCATTGGTTATAGCCTGGCCTGAACTAGGAGATGGCTGAGATCTTCGGTTTTAGTGGACGGCTCCCTTGAGGCCCGGCCAGATTATGACAGGAGGAGGACCTGGAGCTAAGTCAAGTTCAAGTGGTCACATAGCATGACCCCCGAAAATGTGTGTTATTATAACAAAAGGACAATGAAAATAGAAATAGTAAAGATTTTTATTTGCATATATACCGATACACAGATGAGAAGGCAACTAAAAAATAAGGAGTAATTTTGTTTTTAATTCAGAGACCCATCATAATGGAGAAAGCGGAGGGAGAAAGGGTTCCTCTCTCATAAAACTAGAACTCGCAGACATCTAAAGAAGCTGGGTGGTGGTGGAAACCAACTCCCATCTTCCAGGACAGCATAGTCAATGGCCAGGAATGGCCACCTAAACATTAGGAAGAACTTCCTGACAGTAAGAGCTGTTCGACAGTGGAATTTGCTGCCAAGGAGTGTGGTGGAGTCTCCTTCTTTGGAGGTCTTTAAGCAGAGGCTTGACAGCCATCTGTCAGGAATGCTTTGATGGTGTTTCCTGCTTGGCAGGGGGTTGGACTGGATGGCCCTTGTGGTTCTCTTCCAACTCTTCTATGATTCTATGATTTCTTATTCTTCCAGTAAGTTTCGCCATTTCTGCATATTCCGTAAGTTTTTGTATCCATTCTTCCTTTGCTGGGACTTCTTCTTCTTTCCATTTTTGGGCGAGTAACGATCTTGCTGCTGTAGTCGTGTACATAAATAAATTTCTATGCAGTTTAGGTAGTCTTATCCCTATAACTCCCAAAAGAAAGGCTTCTGGGTTGTGTTTTTACAAACATTATTTTAAACATCCTTTTCATTTCATTATATATAATTTCCCAGTAAGCCTTAACCTAACTACAAGACCACCAGGAATAATGGGAATTTATCAACATTTGGAGGGCCACAGGTTGCTCATCTCTGTTAGGAGACAGAGCCTGATCTGGTATAAGGCAATATGTTCCTCGAAACTTGATCTTTCTAAGCATACGGGGAGAGTTATTGCGCTCACTAAACTCAATAAACCAGCTGTGAATGCCCCCCCTTTTTTTCCTTAGCATGGTTGCAACCACCCATTTATTCTGTTTCAGTTTCATTGAATTATCACGATGCTACTATTGGATTTTCAAAAAAATATTTCTACAGAAAAAATATAAAAAGCGAATGAAGAGCTGGGAATGTTCTGTGGAAGAACAGGAACAGATGGTTAAACATGGCAAACAATTTATATTCCATTAAATGGACACTGCATACAGATTTGACGAAGCAAAGTCAAATGAAAATCTGTACATTTCGCTTCTGACTGCAGAGAATGGTTACTTTTTACTTTATTTATTAAACTAGTGTATTTCAGCCCGTTTAATAACGGGCGCTAGAACATCCTGGGGTTCGGAGAAGCGCTTGTGCAGCGCTTCTCCGAACCCTGGGACCTGTCCTTGCTGTCGGCGGCAGGAGGACAGGAACGGAGGAGGAGAAAGCGCTGCGTTCTCCTCCTCCGTTCCTCTCCCGCAGTCGCCGACAGGAAGCAGACCTCCCAGGGTTCAGAGAAGCGCTTGCGCAGCGCTTCTCCGAACCCTGGGACCTGTCCTTGCTGTCGGCGGCAGGAGGACAGGAACGGAGGAGGAGAAAGCGCTGCGTTCTCCTCCTCCGTTCCTCTCCCCCAGCCGCCGACAGGAAGGACGCGCGCACTCTCCCCCCTGCCTCCTCCAACCGCCGCTCCTCACAGCCAGGAAGGGTTGTGAGGAGGCCTTCGCCGGCCTCCACCCTTGCTGACGTGCCCTGCAGTGAGGCGGTGTCCGGCGGGAGCGGCGGTTGGAGGAGGTAGAGGGGGGGAGAGTGCGCGCGCGCAGTCTCTGCTGTCCAATCCCTGTATCCCTGGGGCACATGCGCAGTACCCCAGGGACACACGGGACAGCTTGGACGCAGGGACAACTTGCACATTATTATATAGGATGCGGATGCTTTGTTCTGACACCAATGTCCCACAAGGGACTGAACATCTTTCAGAGACCTTCCTTTCCATCTGAGAAGTCTTACGGTGCAAATCCATCTTATCATACCAGGAAGGTGATATGGCTTTCAGGTGATATGGTTCAAGACGGCTGCATTTATTACCAGGCACCTGAAAGCCAAGGGCAACTGTGCTCCATTATCTCCAGATTCAACCCTAGGTGTTAAAAAGTGGATTGATAAAGTGTGGGAGTTTGCTGCAATGGCCAAACTAACATACCATATTGGACTGAAAAAACAAAGACTCTGTTCTTACAGCGTCCAACCACCTGCCCATTGGAACTGGCTTCTTACAAGAGCTAAATGGGCAAAGAACTGAGGGAGAGAAATCAACTGGACAAATTATTCAATAGCATGGAAATGATCAACGCAACTTCCCCTCTGAATGTTACAGAACTGGTAATACAGAAGGTTCTGCTCCCCAACTTAGCTGTGCAGGGCCGTCTTTACCCGGGGTGCAAGGGGTGCGGGGCACCCAGGCGCCGAATTGAGCTGCTATGTGGCAGCGGGGGCAGCGGCACCTTTGACACGACTGATCTCACGCTGCCTGCTTGCTAATGCTGCTGCAGGGAGAGCTGTCTGGAAAGCCTCACTCACCAAATCCAGGAGGAGGGGGAGTGACAGGAAAGAGGGAGAGACAGACAGAAAGAGAACGTGCCTATCTAGCAACGGGAGCACACACAGGCTCCAGAAGAAGAACTCATATATGCGTGCTTGCAAGGGCCCTCCCAGCTCCTCTAGAAATAAGGTTGCTTTACACCAATTCCCAATGTGCTCTTTGTCTTGCTTTAGAAAAGCTGGTTTTAAACAAAACAAAAAAACACACCAAAAAAAAACACACATCCTTTTGGAACCGCCCAGGCATGAGCGCTATTTATCAAATGATAATAGTGACATAAGACATAATAAAAGTTAATTTGGGGGCTAAACTAAATTTGGGGGCGCTGGGTGGATCTTTGCACCCCGGCGGCACATATTCTAAAGATGACCCTACCGCTATGTCACACTAACAATGATAATTTATATCTCCCCTATTCAGAATGATTTGAATCTGCCCCTATTATCCAGCTGTCAAAATGCTTCTGGTCTTAAAATGGGGATCTCATACCCCACAAATGTCCCAGAAAAACAACAACAGGACACCCTGTTTTTTCTCACACAAACACAGCAGCCATTTCGGGTGCCAGTTTTTCACTGAGATCTCATCCCGAAGATCCCATGTGGTGCCCCAAAATGTGAGTTTTGGGGATGCCATGCAAGCATGGCCCTGAAAAAAACCGCATCTTTTGGGTCTGTGATCTTGCGAGAGTCACTTGACTTGTGTGGGAGCACAGGAGGGAAGACATGCACCTCAGATTTGGGACTCAAGAAGTTGGATTCTATCAAAGCCTCATCTATAGCAAAATGGTTTGATGCATAGGGCGTATTTGTGATGCATAAAATTTTTGGCATAGATTAAGGGAAATTTGTAGCGACCAGAAAAGAATGGCAGACTAAACTGATGGAATATGCAGAGATAGCGAAACTGACGGGGAAGATCAGAAACCAGGAAGATCAAGTATTCCTAAAAGACTGGAGTAAATTTTCAATATATTTAATAGACCACTGTAAACAGTTAAAATCATTGGCAGGGATATAATGAAACTTGTAATGTGGAATCAACTATGGTAACTATGGATATATAATAGATGGATAAGGGTAAAAGATGCAGAATACTTTATTTTAAATACAAAACCCATGGAGGGAGGGAAGGAAGTCCGAAGGTTTGAATGAACATTTTATTTCAATGTTTGAAATGTTTGAAGTTAAAATATGTTACATTATGTAAAAACAATAAAAAATTATAGATGATAGATAGATGATATAGATAGATGATAGATAGATTGATAGATAGATAGATGATAGATAGATATTAAGGGAAAGTTGTACCCCTAGTATGTGGCTCCTTTCTTAGAAACTTGGCCACGCTCCCTTTCTTAATTTTATTAGAGGTAGAAAGAAAGATTCCAGTTGGCAAGGAAAGTTTGTTTCCATCTTTATTTTGTAGAAATACACACAGGATTAACATCTGTTACTATCAATTAACTGACATATCTGAACTTCTGCATTGTATCTGATGCTTGTATTTCTGTTGCTGTATTGTGGAAATTTTTATTACAAAAAAAAAATATCTCAACCATTTTCAAACACTTATTTTTTTCTGGCAGAAGAACAATTTAATATAAAAGTTGTAGCACCAAAGCCCACAAAACTCCAGAGGTGAATTGATCTCAATGATCTCAGGATTAATTGCCTGACATACTGCTATGAAACTAACCCCTTTTCATAAATATTTGGTACCCAGCAGATTCTTCCTTACCATCAATCAACAGAGTGTTCAGGTACACAAGAGCCATAGTGTAATTTAAAGACTTTCCATGCCAGCTGGAGAAGTCCATATATCACCTTGTTCTTTCTTATATTTCAGCACCCTTACAGACATGTATAGTTCTGAGAGAAGCTTGGTTTTTATCCCTCTGGATCTTGTTTCATTTGGATTTATGGTCCACATGTATTTGCCCTGAATGCCTGAAGAGGACTAAAGGCAATCATAGATCTAGGGAAGTAATAGTACCACTGTATTCTGCTCTGGTCAGACCTCACCTGGAGTACTGTGTCCAGTTCTGGGCACCACAGTTCAAGAAGGATACTGAAAAGCTGGAACGTGTCCAGAGGAGGGCAACCAAAATGGTCAAAGGCCTGGAAACGATGCCTTATGAGGAACGGCTTAGGGAGCTGGGTATGTTTAGCCTGGAGAAGAGAAGGTTAAGGGGTGATATGATAGCCATGTTCAAATATATAAAAGGATGTCATATAGAGGAGGGAGAAAGGTTGTTTTCTGCTGCTCCAGAGAAGTGGACACAGAGCAATGGATTCAAACTACAAGAAAGAAGATTCCACCTAAACATTAGGGAGAACTTCCTGACAGTAAGAGCTGCTCGGCAGTGGGATTTGCTGCCAAGAAGTGTGGCGGAGTCTCCTTCTTTGGAGGTCTTTAAGCAGAGGCTTGATGGCCATATGCCAGGAATGCTTTGATGGTGTTTCCTGCTTGGCAGGGGGTTGGACTGGATGGCCCTTGTGGTCTCTTCCAACTCTATGATTCTATGACCTGGATCTGCCCTGGATCAACTATTTTGATAACCCTTTTCAGAATCATGGATGGAATTCAGCATTGTGTAATGCATACCCTCCAACACATTAAGGCCGAAAACCGGGACGTGCATCTTCCTGTCCATGCTTCTGCCACGGGAGCACAGAGCCAAAATACATAACTTTTTGGGCTCTGTGCTCTTGCATGAGGTCATGATCTCGTGTGTTTTGTTGCATGAGGTCATGATCTCACACGATTTGGATGTCCCAATTTAATTGGGGCAGTTGAGGGGTATGGCATCATTCTGTCGGTGCAAACCTTTCTCCTTGTGAGACAGAACCATGTCCCCTCTCTTTCCCCTCACATGCCATTCTAGGGGTTCTCCCAACCCCCCAGAGTCAATTTGGTGTGGTGGGGGGGGGAGGAGAGGAAAGAAAGCCCCATTGCACTAGCAGGTGGGAGTCGGGGGAATCATTGTGCTGGTTCCCACTAGCGCAAGTAATTAATTGAATCCGGCCCCGTGCTTCCAGACCCATCTTCATAAGCTCACTTTGGAAAAGGAGGACAAAATGTCAGCACAGAATGTTATGCCAAAGGAGGCCTTCAGCCTGAGCAAATACTAACAGAATCCAGCTTGAGGGAATTTGGAATGTGGTTCCAATGTAGCTTGATATGTGTGGCAGCAAATGTCTCCGGCAAAGCTCCATCTGTCCCCCAAATACGACTGATATTGGTGTAGACATCCCGGCTACATGATCTAATTTACTGCATGTGTGACAAAGCAGAAGGCTATTTAACAACAGGGGGCAGAGATGTCCTAAGATGGTGGGACAGATCCCCCCCCTTCTTTCTAAAAAAAAAAAAAAGATCAATAGCCCTGGCTTCTGCTTTATATCTCTGCAACAAGCCCTGTCCAATTGCTCCCATATCTACGTTGACCCATTCATTCTTGTTTAAGGACTATGTCCTCTCCTTTTTTTGTTTCTCACCTATCTACTGCTGTTACCAACTCAGCCAGTCGTCTGAGGTCATGTTTAGAGGGTGAAGGCAGACTTAAGGAGACAGAGTTACTTTGACACTGTCAAGAGCCCTCTTTAGACATTTCAGCCTGGGAACAGAAGGGCAAATGTCTGTAGACAAAGGATCAGGGATATGTACACCAGTCCTGCTTCCAATGTCTCCATTCTAGGGATGGATGAATACATCAATTTCTGCTTCTTTTCATTTCTCATTTTACCAACCGAAACTTCAGTTCACCTAATTTCCACTTCAATTCACATTTAATTAAAAAAGAAGAAGTTTTCATGGGATTTTGTAAGTGCTTTGGTGTGCTTTCCCCCGAAACTGTATACAGTTTTGACTAATGTATGCATCTTTATTAGCAATTTCCCCTAAAAAAATATATACAGTGGAACCTCAGTTTTCAAGCGTCTTGGAAGCTGAACGATTCGGAACGCGAATGCTGAAAACCTGGAAGTAATTGCTTCCATTTTCAAATGCGCCTCAGAAGTCGAACTGCCTCCTCTACATGTTTTTTTCCTTTTTTTCAATGGATTTTGCCAAACCGACCATTGATCTTCGATTTTCAAATGTTTCAGAAGTCAAATGGTCTTCTGGAACAGATTACGTTCGAAAACTGAGGTTCCACTGTAGAGTGGTACCTCAGTTCTCTCACAGAAAACAGTTTAAACAGATTACAACCACGGGCATAGGGTTGGCCCCCCAAAGCACACATCTCAGGGGTAAAAGGCCAGGGTAAAGGGGTGCTTAACCCTCCCCTCCCTTGTTTTGAGGTTCTGAGGAAAAACCCTCCTTTGAAAGTGCAGTTTGCCTTTAGAGAAATCCCTCTCAATGAGTAGGATTTCCCCTCAGTACAGATAACAGCTTCAAAGAAAAGATTTTCCTCAGAACTGCAGCAGACGCAGATTTTTTGTGGGGGGTGGGGGTGGGGGGAAGGACTGCTTGTTGAATGCAAACCCATATTTAACATCACTTCTAATTTGGCCTTGTATCAGGCGAGATGAAAACATCAGTCATTTAAAAGAACCGGCTTTCCTTTCAACTGATGGGGTTCATCTTTTCCACAACGGTACCAGAAAGCATTTGTTTAACATAAATGTGCCTCGGAGCTAAAACTCAATCTAACCTGAGAATCATGCTCATGAATCATAACAAAATGGTGTGCCAACAGATAAGAAAAAAAACCAAGTGAATCTATTTTTATACCCACTGGATTTCTAAACCAGGTGTGGCAGCTACCAATGGCCATGAACAAGATGGACCAGTCAACTATAATTATATCATGTTCATAAATCAGTGTATTTATCAGTGAAAGCCCAGAAAATACAAGGATGAGGACACTCTCATATGAGCCACTGTATTATCATATGAAGATAAAGCCATTGATGGCTCCTTTCTGCTTCTTTCCTTGTGACCTTGTGAACACCAACCTTCTAGGAACAGGGCCATCATTCAGGGGGGGGGGCTCGAGTCTAGGCACCCTCTTTCCCCACTCCTCGCCAGCCTGGCTTCACATCCTCCTGGAGTGTTTGTGCCCAGCTGGGATGCATCATTCAAGTTTGATAATACTCTTGTTTGCCTGGGTGGAGAATAGAGAGGGGCTTCGGAGTTTTAGCACTGCAAGGCTGCAGTTCACAAGGGAAGAAGCTAAGAAGAAAAAGAAGAAGAAGAGTTTGGATTTGATATCCCGCTTTATCACTACCCAAAGGAGTCTTAAAACGGCTCACATTCTCCTTTTCCTTCCTCCCCCACGACAAACACTCTGTGAGGTGAGTGGGGCTGAGAGACTTCAGAGAAGTGTGACTGGCCCAAGGTCACCCAGCAGCTGCATGTGGAGGAGCGGAGACACGAACCCGGTCCCCCAGATTAGGAGTCTACCGCTCTTAACCACTACACCACACTGTAACCACTACACCACACTGGCAGATCTGGACACAAAAGCAAGCTTTAGCAAAAAGGCCAGTTGTTATATCACGTGTGTGAATTAAAGCCAAATGAGGGCACATCCAACTGTGAGGCTGCTCTCTACCCAAACAGCAATGTTGTAGCTGAGAAACATGTTCAATATCACCAGGATTTTTAGGTGCCAGGATGAGCCCTTTGTTGTTTTGCAAAACGCTTTATTTAACTTTGTTCTCATCTGAGGCAAATGGGATCAGTTGTTTTATCTCAGGCTTTGTCTGATGGCTCTTCTGCAGTTCTTTTTTTTTCTTTTATGGGTATTTTCTGCTATTTGGTTGTTTTATGTGCTGTTGGATTTGCTCTTTTATCTGTTTTTGCTGCTTTTTCTGTTCTTACTTGTAGTGCTTGATGCTGCTTTGAGAGCCTCCGTGTCGACCTGATGTTGGTTCTGGTAGAGCTCCTGTTTGCTTTTGAATAGATCCCATTGTGCACTACTTTGCAAACTTTTTAAAGAGGAAATAGCAACATAATAAAGTATCTATCATTCCTCTTTATATATAATTGATATATACACATTCTGTCTACATTCTCTTGCAGCAGATGGTGCATAGTGTGTCTGGATGTGGAGACCACATCTGTTTGCAAGCAAGTGTGGTGGCAGAAATTAGCTGTAGCTCTCCGTTGAGCATACACTCCAGACCAAACTCGACAATACATTAAAATGCATGATTCCATTTGAAATGTCTAGTTTTCTTTTTTTATATAACAGCCATAGTGAAGTAAACGGCCTCAGCCCAGTATATCTGAAGGAGCGTCTCCACCCCCATTGTTCTGCCCGGACACTGAGGTCCAGTGGCGAGGGCCTTCTGGTGGTTCCCTCCCTGTGAGAAGCCAAGTTACAGGGAACCAGGCAGAGGGCCTTCTCAGTAGTGGCACCTGCTCTGTGGAGCGCCCTCCCACCAGATGTCAAAGAGAAAAACAACTACCAGACTTTTAGAAGACATCTGAAGGCAGCTCTGTTTAGGGAAGCTTTTAATGTTTAATAGATTATTGCATTTTAATGTTCTGTTCTGTTGGAAGCTGCCCAGAGTGGCTGGGGAAACTTAGCCAGATGGGCGGGGTATAAATAATAAATTGTTGATGTTGTTGTTGTTGTTGTTAGTTTACATTGCTGCTGCTGCTGTTGTTGTTCATTAATAGATAACATTATTATTGTTCTTTTATTTTATTTATGTACAGAGAACAGCTCTGTTTAGGGAAGCTTTTAATGTTTGATGGATTACTGTATTTTAATATTTTGTTGGAAGCCGCCCAAAGTGGCTGGGGAAGCCCAGCCAGATGGGCGGGGATAAATAAATAAATACATTATTATTATTACTAGTCTCATTCAGCCCATTAAGAAAACGGGCGGCAGAGGTGCGACGGGGCCGCGGCCTTCCCTCCCTTTCTGCGCTTGGCCATGGGGCGCGCCAGGAATGCAATTAAACAAAGCGCTCTCCCGTCGTGTCCCGCAGCCGAGCGCAGAGAGGGAAGGAAGGCCGCGGCCCCGCCGCTCCTCCCACGGGCGGGCCAGGTAGGGTTGTCAGGAGGAGGAGGCGGACCAAGATGCCGCCATCTTGGTCCTCCGCCGCAGGGGAACGGGAGGCAGGGGGTTGAGGGGAGAGAGCGTGCGCGCGTGTGTACGTCCCGCCTCTTCGTCCAGTCCCTGTGTCCGTGGGGCACATGCGCATTAGCGCAAACCCAGGGACACAGGGAATTCTGGGCGCAGAGACACAGGGACTTTATTATGAAGGATTATTATTATTATTATTATTATTATTATTATTATTATTATTATTATTTTATTGTGGGTGTCCTGCTCTGAGGTGAGGCAAGACCAGAATGGGCAATAGGCAAACTTCAGGCTGAGGGCAGGGCAGGGCTCAGGCTGTTCCTGATGTTGCTTTTGATTACTATTCCAGCTCACTATTGCTGATCGTATCAAACACTCAGGGTAATTTTGATGAAATTGAACAGCAAGCAAAATTTACTCAACTAGATGTAGAGTACAAAACTGTTGAAAGAAGTCAGAGAGTATGAAAAAAGAAAAGAAAACAATGATGGGATAGCACCCAAAGCCTTAGAGAAACTTTCTCCAAGAGACAAGTTTAGGGTAAATTCATTTATCCCTGTTATGGATGCTTTTGACGCCAACCTAGACAGAAGAGCAACAGTGTATAGGAGTGTAGCTGGCAATTTTTTGTCTTTGGTGAACCTGCAAGCAACCAAGGAACAGATTCACAATGGCATCGAGATGTCGATGCAAAAGTATCCAAAGGATGCTGACCTTAATCTAGTCGATGAACTCTTGCACTTCCACCTGTATGTCAAACAAGCTCACCCTGAAAAAGAAATTTTCAGCCACCAAGATATGCATCAAATAATATTCCAGGAGAAAAATCGGACAGCTTTTCCAAATGTGGAAACAATTTTCAGATTGCTTCTGTGTTTAATGGTTAGAAACTACTGGTGAGAGGATAATGAATGATCTATAGTCAACAATGTCCAAAGATTCTCTGATCTAACGATTCTCTGCATAGAAAACAATAAACTGTGACTTACTGGTTTTGATTGTATAATTCATAAGTTTGCATCCAAAGAGCTCCAAAGAAACTGTTCTGACTTTGTATTTAGTGTAATGTTATAACATAACTATGATTCCCCTATGAATGTTCTGTATGAATCTCTTCATTGGTTAGATACTTTTGTAAATTACCGTATTTTTCGGACTATAACATGCACCGAACCATAACACACACCTAGTTTTTTGAGGAGGAAAACAAAAGAATTCCCCCCCCCGGTTTTCCTCCTCTAAAAGGCTGGGAGGGGGGCACTGGAGGGGGAGCGAAGGAGGCAGCAGGGGTTGGCGGGGAAGAACGAGCAGCATCCCTCCGCTGCCGCCCCCCCTCCGCTGCTCGCTGAACGCGGCGGAGGCAGAGGAGGCTGATACGGTATGTGAGGTGGGGCTTACCTGCCCCCCCCAATATTTTATTTAAGTTGGAAGAGGGAGGGAGGGAAGGAAGGGGTGAGAGAGAGGGAGGGAGGGAGGGAGGGAGGGAGGGAGGGAGGAGAGAGAGAGAGAAGAAAGGGAGGGAGGAAGAAAGGGAGGGAGGGAGGGAAGAGAGAGAGAAGGAAGGAAGGGAGGGAGGGAGGGAGGGAGGGAGGGAGGGAGGGAGGGAGGGAGGGAGGGAGAAAGAGTGAAAGAAAGAGGGAGGGAGGGAGGGAGGGAGGGAGGGAGGGAGGGAGGAGAGAGAGAGAAAGAAAGAAGGAAAGAGGGGGGGAGAAAGGATGGAAGGAAGGATGGAAGCAGCCCGAGGGCCAGTTTCCCGCTGCACGTGGCTCTGGCTCTGGCTCTTGCGCAGGCTCTGGCTCTCGCATTCGCTCCATAACACACAGCGACTTTTCCCCTTCCGTTTTAGGAGGGGGAAAGTGTGTGTTATGGTCCGAAAAATGTGGTAATTAAAGATTATAAATTTATAAACAATATTTTTTTATCAATGCCAAAATTTCAGCATTGTTCTACTTTCACTGAGTAAATAAAGAAGAGGTCAGGGTTTCATTTCTCATGATCAGATGCTATTAAGTTTGGGCCTGACAAGCTCCCCTAGCCAAGGGGATCTAGGAAGAATGGTGCTCAGAACAATATAAATGGCTTTCTTGCTGAAGTCAATGAGACTGAGTCCTTAACGTCATAAGACATTTGTGACATAATAGACTTCCTTTCATAAACTTTCATAAACCTGAAAAACAGAAATCTGACTCTTGGGCCCTCTCCAGGGCTTGATCAGAATAAAGACCAGGTGTGGGGGTCTAAAAACTGGTTGATGGGTGTGCATGCCAACCAGGACCATGTGACAAGTATTTTAACCCTTTCCTTCCCCACTGTGGCCATGTTCATATTCAGGGCCGGATTTAGGTTTGATGAGGCCCTAAGCTACTGAAGGTAATGGGGCCCTTTATATGTCCAGCTGTCCTTTGTCAACAACAAATTGTCACTGTTTTTTGTGTTGAATATATGCTATATGGAAATTTATTGACCTAATAGGTATCTAAAGCCATTTGCACAAGCAGAATGTAGACACCCTATATATAGAAATGAGCAAACCAGTGATATTTTAGGGAGCAGGCTAGCAGGCGGGGGCCATTACTTTACATCATAGGAGTCTACACAACACAAAACACTGTTGTGTGGGTTTTATTTTATTTGTTTTTTATCTTATATTTTGGAAATGTACATCCAGTTTTTTTCTTTAATTTTTTTTTGGGGGGGGGGCAAGAGACTGGGGCCCTAAGCCATAGCTTGTTTAGCTTATACATAAATCCGGCACTGCTCATATTTGCTCCATGAAGGAAGCTGGCATCCTGACCCCTTTCCCCCAACTCCACCCTGCAGCTGTTATTTAAAAGAGGAGCATAAAATGAGCCACAAATGCAACCACACATTCAGCCTATCATTTCGTTTGGGCCTAAAGCATGAAGCTTGGGTTGCCTCTGTAGAAAGCTAAGTAAAATGTCCCTGGATGAACCCATGAAAATCAATGAATGGAATTAGCAACAGGAGGAGAGTGCGGCCACTTGGTCAGCGGTTTTTATCCAATTCCCAAGCAAGCCTTATGTGTGTTGCAAATATTTTGTTTGGTTGCCAGTGAGAGGCAAAGCGACATTCTTCTGGGATGCAGCACAGTATTGAAATAGAAAGGAAGAGCAGTGTGTCTGTTTATGTTTCCTGTAGAAATTCCCCAAGCCTACTTTCTCCTGAGGGAAAAGGAAACAGCTGTGGAGTGTAAATGCTGTGAATTCCCCCTGCCTCTTTGCTACGGAGCAGAATGCTGTTGCTACTGATTTTTAAAACAAAATGCATTGTCAAGGAAGCATTTGCAGAACATCCGCAAAACCACAACCCAAGTGGTGATTCAATTTGTCAAAATCCACTTGTTCCTCATTTCAGATGGTGATATTGCTGCTGTTGTTGACTTTCAACAAAATAAATAAATTTAAAACATCGTGGAGGCACCCTCGGTTGAACTACTGGCACCTCTTAGACTATGCAATTGTCCGAGCTGAAGATCGCTACAATGTGCTCCTTATCAGAGCTATAACGAGTGCCAACAACTGCTGGACAGATCACCAATTAATGCATTCCACGATGGCTATCAAGATTATAACTCAATGCAGGCTTCAAGGAAGGAAACCAAAGTGCAAAATGAACACTCAAGCACTTCAAGATCCTATTAAGCGGGATTGCTTCCAAACGACTCTTAAGGACCATCTGCTTTCGGAGTTCCCTGATAACATCAAGGAATACTAGACCAAGCTAAAGACATCCATTATTGCAGTCTGTGAACAAACTATTGGATACCAGACCAAGAAACACCAGAAATCCCTCTGCAGTGCCACAAATCCAACTTAACAGTGTACGTTGGAAAATATTGATCACTTCTCTCACCTGGGCAGCTATCTTTCCACAAGGGCCGACATTGATGCCCAAAACCAGCATCGCCTGAGCTCTGTGAGTGCAGCTTTCTCCTGATTGAAGTGCAGAGGGTACTCACTGAATGAGGAAACATTGTGGTAGGTCTGCCCAGGAAGCAGCAAGAGTCAGGAGAACTTCATTTATTTATGAACAAAAGAACAGCAACTCAACATAGCCGCTAGGACTTGCTGCCCAGGAAATGCTAAGGTTCCATCTAGTTCCCACTGAGCTGTGGAGGGAAGCACACCCAGGGCTTTCATTTACAGATCAGGCATCCTGAAAAACCTTAAGCCATCACGGCCTCCAACTTGTCACACAGAGTCCTGAATTCCCATCTTTGTTGAGCCAGAAATGGCTTCCCGTTGGGGAAAGTAGGATGAAGCAAGAATTGCCTACTGACGTCACTGTCGCTGCCTCTTCTTCTTCTTCTTCTTCTTCTTCTTCTTCCTCTTCCTCTTCCTCTTCTTCTTCTTCTTCTTCTTCTTCTTCTTCTTCTTCTTCTTCTTCTTCTTCTTCTTCCTCCTCCTCCTCCTCCTCCTCCTCCTCCTCTGCCACCGTTCCCAGGAGTCAGAGAAGGTGTGCTGGAGGAAGAGTCTTGCACCAGGTTCAAGGGAGGGAGCCAGCCAGTGGAGTAGCAGCAGTAGCTATAGCAGGAAGAGGAGAAGGAAGAAGGGGAACGAGACAAGAGTCCCAGCCATGGGAGGCTGCAACTCTCCAGCCTGACCATGCCAAATAAAAACAAGGAGGAGAAAGTGAGCCTGAAGAGAAAATGGCAGCTGAAGGAGACCCTGGGGGAGGAGAAGGCCCTGGGGTGCTGGAATGGTAGGGAAGGGTGTAGCTGGCAGGGTGCAGGCAGGCCTGTGGGTAGGGTTGCCAGACTCAATAGAGGACAGGACTTCTGTGCCTTTAATTGCTCTGCTCTCTTTTGAGTCTGGAAACCTTAAAGAGAAACCAGCAGACCCTTTGTTTAATTTCCAAGCAAAGGGTCTGCCTGTTTCTCTTTAAGGTTTCCAGACTCAAAAGAGAGCAGGGCAATTAAAGGCACAGAGGTCCTGTCCTCTATTGAGTCTGGCAACCCTACCTGTCGGGGCTGGAGTTTGAGGGGTGTGTGGAGGGCAAGGAGGTTATGGGGGTTGAGGGTGGGCACTGGAGCTAGCTGGGCTTGCGGGGAGGGGTGTTGTCTGTATCACGAAAAACTACAATTCAAGGTTTCCATGGTTTCATTTTCATACCCACCACATTTTAGGGCTTTGCACTTTTTGCATCAGGGTAAATATGGCACAGCTACATGTTATGAAGGAGGAACACAACATTTTCTGTGACAGCCCCATGTCAGTCACACGGTACCAGTTTCACACAATAATATTACAGTGGTACCTCGGTTTAAGTACACAATTGGTTCCGGGGAGCCGTTTACTCCCCAAAATGTACTTAAATGGAGCGGAGCTTCCGCACGTGCGCCAAGCGCCAATAGAGCGATTCTACGCATGTGTGCGCCGCGGAACCCAGAAGTAAACACTTCCGGGTCCGTGGAGTACTCAAACTGCAGCAGACGTAAACCGAGGTATGACTGTATTTAAAAATATTGGGAAACTTTTACATTAAAAGGCAGTTAACTTCAATATTAAATAACTGCACTTCGTCTCCACCTGGTGGCTACACGGGGGTGGTCCCTTCCTTATTCTTTACTGCATTTTCTGTGAAACTCATACAAAATGATGATGATGATGATGATGATGATGATGATGATGATGATAAAAATGTGGTGGCCCTTGTAACCGATAGATAAGCAAACCCCACGCCAATGGCTTGAATGAAGTAGCTTACACCAACCAGCAGAACATGGGGGCTGCCATTTTGGCACAGCGTAGCAGTTCTCCCCTGTATAAATGCAAAGCCCAAAAGACTAGACAACCACAAGGGCATAAAAGCATGAGAAGATCTCAGCTGGATCTGACCCAGGGCCATCTTAAGCATGTCGGGCGCCCGGGCGCCGTGGTTCGGAGATCGCTCTGGCGCCCCCGCCCCGTTTCTTGCCGCGGCTGGTGGGCGGGCGCGGCGGGCGGCGGCCCCCCTGGCGGCCCGGCGGCCTGGCACCCCGCACCACCCAGCCTTCCCCTAGAGCCGGCCCTGATCTGACCCAAGGTTCACCTAGCCTGGCATCCTGTCCTCACAGTGGCCGCTTCCCACCTGCAATTCCCAGAAAATGGTATTCAGAGGCATTACTGACTTCAACATGTCGAAAATAGCCATCCTAGCTAGGAGCCATTGATCATCATAAAGGTGACTCCCGACAGTTAAGTCCAGTCGTGACCGACTCTGGGGTTGCGGCACTCATCTCACTCTATTGGCCGAGGGAGCCGGCGTACAGCTTCCAGGTCATGTGGCCAGCATGACTAAGCCGCTTCTGCCGAAACCAGAGCAGCGCACGGAAACGCCGTTTACCTTCCTGCCGGAGTGGTACCTATTTATCTACTTGCACTTTGACGTGCTTTCGAACTGCTAGGCTGGCAGGAGATTGATCATCATATCCTCCATGAATTCATCTAATGCACTTTTAAAGCCATCCACATTGGTGGCCCTTATTACCTCCATAGTTTAGCTATGTGCTGTGTGAAGAAGCACTTTCTTTTGTCTCTCCCGAATCTTCCAGTGAAAAAGTGGAGAAAGCCTTTGGAAAAGAAATCAAAAGAAATTCTGTCTCATGCAAAGAATATGCCCAATGACATATTCTAACCATCCTTCTTTGACAGTCCCTTCTTCTTCTTCTTCTTCTTCTTCTTCTTCTTCTTCTTCTTCTTCTTCTTCTTCTTCTTCTTCTTCTTCTTCTTCTTCTTCTTCTTCTTCTCTGCTTTGCCATCTGTGAGTTTGTTCCTTTTGGGCTGGATTGGAAAGAACTATGTGGCATTTGAAAGGCTGTTAGTCACACCAGGGCCTTATTTTGTGAGAGGGGTCACCACAAAGGATGAGCCCCTGATTTCAGAGTTCAGCCTCTTAAAGTGTGCAGTAAAGAGCAAGACCTACACTGCTGAGTGACCACTATCAATCCGCCTTTCTATTTAAGATTAGAAGAAGTACTTCTGTGTGGGAATTTCCAGAGAGCCTTGATCTCTGGTGCAGCAATTGAAGAACCTCTTCTTATTATGGAATGGAGCAGGATCCCAACCTTAAGGTCCCAGACTAGTGGGGTTTTTTTTGCAGGTGTATTTTCCAACGTGCTATTAACACAATAATATGATGTTAGTGCAAGTTTGTTGCATTATTGCCATCTGGAGGGGCACTCTGGCACTGTTGTTGTTTAGTCATTTAGTCGTGTCCGACTCTTCGTGACCCCATGGACCATAGCACGCCAGGCACTCCTGTCTTCCGCTGCCTCCCACAGTTTGGTCAAACTCATGTTCGTAGCTTCGAGAACACTGTCCAACCATCTCGTCCTCTGTCGTCCCCTTCTCCTAGTGCCCTCCATCTTTCCCAACATCAGGGTCTTTTCCAAGGCACTATAGCGCAACAAAAGTGGGACAACAAAACCTGGCATAATTGTGGCATAAAAAGTTACAGGATTTCAGCAGGAAATTATGAGGTGTTCACTGGCTGAAAGCGGTATATCCACACACGCATCCAACTTTTATGGGCTTGAACAGTATTGAAAGCAGGATTGTGCATGGCCACCTTGATACCGTCATGTGCATAAATCATTGTGGATGTGCAATAGAAAGGATGTCTGGAGGGGGCCTTAGACCTTCTTTTCTAGTTCCTTTCTGTTCCTGCCTGGTATTATACCAGCCACAAACAGCCTGTTTTGTTAGCCTGCCAGTAATGTGTGTAGGAGTTTTATTTATGTATAACATGTGTTCCTCTCCAAAACCTGTTAGCTCTCCATTTAGAAACGAAGCCTTGAGCATACGTGTAATCAACACTCCTGTCTTGAAAGCGACAATTAAGCTTTTCCTTACAAGGCCAATAAAGTTCCAGAAATCAAGAGAAGCAGTCTCTTCTATAGCTGGACTATAGTTAGACTCCAACTTCCATCAGTGCCAACCAGGACAACCAACAGTCAGGGGTGGTGGCAGCTGTAGTTGTCATTTCCTGTGAGGCATTCGTATGATTCCCCCCAGTGAGGCTAAATAGCAACTTTGGATTTAGGACAGGAAAATGGTGTGAGGGGAATGTTTCTCTCCCCCCCTCTCCCTCTCCCTCCCCCCCTCTCTCTCTGTGTGTGTGTGTGTGTTTGCACATATTTTCCAACATAACAACTCAAAAACAGCATAACAAATCTTTGGCTATCACAGCCTAAGACTTCCTTCAGCCCCTTCTAATGGTTTTCTAAATTCCTTTCTAATTCAGCATTTTGTTACTATGCTTATTGCTATGATTCCAATCTTACCTCCACAATTCTTAGTCCTATTCACAATAATTTGTAAAATCCTCCCTACAAAACTTTCTGTAACCCTACAAGCGATGTTTAATAATTAAGATTGTCTTTCAAATACAACATGAATTTCTTCCAGTCCTTCGGGAAAATCTGGTGCTGCTGGTTCCGAATCTTCTCTGTTAATCTTGCCAGCTTGGCATAGTCCATCACTTTCGTTTGCCATTCTTCCTTTGTTGGCATTTCTTCCTGCTTCCATCATTGGGCTAACAGTATTCTTGCTGCAGTAGTCGCATACAGAAACAATTTTTAAAATCGTTTTTATGAATTACTGTACCTACCATACCAAGTGGAAGAGCTGGGTTTTTTGGAAATGTATATTTCAACATTTATAATAAGAAAAAGGGGGAAAGAATCCTAATCTAGCCCGTTGACCAAAGACCAATAATAGATGACAGAGAAGCCACTGTGCATTGCGGAGAGAAGCCGTACTCCACTTTAGCTGCTGATCTTAACAGCTAGGAAAAGGATCTTTTATTATGTATTACAATCACTCTGTGTTCCACTGTCATCTGTCCCCTGTGATAACAGCCGGTGGAGCAGGGAGCCATAGTGCCTGCTGGCGTGTTGTACATTACATTGCAAAATACAGTTGCTTACAGAGTGGTAAGAATCAGGAAACATTTGCCTCTCTGGAGATCTAGTGCTAAATTTGGCTCGCAGTGTTTTGCCTATAGCTGTTCTCGGGGGCATGCTACAGCTCTAAACATCCTTTGTCAGCGCGGTCCAGTGTTTATCTTAATATGTCACCGTCTTGAGCCGAAACACAATGCTGAACAATGTCTCACATGACCTTAGGGAAATCGCAAGAAAAAGAACCCCAAACTTAACCTATTTGTCTAAGCAGCATCCCAGGAGAGGCGGGAAATGGTCTATTGTAAAGACACAATGCGAAGAAAAGCATCCCAGAGCTGGCTAATTCTAGACTGCAACGCAGACCATGCTGGAGAAGAGAAACAAGGCCAGGTAAAACCTTGCAAATTCCTTGGTTGCTATATTCTACTTAACAGATCCTGTACCTATTTCCTTGCTAGATGTACCCACCAGCTGGTGAGTACCAAATCTGGATCTAGCAGTGGAGCATGTTTCCATGTTTAAATGTATTTTAATGGTCGATTCTTCTATGTTTTTAGCAGTTTATCTATAAGTGGCCTTGAGTCTCATCAGAGGAAAAGGCGGTGTGTAAATAAATATATCATCATCATGTGTGGTTGATTATTTACTTTTGGAACCGCTATTTCAGCACAATGCTCTGAATGCTGGGGGAAATGGCCAAGGATGCAGTTATGACGAACTAAAACATTCATCTGGATGAACTTGAACTGAACAATATGGCTCCATCGGTAGAGCATAAGACTCTGAATCTTAGGAATGTGGGTTTGAGCCCCACTTGGGGCAAAACAATTCCTACATTGTAGGGGGTTGGACTAGAGACCCTGAAACCTGTGGGTATAGGGCAGTAAACAAATTTAAATAAATACAGTACAATACAATATAATACTATACCATACAATACAATACAATACAATATCCTTGTGGTCCCTTCAAACTCTACAATTCTATGATCCCATGATTTTGTAAAAGCACAAAATTGCACTAGTTTCTTTAAAAATAAACACTCCAAGCAAGTGGTTTCTTGGGCAGACGTATTCTGCAACATGTAACTGACACAGTAATCATTGTTGGATCTATACTGTATCATTCTGCTATACAATGGTACCTTGGTTTTTTAGTGTCTTGGAAGCCGAACGTTTCGGTTTTCGAATGCCAAATTTTGAATGGCTTCCGCTGTGTGTTTTTCAATTTCTCCAACTGAACTTGCAGCAAGTCCTTTGCGCCTCAGTTTTTTGAACATTTTGGAAGTCGAACAGTCTTCCGGAACAGATTACGTTCGAGAACTGAGGTGCCACTGTATTAGCTGTCCTGCAATGCCTCCCCTGGGTTACTGTGTAGTATGGATGTCTGGAGGGTCACTCTTGTCACCACACTGGTCCTGAAAGACCCACATTGGCTCCCAGTACATTTCCAAGCACAATTTAAAGTGTTGGTGCTGACCTTTAAAACCCTAAATGGCCTCAGCCCAGTATACCTGAAGGAGCGTCTCCACCCCCATCGTTCTGCCCGGACACTAAGGTCCAGTACCGAGGGCCTTCTGATGGTTCCCTCACTGAGAGAAACAAAGTTACAGGGAACCAGGCAAAGGGCCTTCTCGGTAGTGGCACCCACCCTGTGGAACGCCCTCCCAGCAGATGTCAAAGAGAACAGCAACTACCAGACTTTTAGAAGACATCTGAAGGCAGCCCTGTTTAAGGAAGCTTTTAATGTTTGATGGACTATTGTATTTTAATATTTTGCTGGAAGCTGCCCAGAGTAGCTGGGGAAACCCAGACAGATGGTCAGGGTATTATTATTATTATTATTATTATTATTATTATTATTATTATTATTACAAAATAAAAAATTGCTTCCAGTAGCACCTTAGAGACCAACTAAGTTTGTCATTGGTATGTGCTTTCGTGTGCATGCACACTTCTTCAGATACACACGGAAGCTCATACCAATGACAAACTTAGTTGGTCTCTAAGGTGCTACTGGAAGCAATTTTTTTATTTTGTTTCGACTACGGCAGACCAACACGGCTACCTACCTGTAACTATTATTATTATTATTATTATTATTATTATTATTATTATTATTATGCTATAGGGTCGAATCCCTGCAGCGGGGTGAGCTCCCGTTGCTCGGTCCCAGCTCCTGCCCACCTAGCAGTTCAAAAGCACATCAAAGTGCAAGTAGATAAATAGGGACCACTCCGGTGGGAAGGTAAACAGCGTTTCCGTGCGCTGAGCTGGTTTGCAAGAAGCAGCTTTGTCATGCTGGCCACATGACCCGGAAGCTGTCTGCGGACAAACGCCGGCTCCCTCGGCCTATAGAGCGAGATGAGCGCCGCAACGCCAGAGTCGGACATGACTGGACCTGATGGTCAGGGGCCCCTTTACCTTTACCTCATAGGCCAACAAAAGCAGGTCGCTCACACACACACACACAAAACATTTGTGATATAACAAGTTTCAAGGTTTCAGCAGGAACTTATGGGACATGCACAGGCTGGAAACAAAGCAACACACACCCCATGAAACTTTTGCAGATGCTGGTAGTAGTGAAAGGAGGAGCACATACATCTGCTCCAGTACCACTGTGAGCACACAACGAAAAAGGGCATCTGGAGGACCCCGGTATAGACAGGAAAATGCCTTGGGCCAAGCTTGACAGCAATGCAAGGCCTAGCCCCCTGCCTAAGAAGCAATCAGAGGTTCACAATGTTGGGAAACATTACCAGAATGTTAATAGAATAGCAAACTGTGTTGCGCATTCTGACTATTTATAGAGCAGTGGTCCCTGCTGCTACATTATTATCGTTAGATCATTTACTACTGGTAATTTAGAATCTCCTTCTCCTTCCCCCACCCCCCTCAAAAGCTTGAATTGAAATACAGTACAGTAATTGAGCAACCGTGCCAAAATAAAGAACTAGGATCAGAAAGGAGAACGAGGCAAGATTCTATAAAGAGCATTATCCCCCGAGGACACCTAGTGGTGGAGAGATGCTGTGACTAAGCTTAAGACCCACTAGGGTTTTAAACAAGAGTTTCTGGAGCAATAGAACGTGCTCAGAACTGAGGCAGCTATTGAACCTAGTAGCAGTTCTGTGGACTCATTCAATGTCGTGGACACTTTCTCAGTGTGGAGGGAAAATGGGCCTTTTTGCAAGCGCGGCCGTCATCACGTGGACGAAAGTTGTTGAGCTTTTTTTTGATGGTTTCCACCCAGACACTGCTTCCAACTGCAGTATTCTGGGTATGTCTGGGAAATTCAGAATGCACGGCAACCCTAGGCACAGTACTGGAAAAACTGAAGGCATCACACAATTGATGCATGTACCAGCTTCATCATCCATCTCTGTGCCATTTGCCTAGCACAGGTGTGCATGGAAAGCAGGTCTGGGCTTCAGTTCTGCTGTAAGTTCAGAGAACACCTTCGCGGAAATCATTTCTGCGCTTAGCGTCAGCTTTCCCATCTGTGAAATGGGAATAATTTGTCTCACCACCATATTGTGCAAGCGCCAAAATAATAGAGAGTTTTTAGTGATAAGTTTCCTAAGTGCTGTGGTGGGCAACCCAGTCCCCCTCCAGATGTTCTGAACTCTTAACTCCCATCATCTATCAAGGATGCTTTGGTTGAGATTCCTGCATTGCACGGGGTTGGACTAGATGACCCCTGGGTTCCTCTCCAAATCTACAATTCTATGATTCTATGGCCAGACCAAGCCAGAGTGGCCAATGGTGAGGGATGGCAGAAGTTGGAGTCCAGCAGGCCATGCATTGTCAGCTGGGGACTCCATTAAGAGAACCTGAAATCTGCAACTCACTTGCTCCAGAGCAGCCGCCACCTGCAAATAAACAGTCCTTTGGACTCCTTGGCACGATATGGACTAGCATGTACCTCCTTTGTGTACGACTGTATTCACCTGTGCAAACATTAGTCTTTTAAATATGATTTTTGCTTACTAACAATGGGCACAGCTGCATGCGTGCTTAAGATCCAATTATGCAAAGAATCCCTTTAGGAAAAAATGGCTTTGTGGTGAATATCGGGTCCTCCCTAACAAGAGGACACGTGTTGAGGTGTGACCTGACAACCAAACCCTGTGTTGTGGGTGGGAATGTTTGGATGGCCACAACACCCTATTGGAGGTCCCTCGATGCTGGGTGCAATTAGACCAATGGGATGCCAGCTAAATTCTATTGAGGGACCTCTATATAAGCCCATGCACATGTCCCTGAGCTTCCTCTTTTGGGCCAGTGCATCGGAACACCCGCCCACCTCTCCCTATATTTTGGGTTTCCACACATGACATTGCTATGCCGTCATGTGTCGTCTGTCGTTGGGACAGGGGCACGGCAGGAATTTTTCCCACTTGGCTGATTGGCTGGTGTCCAGGGACTCTTTGGTTGGTCAACCCTGATAGGGGTTGTGCCCTGAGCCTGAGTCCAGGGGGCATCAGGCTGGTGGACTGGCTTGACCCCGCCTTCCACTGTGCCGGGTGTTCACCCAAGGCATACCATGGTGTGCCCTGGGTCAGCGCTACCTGCAAGGGTGTAGGGAGCTAGTCGAACCAGAGCCTATGCAACCACTCACTTGATTGTAATCAATAAAGTTGTGGCCTAAATTCTGCCAAAAACCAAACCAAAAATTTGAGTCTTTCTTGTCTGAATTTATTTGGGGGTGGTTAAAAGGTCTACACATGCAAATGTGTTGCTATGTGTCACACTTACCCAGCCAAAGTGAGTTCAACACAATGTCATTCCCCAACCCCTCCTGACAGTTCATTTGTTGCTGCTGTGTGTTTTCAGCAATGCAAATCAGAAAAATGGCTTCCATTTAAGAACAGGCCAGATTCTTGTTCAACAAAGCTATAATTTGGCCAAATGATGAGTTCCAGGTACTGTGTGTAGTTGTTGTTTTTTGCAGAGCATAATATTCCTGGCAGGATTATGGCTAAGCTGTTCAAAATGCAGATTATAATTAAAATGGGAACCATTTGAGAGAGATTTGGGTTGTTGTTTTCTTATATAAAAAAAATTCAGGCGCTGCAAGCTTCAGTAATTGGATAGATAGAATTTCAAATTGCAAAGTACTGTAGTCATTACAAAGAAAGGTTTTGATTATACATATTTATTCTGTGAAGGTCACCAAGCCAGGGAAGGGGGGGGTAGGCTTTCCCTATTGGTTGTTACACATGGTGGATAATAGAAAATTTAAAGTATAATTGTGATTGATAGGTGACATTCAAAAAGTCCTTTACCAAACTTCAGAAGCTTGGTTTTCCAAAGGTCAAGTTTGTTTTTGTTTTTACCTTTTCCTAATTGCTCGTTTAGCACCAAAGGGGTTTCACTGTTCCCAATGCTGTTTCCATATTGGAATTTTGCCTGTTTCCAGTTTCCAATAGGACATCCCTATTTTCATCGGAGAAATGTTGGGGGCTATGGAGTTATGCGATCCCTGAGCCAAGGAGATAAGTAACTATACAACCTTTATTAGACATCTGAAGGCATCTCTGCATAGGGACATTTTTTGTGCTTAATGTTTTATTGTGTTTCTATATATGTTGGAAGCCACCCAGAGTTGCTGGGGCAACCCAGTCAGATGGGTGGAGCATTATTATTATTATTATTATTATTATTATTATTATTAAATAGGATGTCCCCATTTTCATCAGATAAATGTTGGTGCATATGGGAATGGGGTATAAGAGGGTATAATACATATTCCTATTGTTATTATTGTTCCCCCCCCCCAAGTGGCTTCTAAGTGATTTACAAATATAAAGCAAGTTTTAAAAAACCAAGCACACACATAATTATAATGTACAATAAAACAATTCCGAACATTACAATAGGTAATTCCACAATTTAGGAACTGCAGAAGAGAAAGGCATTTCCTGGACCACCATGTTCTGGAATGTCTGAGGGTGCTAGAACTACCAAGAGGTTCTTAACACCTGAGAGGCTCTGTAGAGATGGAAGGCTGTATTTAAGGTTTGGGGGGTCTAAGTTGTTAGGACTTGACCAACCTGCGCCCATGTCTTTCCTCGTCTGGCTCATATCCACATGAAGACCAATCAAGTTCAGAGATATTTTTCAAATAGCCCAGAATCACATTTGGTATACAGTCATATGGGAACGAGACGTATGAGTCAAAAGATAGAAATAACGAGCAATTAAAATGTCACTCCCTTGATCTTCTTGACCCTAATGATGATTTGTGTGTCAGCTACACGGCCCGAGTGGCTGCTCTGTCAAGTGTGGCATTTTAAAGCTCTTTCTCTCTGGAATACACACTAGTCATTGCCCTTTGCAATGATAGAATCACCAGACAATCGAGGGTGGGTGGGAACAACAAACCAAGAATGCTTCATAAACACCTTTTGTGTGTTTGTGTTATCATTATTGGTTTTCCGGCTGCAAGGAAGCAAGTTTGACAGATATATAATAGTTCGAGGGAGCATTTCTTTGGATTTCTCAGGTCTCAATATTAAGCTGCACCAATCAAAGAAGCTTCCATGTGAGCTCAGTGCAATCTGCATCCTGTTGACCTGGCTTTTTATCATTCACGATAGATGTACCATGGAAAGGAAACGGCACCCCGAAACGGGATCCCGTCCGTAAGTAGAGGTACCACTGTATACCTGAAGGAGAGTCTCCACCCCCATCGTTCAACCCGGACACTGAGATCCAGTGCCGAGGGCCTTCTGGCGGTTCCCTCACTGAGAGAATAAGGTTACAGGGAACCAGGCAGAGGGCCTTCTCAATCATCGCGCTTGTCCTGCAGAACACCCTCCCAGCGTATGTCAAACAGATAAACAGCTATGTGATATTTTTAAAAGACATCTGAAGGCAGCCCTGTTCGGGGAAGTTTTTAGTGTTTGATGTTGTATTGTGTTTTTACTATTTTTTGTTGAGAGCCGCCCAGAGTGGCTGGAGCAACCCAGTCTATTATTATTCATTTCAATGAGTCTACTCTGAGTAGGGCTTAGTTGAATACACCCCTTGACTCTTTTCTTTTCTTTTGTTTTCTTGGTAGATCTGCACCTTTCTTGAAATGGAAGGAACTCACACCTAAAGCAAGAATCTCAGCACTAGTCCTTGTTTAGTGTCATTCACCTTAAGGCAGGGGTCGCGACTCTGTGGCCTTCCAGTTGTTGCTTGAATCCAACTCCCAACAGCCGCCGTCAGTCCAGTCAGTGGTTGGGAATGCTGGGACTTTTAGCTCAACATGGGAGGGACATCGGTGCAAAGGATACCCCCAATATCTGTTTAGCTACTTTAATTACAGTACATAGTCATGGAAAAGAAACAACCCCGTCCCCATTTACACCTGTGGCTTATATTGAAGGTCAAGCACATGTTTTGCTGTTCTCCATTTCCACCTTCCCCTTTCCTTCCTTCAATTGAAAACAATGGGAAATTCCATCTCTACCCTAAGGTGACCTCTTTTTTGCTTTGTTTTCTGTTACTGTAATGCTGGGCTTCATGTTCCTTACCATTCGGCAAAGGAACAATGAGAAAAGCAAGTGCTTTTTTTAAAAAAAAAAATGCTTTGCTTCTTTAATGGTCCTTTAATGGTTAGCCTTTTGACGAGCTCATTCCTGAAAATGCGTCCAGGGCCAAATGCATCCTGGGAACTCACACTTGTTGGATATAACTCTTCTACTAAAACCCATGGGAATTCAGAGCGCTTATATTTTGGCTGGATCACATCCTATATTAATTGCTAATATTAAGGGTTATTATTATTATATTTATTTATATCCCGCTATAGGTCCGTATAGTTAAAGCTATGGTTTTCCCAGTAGTGATGTATGGAAGTGAGAGCTGGACCATAAAGAAGGCTGATCGCCGAAGAATTGATGCTTTTGACTTATGGTGCTGGAGGAGACTCTTGAGAGTCCCATGGACTGCAAGAAGATCAAACCTATCCATTCTTAAGGAAATCAGCCCTGAGTGCTCCCTGGAAGGACAGATCGTGAAGCTGAGGCTCCAATACTTTGGCCACCTCATGAGAAGAGAAGACTCTCTGGCAAAGACCCTGATGTTGGGAAAGATGGAGGGCACTAGGAGAAGGGGACGACAGAGGACGAGATGGTTGGACAGTGTTCTCGAAGCTACGAACATGAGTTTGACCAAACTGCGGGAGGCAGTGCAAGACAGGAGTGCCTGGCGTGCTATGGTCCATGGGGTCACGAAGAGTCGGACACGACTAAACAACTAAACAACAACAACATATCCCGCTCCCCCTCCCCCGCCCCAATAGTGACTCATGATAGAAACACGGTGAGAGATATCTCTGCCTCTCGGTTGCTCTTCTTTAGCAATCATTATTTAAAGGTGCCAAAAACACTTGCTGCCTCTTTCCTTTGCATCCAGAGACTATCAACAATGTCTCACGTGAACAAACAGTCATAGCTGAGGAATAAATGCCTCTTTTGGCCAGCGGAGCTGAACAAGTATAATTAAATCCTGAGGACCTTCCGCCAGAAAGCCATGGAATTTATTTCCTACCCTCAAGGTCAGTCTAATGAAATTCATTGGCTTTTCCGGATTAGGCTGCCTGCAGCACTGCTGTGCGTACACAGTATTGCGGCCAAACCAAACGCCACTCGCATCCTCTCCCTATTCTCCCTCGCCTCCCCCAAATTATCTCGAAGTCACAAAGGTGCAGAGAATCATATAACCCTCAGACCTCTGCTGGATCAGGCCGGTGGCCCATCTGGTGCAGCATCCTGCTCTCACAGTGGCCCATGGGAAGCCCACGAGCAGCACCTGAATGCAACAGCCCTGTCCCCTACTGTAGTTCTCAGCAACTGGTACCGGTATTCAGAAGCATACTGCTTCCATCAGTGGAGTTAGGACATACCGTACTTTTCCATATATAAGACGCCCCCATGTATGAGACGCCCCCTATTTTGGAGGACGCTGATGTAAGAAAATGGGGGGAGATGGCCCAGAGTTGTTGAGCTTTTGGGGGCGGGGGGGGAATCACTCATCAGGCTGAGAAAAGCATGTGTCACAAAAGCAACAAAGCATCTGCTTGGTCGCCAACAGAAGCTGGCAATTCCCGCAGTGGAAGCCAATACACTGCAGCCTTTGACGCAACTCTGTGAGCCAGTGTGGTGTAGTGGTTAAGAGTGGTAGACTTGTAATCTGGGGAGCCGGGTTCGCGTCTCCGCTCCTCCACATGCAGCTGCTGGGTGACCTTGGGCCAGTCATACTTCTCTGAAGTCTCTCACCCCCACCTACCTCACAGGGTGTCTGTTGTGGGGGAGGAAGGGAAAGGAGAATGTTAGCCACTTTGAGACTCCTTCGGGTAGTGATAAAGCGGGATATCAAATCCAAACTCTTCCTCTTCTTCTTCTTCTTCTTCTTCTTCTTCTTCTTCTTCTTCTTCTTCTTCTTCTTCTTCTTTATCTTTCCCTATCTCCCTTGCGTTTTGCTTGCCTCCTCTCCCCCGCTATTTGTAAGGCCTCGTTGGACAGCCATTTTGCTTTCTTGCATTTCCTTTTCCTTGGGATGGTTTTCGTTGCTGCCTCCTGTATAATGTTACGAGCCTCCATCCATAGTTCTTCAGGCACTCTGTCCACCAAATCTAAATCCTTAAACCTGTTCCTCACTTCTACTGTGTATTCATAAGGGATTTGATTTAGATTGTATCTTACTGGCCCAGTGGTTTTTCCTACTTTCTTCAGTTTAAGCTGGAATTTTGCTATAAGAAGCTGATGATCTGAGTTACAGTCAGCTCCAGGTCTTGTTTTTGCTGACTGTATAGAGCTTCTCCATCTTTGGCTGCAGAGAATATAATCAATCTGATTTCGATGCTGCCCATTTGGTGATATCCATGTGTAGAGTCGTCTCTTGTGTTGTTGGAAAAGAGTGTTTGTGATGACCAGCTTGTTCTCTTGACAGAACTCTATTAGCCTTTGCCCTGCTTCATTTTGAACTCCAAGGCCAAACTTGCCAGTTGTTCCTTTTATCTCTTGATTCCCTACTTTAGCATTCCAATCCCCTGTAATGAGAAGAACATCCTTCTCTGGTGTCATTTCTAGAAGGTGTTGTAAGTCTTCATAGAACTGGTCAATTTCACTTTCTTCAGCACCGGTAGTTGGTGCATAAACTTGGATTACTGTGATGTTAAAAGGTCTACCTTGGATTCGTATCGAGATCATTCTGTAATTTTTGAGATTGCATCCCATTACAGCTTTTGCCACTCTTTTGTTGACTATGAGGGCCACTCCATTTCTTCTACGGGATTCTTGCCCACAGTAGTAGAAATGATAGTCATCCGAACTGAATTCGCCCATTCCCTTCCATTATAGTTCACTGATGCCCAGGATGTCAATATTTATTCTTGTCATCTCATTTTTGACCACATCCAGCTTACCTCCATCCATGGTTCTTACATTCCAGGTTCCTATGCAATATTTTTCTTTACAGCATCAGACTTTCCTTTCGCTTCCAGGCATATCCGCAACTGAGCGACCTTTCGGCTTTGGCCCAGCCGCTTCATCAGCTCTGAATCTACTTGTACTTGTCCTCCGCTCTTCCTCAGTAGCATGTTGGACGCCTTCCAACCTGAGGGGCTCATCTTCCAGCGTCATAACTTTTATATGCCTGTTGTCTTTGTCCATAGAGTTTTCTTGGCAGGGATACTGGAGTGGCTTGCCAGTTCCTTCTCCAGGTGGATCACGTTTAGTCAAAACTCTCCACTATGACCTGTCCATCTTGGGTAGCCCTGCATGGCATAGCTCATAGCTTCTCTGAGTTATTCAAGCCCCTTCGCCACGACAAGGCATTGATCCATGAAGGGGGCCATGGTTGTAGCATACATAAATAATCTCTGATCTCCTTTTACTATTTCCTGTCCCATTAATCCCAATAGAAAAGCTTCAGTTTTTTTTGGGGGGGGGGTGATGCATCCAAAAATCAACAACACAATTGCTGCAGCATCAGCCAATCCAAAGCAGTCCTTGCCGCAGCCACAAATCACCCACCCAATCACCGCTGACAACCTCCTGGTCATGGCTGCAACCAATCACTCGTCCCCCCTCTGCACTATCCGTGTATAAGACAAGCCCCGACTCTGAACATTATTTTTTTGGGGGGGGGAATAGTCTTATACATGGAAAAGTACGGTATGCATCAGGGTTAGCAGCCACCGATAGCCTGCCCTGCTGTTAATTTGTCTAAATCCTCTTTGAGAGCCATCCAAATTGGTGGCCCTCACATCACCTTGTGGCAGTGAATTCCAGGGTTTCTACGCATGAATCACAGAGTTGTGAGGGACCATGAGGGTCATCTAGTCCAAACCCCTGCCATGTAGGAATCTTTTCCCTAACGTGGGGCTCGAGCCCACAACCTTGAGATTAAGAGTCTCATGCTCTACCAACTGAGCCATCCCAGCTCTGTAAAGTAACCCTGGGATGAGACAGGGCTAAATAGAGCAGAGATGTAATGAGCAGGGATGTGCCAAAGCTGCTGCAAGTTATAACCTTGTTCCAAATGATTTGTAGGATTGGGGTTTTTTCCGTGGGGGGGGGAGACTTAGGAGTCCGTTTTGAGGATACAATGTTAGTCTATATCAATAGAGGACATATTGATTCACTCCATCTATCAAAGCAGCGGCTATATTATCTGTGATTCGTCCATCATCCATGTGAAATTTCCCTATTGTTTGTCGGGATTTCGTTCATGAGGTATAGCCATCAGTAGCAAGCTGTACGAATTATGGACGTAATTCCACAGACATGTACAATCCCAGGGCCCACAGGACAGAAGAAGGGGCTGTCTACCATTGGTGATGCTCCATTATTATTAGAAGGGTGGGGGTGAGGCATGATTTGGCTAAATCTGAATAGTGGCAGGGAGGTTAAGGTGGGGATTTGGGTTGCATTGTAGACCCTGAAATGAGGACACACCTATCAAGAATCTAGACAATAACTTTATTGTCACTTGAACAAGGATAGGACAGTAAAAGGGAACTCCTAACTTCAACTAGAATACAAGCAAGTCCAGTGCCACCTAGTGAATAAACTGCATAATGACACAATTTCCACAAAGAACCCCACCCCGGTTTTTCAACCACACTTTTTAATATTATTATCCTTAGTTCCTTTACATTTCTGCTTCAGTAATGGACTCTACATGGGGCTACCCTTCACAGCAGCCTGGAGACTGCAGCTAGGGCAGAAAGTAGCAGCCAGGTTGCTAAGTGGTATTTCCCTCCCCTCAAAGATCTGCACTGGCTTTGGGTCTTTTCTCGTTAGGCCCAACTCAGGGTGTTAGTGGTGCTATTTTTCTAGAAAAAGAGGTGCTAGAACTCACCATGAACTCAGCTTTGTTCTCTTATAATGGCACCCACCTGAGAGGTGCCAGAAGTTCTGGCGAGTTCCATCTGGGGGGGAAAGCTCTGGGTGTTAGTAAAGGTAAAGGTAAAGGTAAAGGGACCCCTGACCATTAGGTCCAGTCATGACCGACTCTGGGGTTGCGGCGCTCATCTCGCGTTATTGGCCGAGGGAGCCGGCATACAGCTTCCAGGTCATGTGACAAGCATGACAAAGCCGCTTCTGGCGAACCAGAGCAGTGCACGGAAACGCCGTTTACCTTCCTGCTGTAGCGATACCTATTTATCTACTTGCACTTTGATGTGCTTTCGAACTGCTAGGTTGGCAGGAGCTGGGACTAAGCAACGGGAGCTCACCCCGTCGCGGGAATTCGAACCGCCAACCTTCTGATCGGCAAGCCCTAGGCTCTGTGGTCTAACCCACAGCGCCACCTGTGTACCATCTGGGTGTTAGTACTGGCATGCAAAGCCCTAAACAGCTTATGACCTGGGCACCTGAAAGATCATCTCTCTACACATAATCCTGCCCAGGTTATGAGGTCATCTGGAAATGTTCTTCTGGCAGTGCTATTGTACATGAGATTAGGAGATCTACAGATCACCAGAGAGCTAAGAAACACTCTCCTTTCTGAGCTCCAAACTTGGCTCCAAACTTGGCTGTTTTTCAGCAGCTGCTAAAGATTCTCCTCTTCTTCCAGGCGTTCTGAACGGGCCATTATGTACCCAAAAGGCTGCATACACACAATACTTTCAAAGCACATTCTTTCCCTCTAAGAATTCTGGGCACTCTGTGCCCCTTTTTGCCTTTGACCCGACCCATGCTTTGCCTCTGGCTGCATCCTCTACATCAGGCATCCCCAAACTGCGGCCCTCCAGATGTTTTAGCCTACAACTCCCATGATCCTTAGCTAAGAGGACCAGTGGTCAGGGATGATGGGAATTGTAGTCCAAAACATCTGGAGGGCCGCAGTTTGGGGATGCCTGCTCTACATGTATGTGGCTCCAGGAAGGTTTTCCATGAGGGGATCTGGCCCTCAGGCTTAAAAAAAAGTTCTCCACCCCTCTTTTATGTAAAGTTGTCACCCTAATCTTTCAGCTTCTTCCTTCAAAATAAAAGCTCAGTGAGTATTTTGTTGTGGCTTAACAAGAATTATGCCATTGCTTTCAGTGAATGCGAAAGCCCCGGAGGCATCCCATCACATCCCTTATTAGCTGAAATAATCGTAAAATGAAGCTAAGACTTTGGGCTGAAATGGATTTTTCACAATTTATCTGCCGAGCTGAAGTTCTTTCTTGCTGTGGGAGGTGGAGGTCGTAGGGTGGTAGATTTCCATTGAGCTGCATTAAAAACAACACATTTCCATTACTGTAGAAAGAATAATGGAACCATGAGAGAGCCAATATGAACAGATTTTCTCTTTGTCTCTAGAGCAGATTTTGGCAAGAGGCATCCAGCGTTGTTCTGTTTCCTGGATCCTCCTTCCAGCTGCCTGCATACATCACAGACATGCACATATCAGCTTAGCAGGCCAGCCCACAGATTTTTATCCACCCAAAACATATACTTCTCTCGTACTAAATACAGTGGTACCTTGGTTCTCAAACTTAATCCGTTTTGGAAGTCTGTTCCAAAACCAAGACGTGCTTTCCCATAGAAAGTAATGCAAAATGGATTAATCCATTCTAGACTTTTAAAAACAACCCCTAAAAGAGCAATTTAAAATGAATTTTACTATCTAATAAGACCATTGATCCATAAAATGAAAGCAATAATCAATGTAAAGGTAAAGGGACCCCTGACCATTAGGTCCAGTCGTTACCGACTCTGGGGTTGCGGCGCTGTTATTGGCCGAGGGAGCCGGCGTACAGCTACCAGGTCATGTGGCCAGCATGACAAAGCCGCTTCTGGCGAACCAGAGCAGCACACGGAAACACTGTACATAATCAATGTACTGTACTATAAAATAAATAAGACAGTATTGTAGATAATAAAGATAAAAGTTTTTTAAAAAAATCTGCACTGATTATAATAATTGTTTGGATTGGGGGGGGGCTTTTTGTTGGAGATTCATTCCCCGTGTCTGCAGTCATGGGATTGTTGTCTATCACATGACAGTGTATGTTTACATTCCACAGAGTGGGAAGTGATGGAGACAGGATGTTTGTGTTACTGTGTTCCGTGAAATGGGATTATTGTCCTTTGTTCTTTCTCTTTGCTGTCTGATGCTAGAAAGAGAGGGAGCCATGTTGCAGTGCTCCGTGTGTATTTATATGTAAATAAAGTAGATTAGCCAAATGCTGAGTTGCTGAGGTCTGTTACTCAAACTGCGAATACTCTGCGGATCCCTGAGTGTGCTGATGTCTGTTGGCATCAGTCACTATGATGTTCACATAGAAGAAAGCTTTTGAAGCTCCCGAACGATCACATGCCAGTCAGGCATGTTTCTTTGCCAAGGTCCTACTCGTGTGTAGGACGACTCCTAACACTTTTAACCATTTCCACAGTCACACAATCAAGCAATCAGTAGCTGAACTGGGTTCCACACAGTCACAAAAACAAATTAACCAAAAAAGGCCTCAAAAACAAAAACTCAAAATAAATAGCAAAAACAAAAGCGCCAAATTTAATCCGTTCCTGAAGTCCGTTTGACTTCCGAAATGTTCAAAAACCAAGGCACAGCTTCTAATTCATGCCGGTGCCCCAGAAACAATAGCCGGCAGCCACATCAGATGTTCAGCTTCCGAAAAACATTCAAAAACTGGAAGACTTGCTTCCGGGTTTTCAGCGTTTGAGAATCAAGGCATTGAGTACCAAGGCATTTGAAAACCAAGGTACCACTGTACCACTTTTTTCTCAAGCAAGCGTGGCTAGTTCATTCACCCTTGTCTCTTTTTGCTTGATGGAGCACGTTTGGTACAGTTTAATCCAAGCTTGATTAATTCTCACTTTTACTAAATGTGCACCCACAACCCTTGCACCCACAAACTCTGGAACCCAAACACATAACAATATGAATCTCCCAGCATATCAGCAGAATTCCCCCAAGCTTTGGAAAGACTTACTTATGGCTTCTGCTGCACTTCCAAAGCTAGCAAGAAGATAAATTGAATTTTCAGAAGTAGCATCTTAACACAGGATGGCAAGGGCAGCAGCCCTGGGCAACCCTGTATCCACAATGGAGTGGAATGGGATTTCCAGAACAAGAGGCAAAGCTTGACATCCAAAAAGACAAGCATCAAGGGTCAAAAGGAGTGGCATCAAAGGTTGCAATTGTAGCATCGCCGGAAGGCATCTTTGAGAAATCACTGGAGAAGCTGCAGTGAGTTAATGCTTTTTGAAAACCGCAGTCACCAAAACTTAGCCAAGCATCAAGAAATACAAAGCACAGAACTTACTGACACAGGAGCTTACCTGAAGAAACATTAGACAATTCTGATTTTTAAGGTCCTGCCACACGATTGATCTCAATAAAAAAAAAAATTAAGGGAGGGGGGGAGAGATTGCATTTCTTTATCTCCATTTATGAATCAGTTCCCACGAAATACTGTGAAGCGATTTCATAGGAGGAACATCAGCATTAAAAGCAATTTTGTATAGAAAAATAACTGTAACAATTAAAAATATATAAACACTTTCATGAATGGAAATACTTCCATACGTAAAATAAAAAAAGCTTTGAATCCAACACAGATACAGACTGGGACAACCATCTCCACTGATATTGTGGCCTTATCAGCTACTAAGGGTCCTTAAGTTGCACCCAGGCAGGACAGAGATAGCCAATAATGACACCGGGGTTGAATCCAGAGAAAGAATTTAATTCTTAAATTTAAGAGACTCCTGGTGGTCAAGCTCACGACAGGAGTAAAGAGACACACATTTGCAAAGATTCTTATACACTTCTTTGGGCTCCTTCCTCCCCCTCTGTAAGAGTGTGCACGCACTCTGTCCGGTCCTTCTCATAAACACAAAGGGGGTCACAAGTACATATAAGGAAGATCCGTGTCCGGTCCTGTGCTGACTCAACAAAGCCTTCAGCCTTCAGTAAGCCTTCAGTAAGGTTAGTTTACGCATGATCAAGCTAGCAACTTCCAGGCTGGAAGTGCATCACCGCTGATAATAAGCCCCTCTCTGCCTCTTGTTCTGTCCTCCAGACAAGGCTAACTATTCGTCCTTGATAGCAAGCTGGGCATCCTGTTCCTTTTGCTTTGCACTTTGACACACTTTGGTACAGAGATGCAGAGGCACTGAAAAGCATCCTAAGCAAGACATCCCAGGGCTACAGCCATACAGTCAGAATTCATACAATGCAAGCAATGCAAACTATAGGATCCGATTTAGCTCAATAATACAATTAGCAAATCTCTCTCTACAATATGACTTGTTGAAAAAGGAAGGTCTTGAAGAGCTAGATCAGCTGTGTGAGCAGCCGAGTGAGGAAGTCAACTGCACAGCCAATTCCCTGTCGAAAGCAGGCTTGAAGTCAGCACCCATCAGCTGATCATGCTCTGAAAACAATCATCACCTGATGTCACAGTGACATCGGGTGATGGAGAGGTGTGTGGCTCCACCCACCTGTCAAATTTCTCCTGTGATGGACAGGGGAGGTAGGGGTCTGGCCTGCTGGCCAAATCAGGTTCGCCACCTCTGCTCTACTGAGCCAGAGTTGTAATGCACTGTAGTGATAGATTGTGTACGTTAGAACAAGGGTTGCCAAGATGGCACCATTCGTACACAAGAGAGATAGATGTATTGTCAGGGATTGGTCTCAAGAGGGCGAGATGGAGGAGGAATGGTGGAGATTCCCCCCCCCTTCTCCTAACGCCGCAGGAGAAGTGGGATACAGTATTGATTTACAGCAGGGGTTTGAGGAAGGTCACAGCTCCGAAATCAGAAGAGTTGGGAAGTGTTAGAAGAAGGTGGGGGGAGACAGTGGCAGAGCAGCCAGCGGACACGTCACTGGAGAGTATTTCTGATCCCCCTTCTCCCAGAACTCGGCACTCATTAAGAGCACAGGAACCATGGACTCAGAGACAATTGGCCACGAGCAGCCACTGAAAGGGAACATGCTCTTGCTAGGAAGGAGGGAGGAGGAGCAACACCCTTGTCAGAGCTTGCTGCGTTCTTTTGGCTCTCACTATTATGGAAGAAAAAACTCGTTTAAAAGGACTCTACCTTGTTTTCTCTGCTTCTTGCTGCAACCGAGGGAGAAATAGCTTTCCTGAAGCCTTGACATGTATCAACAACTGCAGGAAAATCCCAAGGTTTGCAGAGACAATATATATTGCACAAAAGGGGCTTATCCACACTTCCCAGGGGGAAACTGCTTGGATCCTGCCAAGTATGGACATGCCCTAAGAGGTGGCAAAAGGAATTTTAGTTGGCCTTTCCCATCATTTCTCCAGCGGCACGCAAAATTATTTCATGTTGTGTTTGATTGGAGCCATCTGCACTTAACCAGGGGACAGGTTTTGGAAGATGGAGTCTCAATTCCTTCCTTTATCGCTTCCTATAAGTCTCCCACAATACCATTTTTTAAACTGCTTGAAGGGAAATCTACAAATAGATTAACGGTCAGTTTAAACACCTTTCCTGATTTCAGACTATGCCCTTAATCTCACTCCCCCCCCCCTTTCTGCATGCCTGCTGCAAGGGCAAATTAGGAGGCTAAGGAAGTAGAGCTCTGGCAACGTCGTGCAGAGATAATTTTAGGGGATTACACTATTTATGTAGTTAACTGCGCATGCTGGTCAAAGATTATTAATGCTTTTAAAAGCTTAATAAATAGAGCTTGTCAGGAAATGGCTCGACGGAACCTTCCTACTGGGGCAAGGAGGTGTCATCTAGAGTTGCCACTGCAATTTTGCCCAGAGGAAAATATATTTCATTATAATGATATGCGTGCGCCTTGCTGTCAAAAGAAGAAGTAAAGAGAAATTGTGTGAGCCAGTAATTTTCTTCTGTGAGACCCAAAGAGGCCTGCTCCCCACATTACAATGGAGGCATCCTGTACCCCCAAAATAGAGCAAACTCCCCCCCCCAAAAAAAAATCAGAACTGGCTCAAACATTTATTTGTGTTGTTTCCCAAAATCCTGGTTCATTATTTCTTAACCTATCTCTAACTTGAACTGGAAGATGGTCTATATAAATATTTCAGGTTACATGGTGGTTCAACTAATTTATTTATTTCGAAAATGCATAAAATAACTGCTTGCTCAGAAAAGCTCCAAGCAGTGTACGATTCCAATTAGTGTACAGGACATGACTAAAATGCAGAAACCAATTAAAAACAACCATACATAAAATCATAATTAAAAACAAATAAAATCTATAGGGTTCCCTCCAGACTATGGGTATATTTTCCCAAAGGAATTACTCCCAATATAACGCATTTTTGATACGTTATTTTCACAAATATATGCATTTAGTACACTTTAGGCTAATATATGCATTTTTGTACAAATTACATGACTGGAAAACTGCACTGCAAAATTCAGAGAGGTGTCAATTTTTTTAGGGATTATTGTGTTTCAGTTCACATATTGTTTTGATAAGTGTAAATTAGGTAAGCTAATTTAAAGGCAAACTGATTAGAAAGTCTTCCTCCATCCCCAATAATACCCAAGGCTAGTCCTTAGGATAGCCTAACTTCTGTCGTTGAGGCTCCAATAACCTCCAGGTAATACGTGGGTTGCCTCTGAAGATGATTCAGAAACTCCAGCTGTTACAGAATTTAGAAGCCAGAACAGCCAGCCTCAAACTATGTTTTTATCCTACTTGCTACATTAAATCTCAAAAAAGGACCACGATAGCCTTACCAAACTAGCTGTAGCGCATGCAGATCTTCAACGGTACAGTGCCACCTACAGTACACTCTGGAAAGTGCCATGAACAAATCAGCTTTTCTCTGTAATGCTTTCAAATGTGTCTGGTGGTTAGGGTTGCCAGACTCAATAGAGGACAGGACTTCTGTGCCTTTAATTGCCCTGCTCTCTTTTGAGTCTGGAAACCTTAAAGAGAAACCAGCAGACCCTTTGCTTGGAAATTAAACAAAGGGTCTGCTGGTTTCTCTTTAACGTTTCCAGACTCAAAAGAGAGCAGGGCAATTAAAGGCACAGAAGTCCTGTCCTCTATTGAGTCTGGCAACCCTACTGGTGGTGCAGTTGTTACAGGTGTGGGAATTAACTACATTTACCTGTAACAGCTCAGGGAATATGCAATTTTGTACACATAACATGGTTGGAAGACTGCATTGCAAAATTCAGAGAAGGGTTGTTGCTGCTGCTTTGAACATGTTTTAATTTTTTTATGATTTTACTGTCTGGTTTTATGTTTTTATATTGATGTAAACTGCAGTGGTATATTTTTATGATACAGTGGTATACAATATTCTGGAGGATAAATAATAAATCTGTGGTCTGAACCAGCTGAAGTTTCTCAACACTTTTCATAGATAGCTCCACATAGAGTGCATCACAGAATCCTATCTTGATGCCATTGGAATATGCACCAATCATCCCCTGATAATCAAAGCCAGGTCTGGTATTATTCCCCACAAACCTGAGTTTGCAAAGGAAGCGCAGCTCCATCCACTTTCCAGCCCTTAGCCTGACAATTGCTAAGCCTCACTGCACTTAAGGACTTTGAATTAGCCAAGATGGCTGCCCAAGCATTTATATAAAAATTGAAACTTTTGCTTACCATTATAGCAAACAAAATGTGCAAGTGGCAATTTTCCCAAAGAGCACATTTCCTTCCAAGGTGCGAAAATAAAATAAACACTGCATTTAGCAGAGTGCCATTTTGAAAATTGTCCCAGTTGCAATCGCTGGGCATGGAGCCATTTAAGAACTATTTGGTCCACATTTACCCATGTAATATGTTTTCCCCTCCCTCCCTTGCTTACACAGAGAGAGGGGAGGGGGAGGGAAAAAAATAAAGTATATCAATGAGACAGCGGGTGAAACTCATCACCTTTCACAGCTTGCAAGAGTGGACAAGTATTGAAAAGACCAGCAAGGCCAACTTAAGCCATTAGACACCAGCCCTTTTAACCCTGAAAGCAGTGAGGTGTTTCTTTTTTTAAAATAGGAATATGGTTTATAAAGCATATTAAGTCACAAACAGTTATAGAAATGATGTAAAACTAGGTAAAGGTAAAGGGACCCCTGACTATTAGGTCCAGGCGTGACCGACTCTGGGGTTGCAGTGCTCATCTCGCATTATTGGCCAAGGGAGCTGGCGTACAGCTTCCAGGTCATGTGGCCAGCATGACAAAGCCGCTTCTGGCGAACCAGAGCAGCACACAGAAACGGCGTTTACCTTCCCACTGTAGCGGTACCTATTTATTACTTGCACTTTGATGTGCTTTCGAACTGCTAGGTTGGCAGGAGCTGGGACCAAGCAACAGGAGCTCACCCCATCGCGGGGATTCGAACTGCCAACCTTCTGATCAGCAAGCCCAGGCTCTGTGGTTTAACCCACAGCGCCACTCACGTCCCTAGACCCTTCCCCAATTACATATGAGTAACTGAGAAGCCATCACAGGCTGCTTATGATGACATGTGCTCCATACATTTAAAGCACTATGACACCACTTTAAAGAGTCCTAGCTTCCCGCTAAGTATTCTGGGAGATGTAGTTTGATTAGGGTGCTGATAGTGGGTCGGAGACTCTTGCTCCACTCACAGAGCCACAATTGCCAGAGTGCACCGTGAAGATGCACTGATTGTTAAACCACTGTTTAAAGTGGCGTGGTGCTGCTTTAAATGTACAGTGCAGATGGAATCAGAAAGTGGTGTAGCGGTTAAAGCGTTGGACCCAGGCGTGGGAGACCCAAGTTCAAAACTGCCCACCCAGCCCTGAAGCTCAGTGGAGCAGTCTCTCAGCCTAACCTACCTTGCAGAGCTATTGTGAGCATAAAGTGGGGGTGGGCCTACAGCCCTTTAAGCTGCTTGGAGGAAAGGTGGGGTAGAAATGGCATAAATTAATAAATGTAAAGATGAGAATGCTTATCCACACCCTGTTACAGGAAGTTCCCTCTTCTTCTTCTTCATGCTCTGTTTGCGGTTCAGACTGGGGGGAATTCACAGTGCAGATGCTAGACAAGGATTAAAATAGCCTAAGTCCCACGGAAGTCAAGGCAGTGATGGCTGTTGGCGATGAATGAGAGATCAGTACCAAGATGGGTCTGCGAGCATTTAGCAGATCCTCTTTTTATCACAACATATGGACCGAAATCTTTTATTGTGGTTTTCAAGTTTTCTCTATCTTACAGTTAAGAGATGAGTAACGAGTTAAAGAATGAGTCATTAGCTCGCTTGCATTTGGCATTTTTTGCAAGTTAGCTGCAGCTGGCTAGGCACTGGCCGGTTGGTTTCATATTTCCCATTGACATCTTTTCCCGGAAGCGTTTGACTGTGAACCTAAATAATCCTGGGGCGGGGGAAGGGGAGAGCATGAGAATGAGCTTGTTTAGCATTCCTTCCCTGATCCTATGATATGGCCCAACTGTCTGGAGGACAAACAAACAAAATGATTATGGTAGCATCCGAGGGTCATCATGGTCTGAACACCTCTGCTTGCCACATAGAATCATAGAGTTGGAAGAGACCACAAGGGCCATCCAGTCCAACCCCCTGCCAAGCAGGAAACACCATCAAAGCATTCTTGACATATGCCCGTCTAGCCTCTGCTTAAAGACCTCCAAAGAAGGAGACTCCACACACTTCTTGGCAGCAAATTCCACTGTCAAACAGCTCTTACTGTCAGGAAGTTCTTCCTAATGTTTAGGTGGAATCTTCATTCTTGTAGTTTGAATCCATTGCTCCGTGTCTGCTTCTCTGGAGCAGCAGAAAACAACCTTTCACCCTCCTCTATATGACATCCTTTTATATATTTGAACATGGCTATCATATCACCCCTTAACCTTCTCTTCTCCAGGCTAAACATACCCAGCTCCATAAGCCATTCCTCATAAGGCATCGTTTCCAGGCCTTTGACCATTTTGGTTGCCCTCTTCTGGACACGTTCCAGCTTGTCTGTATCCTTCTTGAACTGTGGTGCCCAGAACTGGACACAGTATTCCAGGTGAGGTCTGACCAGAGCAGAATACATTGGTACTATTACTTCCCTTGATCTAGACGCTATACTCCTATTGATGCAGCCCAGAATTGCATTGGCTTTTTTAGCTGCTGCATCACGCGTGTTTGAAGAGCACATCTTCCAGAAGGTAGGTTCAAGGTGGGTCTTTGTGCCCTGCAACAAGACCTTCGGGTGGTATTGCTTCATCACTTCCAAGGCTCAGTGGAGCCAAGGCTGATGTCAGTTTAGCCTCAGGATCCCATATCAGTTCTGGAAACAAGGGCATAATAATGTATGCATATTAAAATGTATGTCTTTCTCTTACTTAGCAGATTCAAAGCAGACAACCACAACAATTGGCTACTATTGCCATTGAAAACCATTGAGACAGCAGAAACACCGCAAATATAAAATATGTTACAGACCTAGAACGTTCTTCTGTAACGGTAGTTCTATGAAAGGCAGGAACACCCATTATATCCAGATTTAGGAATTCAAATATTTGAGCATATTTCTAAATTAACAAACCTGATTCTCCCCAGGCCCTTCAGCTCTTTTCTCTGTTTTTACTGCCTCAAAATTCCTCCATAAAGATCTTATTGATTTCCTATTGGTTGCAGTCAGATCATTGGTAGCCAGAGACTGAAAAACATCGATGCAGAGGTGATTGCCTCAGGCACATTTTCCTGGGAAGGTGTGCTGCTCATGCTCCCCTGCACCGCTTTGCAAGGCAGGGATCTGATCAGGTCCAAGCCTTTGCAAAGCGGCGTTGAGGCTGGAATGATCATTCCAGCCTCACAAGGCAGCTTGGGGCTGGTGTTACTCCAGCGGTGAGGGCTGGGCTGACGTGTGGCGAGCTCCTTTTTACCTGTGCGCCTGGGCCATTAAGACACAATCCACCACTGTATGAGCATGTTTTGCATCCTGATCTCATGGAAAGATTAATGTGTGATATGCTTAGAGTACATCTCCAAGTGTGACTCAAAGTCCCCAGATTTGCATGGCTCCCTCCAGGTGGCGGGGGGGGGGCGGCTTGAATCCCCAGGTGGGCGAGAGTGCGATTAAAAATTAATAAAATAAATAAAACAAAACAATAAATCAAAACAAAAAAAGAAGACTTTGCATACAGTTTGCAAGCTCAGCCCAGCAGGAGCTGGCTGCAAATAATAGCATTCTAGACAATCGAGGCAGGGGCGGCCTGCCCTTCTCCACTCCCCTCTCCCAATTAACCTCCATCTCCAGGGCCTGGCCATGTGACATCTCCACGGGTCACCCTTAGGTCTCAGGTTTGAGCCCTGAATTCTCAGGGTCTGGTATGCTCCTGACCTGGCAACCCTAGTAGAAAGCAAGGAGCCAAACTGCATCTAACCAATCAGGAATGGTACAGTTTCCGCTCCTAGCTTTCATAAATGCTTCTCTTGAGAGTTCACAACCTCCAGTGACGCACACTGGGTTTCGGAGGGGGCTGAATCAGTTTGTTGTTTTACTTGTTGTTTATCTGATTTTCGGAGCTTATCACTTCTTCCCAACCATATATTGCAATGGCACACAAGAAATCTGTAATTGCTTGTTTTGCTATCTTTGTCCTCTAGTGTGCTGCAAATTGCAGAATAAAATTATTTTCTTACTTTAAAAAACTGATTTGGAATGCCTTGTGGGAAGCGGTTCATAAATCAAATAAGTAAATAAATAATCCAGAAACATCTGAAGAGACACAGATTCCCTGTCCCTGATTTAATGGATCTACCTAAACATCACATTCTGTGCTAATGATAGACAGCAAGCAAGGAGCAGGCAATTGATTGTTGATGCCACAGATCTCTGTAGACAAGAAGTAAATAATTATTCTGTGGCTTTCTTCTTTGTCCTTTGACTGTAAAAGCTTTGTATTTGTTTTCATAGAATCGTAGAGTTGGAAGAGACCACAAGGGCCATCCAGTCCAACCCCTGCTGAGCAGGAAACACCATCAAAGCATTCTTGACATATGCCTGTCAAGCCTCTGCTAAAGGCCTCCAAAGAAGGAGACTCCACCACATCCTTGGTAGCAAATTCCACTGCCGAACAGCTCTTACTGTCAGGAAGTTCTTCCTAATGTTTAGGTGGAATCTTCTTTCTTGTTTTACATTGCAAAGGAGCCCATGAGTTCCAATCAGTGACAGAGACAGAGTTGTATTAGCTGCTGACTTTGCGTCTTTGTCCTAGTATGCATCACACCATCCTGTGATCTTTTTTTGCCCATGTTAACCTAATTTTCGCCCGCAAAGAGCTTCCTGAATTACCACTGCAGCATTCTGCAGACTGGTTTTCGTCTGTGTTCTCTATCAGTAGGTGTTTTTTCCCCTCCTGCCCTCTTTTTTTGTTTAATATCAACCCCAAGGAAGAGTTCTGTGAAGTTCAAAAGCTGGCCTTGGACCATAGGAAGATGCCTTATTATACTAAGGGTGGATCTACACACAGGAAAAAAACCCGCTACAAATAAGCCAGAAATTAAATTGTTATAACAAAAGGGGGAAGAAACCGATGTAAAAACTGCATAGAAAATTTGCTTGCTCTCTGGTGCCATCTGGTATGCTTATAACACATTCAAAGCATTGTTTTTTGACTAATGTACCTGAGCCCTGAGGCTGCCCATCTAGCTCATATTACCTACATGGACCGGGGATTCTGGCAAGGGACATTCCCATGTAGAGATGCCGGGGATTGAACCAGGCACCTTCTGTGTGCAAAGCCATTGCTCTACCTCCAAGCTACAGTACAGGCCTTCCTTGAAAACATAAACCTGCTGCTTTGTAGTCTGAAATTGACTTCCTTTCCCACTCTGCTTTTAGACTCAGTTAGTTGCAATTTTTTGAAAATTCGAAATGCAGTTTTAGGACCAGACAATTTACTGTTGACTGACAAAACTTGTCTACAATGTGTTTAATTACCAAAGCTTCTGCGTCGTTAATTTCTTCCTATTCAAAGCATAGCTGCCAAGTTTTCCCTTTTCTCGCGAGGAAGCCTATTCAGCATAAGGGGAAATCCCTTTAAAAAAGGGATAACTTGGCAGCTATGATTCAAAGTAGCAGCATTATTATTGATGAACAGTCCCTTAATGACAGCTTAATTAATCATTTCCTGTTCCTTGGGGGAAAGGGACTTATTCAACTGCTTTCCTTTCATTATTATTTTTTCTTCATAGCAAAAGAGCAAAAATTAAATTAGCAAAAGAATTTAAAAGGACAAGAAAACTGTAATTAAAGCATATTCCCCCCCCCTCTACTGCATAGAACAGGAACTAAGAACTTAGTGTACAACTAAGCAGGTAGTAATCAGGAATGCTACAGCCACCCGAAACAGGAAGCAATGAAAGGCGTAGCAGATGCGAAGCAAGGAGGAAGCTAATAATTGTAGGAGACGTTTGTCTAGCAAGACTTATGTCTCAGTCAGCATTTCAGAAGGAAGGGACACGGGTGGATAATATAGGGCTACACCAAGTGTTGCATCAAACCACCTTTTAAATTCTGCTCTTGGTTCATTGCAAAAATGCAGTGTTATACTGTGGAAGCTACTGTCCCATTAGAGTGGTTCACATGAACCCACTCAAATGCTGAAAGCTTGCAAAGAGGGCATTGCAGCTATTCCTGCCTCCTCACAGACAGTGGCCATGCATTCGGTGGCTGTGTGAAGCAAGCCTACTGGCATATGCCATACGCGTGGGGGGGGGGGTCCTCCATGGGAGAGGGAACCTGGGCCAATCAGGATTCATGCCTCCCTACCCCTAGGAGGAGCCCCATCTGTGCACATCAGTATCTGTGAAAAGTGCTCTGTCCACATACATCAGAATGCCACAGTGTGTGCAGCTGGCACACCTGTTGGTGTGATCCCTCCATGTGCACACCTGAGGGGTTTGCATGTGTTTGTCCCCTCCTGTTGTTGAGGTGTGCAGTTGGTCATAGTTACCATATACACCATCTGATGTCCAAAGCTGGAGAGACAAGGTAAGTTTCACAGGTCTCTGAAGTGCTGAAATAAATCATTTAGCATGAGCGAATAATGGGACAAAGTGGAAATGGTGGAGGTTGAGTGTGTGTGTGTGTGTGTGTGTGTGTGTGTGTGTGTGTATGTGTGTGTGTGTAGATATATGTGTGTATGTAGCTATGTATAAACACATCACGGTTATACATATCAGCTCCGCCACACCGTAGTCAACTCTAATCAAATTAAATACAGTCTTTGTCTTCAGACCAAACTGGGAGCATGCTATTACAAAACCACTAAGTGGCACTGCATTCCAATGTTGGTTAGCTTGTGAATGCTTAAAGAATTCTCCTGAATTTAGTCCCCATGAATTATAGGGACATCCTGTTACATATCCTCCAACATTTCTCTGATGGAAAAAGGCATGCCTAGTGCTATTTTTCTAGAAACAGAGATGCTGGAACTCACCATGAATGCCTTCCTTGTTCTCTTATAAAGGCAATAGCACCCACCTGAGAGGTGCTGGAACTGACTTCCGGTGAGTTCTGGCTGGGGGGAAAAGCCCTGATCCTAAGGAAAAGCAGGACATTCTGGAATCAAATCAGAAATTGGGATAGCTTCTGTAAATCCCGAACTGTCCCTGGAAAACAGGGACACTGGGAAAGTCTGTGTTATGCATTCTCTTCAACTTCAGGTAACAAGACTGCGAATTTAGTAAGAAGGAGCAGCTAGGTAAACACCATTTTATTGGTGATAGGCAATATGGGGGGGCATTGTGTGAAGGACAGAAACAAAAAGGCATCATATTAACAGTTGTGATGTTTTGAAGTTAGGAAGGCTTTTGTGTGTGTGTGTGTGGTGGAAAGTTGGTCATCAGTCCTGAAGCTAGACCCACAAGTGGCTGAAATAGCACAGCCATTTCCTATTACCAGCATATTCCAGTCACATCATGCATTGATTAGTCCTGCCACCTCTCTCACACTTTGAACAGCAGATCCTTTAAAAGAAGCTATGCCACTCTCCCTCTTCAAAATACCATCTCCTTCCTTTTTTCATTATTCTACTCAATTTCATTTGCAGTGATGTTTCCCAAATGCAGTTGGCACACTCTTTGCAATAACACATTTTGCAAATAAGCCCCACTTTGCTCCCCTCCTTGGCAAGCTAATCAGCACTTTACAACCCATCTGAGCCTCTTTACAAGCTAATTGATGTTTTGCCATGCATGTCACCTCCTTTCCCAAGCTATTTTTTGCACCAAGGATGGGGGGGGAAATTCCTGCTCAGGGAAGATGCCATGACAGTTTGGTGGTGGTTGTTGTTCTCTGACATTGTCTTGTTCAGCTCTAAGAAACTATCGAAAAGGAAGCCCTCAACTTAAATGATGACAGAAGTGCCAGGTAGATTTTTTGCTGACTTTATTGTTGGTAGAACATGCATTTCCCCCTGACATTTCAAGGAATTCTCTAACAGGCTTGGCTGGTACCAGAAATGGGTGGGTGGGGGATTGGCAAACCCAATAGTTCACACCTCCAGCTCACTGGCATTAGTTGACCTTTGTGGTTACTTAAAGGAAAGGCATTTCTTCACATACGAATTATAACTGCGCAAAAAAACCCCTGCATGTCACATTAAATAAACTACAACATATTTCACGTAGGTGCATTTTTAAACTATTGTCACTACGTGGGAGCGTGCAATCCAGGTCAGGACCATAGTAGATGGGTTTAGCTCTTTCTTCCCCTGCTGTGGGGCCAACAAAAATCCCCTCTCCCGCTCTCAGGGCTGGCTCAGCTGCAGTTCAGCACAGATCCTTTATTCAGAGAGGGGGAAACCAAACAGAGAACTCCACGGACAGGACGAGCTTGGTGAGGCAGTTGCCAGAACTGAGGATCTGAGCCTCCTACTTCCTCCTAAGGCTCCTCCCCAGCCGGCTGCCTTCCCAACGGTTGCAAACTCCTGTGGAGAGGGGCTCTCTGTGCCTTTTGTTCTGCTTGTAACACCCTCCTTCTTCTTGAGGACAGAGGAGGAAGGGAGAAGGAAGGGAGAAGGAAGCAATGGCAGATGGCTGGGGATCTCAGCCTCCTCAGTCTCACTTAAACCTGTTGCTTGCTCAGCCTCCAACCCGCCTGCACTCCTTCCTTCCTCTGACCTGTCTCCTGCATCCCACCACCATTCTCCCAGCTTGGAGCCTTCCCATGCTGATGATTCCCTGTGGGGTTCCCCGGCTGTAGCCTCCCACCATCCCTCCTCATCTAGCCAGTCCCTGACACCCACATGGCTGCAATTTGTCTTGGAAGGAAAGCTTTCATTGGCACCAATGGGGGGCTTAGTTTCTAAAGGAAATTGCAGCTTTGGGGGTTGGGTAGCATGTTTGTCCAGGGCCAAAGTAGGAGAGAGAATACAGTGCCCCTGCTTAAAACTGAACCTACTTTAAATGCAGAAGCACATTTAACATAGCATATTGTTTGGCTCTGAATCATAAACCAGAAATTTAAAATAATGGCAAAAAATCCTAAGCATGCTCACTTGAAAGCATGTTTTCATCCAAATCTCCCCCAAAAGGATAGTGGGACAAAATGGGATCAATGGTTTATCAGGGACAAGTATCCTCACAACCCCCTAAAAAAAACAGCCTAAGGGAAGTTAGAGCACATGCAGAACTGATTTTTCAGTTGTTGCCTTGGATCAGAGCAGGGTAGAGATGGCAAACTGGTGGACCTCTAGATGTTGCCGTACTACAACTCCCAACACCCCTAACCAGAACAGGATAGCTGTCAAGTTCTCCCTTTTTAAAAGGGAAATTCCTTTATGCTGAATAGGCTTCTTCGCGAGAAAAGGGAAAACTTGACAGCTATGTTGAACAGCCAATGGTCAGGGGTGACAGGAATAGTAGTTCAGCCATATTTAGAGAGCCACAGGTTAGTCAACCCTGGAATAGGATACAGTTGTACTGAATGGAGAGAGGCTGCTTTCGACTTGCCCTGGCTGCTTTTAAAAAACACAACTTTTAAAGGGCATCCACTCAGAATTAAGTAAGTGCAGACCCATTGATTTCAAGACAGCTTAATTTCCCATTTGAGTGATGCCAGCCATTCTGAAGACCTGACTCCTGAACAAAACAAGGAGCTTCCCCAGGAAAAATGTAATTAAAAGCTAGCCTTGATGGCATGCTCACCATCAGATGATCAATAGCAGTCGGCCCTGATTTGCCTTACTTTTCTTTGCTCCAGCGCAGATTTAAACCTTAGGGAAATGTCTGTGGCTTTTGTTCAACCAAAGGGAGATTGCTGGGGGAAATAAGTCAACTTAACAATTCTGGGGATACCCTGGTGTCCCTCAGAGAGCCTCTTCCTCTCAGCTTGATGTGGCTCCCAAAGGGGTCATAAGGGAAGCCCCAAAGATGTGGTGTCTTTTGTTTCTAGCCACACCCACCAGAATTGGGGGACAGTGCTAGCATTTTCTTCAGTCAAGGTGTTAAGAATAAAAGAATTTCTCTGACAAAAAGCTATTTTTTCTTTCTTGCTGCTCCTCACTAGTAATTCTTCCCTTTAAATCTTGTTCGAGAAATATTTCTCAAGCTCAACCGAATGACCAGGTACTTTTAGTTTGATACAACGCTGTGCAGTAAATTTGATTTTACTACATACATAGCAAAATTGGGAAGGGCCATAGCTCAATACTGTAGTAGAGCATCAGTTTTTCATGCGGAAGGTTCTAGGCAGAGCTGGGAGAGAACTCTGGCTGAAACCCTGGGGATACTGAGCTAGATGGACCAATGGTCTGACTTGGTATAAGACAACTTCCTGTGTTCCCTATGTCCTGACACTAGACTATCAGGAATAAATGAATAAAGGCATATGCAAAGACTATCAACAGCTGCCATAGATAGCACATAATGTTCTGCCTTTCCATTCCCTCACCATGACTCTTGTTTTGGTTTTCCCCCTCTTACAAAATTGGGAAATGAAATTAAAAAATTCAATACGGAACGTAAACACTGCATTTCACTTACACTTTGTTCGCCTGCGCCTCGTGTTTACTTTCCCGATAGAAACCTTCCTAGACACCGGATACTCCTGGCATGATAAATAAATATTATCTTTAAATAGAAGACCTACATCACCGCAGACGTAATACAGTGAAATAAAGAACACCCCATATGATCACCATAAATAACAAACAGCAACTTATCAGTACACGCCTGTCAATCCGGCAATACGCTTTCAACTGCCTAAGTGGGAATGTTTCAACCCCAAACTGCATGTAAAAGCAGAATCTTCTCAGATGGCAGATAAAGTCTGATTTAAAAGGAATCTGTTTTTGTGCCTTTTACTCTGTTCGTAGAGGTCCCAGTTTTTCCAGAATGAACCCCCAAGGATATTTGCAGAGGAGGAAAGAACCCAAAAGGGCTGCTTGCAAAAGCGAACAGCCGTGTTCACCTCCTCACAAGTAGGACCGGGGTGATAAAGGGCTCTGCGCAGCCTTATGCCCCACCACCTCCGGCCCTGACAGCGTTGACCCCATCCCTGGAGGACCACATATTCAGTGTCTGTGTGAAGAGCAACTATATGCTTATAGTGAGAACAGTAGGAAGCTGCCTTAAATCAAGACAATGACTGCTGCATTCCTCAACCTTGGATCCCCAGACATTGTTGGACTGCAGTTCCAATCATCTCCTTCTCATGGACCATGATTCCCATCATCAGCTTAGCCAATGATCTAATAAGAGTTGCAGTCCAACTACCTCCAGGAACCCACTGGTCTACACTGACTGGCAGCAGCTCTCCAGGATTTCTCCCAGCCTTATTTGGAGATGCTGAAGATTGAACCTGGGGCCTTCTACATGCAAAGCAGATGCTCTACCACCGAGCTGTGGCTCTTCCTCTAAATTGTAAGCACACAGGGACTCCTCCATTGCAATAGGAACTCTGATAGGCTAAAGTAAACTATGAAAATCTACATGTGGAACTGCTTCACACTAATGTCAAATGAATGACCGCCTAGGGACATGTTTAGGATACACATTCCTCATATCCTCCCCCCCCCTGCATTCATTAAAAATGTGTGCATGATATATATTTTGGACACTATTAGCGTGAAGTGTGCTAAGGGCAAGTTCATGCATGCATGCATGCTGTAGACCTAGAATGGAGAATTGGTGGCCCTTCAGATGTCCCTGGACCATTGCCCATGATGGAGGAAGCTGATGAAAGTTGTACTTCAACCAATGCTGGAGGGCCATAGGTACTCCAATCTGTGCTCTGAAATGCCTAGTCAAGGCAATGTATATACAGTGGTACCTCAATTTACGAACTGAATCCGTTCCGGAAGTCCGTTCCTAAACCAAAACCGTTCTTAAACCGAGGCACGCTTTCCCTTATGAGGCCTCCCGGCACTGGTGCCCTTCCACCGTTCGGATTCCGTTCTTAGACCGAGGTAAAGTTCTCAAACTGGGACACTACTTCCGGTTTTGCGGAGTTTGTAAACCGAATCGTTCGTAAACAGGGCTGTTCTTAAACAAACCAAGGTACCACTGTATATATGGCCTGCACACACCTGGACACAGTCTAGCAAACCACCCACTGAAAAGACTCCAGTATGAACTGTACAAAGCTACGTTTTCCCAACACGCAGCTGCTATTTAAAAGCCAGGCTCTAAGAACCAATTAATTTTCACTACAAAGTAATATCCTACTCAGCTCGTCTGAGCTGCAGTTCTAGAATGTTTAACCAACTCAGCATTGAGTGGTATGCCAGTTATCATGTGAAAGTAAAGTTATTCATTTTTTCTCAACAGCTGTGGTTGAAAACTCCCAGATTCCAAAAGAATATGCACTGCTTATCATGACCGTGGTTTCATACGAAACATGTGGTGTTGCGGCTACAGTGTTAGACTTGGACTTTGTAGAAAAGAACAGTGGCTTCGTTGGAAGGGTGGGCCTGGATATCAGTTTCAAAGTAGAGTCATAAGGGAAATGGTCCGATGGAAATAGTCTAATCTTTAGAATGAAAAGCAGAGTAATTTATGGTGCTGCAGTTGGAATATTAGCTGCCATGGAAGATGCTAAATAAATCTCAGCGAGAGGAAGTGGTGTGATACTGTTCCCTTTTCCACACCAAACCTTTGCCCTTTCCAGGATGTCTCAGGGTAGTGTGAAAAGTGGAGGCGCTTGTCAGCTCTCAGTAATTTCAGTCTATCCCGGGCACCCCCAAACTGCGGCCCTCCAGATGTTTTGGCCTACAATTCCCATGATCCCTAGCTAACAGGACCAGTGGTTGGGGAAGATGGGAATATCCACTTGGAATTCTTATTGTTTATTTACTACATAGATGCCAAAATGTCTCCTAAACAGTTAAGTGACTTCGAAGCCATTCTAGCCATCCCTTCTGACTTCAACCTGTTGTGTGTGTGTGTGTGTGTGTGTGTGTGTGTGTAAGACCACACCTAAATATTGGTATAGTAAGGATAGAATCTGCTCTTAAGGCAGAACGTAAGACAGAACATAACAACCCAGCTGAATCTGATGAAAGGGTAGGGATCAATGGCTCTGTCATTTTTCGGTTCTGCCCATTTCTCATTTTTGCAGTCGTAAATTCAGACCTCCAGATTTCTGCAGCAATTTCCTTTTTTTAAAAAAAAACCACCTTATGAAAAAATTTCAGCGTTTAAAGAACATAAGAAGAGCCTGCTGAGTCAACCCAATGGCCCTTCCAGTTCAACATCCTGTTCTCACAGCGGCCAACCAGATGCTTGTGGGAAACCACTGAGCAGGACCTGAACACAAGACCTTCCTGTGTTTTCCATCAGATGGCATTACTGCCTTAGACCTTGGAGGAAGAACATAGCTCCCATGTCTAATCCTCTATTAATGCCCATAGCTGCCAAGTCTCCCGTTTTCCCCGGGAAATCCCCGTTTTTCCAGCTGTTCCTAGCTGAAAAAATTGATTTTTTTTGTTTCCCCCCGGTTTATTCTGGTGCGGCGGCCATTTTGGAACTGGGCGGAGCATGCTCAGAAGCGACTTTTGATGCTGCTTTGCCCAGTTCCAAAATGGCTGCAGTGCGACTTCTGGCGCGGCGGCCATTTTGGAACTGGGCAAAGCAGCATCAAAAGTCACTTCTGAGCATGCTCCGCCCAGTTCCAAAATGGCGGCAGCGCTACTTCCGGTCTGCTATTTCCGGCCGGTCCCTTATTTCTCTGACAGCAACTTGGCAGGTATGTTAATGCCATCCACGTTGGTTCCTGTCACTGCCTCCTGTGGAAGCAAATTCCAGAGTTTAACTATACACTATGCGAAGAAATACTTTCTTTTCCCTGTCCTAAACCTTCTGACATTTAGTTTCATGGATATACATGAGTTCTAGTGTTATGAGAAATGAATAAAAACTTCTCTCTGCTTTTCCTCCCTCTTCCCCACCCAAATAGATGGACCCCTCTGGTTACTTAAAAGAAAAGCATCTTTTTAACGTAGAAATTATAATCAACTGGGAATTAAACAAAGACTTCAGTTCTGAACATCAGAGCCAGAGCTGCCATGAGGCAGTGTGAGTCACAGGCCTCAGGCGGTAGCGTCTATAGTACTGGGGACCAAGGGTGAAGTGTCTGAAGACAAAGCTGTGTGCGTGCTACATAGGTTGTCCTTTGCCTCCTAAACTAGTCTATAAACCTCAGGTACAGAAGGGACCACTGTTATGTCACCAGCAGGGAGGGAGGAGAAATTATATTCAGAATGCATTTTAAGACAAAACGATCAGATGTGCACTTTGTGAAACAATATGAGAACAAAACACAACCTTCCTTCAAAATTTGCACCAATGCGAATTTTGCAGTGCCATTCTCCAACCCAACCAATGCAGAAATTAGGTGTGCCTAAAACTGAATATATTGGTGAAAGTAATGTTTAAGAGTGTATTATATATGGGGAAATTGCATGCAAACTCAAAACTGCATTCTAAAAATGTGTTTATTAGGACAAATGATGAATTTTTTGCAGTGATTTTTTTTAAAAAAAAATATTGCAAATTGCTGCAAGGTGTGGAGAACTGAATTTAAGATTTGAAAAATTGGAAACTCGGAGAACTAAAATGGGCAGATCCTTCCATCCCTAGTCATCACCAGTGTCAGGGGTAAGATTCATTTCTCAGCCTGGTCAGCATTTGATGCATGGAAGGCAGGGAGGACACAGTCCAGCCCTTTGAACAACTCTTGGGCCAGCAGTGATTTTACTTCAGAAATAAATCCCACTGTGTGTGAAGGGGTTATCTCCTAGCAAAGCACACATAGGACTGTGCCCTTAGAGACTTGGAAACCTTATTTGTTTAAAATGCTTAATATCCTACCCTTCCATCTGACAACTTTTCCAGGGCAGCTCACCATCAATATTCAAAACAACAACAACATGGAAACTAAGGTGCAATTAAAACGATGGATCCAGAGGAAATCAATATGGGAAGACCACACAATGCAAGTAAAAGCAAACATCCCCTCCACACACACACACACACACACACACACACACACACACACACACAAATTGTGATAACCCTGACCTACCTTACAAGGCCATTGTAAGGATTATCATGAGAAAAATGTTTGTAGGGTGACATTTTATTTTTGTAAACCTTCAGTCCTAAACATATGCGGTTCGAATCCCTGTGACGGGGTGAGCTCCCGTTGCTTGGTCCCAGCTCCTGCCAACCTAGCAGTTCGAAAGCACATCAAAGTGCTAGTAGATAAATAGGTACCCCTCCAAGCGGGAAGGTAAACGGCATTTCCATGTGCTGCTCTGGTTCGCCAGAAGCAGTTTTGTCATGCTGGCCACATGACCCGGAAGCTGTACGCCGGCTCCCTCGGCCAATAATGCCAGATGAGCACGCAACCCCAGAGTCGGTCACGGGGTCCCTTTACCTTTTAAGACCCACTGAATTCAACAGAACTTACTTCTGAGTACACCTGTTTAGGATTGTATTTTAAAATTTTATATATATATTTGTGCTGTTGAATGCTCTGAGGTTATTGAAGCCAGGGCAGCAAAAATTTGTTCCAGCTGTTCCACATTCCAGATCAGCAGGGCTGGTTTCAGGTGCAAGTGCCGCCAGTGACTCAGCAAATTGCAGCATCATTTCACACACACACCTAAATCTCAGATCATGTGGTTGGCAGTATTCACAAGCCTACAATTATTCAGCTCTGCACAGTAATGTACCTGTGGGAATCTAGCAGAAATAGACCGGACACATGATCCAAAGAAAAGCTTGTCCTTCGGAGCATATTTCATCTCATTCTACCCTCTGCAATGGACTGAGCGACGACACAATTAGTTTTTGACTCTCAGAAAGTTAAGCACTATATTGTTTAATTGTTTGAGGCAATTAATACATTCATATTTTGACTGTATATATAAACGACACCTAATCTTAAGTGTCTGCCATTGGAAACATCTAAGAACAAACTTTTTTTTTGCCAGCTGCTTGGCTTGCAAGTTTCTTTCTATATGTCAGAGTGAATGGCATTTGTGATGGTGTAACTGTGGATTTTTAAAATATATATGCAATTTACTTTTAGAGTTATCTCTTGTGCAATTGTATTGAAACAATAAATGCTTTATAACGATAATAATGCAGTACCAGCCGTGTGTTTTCGAACATAATCAAAATTGACAGGTCCCTGTCCCGATGGGATTGCAGCCTGTATTTTGACACTGCTTAGAGAACATGTGAGAAAATATAGCTAATTGAATACAAGACCTGAGCTGTACTTTCAGATGCCAAGATCCTTGTAGCTTTATGCACATTATGCTTCCCAGCATAATCAAAAATGACCTGTCCCCACCCCAGTGGGGCTGACGTAATCATCTTATGCTGGAAGAAAACAAGGGGTGCATTTGAGAAAATGCGGAAAGACATGTTTATTTTAAAATGCTAGGACCCTTCCAAGTATGTGTGACAGTAGATGTGGGCATTTCATTAGCTCCAGGAGAAAAGATCACTCACTAACCTGCCACCCTTTAAATCAGTAAACAAACAAACAAACAAGCCCCTGTGTTGCAAAATAAGACTTAGCAAAATCGAAAGCAACACAATGGCCAGAAACAATTACCGTATAGAAAACTTTATGGAATAATGCAAAACATCAAACTATCAAACAAAAGTCTCTGAAAGTCCTTGAATAAGTCACGGTGCCAGACTTTACCCGGTGGAGATCAAGCTTGTAAAGCTTTGTAGAAAGTAGAAAGATGTGCAATTTCTTCATTAACCAATCTTTTTTCGAATTGATAAAATATACATGAGAATGAAAAATACTCTGGAACAGTGCTCATGCGATTATGTAGTCTCATATATATTATATCAATTCGGAAAAAGATTGGTTAATGAAGAAATTATACATCTTTCTACTTCTACTTACGAGTGTTTGTTGAACTAATTGGCTGATGAAGGACTGAACGAAACAGTAGTTGCTATCTGGAAACACTGTTCAGCAGAGTTCAGAGTTGGACATCAGAATTGGACATTTGTCGATCATACAAAGCTTTACAAGCTTGATCTCCGCCAGGTAAAGTCTAGCACTGTGACTTATTCAAGTACTTTCAGAGACTTCTGTTTGATAGTTTTGATGTTTTGCATCATTCCACAAAGTTTTCTATACTGTAATTGTTTCTGGCCATTGTGTTGCTTTCGATTTTGCTGACCCTTTAAATCAGGTCTAGGGGGGATCTTTGGGCCTCCAGATGCTGCTAAACTGCAACTCCCATCATCCCCAGCTGTTGGCCATGCTTGCTGGGGCTGATGGGAGTTGCAGTTCAACAACATCTGGCGGGCTAAAGGTTCCCCACACCAGCTTTGAATAGCTCCCAAGGAACTCCTAGCTGCTACAGTTATATTGTAATTCTACATATGCTCCACTATGAGAAGTGGGTTTTGCTGCTGTGCAGTTTTTTATTTGGTCTGTGTATCTTCTGTGACCCACTAAACTGAAAGCCAGTCAAAAGCAGCCATGTGTGGCTCATACAATCTCCTGGTTTTGTTGCCTGCAGTACATTGCAGAAATGGGGGTGAGTGAGTGGCTATCAATCGCTTTGAAAGCAGCTGTTGGGTTATATAGGCAGGTAGGCTATTTAGTCCTGCAGGCCTGTTTTAAGGAGAAAGCCCCTTCCTTTGCATGGCCAAAGAACATTGCAGGCGGATGGAACTGTTCCAGGCTACTGATAGTTTAAAAGAGGCACACACAAAAATAATCTGTGATTGTATCAACTCCACAGCCATTGGGTTTGCTGTAGTGCAATGAAGGCATTTGTCACCCACCCACCCACTTCTGGTTCTCTGGTTGTAGTTCTCAGAGGTGGAGAGAGAGAGAGAGAGAGAGAGAGAGAGAGTGGTGTGTGTTTCTCCAGCGCTAAAATAGCCTTGCACGAGTAGGAGGAACTAAAACAAATTTCCTGTTATAGTTTCACCAATACTTTTGTTGCAAAGGACTAGTTTTAGAACCAGACTTTACTAGACTTTTAGAAGACATCTGAAGTCAGCCCTGTTTAGGGAAGCTTTTAATGTTTAACAGATTATTGTATTTTAATATTTTGTTGGAAGCCGCCCAGAGTGGCTGGGGAAACCCAGCCAGATGGGTGGGGTATAAATATTAAATTATTATTATTATTATTATTATTATTATTATTATTATTATTATTATTGTTTTGTTTTTAATGAAATGTCTTTGGCAGGAGACAGAGCTTCCAGGAAGAGTCTGAGGCCATTTGAAGTGGCAACCTTGCAGGAGCCAAGAGCAGGTCTCAATCTAGTAAGAGTCTGGGTCTGTTCAGCCTCTCTGAATGTTAACATCAAATATTGCCCGTGATACTGTCCATATCAAAAGAAAATAGGAGTCCAAAGCTACACATCCTATTCTCAGAGTTGCCTGGGGAAACTACTGGGATCTGTGTCCTAGCAAACATACACAAGGTTGCGCAGCATGAAGTACTGGATCAATGCCAAGCCTTGAAAGGATCTGCAACTGCCAACAATAAGGATGTTGTTTCTTCCAAACACACCCCTGGGAGAAAGACAAGCTCACTGCAGGAGATTCTGGCCACCAGATCCAACAAAAATAAGCAAGCAATTACAGTGCTGTATTGCAAACATTGAAAAACAAAAAACAAAAACTTGTCTGTAAAACTCCTCCCCGACTTCATCTTACAGAAAGCAAGAGAAAGTCTGTACAGAACTCAGATTCAACTGTTTCAGCAGGTATTTCAAGTTGTTTTGTGCCTATGTATGGAAACAGCATCTGGTTGGCCAACGTGAGAACAGGATGCTTGAACCAGTTGAGCCATTGGTCTGATCCAGAAGGCTGTTCTTATGTTCTTACCTACGGTTTTGTTTGTTTTAAAGGCTGTATTATTTGATCGATGAACTGTTTTGATTGCGTAAACCTGCTGTGGGATCTATAGTGAAAAGCAGGATTTTGTGGTGCAGTTGTCAGCTCAAAAATGCACCGGAGAACCGATTGAAAAATGAGAAACTGAAAGGAAACCGAATTTTTTCCCATCCCTATGTGAGGGTTGCCTTGGAGCAAGGAAAGCCACCACACTAACCTGACTCTTTGTAGCTGACTGAGGCAGGGAGAGTGGAAGCTGTTTACTTTGAGGGGGAATAATGCTGCTTTGCAGTCTGACACTGTCTGTCTCGGGGATTTTGCCTGCTCCCGCAGGCCTCAATAACTATATTTGTAGACAAACAGATTCCACTAAAATGCCATCAATCGCCAGCACTCGCCTCGCAAGGGAACTGACCCTGTGAAACTCCCTACCGCTTGGGGACAGGGGGGCTGTCATGAACAAGAAAACAAAATTTTTTTTTTATTTTGCTTCATCCTGCTGCTGCTATTAGAACAGTATACGCTCCAACTCTCCCAATTGACTAGAGGCAGTCCCTCTCCCCTGGACAATGCTTGCTCCTATTTTTGTGTTTTGAAGATGCCTTCTTTTCATTTGTTTCATTTGTTTCAGTTGTCGAGAGTGAGCTGCTAGATTTGTATAGGGCGGGTGTGATGCATTTTGTTGCTTGAGAGGGTGCATTTGCCTGCCGCCACCCCCAAACCTGAGGTTCCCCACCCACATTCTAGTACATATATGTTTTTTAACCAAAAGACCCTTTGCCCCCAGCTGGCTTTTAAATCACTGCAGGACAAGCTAGGACAGACAACAAACCCTTTGTGCCGCTCCTCTGTTTAGAGTGGGTGGGTGGGTGGGTGTCCAATCCTGGCATTCTTTGAAATGTTGCTGTGTTTAAGGGCCCGTGTTCAATGTAGCTGAGGCCAAAGCGCTGCAAAGAAGAACTGGCCAGGAACACAAAAAGCCGTCATGCATTGTGAGGTTGGGAAGGGATATTTTCTGAGATCTTTTGTGGGCCCTATAGGAGGTAAAGGTAAAGGGACCCCTGACCATTAAGTCCAGTCATGACCGATTCTGGGGTTGCGGCGCTCATCTCACGTTATTGGCAGAGGGAGCCGGCATACAGCAGGTCATGTGGCCAGCCGGCATTCCAGGTCATGTGGCCAGCATGACTAAGCCGCTTTCTGGCGAACCAGAGTAGCGCACAGAAACGCCGTTTACCTTCCCACTGTAATAATAATAATAATAATAATAATAATAATAATAATAATAATTTATTATTTATACCCCACCCATCTGGCTTGGCTTCCCCAGCCACTCTGTGTGGCTTCCAACAGAAAAATAAAACACTGTAATCTATTAAACATTAAAAGCCTCCCTAAACAGGGCTGCCTTCAGATGTCTTCTAAAAGTCTGGTAGTTGTTTTCCTCTTTGACATCTGTTGGGAGGGCAACCACCCAACAGGCGCCACCACCGAGAAGGCCCTCTGCCTAGTTCCCTGCAACTTGGCTTCTCGCAATGAGGGAACCGCCAGAAGGCCCTCGGTGCTGGACCTCAGTGTCCTGGCAGAATGATGGAGGTGGAGACGCTCCTTCAGGTATACTGGACCGAGGCCATTTAGGGCTTTAAAGGTCAACAACAAGACTTTGAATTGTGCTCGGAAACGTACTGGGAGCCAATGTAGATCTTTCAAGACCGGTGGTTATGTGGTCTCGGTGGCCGCTCCCAGTCACCAGTCTAGCTACCGCATTCTGGATTAGTTGTAGTTTCCAAGTCACCTTCAAAGGTAGCCCCACGTAGAGCGCATTGCAGTTGTCCAAGCGGGAGATAACTAGAGCATGCACCACTCTGGCTAGACAGTCTGCAGGCAGGTAGGGTCTCAGCCTGCATACCAGATGGAGCTGATAGACAGCTGCCCTGGACACAGAATTGACCTGCGCCTCCATGGACAGCTGTGAGTCCAAAATGGCTCCCAAGCTGCGCACCTGGTCCTTCAGGGGCACAGTTACCCCATTCAGAACCAGGGAATCCTCTACACCTGCCCGCCTCCTGTCCCCCACAAACAGTACTTCTGTCTTGTCGGGATTCAATCTGTTAGCCGCCATCCATCCTCCAACCGCCTCCAGGCACTCACACAGGACCTTCACTGCGTTCACTGGTTCTGATTTAAAAGAGAGGTAGAGCTGGGTATCATACGCATACTGATGAACACCCAGCCCAAACCCCCTGATGATCTCTCCCAGCGGCTGCATGTAGATGTTAAAAAGCATGGGGGAGAGGACAGAACCCTGAGGCACCCCGCAAGTGAGAGCCCAGGGGTCTGAACACTCATCCCCCCCACCACTTTCTGAACATGGCCCAGGAGGAAGGAGCGGAACCACTGTATGACAGTGCCCCCAGCTCCCAACCCCTCTAGACGGTCCAGAAGGATGCTATGGTCGATGGTGTCAAAAGCCGCTGAGAGATCCAGCAGAACAAGGAAACAGCTCTTACCTTTGTCCCTAGCCCACTGGAGATCATCAACCAGTGCGACCAGGGCAGTTTCAGTCCCATGCTGAGGCCTGAATTCCGACTGGAAGGGATCCAAATGGTCCGCTTCTTCCAGGCGTGCCTGGAGTTGTTCAGCAACCACTCGCTCAATCACCTTGCCCAAGAATGGAAGATTTGAGACTGGGCGATAGTTGGCCATATTAGCCGCATCTAAAGATGGTTTTTTAAGAAGCGGTTTAATGACCGCCTCTTTCAGCAGGTCTGGGAATACTCCCTCATAGAGGGAAGCATTTACCACCCTGCGGAGCCCATCACCCAGCCCTTCCCGGCTCTCTTTTATTAGCCAGGATGTGCAAGGGTCAAGGAGACAGGTGGTTGGTTTCACTCGTCCAAGCAGCCTGTCCACATCCTCGGAGGTAACAGATTGAAATTGATCCCATGAAACATGACTAGACAGGGCTCCAGCACTCTCCCGCCCCAGCCCTGCTCCCACGGTGGAGTCTACCTCCCTCCGAATCTGAGCGACTTTATCTGCAAAAAACTTTGCAAAAGCATTGCAGGAGATATTGGGGTCCCTATCAGGCCCCGATAATGAAGGTGGTTCAGATAGATTGTGAACCACCTGGAACAGTCTCCTGCCGCTGTTTTCTGCAGATGCGACAGAAACGGTGAAGAAGGTCCTCTTCGCTGTCACCATTGCCACTTGGTAGGCTTGAAGTTGAGCTCTAGCCCGTGTTCGGTCGGATTCAGAATGAGTTTTCCGCCACCAGCGCTCTAGCCATCTCAGCGACTGTTTCATCGCCCTCAGCTCCAGGAAAAACCACGGGGCTGTCCGGGCTCCATGCAATCGGAGAGAGCACTTCGGAGCCAAACAGTCAATAGCCCTGGTTAACTCCACATTCCAGTGGGCCACCAGGGAATCGGCTGAAAGGCCATCAAAAGCATCCCCTACCACTCTCTGGAAACCATTTGGATCCATTAAGTGGCGGGGGCGGACCATCCGAATAGGTCCCACCTCCCTGCAGAGGGGAAGGGTCGCGGAGAAGTCCAGTTGCACCAGGTAGTGATCTGACCATGGCACTTTTTAGTTTCGCTTTTACTTAGTGTCAGATCACCAACATCCATAGAGGTAAACACCAGGTCCAAGGCATGTCCGCGGCTATGAGCTGGGCCGGACTTATTCAGGGACAGCCCCATGGAGGCCATGCTTTCCACGAAGTCCCGAGCGGCTCCTTGTAAGGTCGTGTTGGCATGGATGTTAAAATCCCCTAAGACAACCAAGCTAGGTGTCTCCAGGAGCACATCCGGCACGACCTGAAGCGGTTACCTATTTATCTACTTGCACTTTGACATGCTTTCGAACTGCTAGGTTGGCAGGAGCTGGGACCGAGCAGCAGGAGCTCACCCCGTCACAGGGATTCAAACTGCCGACCTTCTGGTCAGCAAGCCCTAGGCTCTGTGGTTTAACCCACAGCGCCACCTGCATCCCCATATAGGATGCGCCCCCCTATAGGAGGTACTGGCAAGCAAACAGAAGCCCACGGGCACCATGCTAGTGACCCGTGAAGATACAGATTTCCCCCCAATGTGATCCCCACATGCAATCTATGGTATTCTAGGCACTTTTGGGCTGTACCGCCTCATTCAGCTGCATGTGCAGTTCCACTCCTTAGTTGCTAGTCCTGTAAAAGGCAACACTGGTGTGTGTGTTTTTGGGAGGGGGGGGGTTGGCTGCAGCCTACAATGTGAACCCCCTTCCGCATTGAATCCCTTTGATTGCATTTTTATAATTCCTCCACCATCTTTTAATGATTTGCCAATCCCAAACCACCTGTTGTTGCAAGTGATGGGGGTATTGGGATCAATTTATTTTGTTGCTGTAAATGAATTGAAAAATAGGGGGGGGTGGACGTGCACCGGAAGCTTCTCCCAGCTTGCTGTGAAGCCAGACAGTTGCCTCAGACACCTCCTTGCTTTCTCCCACTCAATTTGTATGCAGCAAAGCTCACATGTTCACGCTCTTAAGCGTGTGACCTACACTAGAGAGAGAGGGGGGGGAGAGGGAGAGGGAGGGTCCAGCCAATTGCTGGACTGCCTCAAAGGGAGAAGGCAGCCAATCAGCAAGCCCATGCTCATGTTTCTAAATTAAGCAACAAAACCGGGACTAGGACAGACGTGGGAGCCGAGCTCCATAAATCAAATTCCCCTGCAGTGATAGAGCCATGATGCAATTGAGGAGGCAAGACATATCCCTCATGAATCCATTCACATGTTTTGGGCCTCGTGTCAATGCTTCTCAGTGCAGGCCCTTCCAGAAACAGGTGCTGCTGCTCCTTGAAACTCCACAAAGAGAATGTAGCAGATATATATATATATATATATATATATATATATATATATATATATATATATATATATGATTGACCCCAAGTTCTTCATTTATGCTGTATCCTCCGGCAGTGCTGTAGCTAGACATGTCTTTGCCTGGGGCTGGATCCCCGTCCTGCTTCCTTCCTCCTTTGGGATACGGCGACACCAGCGACAAAAAGCAAAACACACTATATTAGCACTTTCTGAGGACAGTACTGTACTGGACTCAGTTCCGCTAAGAGCAATCAGACGCATTGTCTGAATGCAGTTAAGCTATAATCAGTGGGTGAATGCACAGTCGTTGCAGACTACAGATGAGATCCTGAGTCCATGAGAGTGAAGGCAAACGTGCCAACCAAAATTATGCTTGTGGTGAAGATCTATTCAGACTCTTAAACTGAATGAGAGCTATTGCTCAGTGGCACGGCATCTGCTTTCAATGCAGAAAGTTCCAGGTTCTGTCCCTGGCATCCCTAGGTAGGGCTGGAAGAGACTCTGCTGGTCGGTGTTAAAATATTGAGCAGATGGACCAAGGGTTTGATTCGGTATAAGGCAGCCTTATGCTCAGTCAAACTGCCAAAGTTGAATGCTCTGCTTGTAAAACCTTTGATAATAATAATTATTATTATTTATTCCCTGGTCATCTGGCTGGGTTTCCCCAGCCACTCTGGGCGGCTTCCAACAAAACATTGAAGTACAACAATCTATTAAACATTAAAAGCTCCCTTCAGATGTCTCCTAAAAGTCTGGTAGTTGTTTTTCTCTTTGACATCTGGTGGGAGGGCGTTCCATAGGGCGGGTGCCACTACCGAGAAGGCCCTCTGCCTAATTCCCTGTAACTTGGCTTCTCACAGCGAGGGAACCGCCAGAAGGCCCTCGGCGCTGGACCTCAGTGTCCGGGCAGAACGATGGGGGTGGAGATGCTCCTTCAGGTATACTGGGCCGAGGCCGTTTAGGACTTTAAAGGTCCTCCACACCTGCCCGCCTCCTGTCCCCCAAATTTCAAAGAACAAAACATGAAACAACAGCTGGGGAAGACTGTAAGTTCAGAGGGAAGTATTGGCAGTGACTACCAGGTAAAAAAAAGTGGCCTACTCTGCAAGGCAATTGAGCATAAAAGGCTCTCCTGAACATCCGTATTCTGCCACATAGTATATTTAAAATCATTGGTTCACTTGTGGTACTTTTGTCTACTTTGGTCTGTTTGTAATATTTCATGTTTTTATGTTTCGTAACCTACCCTCCCTTGGGTCGGTGACATTGAAGGGCAGGCCAGAAACATTTCAAATAAATATTGAAATAAGAGTATTTTATTCACTTTAGGCCTCCAGAACCTCTGCAGTGCTGTTTCGTTGCAGGAGACTGAAATGGCACCCAAAATATTTGCATACTTTGCATTAGCATAGCATCCATTATGTACCTTAATGGTTTTGAATCCAAAATGAGGGAGGGTTTCCAACTACCTGGAACAAATGCTTTCCATTTCCACCTCGGTTCGAGGAGACACAAAGGTGGCGTTGTTTAGCCGGAATCCAGATCCATTTGTGAGATACCTGAAACACTCAATTAGGCAAGGTGGAAAGCAAGAGGGACTGGGAGATACAAACAGCATGTGGAATATTTGCTGTATTCAGGTCGCACGGGGAGAGTGCGTGATCAGAGGGAGTAGGAAATGCTCACAGGCTCCGCATCGCTTTTCTTGCTTATTTTATCCCCAATGCAGCTGGGTCTCTAATTGTACAATTAACCACATCTTGCGAGGGAGCTGTGTAATCTGAGTGGACTCTGTCATCCGCTGAACCCAAAGGCCGGGGGGGGGGGGAGGTGGCTCATTTCTTTGCCTGTTTTTTCACTTTGCTCAAGGGTGGCGTGTTCCAGGCTATTAGTAAAACGATAACCTATCCTTCTAATTGCCTGTTCTTTGGGGATGTCTTTTACTGTGGGATTTTGTGTTACGACAGCGTGTGCCCTTCCTTTGCGGGTGAGGCAGGTGGCAACCAGGAAATGATGTTTGTTTTGTGCTGGCATCCTAGCTGTGGAATCTCTTCCTGAGACAAGTTCTCCTTGGGTCATCATTGTTATGACTTAGATACCAGGCTGAAATATTTTCCTCTGTGCTTTAAACAGCAGCTGATGGTTCATTCAGACATTGGGATTGTTGTGTTAATGTTCTCCTGGTTATAATGCTCATGCGCCACACACACACACACCAGTTTCTAATGTTCCTTTTACACCAAATCACCTGTGGTATTATGGAACGGTGGCTTTTTTAATCGATATACGACCATGTCACACTAAATTACATTCACACCAGTGGGTGTGGCGTGCCAAAACAGGCAGCATTAGACATATTGCCAACCTTCTCCCCCTTTATACCCTCCAACAGGACACAGCCCAAATCCAGGACGCCATCTTACAGGTCCTAAATCCCGTGCCAGTCACATGACATCATGGACCCAGAAAAAGCACATTATCAGGTACAGTAGAAGAGTTTGGATTTGATATCCCACTTTATCACTACCTGAAGGAGTCTCAGAGCTGATAACATTCTCCTTTTCCTTCCTCCCCCACAACAAACACTCTGTGAGGTGAGGGAGGCTGAGAGACTTCAGAGAAGTGTGACTAACCCAAGGTCACCCAGCAGCTGCATGTAGAGGAGTGGGGACGTGAACCCGGCTCACCAGATTATGAGTCTACCGCTCTTAACCACTACACAACACTGGTTCTCACATTTTGGGGTGCCATGCAAGATCACCGCTTTTGGGGGGGGGATATTTCAGCCTGAAATGATTGCCGTACTCTCTCAGGGGGAAATGGGATGTCCCGGTTTTCCTGGGGCAATTATGCTTGTGTTTCCCCATGGTTCATGTATGAAAGCAGTGGGAAAGAACTGTATGCAGGCTTGTTGTTGTTTAGTCGTTTAGTCGTGTCCGACTCTTCATGACCCCATAGACCAGAGCACGCCAAGCACTCCTGTATTCCACTGCCTCCCGCAGTTTGGTCAGACTCATGTTGGTGGCTTCGAGAACACTGTCCAACCATCTCGTCCTCTGTTGTCCCCTTCTCCTTGTGCCCCTTGTGCCTTCTCCTTATGCAGGGTTAGCACCCCAAATTTCATCCCTCAGCTTTCCAGGTTAGTGGTGTGACTATTTTTTTTCTTTTCTGGAAGCAATGAACCTGGAAATGAGCACTAAATTCAACTAGATTTTCCAGAAGTGGCTTCTAGGCCATATGAAAGATCACATAAAATGTTGAAATTATTGGGTAAGGAAACATTGGGAGGGGAATAAATATGTACCCTGAATTGTATTAAGCTATTAGTGCTTCATTTCATTCTTTGTAACCGTGGCTTAGCATTGTACATGTGAACCAGGTCAATGTGTAAAAATATTTTCTTTGGCAGGAGGTTGGAGGGATGCCTGTGTCTTCAGCTGCAGTTAGCCAAGTCTCAAGCTGGGAGGCCTCAGCTGGCAATGGGTTCATGAGGAAGGTAGATTTTGAGCTGAAGAAAGGGAGAAGTGGAATCACATTCTGGGAGAGAGTACCAGGAAGAAGTGGCAGCAAGGAAGAAGATGACTGAATTTTCCCACTGAGAATATCTACAAGCAGAAGCTCAAGAGAGAAAGGAAAATGAAAATATTCAAAATGAGAGACCAAGGCAGGCATAGGCAAACTCGGCCCTCCAGATATTTTGGGACTACAACTCCCATCATCCCTGACCACTGGTCCTGTTAGCTAGGGATGATGGGAGTTGTAGTCCCCAAAAATCTGGAGGGCCGAGTTTGCCCATGCCTGGACCAAGGGGATGTGAAGATATCAAAAGTCATCCTGTTATGAGGCTTTGAGAAATCAATGTGCTTTTGCAGCACCCCCAATCATTTCTGATAACATTTCTGTTTTCGTGTGAGATGAATTTTCCACTTACATTAAGACAGACTTGCAATTTCCAATACTTTCTCATCCACAGGAAATCAAATCAGAGGAGCAGTGACAGTGGAGATCATAGAATCATAGAGTTGGAAGAGACCACAAGGGCCATCCAGTCCAACCCCCTACCAAGCAGGAAACACCATCAAAGCATTCCTGACAGATGGCTGTCAAGCCTCCGCTTAAAGACCTCCAAAGAAAGAGACTCCACCACACTCCTTGGCAGCAAATTCCACTGTCCAACAGCTCTTACTTTCAGGAAGTTCTTCCTAATGTTTAGGTGGAATCTTCTTTCTTGTAGCTTGAATCCATTGCTCCGTGTCCGCTTATCTGGAGCAGCAGAAAACAACCTTTCACCCTCTTCCATATGACATCCTTTTATATATTTGAACATGGCTATCGTATCACCCCTTAATCTTCTCTTATCCAGGCTAAACATACCCAGCTCCCTAAGCCGTTCCTCATAAGGCATTGTTTCCAGGCCTTTGACCATTTTGGACACGTTCCAGCTCATCAGTATCCTTCTTGAACTGTGGTGCCCAGAACTGGACACAGTATTCCAGAATAGAAATCCTTCCAGAGCAAATTCATTTGTGATCCGACCCAGCAAGCCAAAATGGGACCATGGTATTCTGCCTAGCGTGTCTTCCCATACAGCTGTGCTTCTCAGTTGTCGATCACCAATTGGTCTCTTGAGGCCTATCGAGCAATAGCCCAATTGACCTGATATGGTTGGTAGAATCCAGTTATTTCCTCCACCACCCCATCAGCGGCCAAGTCCCAGATCTCATTTCTGGAAGAGCCACCTCTTGCCCTGACTTCTTGCAGCTTAGTGTGACTGTTGGAATTGCAAAAGTTAATCTGTTCATGCCCCGCAAATACCAAATATGGCAAGATTTAACAACATGCTTTCACAAGTTAGCTATATTTATCTTAAGAGTGCAAAGTCGGTCTTCCTGTTCCTGTAACTCTTTTAAAAAATCACTATTCTTTTATATGTATTTAAAGTTCTTTATTTAGGACGTTCCTGCAGCAGCGGCGAAGGACTCCTAACAAAGGACTCGTACAGAGGCAACTAGCATATAATTTGTAATCAAGCAATAACAATATTCTGTTTTAATCGTATGTGTGTGGATTTTACATAAATGGCACTACAAACATTAAAATGGAGCACCATACCCCCGAAGGTCCATCTTTCAGCCTGCCACCACAGAACTTCTCCACTTAGTCACACTTTACCTCAGTATATGCAATTTGTATAGGCATTACTTAGCTGGAGTAAAGGTAAAAGGGTAAAGGGTAAAGGGACCCCTGACCATTAGGTCCAGTCGCGGACGACTCTGGGGTTGCGGCACTCATCTCACTTTATTGGCTGAGGGAGCAGGCATACAGCTTCCGGGTCATGTGGCCAGCATGACTAAGCCACTTTCTGGCGAACCAGAGCAGCGCACGGAAACGCCGTTTACCCTCCTGCCGGAGCGCTACCTATTTACCTACTTGCACTTTGACATGCTTTCGAACTGCTAGGTTGGCAGGAGCTGGGACCGAGCAATGGGAGCTCACCCCATCGTGGGGATTCGAACCGCCGACCTTCTGACCGGCAAGCCCTAGGCTCTGTGGTTTAACCCACAGCGCCACCCGCTGGAGTAGTGCATTGCAAAACTCAGAGCATTGCAAAGTTTAAAGGATACCTGCGTTTCCGTTCTCATATTATTTTGGAAAGCTCACTGGGAAGAAAGGTATGATATACATGTAAGTAAGTACTGTAAGTAAGTAAGTAAGTAAGTAAGTAAGTAAGTAAGTAAGTAAGTAAGTAAAATACCCTATTGTAAACAGGTAGCTGTTTACAATCACCCTATAAATGTTGTTGGCATCTGTCTGTCTTGAGAGACAATGGAGTGTGCCTCCGGGGGTGAAGTCAAACAGCCGTGCTAGCAACACTGAGGTGACCACCCCGGGGTGCAAGCCTGGGCAGCGTGTATCGAGGTCCTGGGCTGCCCAGATGACAAGACACACACCCCTTGACCTCGCTGATGCGGTCCAAAGGAAAGCAATACTTTTGGCACCAGCACCTTTGCATGGTTTCGGGGTGGGGATGTTTTTCAGCCCTGCCTGCAGATGCTTGGGGATCTTCTGCATGCAAATATGTTCGACTGTGGAGCTACAAACCCTTCCTCACTTTGCACCGGTGGATAATAACTCCTGAAACAGAGCTATACAACCCTAAGGTAGCTGAATACAAGTTCTGACCGTAGCAAGACCTGAGCCTTCTCTAACTGCATTGCAAGTCAGAAATATGTGCCACAATGAATAAACTTTATGCCTGGCTCCAGGTGGAGAAAAACTAGTAGGTTTTACCAGACCAGGCTCCACCAGCCTGCCATTCTAAACACACTTACTAGGAACAAATTGCCATTGAATTCAATGAAATTAACAAGTCAGGCTGCACAGTTGTAATTCTAAAACAAGTCCCACTAAACTTGCTCAGGATTGTCTGAAATTCCATGCACACTTAACAGCCAAAGCCAGGGGTGAAGCTAGGCTTTATTTAACCCAGTTTGGCGTGCGCACACACACACAGAGGCTGGGAGCCTCAATGGCACCCCTCTGGAGGCTTCACCCGAGGCAAAAAAAACCAGTTAGCCCCCACTAGCTATGGCTCTGGGCAAAGCTATACATTATATTGCCAAAAAGAGGTTCCCAAACCCATATGTGTATACCAATAATAATAATAATAATAGTAATAATAATAATAATAATAAATATTTATTATTACTTTATGTGTAGAGGAGTGTAACAATTTCCAGGATAGAAATGACCAGTGAGTGGGGCTGCTCTCCACCTGTCATCCCCCCCAACCAACCCATCTTTCCAGCTGTTTCACTGCAGCCTGACTTATTTCTGGAATTGGGAGTCAAGGGGATGTGGGCAAAATAGCCAGGCAGGAGGGGTTGTGGGGGGAATGGGAAGAGTCATGGGGAGAGCTGTAGACTCCATCCCATCTGCTGCTTCTCCCCTGAAAATATATCTCACACCCATTGCCCTGCATTTATGGCCCTCGACAAACCCAGTGGCTGGGAACTTGTGTTAACAGATATATATCTACACCCTAAGCCCCGCCGAATCCAGGGCCAAACTAGATGTGGCATGCAGGCATTTGAATCTTTCTTCTAACATATTTGTTTACAAAACTAGAAGGCTCTCTGGAAGGCTTAACCCTTTCCCCTCCACCCATTGTTGTTGACTTGCTTGTGCTCAAAATTGCCACTCCTTGTTGGTTTTCCACCTACGGGAGGAAAGATATGCATGTCTGTATCTCTGCTATAAAGGCAGCTGCTGGGTGATTTTTAGAGGGGAAAGGATTAAACAAACCCTCATACCTCTTCTACTTTGCACCTTAGTGGCACTTTTGAGTTTTGGTTTAGAGTGCAAGTATGCACAAATAGGAGGAACTTTTCTTTTCTTTTCTTTTTTGCGCAGAAAGGCCTTGCAGAGAAAACCATTTTTGGTTGTTAGTAAGTTTCTGAATAAACCTAGGGTAATTATTGCCTTGGATATATCTCTTTGTCAAATTCATCTCTGTTAGCCAAATCCTAGAACAGATCCTACTACATAAACCGAAGCTGGTGTTTATAGATGCTGCTGAGATATAAATAGACTTCTGATGGCAGGCTGTGTAATAGGTTTTCCATTTTCATAATTTGGAGACAGCCAAAGAGCTTGTTAGTGGGGTGGGGTGAGATGGAGAAACTCTGAAGCATACATAGAAGCAACTCAAGGTTATGTCTAAGAAGCTGGAAACAAGTCTCTTACAACAAATATTTCACACACTGCAGATTTTTCTATCCGAAAGTAAATCCTGCAAGTTCACCCCACCCTGAACCAAATTAGGGAAGCGACTCAGATTGGATGTGATTTGTTAAGATTGCGAACATAAACTCACCAGCTGCAGCTGAACTAACACACGCCTTGGTAACCTCTAGATTAGATTAGCTGTTTTTGAAGAGACCTTTGCTGTTCACTACCAGCCTCCACCAGCCCAAAGGTCTCCCGCACCCTCAAACGACTTTCCCTTTGTTCCGTACTGCCTCCCAGAACCCCTGTGTAACGCCACTTCTCATTCTTCTATCAAATACCTCCTTAAAATCCACCTTGCCCATGAAGACTTTGGCTCAACCCTCGAGTTCCCACGCCCTCCTGCAACTCAGCCTATAATTAAGCCTAATGCACTTAAATTAATCCTGAGCAATTAAATATTCCTCCCCTGCTTATCCCTGCCTCCCCTTCCCTCCCTCTGCTGTTTCCTCTGTGTCAAATTTTAGATTGCAACCTCCCCGGCGCAAAGACCAGTCTTGTTGACCTGTGCTCTGCAAGATGCCATCGCACACCGATGACACCACAAGCAGAGGCCTGCTTGGAAATTGCCACTGGTCCAGAATTTAGTGACTGGTACCAGCTGGGGAAATGAGACCAATTGTGAAGGAGCTACGCTAAGTTACTGGTGACTTTGTGGGCTCAGCTCAAAGTTCTGCTGTTGCCCTTTTGATCCCTGTAGCATCTGGGTGCAGGGTGCTTGAAGGGAAAGCCTGTTAAAATGTGCTCCCTGCCCCCCCCTCCTCCTCCTCCTCCTCCTCCTCCTCCTCCTCCTCCTCCTCCTTCTTCTTCTTCTTCTTCTTCTTCTTCTTCTTCTTCTTCTTCTTCTTCTTCTGCCTTGTTCTCTCACCATGGGAATCTCAAGCTTGGTGAATAGATGCAGTGCTTGGGTGTGTTCTGCACATGCAATGGAATGAGGTGGCAGAGCAGACTGTACCACTTGAGATTGTAGGTCGTGATGGGTGGCTACCACATTTTAAAAACTTTCCCACAGATGAAGCTTAGTTCCAGAAGCCAACAGGTGGAGGCCATAGAGCAGGGGTCCCCAAACTACGGCCCCCGGGCCGGATGCGGCCCAATTGGCCTCCCAATCCGGCCCGCGACGACCCCCGCTGCCCGCTGCCGCCGCCCGCTCTTGCGGCGCACGGCGCAGTGACGAAATTCAAAATCGGCAAAAAATCGCCGAAAATCCTTTGTGCGCATGCGTATGGGCCTCTCCCGACCCAGAAGAGGTCATTTCCGATGCACTTCCGGGTCGGGGGAGGCCCATACGCATGCGCACAAGCGATTTTCGGCGATTTTTTTCCGACCGTGTGCGTGTGCGCATGCGCACGGGCGTGCACTCCCCCGCCCTCCGGCCCGAAGCCCGGTAAGTCTGGGGACCCCTGCCATAGAGGAAGGCTCTACCCTGCCCTTGTTCCATGGTCTGACAGTTCTCTACTTGCAAAGAGGAATATTCCCTTTACCACACAGGTGGCTGAAGGGCGACCTTCTTGCAATGGCACAACACCAGATATGCAAGAGGTGTAGGGATGTTGCAGATTTCTGTCAGAAATGGAAACAGGAGTGGAAATTGCCACAATTCACACATTCGCCCAAGGTCAAAAACAGAAATCGCACAAGCAAATTCAAATGGTCATAGCTAGTGTTTCTAGGCCGTTCTTCCACATACCCTTTTGCTTGTTATTCATTATTATCAATAGTGAGTTATTACAAGTTTATCTGTGGTGAAGCACCATGTATATTGATAGCGTCACCTAAATCGTGTTAAGTGTCTATCATTTATGATTTCACATTTGTCTTCACAGAAAGCTGGTCTACTCCACTACAGGACACACCAGCATTTCATCAGTAGAATGCTTGTCTGTTAATCAATATTATAGGAGCCAGCTCCTAGGGGCCATGATCCACACCCCTTCAATAAAATATTTGAGGGGACCACCCCCCACCCCAAGTTGATGGCATTGCCATTCAAATGGTGTGGGTACACTGCATCAGGTGATTTGATTGTGCAGGGCAGTGCTTAACACCCCCCCCCCCCAATATTATATTCAAGCTGGCACCCCTGATCACAGAACAGAGAGACTTCAGCCTTCTGCAATATTTAACACCAAAAAAGAACAGGCCATTAACACCAGGTTTCCTGTCCGCTGGAAACTGCTTGCATTGAGCCATCTACTCTGAACTGGGCGCACTGGCTCTGGGTATGTAGCAAGGTGTGAGTGGGGCGGATAACACTCTGCACATGGGCAGGAGCACTCTCCAAAATGGGAACGAAGAGAAGGGCGAGGCTGGATGGCACTTGGCGGTGAGGAACGAAAACCTGGCCCCAGACGGGCGGAAACTTCAGCTGCTGTGTCCTCCTCTCTCCTGCAGCAGGAAGCTCTTGAGAAATGCGTCGGGCGGAGAGGCAACCCGGGCGAGAGGCTTTGGTCTCGCCGGCGCAGGCGGCCTTCCTGCTCCGCCTCCCGGGGCTGCTCTGAATGCCCCGATTCCTGGCCGGCGCAGCCAGCAACGCGAGCTTGTGACGCGCGGGCACGCGGCTCCCTCTCAGCTCGTCACATCGCGGGCCACCTTGGAGGAGCGGCTGCTCCGAAGGCGGTTGCGGGCGGGCACAACCTCTGCGGGAGCCGCCGGCAGCGGAAGCAGCCGCCTCCCCGTCCGCCCGGCCAAGGCTAGAAACGCCCCCCAGGAGGCACCTGCGCCGCCCTCGGCAACAGCGCCAAATGCGCGCCGGGAGGAGCCGGAGCCGGAGCCATCCAAGCAGCCGCGGCGTTCCCGGCTTTGCCTCCGCTTTCGACTTGTGGCTCCGTCTCCCCACGGTGGGTTTTCCCTCAAAATCCGAGCCTTCGTAGACGAGACTTTCCGGGTTTCGCCCGCGGGGAGATCCATCCTGGCCGCTTGGGCGCCTAGATCCCGACCTGGAGGGCTCTTTCTGTCTGCGTTTTTACGCGCCAGGCTGCGAGCGGGGAAAGGTGCTTGGTTGCTGCTCCGATGAGGAATTTCTCTGCAAGGTCATCTCTCCTGGCTGCCGGTGCTGCGGCGGCCGCTGCTGCTTCCTCCTGGCTGCGGAAGGTAAGCGGAGGCTCGGGGAGTTGCGCTTGCGTTGGGGCAAGGCAGGTTGCTGGCGACGGCCGGTGAGGATTCTGATAGAAATCCTGGCGCGTCTCAAATATTTGTTTACTGTATTACTCCTAGGCGCGCGCGTAGCTGGGGAGTAATTCGTTCTTCCAAGGAAACGTGCCGAAAATGCATGGCCGCGGCCAAAAGCACAGCGGAATTGACATAGGGTTAGGATCGCGCTGCGCCTAATGGAAGAAATGGCATCCAAACCCCTTCCTCGCCAGTCTTGTTTTCATCGTTTCTCTCCCCTTCTAAATATGCAAATAGTATTATTATGGAAGTCCCGGCTTTGATAGGAAGAAACTACTTACTAATATTAGGTGAAATTTGCAGATAAGTTCAGTTGCCCTGGCCGTGGTTGCATTCATTTCAGGCACATTCAACCCTAATATCTTCTTTGCAGATATGTAGTTTTACTGGCCCTTGTAGGGAGAGAGCAAGAAAAAAAAGTTGCATGCGTGTTTTTGGTATGGTGGTGATGGGCAAATACATTTACAGTATTTTAAAAGGAGGTCAGTCCCCTCCTTCAAGTGATCGCCAGTTTGCATGAACCAAAAATTAAATCAGGTCAATGGCCAACTCAAATTATGATGATATTATTAGTTACATCCCATAAAGGCTTTGATGCCTTTAGGATTTCTATTCTCCCCTAGAAAGGAATTGGAAGAGACATCCAATGAGAAGTGCCTTGGGGAAGAGGGAACAAACGATGGGGACTGGATTGAAGCCCAGATGCGTGACATGTGTACTAACTGTTTACGAGCTGCTTTGATGGCTGGATAATTTATTATGAAAATAAAGCACTTGAGGGAACTTTTCCCAGACGCAAGGTCAGGGTGAGAGGCCCTGGTGCTTTCAAGAGGCCAGCTGCTTCCTAGGCTACTTTTGCACAAATGATCATTCCAGGCGACGACGTAAGGATCTCAATCCTTTTTAACTACGATTCTGATCTTGCCAGAAGTCAAGGTAAATTGAGGCCTGCACCAACCCAGGTGTTCTCCAGAGCACATAAACCACTGTTCTGCTTTGCCTGTTTAGAAGTGTGTGTGCAAGAGTCTGTAAGCACAAAACAGGGGAGAGATTCTAACTCATACAGGGGTAGCTGATATCGCCTTGTGTTCAGCTTTACCTTGGAAATACATTTAGTCTCAAGAACAGCAATCGTCTTCCATATACACCCTTTGTAAAATTGGCACTAAAAACCACCACTTTCTAGAGCAAACCTTAGCAATTGCACCACCATAGCAATTTTGATTTAGGAGACCGGAAGAAAAGGGACACCCTCATTTGTCGTTGCTCAGAATGAATGGAGGAGAGGGTTCAGGGAGGGTGCAAAGTTTTGCTTCTTTACCTTTGAACAAACACTGAGTTTCTTCTTCCTGTTTCCAAGTTGTGGCTTGTTGGTAACAAAAGCTGAACAACAGACTAGGCAATATACACGTGTCTCAAGAAGGCATTTTAACTCTTGGTTTATTGACTTAATTATATTTCATTTGACGGAGGGCTTTTACAAGAAAAGGTGGGGAGGAGAATTGCCAACAAACAGATAGATGTAAGTCAGATGTATTAATTTTTTATAATAATAAAAATGGGTTCACAATATGCCTACTACAGAGGTTTTTTGCCGACAAATGGTTAAAAATATCTGGACAGAGTCCAGAAAAATATCTGGACAGAGTCCAGAACAAACTGGCACGCAGTTTGTTGAGATGAATGGGAGCTGCAGAAGAATGTGTGAAGCAGAACTTCCCTCTGGATCCTGCCCTCTATCACACTGCTGCAGTGTGTTCGGATTGTGCAGGTTGCCCCCTCCCGACTCAATCCAGTAGATAGAAGAGTCATTGCCATAGCAACACCACTGTCACAGCACCAAAATACTTCCTCAGTGCAGGTGATGGGGAAAACAAGACAACAACAGAACACAAGCCTTGTGGCATCTTTCGTTAATTCACACGTACGGTTTGGGTGGCTCCTGCTGCTCCTGCTGCCACTGATTGTTGTGGGGGGGAGCGTTGCAGATAGAGAGTGGGGTATCTATATTTGTGCCAAAAAATTGCATCCACCGCATTTTCTGTTTCCCCTGCCAGCCTGCATGTATCCTGGTACACTTTCCCCCACCCCTCCATTTTTCATTCATTGATTTTCAGATGGTTCTGCAATGCTTAGCCATGACTGTCAGTCCCCTTAGCATTGGCCAGGCTGGCTGGGGCTGATGGGAGCTGTAGTCCAGAGACAGCTGGATGGAAGCCATGTTGGCTCCCCCTGAAAGCCCATAGGAATGTGGCTGGGTCGTAGGGAGAAGGCCTAAGCAGGGTGTGAGGGTACAGGACTAGCCTGTGTGAGGTGGCTGCCTTATCGTGCTCACTGTCCCAACAGGGTTGCCAGGAGAACAGACAGGTATTCTTCTGGTGCTTTTGCTGAAGGAAAGGTGAGCACAGGAAGATATACAACACAGTGGTACCTCGGTTTACGAACTTGATCCATTCCTGAAGTCCGTTCTTAAACCGAGGCACACTTTCCCTAATGAGGCCTTTATCCCTTTATCGGGTAGTGATAAAGCGGGATATCAAATCCAAACTCTTCTTCTTCTTGCCCGGCTTTGGGAAGGAGATTGGAGGGCTCCAGAACCCTGCCAGAGCATCGTGGCTTCTTCCCAAAGCCCAGCACTATATTACCAAGGTTTGCCCCTGCCGGGGTCTTCTTTATGCAAAGCAAGTGCTCTGCCAATGAGTGGTTTTTCTATCCCAAGGAAGCCCTGCTATTAGACATAGTGAGCCAGCTGTCTCAGGCAGCAGATGCAGAGGGACAGGTAAGGGACGCAGCTGTATGCGCTCTGTGCTCCCCAGAGCTATCCTGGTGACCTTGGGTGCCATAGAGAACACCATTGTATCTCCAGCGTTGAACCAAACATCAGCTGCCAGTCTGGTTTGCTTCTGTACATGGAGTAGAAGAAGAAGAGAAGAGTTTCAATTTGATATCCCACTTTATCAGTACCCAAAGGAGTCTCAAAGTGGCTAACATTCTCTTTTCCCTTCCTCCCCCACAACAAACACTCTGTGAGGTGAGTGGGCCTGAGAGACTTCAGAGGAGTGTGACTAGCCGAAGGTCACCCAGCAGCTGCATGTGGAGGAGCAGAGACGCGAACCCGGTTCCCCAGATTACGAGTCTACTGCTCTTAACACCACACTGGCAAAGGTCACCTGATTCTGTAAGAATGCTGAAGGGTGTTGGGAGGAGAGAGCAGGGTTCAAACCCCTACTGGGCCTAAAACCCGCTAGGTGACTTCGGCCGATAACTCAATTTCACCTTAACCCTCAATTTCACAGGGAAAAATGGGTGTTAGGGAGAAGGGTTCTAGCCTATTTGTCAATGGAATTTGAGTCACTTCTCCAATTACAACAAAGTGATTTGCGTTCAATGAAAAGCCCAGCCTTTCTTTTGATCTCTTCTTTTGCATGTGTACAGATCCTTCTTCATCCATTTCAGGAAGCATTTGAGCATGTGAAATAATACCAGGGACGGGGGGGGGGGGATTTGTATGTTTTGGTTTCGCTCTGTGTTTTGCATTTTTTCCAATCCTAGGTCATTCCCCACATTTCCAATCAATCTGCACATTAAAGGCCTCATGAAAATTCACCAGCGAATGTCTCCAAACACGTTTCCCCTCATGTAATGCTTTTTTTTTTTGCATGTAATTTTCACGAATATGTGCATTCTAATGCACATTTCACCCTACTATGTGCATTTCTATACATGTTACTCAACTGGAGAACCGCACTGCAACATTCCGGGAAGTGAGAATATTGATGCATGGCTGTATTTCGGTTGGTTTGATGTTTCAGAAGGTGCAAACATGGTATGTTTGCCTTTAAACTTGAACTGGAACAATTTTCCTCCCCATCCTTACATAAACGCACCAGACCTGAACTGATACAATCCAGTTTGCATAGGCTTTCCCAAATTTGGGCCTTCAGCTGTTGTTAGAATACAACTCCCATCATCCCTCATTAGCAGTGGTTAGGGATTATGGGAGTTGTAGTCCAAAAACAGCTGGATACCCAAGTTTGGGAAACTCTGGTATAGAGATGGATTGTTAGTGATTTATACTTGTTTTTTAATCGTTTAGTCGTGTCCGACTCTTCGTGACCCCATGGACCATAGCACGCCAGGCACTCCTGTCTTCCACTGCCTCCCGCAGTTTGGTCAAATTCATGTTCGTAGCTCCGAGAACACTGTCCAACTATCTCGTCCTCTGTCGTCCCCTTCTCCTAGTGCCCTCAATCTTTCCCAATCTTTTCCAGGGAGTCTTCTCATCTCATGAGGTGGCCAAAGTATTTGGAGCCTCAGCTTAACGATCTGTCCTTCCAGAGAGCACTCGGGGCTGATTTCCTTCAGAATGGATAGGTTTGATCTTCTTGCAGTCCATGGGACTCTCAAGAGTCTCCTCCAGCACCATAATCCAAAAGCATCAATTCTTCGGCGATCAGCCTTCTTTATGGTCCAGCTCTCACTTCCATACATCACTACTGGGAAAACCATAGCTTTAACTATACGGACCTTTGTAGGCAAGGTGATGTCTCTGATTTATACAGATGTTCTCAATTGTCCCATCTAGATGATGGGCCCATGCCAAATTGAGGGGGTTGTGCAGAGTACAGACACATTCCTATTGTCCTAGAATAGGAGCAGGGAAGATGGGAGTTGTTATCCAACAACATTTGGAAGGCTACAGATTCCCCAGTGCTGTCCTGGAACATTGTTGCATGTTGGAGCAGAGGCATGCTGCCCCAGAAGGTCCTCAGACAAGGACTAATTCTCCAGGACTGAATTGGCACCTGAGCTGAGCGGATCCTTGCAGATTTTGGCATGCAGTGGGTCCATCTGGAGACCCTGGCCACACGCTTTGCCTGCTTGCAATGCAACTTGCTCTCAGCAGCTCTCTCTAAGTGAGGCTGAATTGCCAGATGGCTGACCAGAGGAAGTGCAGCCACTTTACTGGGTCCTGAGTCTTGCCCAGATTTGCTGAGTCTATGTTGTGAAGGAACGCTGGTTTTGTGGTTGCATTAATTGGCTTGAAACTGGGTGGGAATCTGTTACCAGAGCAGCGACTGGTGGCTGATGGCTAAAGAGCAAATAAACACAAGAGGATTGGGAAAGAAATGATGAGCCATAGCTCACATTTAGACAGAAATGTAGACAACAAGTTGCAATAGTAACACAAGGCAGATGAAAGGGAAAGTTGCCATGACACTGTTGGGTTGTATTAATCATTTTGATGAATGATTTGTGGTGTTTTCTGATGTTTTGAATTACTATGATTTTATTGAATTGCATGAATCGTTTTGATGAATAAAGCATATTGTCATTTGCTTTATTTATGTGCTATTGTGTTTGATAGCAAAGCGATTGCAGTGGACGCAGGTGGCGCTGTGGTCTAAATCAATGAGCCTCTTGGGCTTGCTGATCAGAAGGTCAACAGCTTGAATCCCCAAGATGGGGTGAGCTCCCATTGCTCGGTCCCAGCTCCTGCCAACCTAGCAGTTCGAAAGCACGCCAGTGCAAATAGATAAATAGGTACCGCTGCGGCGGGAAGGTAAATGGTGTTTCCATGCGCTCTGGTTTCTGTCACGGTGTCCCATTGCATCAGAAGTGGTTTAGTCCTGCTGGCCACATGACCCAAAAAGCTGTCTGTGGACAAACGCCAGCTCCCTTGGCCTGAAAGCGAGATGAGCATCACAACCCCATAGTCGCCTTTGACAGGACTTAACCATCCAGGGGTCCTTTACTTTTACCTTTACCTTACCTTTGTTGTTTTTTAATGCTGTTGTGATTATTGTGAGCCGCTTTGAGCTTGGCATTTGTTGTTGGAGAAGCAGAATACAAGTATTAAATAAAATCAAAAGTTGGTCTGTACACATAGCAAAGTCACCAATTCCCTCTTTGCACCAGAGAATGAGATGTGGGAGGTGGAGAACATGTTCAGATATTTTCCAGGTCCCCTGCATGTTGTCACTTCTTTCTCTTCAAACTCCCCTCAAACATAGAAAGCTGTCTTATACCAAGTTAGAGAGTTAGATCACGGATCCATCTAGCTCAGTATTGTGTACACTGACTGGCAGCAGCTCTCCAGGGTTTCAAGTAGGGATCTGATGCTAAGGATAGGACCTGGGACCTTCTGCGTGCAGGACAGCTGCCTCTGTCTCTGAGCTCCCCTTTCAATGATGCCTTTGACATTCCCCTTAACCCCCCCCCCCCATGTTGCCCTGCTGTAAATAACTAACAGTACAATTCACTGCATGTTTACTCAGAAATAAAGTCCCGTTGAGCCCAGTGGGTTTTACTCATAGAGAAGTGGGTATCTGGTTGCCGTCTAACCCTAAGCATGTGTACCTGAAATAATGCAGATTCTTTCCCTGTTTACCACTGAATTCACCTCCCTCCTCTTCTCCCCCCCTTGCAGTGAATAATATAGATTGTAAGTTCCTTGAGGCAGGGACCTGTCCTCTTGTACTTTGTAAAGCATCGCGCCCGTTGATTATACTCTAGAAATTATAATAATAGCTTAGTAATGGTAATTAATTGGCAACTAGAACTTGGACAAATCATGAGCTTCCTAGGCAGATGTCCAGCTTTGACTTGAAGGCCAGTTGACACAGTAGATGTTTCAGGCGTACTCTTAAATATTTGGAGCACTAATGAAACAAACACAGATCTGTCTTCTCCAGAAGAATCTGAATAATTTCATTTTAAGATTGTTTCTTTATTTTTATTATTATTATTATTTTCCTCCCTGCTTTCTCAATAACAGCCAAACATCAACACATTTTGGAATACTGCAGCTTCCTGGAACGGTCTGTGCTTTCTCCGCAGTGTTCCTTGACTTTTATTTTATTTTTAAAATCCTGAGCTGGCAAGAGGCCTCCCAGCCTGCAGAAGTGAGGTGATTATCATTATCATTATTATTAAATTTCTAAACCGGCCTTCCTCCAAGGGTCACAGGGCAGCTTACAATACAAAAGCACAAGAACACATAAGGTAGTAAGAAGGTTGAGCTGCCATAGGTCTGCAGCTCCAGAGTTTTTAAAGATTCCTAGCAAAGGGGGGCGCCACCCCATTCCCCTACATTTTTGAACCATTGTCTAATTAGCCCCGGTTAAAAATGTACCGACTTGGAACATCGCTGCAGCAATTTTCCCCTATTTGATCTTGTTATGCCTTTGTCTGCCAGATAGGAACAGGCCTTTCCTACAGGGCATTTTCTCCCTGCGCACGTACTTCTAAGACCATGATTAAATTGCTTCTGGTTCTGAACCTTCTCTTTGAATCCATCAAGGAGGCAGCCAGTGGGAAATCTGGGGACACGCTATATTATGACACCCCACCGGTTGTCATTTTGAAAGTTCTGTCCCCAAGACAAAGGGCAGAGCAAAGGAAGGGACCTTTCCCTTTTCTTCTTCACAATGGAAGTCCCAACCAGCCAGTTGGTCTCTCTCAGAAATATATCCAATAAACCTCCCGCCCCGTCCCACAAACACATGACATCACTCATCCTGTGTGCACTTACATGAGAGTAAGCCCCATTGAACTCAACACGACATACTTTTGAGTTACAATGGATGACACAAATCTGTTTTCAGCCTGTGTCTATTTTGGTTCTGCTCATTCAATCAGTCTTTGCCGCATCAATCTGCAATCTTGTCTTAAATGCATGCGCGCGCACAAACCACATTTTTGCATGCCTTTTGCCCTAAAACAATGCATTTCAATATGCATTTTTGGTTGAGCCACAAACCGCATTGCAATGTGTGGAGAAGCGTGGACTCTTAAAGATAAGTGCTTATTGATCCAGAACATGCAAATAAGGTCTGTTCCCTGAAAAATGCAGACATTTCTCTTTTCTTACTAGGCACGCATAGGATTGTGTGCAGGTTTATCACTCGGTGACTGTAACTTTAATGATCTCCAGACATGAATAGGCTGTCAATGAGGTAATTCTCTTCCATGGAGGACTCTCACAGCGTTTTAAACACAGTGGTGTTTTTTTGTTTTGTTTTTTGTGAAGTGGGTTTGCGCAACCAGCTGCCCCAAACCAAGGGATGCGTGTACATGTGTGAACCAGCCTTAAGTGTGGCATATCTAAGAGCCAGGGTGTTATAGGTATTTTGTGAAGAAGAACCCAGTACTTCCATAGAAAGCTGGGATGGAATCCTCCTCTGCTTCTCTCCACTGTTGCCTGCTGAGCAGGAGACCAGAGCTCCTGCTTCACATGCAGATGGAATTGGGTTCAATCCCTGGCACCTGCAGTTAAAAAGGTTATGGTGGCAGGTGATGGGTAAGGCTCTCTGCCTGACTCCCTGGAGAGCCACTGCCAATCAGGGCAGACAGCACTGGGCTAGACGTGGATGAATCTTCTCACTTGGCATATGACAGCTTCCCTGTGAAAACCTTTTCCTATCCATGAAGTCAGAGAAAGAATAATACTGTGTTTTTAACGACTGTGTTGCAGGAACAAATTCAAACAGATCCAGCTGTTTCTGCTGCTGTGACAGAACCTGCTCCTGTTGAGCTTTTTGTTAGGCAGCCTATTATACGCATGAGCAGGCTATGTCTACTCTATATATTCCCAATTAGGTATTTCTAAGCTATTGTAGCACCTTCAGAATGGTACATTTCAGTTCCTTGTAAGAACATAACAATTCATAAAAACTGAGTCGTGGAATTGGAAGGGATCCTCTGATTCATCTAGTCCACCCCTCTGCCCAAGGCATCCCTGACTGATTTAGTTTCTGTTCTATGGTGATTTGCTGGAAGAATGCTGCGGCCGTACTGTGTTCTGCTTATTATTATTGTGTGTTGTGTTATTGTGACATCGACTATGTTTTTTGCTGGCTTTAACAGACATCGCAAGCAGTGGCGTAGTGTGGGTTGCCAGAGCCAAGGGTGAAGGAGGGGTTAAATAACTGGAGTACGCATGCGCATTCAACTGCCTAACGGTGTCCGCATCATCCATTGCCTGGGGAGGTCACTTCCTGGTTCACATGGGGAATCTGTTTCAATGGAGCCTAGTGTATTGAGGTAGCACCGGGTACTGAAATTTTGCACCCTTAACAATTTTGCGCCTGGGGCAACCACTGCTATGCCACTGGGTGCAAGCCGCCTTGGGAAAACACAGTTATTTTGAAAGGCAGCTAACAATTTTTACTAAGTAAAATGTCCGTGCAGTCTCTGCTTAAACATCTCCAGTGAAGGAGAGCTCACCATCTTCCAAGCCGCTGTTCAAAGCTCATACTGTGAGGACGTTCCTCCTAATGTTTTGTGATAGTGTCCACCTGCTGCTTCCTCCGTTCCAGAGCAGATGAAAGCTTTGGCCTCTGGTGCCAATGCTCGAGTTGGCCTTGGATAAGCTCATGCTTCCTTTTCATAACAAGAGCTTACCTGCACAGTTTGAGTGTTAAATTAGGCAATACGTTGATGTTTATCTACCCAACCAGATAAGGCTGCTATGAAACTGGAAGCTCTTTCAATGTACTGTAGTTGGAACCCTAAAACACTTGATGCCCTCCGTATCTTGTTGGACCACGGCTCCCTTTAACGCTGACCATTGGTCATGCTGGCTAGGGCTGAGGGGAATTAGAGTTCAAAGCATCAGGTTGGCAGGAAGTTGAAGTAGGCTGCTTTAGACAATAAATATACACACAGATGGTATTTACAAGATAGCTAGATCCCTCCTATATTTGTAATGTAGATTGGCAGAAATGCCTTTATCCACCAGATAGCTCTACCACAGCAGGTGCAGATTCTGCTATAGCCTTGGCCACTTTCAGACATCAGGTTAATCAGGGCTGGTCCAAGACATTTATTTGCCCGAGTCAAAACACAAGATATCACAGACTGGTTGGAATATTAGATAAATTGGAGTTCTTGTTGTTATACACACCAATAAGAGTCAGACTAAGAACTCAGGCCAACAATACCATTCAATAATGAGAATAAGGGGACGCAGGTGGCGCTGTGGGTTAAACCCCAGAGCCTAGGCGCTTGCCAATCAGAAGGTCGGCGATTCGAATCCCCCCCGACGGGGTGAGCTCCCGTTGATCAGTCCCAGCTCCTGCCAACCTAGCAGTTCAAAAGCACGTCAAAGTGCAAGTAGATAAATAGGTACCGCTCCAAGCAGGAAGGTAAACGGCGTTTCCGTGTGCTGCTTTGGTTCGCCAGAGGCGGCTTTGTCATGCTGGCCATATGACCTGGAAGTTGTATGCCGGCTCCCTTGGCCAATAATGTGAGATGAGTGCCGCAACCCCAGAGTCGGTCACAACTGGACCTAATGGTCAGGGGTCCTTTTACCTTTAATGAGAATAATCCCTATTAACAATCCAATTGTGAACATAGAAAACAAAATTACATGCAACCATACAATTTCTGTAATAAACTTAATGTTTACATAATATTCGCAAACTGAAAATTTCTCAGTTCAATAGTATCTAATTGAATAATTCAGGTTCCAGTTCCATTAAAGAGAATTTTGACGCAAATGATCAATACGGCGTTTGGTGTAGAAGTCTTTTAAAGTCAGATAGAGACCACAATCCGAAGTCAGAATATATCGATACCGCGTTTGATGTAAAAACCTTCTAAAGTAAGATAGCGTCTACAATAATCCGAAGTCAGAAGGCAGGACAGGGCCCTGTTTTGGTGTCTTTAATCTTCATCAGCTAAGTTTAAGGAGGTCAACATCCTTTTTCTGACTCTGGATTATTGTGGTCTCTATCTGACTTTAAAAGACTTCTACACCAAACGCCGTATTGATAATTTGCGTCAAAAGACACTTTAATGGGACTGGAACCTGAATTATTCAATTAGATACTATTGAACTGAGAAAATTTCAGTTTGCGAATATTGTTTAAACATTAAGCTTATTACAGAAATTGTATGGTTGCGTGTAATTTTGTTTTCTATGTTCACAATTGGCTTGTTAACAGACTGGTTGGATGCAGAGGAATGGTGAGAGGAATCAGCTGGGGAAGAAGGCTCAGAGCCCAGGGGATTTGGTGGTGGGACAATGATGTGTGGTAAGAGGGAGAAGACTGGGAGGAGGTGTCAGAAGCTGAAAACAGGGCTTCGTGAGCGGGGAGAGTCTGTCACAGAGAGAAGTCCAGAATCAGAAACTGAAGCAGGAGGTAGAGATGAGTCAGGCTGATGAAGAGGCATGGGTATCTTCTCCTGCTGTGGCAAACTTCCATCCCTCGCTGGTCTCCCAGAACCAGGAGAGGCATGAAGAGGGTGGAGAAGTTAGCTTCACACAGGCACAGTCTCATATTGCTTGGGGAAACCCCTGGAGAAGAGGGGACTTAGGCAGCTGTGGGGAAGTGGGGACCTTCAGTCTCAGCAACTGCTTCATGGGGGCAAAACCTATGAAGAATTGCTGTGCTCATTGACACTCCTGTGTTAGATCATCTTCTTGCTAATAAACGTGAACTCCAGCTTGCTCGGTGTGATTTACTGCCGTCTTGCTCCTGTCACAAGGTAATGGGATGGCCCCTTCCAAAGCCAGCAAGATTCTAGTTGACATCATCACAGGTGATGGGGAGCATCCTTCACCAAACTTGAGTGCTAGCTTAGGGAACATGGGGCACTCCATACTACTCACACAACTCTTTCTGCTCCAAGTCCCTCATCAGCTGCTGCCTGAAGCAGCTGCCTCATTCTGCCTGATGATAAGGCTGGCCCTGCAGTAAACCATAGCTAATGGTTTGATGTGCTTAAGCCAACTTGCCTGCTTTGCTTCTTTCCACTCACACTGGGGAGAAACAAACCATGGCCCTCAGATTAACATTACTTTTGAAGCAGGGACTGTGATTTGTTTTGTTCCAAACAATCCACAATGATAAGCCAAGGTTTTCTTGGCTTATTGGTAGCTGTTTGTTTAGAGCGGAAGAAACCATGACTCCTGGTTTGGATGTAACACTGATCCAAGGATTGTGGCTTATTTTCCCCCCAGCACAAGCTCAGATGCAACAAATCATTATCTATGGCAGGGGTCAGCAAACTTTTTCAGCAGGGGGCCGGTCCACTGTCCCTCAGACCTTGTGGGGGGCCGGACTATATTTTGAAAAAACAACAACGAATGAATTCCTATGCCCCACAAATAACCCAGAGATGCATTTTAAATAAAAGGACACATTCTACTCATGTAAAAACATGCTGATTCCCGGGCCGGATTTAGAAGGCAATTGGGCCACATCCGGCCCCCGGGCCTTAGTTTGGGGACCCCTGATCTATGGTGATGTCTGAATGTTGCAAAGAAAGAGAAACATATTTAACCAAAATAAATAATACTTTGTGGCAAGTGAACTTACGTCTGTTTTAACAAAATTGCCTTGTGGAAAATGCTTTATGTAGATCATTTCCTGGTGAAACTTATCCATTGGGTGAAATCATGTGTGTGTGTGTGTGTGTGTGTGTGTGTGTGTAAACTGGTTTGTGGACTTTGAACTCTGCAGCTATTTTGCTGAAACAAAGACCTGTGATAACTGGGATTCTAATCACGGATATTTAGTTACTTATTAAATCTGCAAAACTCTTGCATCAAAGTGAGTAACTTGGTTTACTGCAGGGTGTGAGTGTGAGGTGAGCAGTTTTTAAAGTTAATTTAAAGTTCATTTATCTATATTAAAACGGAGAAGTCCACAGCAAATAATATTTATACCAATAGTCAGTACCATCAAAAACAAAAGCGGATCGCTACAACAGAATACAGGAAGCATCAATAAAACATTTAAACTGATGAAACCTAAAAATAGTAGGGCTGAAACAAATCTACATTGCAGAAAGTGACTTTTTTTTCCAGACAGCAATGGAACACTTGCTAAGTAGGAGGAGATACTGTAATCTCATGGAGCAGAGAGTTCCACATTCCTGAGTGCCACAGCAGAAAAGGCCCTGTCCACCATGTTTACCCACCGTTCAGGGTTGCTGGGAGCTGTAGTCCAACAATATCAGCAGGTAAAACCACATTGCTTACTTTCTGAGATAGGGAGGGAGTCCATTATTTAGGTACTCCGGTCCTAAAACCATTTAGGGTTTTAAAGGCAAAAGCTGTAGAGGGAATATCATCCCTACCATCTCAGATACATTAAGTTGGTAAGATGCCCTAATACCTTGCTGTGGTCTTCAAATCTGAAAGTTCATTGTCTATAGAAACAGTTGCTAGGGTTTTGCACAGTACTGTGTTTATACAGTATAGATGATTTGGACTAAACAGAAGGGCAATCTTCTTCTTTTCCCCTTTCCAAGTATATGGATTCAAAAATAATGTGCATCATTTTTTGTGACTTGCTAATAAAGGGGTTGCTAAAAATGATGGATAGGGCACCAGTTCTCAAACTCTGTGCAGAAGCTGCTCATACATGGAGAAATCATACAGCATTACAGTTGTAAGGTATGTTCAGTATTTCCTCATGTTCATCACCCCTCCAAGGAGGCAGGTACCAGTAGTTCTTTTGTGACAAACACTCCTAATGCCAGGGCACAACTAAATGTTACAGACCTGATACAAAAAGCTATATTTATCAGATTCAGTAGCTTTCTTTTCCTAACCTATCTAGAAGACTTCCTACCTACTGGAAGACACATACATATTCTCTGTGTTGTACTATTCTGTGCGCATAAGATTGCAGTCTTCTTTCCTCTTTGTTTATTTTTTTTTTTAAGCAATTGACTTTTTTTCCCCTAGCTGATCTTTCCCATTTCCCCTCTTCACTTAGGTTCCCCAACATCAGATGCACAACAGATTGGTTTCTGTTAAGTGACATTAAAAATTAAAATAACTGAAAAGCATGCCCTGCCACCTTTGTCTATGGTTAAAAAAAAGAAGTGTCTTTGATTGGCATTCAGAATATTCATTAGCATATCAGCTGCTTTTTGACACAAGTAAGAAAAGAACCCACATATTTATATATCATCATTGTCAACTGATCGTCCTGGTATATACATCTTCTAAGGCACATTACAGAGCCTCACCTTTAGGGATGTACTAGGTCAGGCATCCCTAAACAGCGGCCCTCCAGATGTTTTGGCCTACAACTCCCATGATCCCTAGTTAACAGGACCAGTGGTCGGGGAAGATGGGAATTGTAGTCCAAAACATCTGGAGGGCCGAAGTTTGGGGATGCCTGTACTAGGTGGTTACACTGTGTATGTGTGTGTGTGTCTTTATATTCGATTTTAAAAGACTAATACAGTAGTACCTCGGGTTACGAACACGTTCCGTCCCGAAAAGGTCGCAAACCGAGCGCCGCTTCTGCGCATGCGCGGGACGCGCACGCACTGAAAACACTTCCGGGTTTACGGAGTTCGTAACCCGAAGTGTTCGCAACCCGAGCGGGTCGTAAACCGAGGTACGACTGTAGAGGAACATTTTTTTTTATTTGTAAAAGTAGTTATATACCACCATTTATATACTGCAATATCAGGGGTGGTATACAGCAGTGAAACATAAAATGTCATTTAAGAAAGTACAAAGCAATCATTAAAATAACTGGTTGGTCTGAAGTGTTTTAAGCAGCTGCGTTAAAAAGTCAGCAAGTCTTCCAAGAGATTCCTGAGAGTCAAAGATGCCTTCTGAATCTCTGCTGGAAGAGTGCTCCACAGCCTGGGACCAGCGACACCAAATGCCCAACATCTAGTAGAGGCTAGTCAGGTGCCATGGCACAAGGGACAACTAACAGTGCTCCTCTGAATGATCTCAGTGAACAGGGTTCAGGCAGTCCTTACCACTGGACCTAGAAGAAAACGAAGGGGTTGAAGCATACGATTGCACTGGAAGTCTGATACTTTATGACCATGTGAAGCCGTTCTATACTGAGTTAGGCTATTGGCCCATTTCACCTAGTATTCATTCAGCTTATACTTCTCACTGGGTAGCTCAGTCAGTTGAGCACGAGACTCTCAAACTCAGGGTTGTGGGTTCAAGCCCCACATTGGGCAAAAGATTCCTGCATTGCAGGATTAGGGTGGCCCTCTTGGCCCCTTCCAACTCTACAATTCTGTGATTCTATTTGAAGCTTTTTTGAAAGCAGTGATACCCAGTTATGTGTGTGTTGTTGTTTATATTAACATGGAAGTTTACAAAGAATGAGGGCCCTTTCCTCAAGAGGAAGAGGAGGGTGATGAAGTTGGGGTACATGGGAAGGAATAGACTACAGCTAGAGTGCCATGTGGGACATGGGTGGTGCTGTGGTCTAAACCACAGAGCCTAGGGCTTGCCGATCAGAAGGTCAGTGGTTCGAATCCCAGCGATGGGGTGAGCTTGCGTTGCTCGGTCCCAGCTCCTGCTAACCTAGCAGTTCAAAAGCACGTCAAAGTGCAAGTAGATAAATAGGTACCGCTCCAAGCGGGAAGGTAAATGGCATTTCCGTGTGCTGCTCTAGTTCGCCAGAAGTGGCTTAGTCATGCTGGCCACATGATCCAGAAGCTGTACGCCGGCTCCCTCGGCCAGTAAAGCGAGATGAGTGCCGCAACCCCAGAGTCGTCCACGACTGGACCCAACAGTCAGGGGTACCTTTACCTTTTAGAGCGCCATGTATTTAGACTTGGTAATCCCAGGAAGGGGAACCTCTGGACCTCAGATGTTACTAGACTGCAACTCTTTCATCCCTGACCATTGGCTGAGACTGATGGGATTTGATAGTCCAAAAACATCTGCAGAGCCACAAGTCCCCCTTCATTGGTAGAGCCATTGCTATCAATATAGTTGTGTTGCAGATGTGTTTCACTCGAATCTTGTGGCGGTTTATTTGCCAGATTGCGACTGTATATAATAATGAGGGAGTCAGTTAGCTCCATCTAGCATGAGAACCCCTCTGCTCTCAACCTTTGAACCTGCATGTGATAAGAGGAAGCAATGTAACTCCTGGGAGGTTTTTGATTGTTTTCCCTTCTTGAAGCAGGCTGGGTTGGGAAACATGTGGCGAGGCCAGCAATATCACCTGATTCTCTCCTCTTTGATTCTCCTCAGGCTTGCTGCGCCCTCAAGTTTCACACAGAGCTCTCCTTAAGGCCCTGCCTCTTGCTACTGCTCCTCCTGGCCTGTCAGCTGCTTACAGTCTCGTCCCCCCCTCGTGTGTGGATTTTTGGCGCAGAATGCGGCCCTCCAGGCCTCTCTAGCTGGCCCTCAGGACCAGTGTTAGAAATTCAGGTCCGTAAGCTAGGCTCCAAGCTAGGCTTAAACCAAGGTTACAGTCGCCAAAATGGAATGTCTAGTTGCCATTTTGGAGTCAGATAGCTTTAAAGTCTTGTTTTTTCAAAAGATGGACTGACTGTGATTGATTCTCAGTTAAACATCTGGCTAGTTCAGATGACTACCTTGAGCTAGGTTAAGAACTTTGAGAGCTCAAAGAAGAAAAGTCACTTGATCTAGGGACAGTCCACATATATTTTTGCCTGTTCCTACCTCTTTTTCATAATGGTGACACATTGTGTCACCTTAACGTAATGGTCAACTTGTGAGTAGGGTGGGGTGAGTAAAGACAAGCGACAACAATTAGCTATAACATTGTTCCCTGCTCCTGCTCCGGCTGCACAGAAAAAGCATTTTGGTTCCAGAAATTCATTCCGATTGTGCAGATAAAACATAGCAGATAGAATTCTACAGGGTGGGGTCTTTGCATGTGACAACAGTCCAGATCCAACGATCCCCAGATGGTGGAGACATCAGGCACTATCCTGGTGCCACAGCTTCTTCACTCAGTCACAAGTTTCGAACACAGCCCAGGACTCATCCTAGGACTCATCCCCTTACCCAAAGCACACCCCTCACAGACTCTGCTCCACACCCTCCTCAGGTGCTCTTGCCTGGCTGGAATGTGCCTTTCAACTGTGTTAATGGTCACTGCTTGCCTGCCTGGAGGATGGAGAGGTGTGTGTTTGTACAGTCATACCTTGGTTCTTGAATGCCTTGGTGCTTGTATGTTTTGGCTCCCGAACGCCGAAAACCCGGAAGTAAGTGTTCCAGTTTTCGAACATTTTTCGGAAATCGAACATCCACTGCGGCTTCTGCTTGAGTGCAGGAAGCTCCTGCAGCCAATCGGAAGCCACGCCTTGGTCATTGAACATTTCGGAAGTCGAACGGACTTCTGGAATGGATTACGTTCAAGAACCAAGGTATGACTGTATATATAAACCTCTAACTTTTGCACGGCCGAAAGCCTACTGTACAAATTTTCATCAGTTCATTTTTGCCTCTGGCCAAGATCGCCCTCGGCATGCAGATCCTTGAAGGTTTCCCACAAGGGAATGTGGCCTTCTGTGCCTTCCCCCAAAAAATTACTTTTGGTTTTCTTTCTTTCTTAAAGAAAATGCTTTAAGATACTCAGGGCTTATTTTCAGTTGTGAGAACCGTAAAGTGGAACTTCCTGGTATATATCTCCCCACTGTCTCCCAGAGTCAATATGGGAATCTCACAGGGCCATTGTAATGGATAATTGAATTGGTAATTATTTGCAGCTGAATGGAGAATTGAAGTCTGAAGTATTTCTTGACCACATTTATTTTTAAGTGGGTTGCACCTAATGGATTCATGGTGTGGAACTAATTCTTAAATTTTGTTATTTTTTGTGTCATCTTGTTGCCGGCTGGTACAAATCCTGAAAAGGGTATACAAATTCAAGTTGATTCTTCCCCAGCATCTGCATTTGACTTCTTTCTGGTAAGGTCAGCCAGTGAGGTAGAAACGTCTGAGATCACGCACCAGCAGTTCTCCATCCATCATATTCTAGAAGCTGGACGAACTCAGTGCTGGCAGAAAACAAATTTTCCAATCCATAGACCCTGAAGTCCTTGCTGCTGATGTCTTCCCTTGTTGTACTTTTAACAGAATATTCATGGGAGAAAGTGAATTTGTGTTTTCCATGGAGACAACGAAGAATGACGTGTGCATATAGTTTGGTCACTGGTAGGGAAATTGAATGTTTTTAAAGCATCAGCCCTTCCTAGCTAGGGGCAGGGAAGAGACTGATGGTTTTTCATAATGGTATTTTCCTCGTAGGACATCAGGCATGCACAAATTGTGAGCCACTAAAGCTGAAAGGTTATGGCCAGGTGTTTTTCAGCCCAAAGGAATGCCAACAGCTCATTGATGCCCTGCTTGGCCACCATATAGGCTGTACTTGGGGTGGTGACCTGCTTTAGAATCTCCTTTACTGTTCAGGTGTATTATTATACTTACTAGCTGGTCCTGCCATGCATTGCTGTGGGTTATTTGTGTGTTTAACCCCCACCCTGTGCCGATCCATGACATATCCCTGTGATTCCTCCATTCCTCCCTTCACCCCCCCGGCTTATCCCTGTGATTCCCCCCTCATCCCCCTCCCTCATCCCTGTGAATCCCCCAACTCTGTCCTGATCCATGACCTATTATGCCCCCTCTTTCCCCCACCCCAGCTTATCCCTGTGATTTCCCCCCTCTCCTCCCCCTAACCCCCCCCCACTTACCCCCTTACCCTTGTGATTTCCCTCCTCTCCTCCATCCAAACCCCCCCCCCTGGGTTATCCCTGTGACCCGTTCATTTTGCACACAATCATTCCCCCAATGCGCGTGTTCTGTAAAATTTTGCCCTGTCCCAACCCTGACTCCCCTTCCCACGTGCATTCTACCCAAAGTAACGGCCCTGTAAAAGGCCCATATTCAGTTGATTCTATGCTGCGGCCTATTCGGCCCCCTCCATCCCCCACCCAGGCAGGCCCCTAAATCCACTCATCCTAGTCTGCAAAGCTGAGGCAAGATACTGTGGAGAGGGCAGGTTTCATCCCTGTGTCTCCCCCCACCCTGTTCTGACCCATTACCTATCCCTGCCCCCTATTCAGCCCCCCCCCACCTCCCTCAGGCAGGCCCCTACCTCCACTTGGCAATGTTGGGCCTTGTTGCTGCAAAAGGCCTGTTTTCAGTTGGTTGCTGTGGCACGGCTTTCGAGGCAGCAGTGGGCATCTGCCTTTCTATTGGATGCTGCTAGAGTCTTCAGGGCTTCTGCTGGTAACGTCTAATTTTGGTGCCACCTTTTTGTGTTTAATCATTATTTTAGGTATGAAAGGTTTGCTTTTCTGGGAAAAAATTATGCCAGATCCCTCACTGGTGGGCATGGAACGTTGTGGCCAAATTTGATCCCTGCGCACGCAATGCCTACATTTTTATATACAGTATATAGATTAAGAACATATATGTGCCACTTCGGAGAAGGCTGTTCCATAACGGGTGCCACAACCAAAAAGCCCCTCTCTCCCAGGCTCCCTGTCTTTGTTTAATTTGCATGTCTCAGGGGTGAGGAATTGGAACTGACAGTGGCCCTGATCCCTAATTTCTATCCCCTGTTGTGCGGCCAGATGGGATGGGGTGGGAATGGCTAGAAGCGGAGCAGGAACATTTTGTGTCGCAACTGCACACTTAAAATAACCCTGCCAGAGGTGGGGTGGGGTGGGGGTTGTTCCAGCAAGGACTTGGGAGAGGGACCCTGCACATTGTTATCAGGCGGCACAGAAAGGAAGCCGCCTGAGTCTCCACTCTGCCCCCCTGGGAGCAAAGTTTCCATGGTAGCCAAGTACATGAGTGCAAAGTAGCAGGGGTGGTCCAATCGGAAGTGGAGAGAGAGTTGGAGGGTTGGACTTGGGCAGGGGCGGAGGAAGGGTCTGCCCGGCTGGTCTGCCCGGGGTGTCACCATTGGGGGGGTGGCAAAATGCTGGCCGGCACTCACTGCAGGGCCTGCAGCGCGCCTGTGCCACGCGTCTCCTGGGAGAGTGCCCGCCGCCTGTAGGACGGCCAAGTGGGAGGAGGCAGGCAAACTCCTTGGAGGCCCCACAGAGCACCCTGCCCTGGCTAGCCCCACCTCCGTGGCTGGCTGGCCCCGCTCCTGGGCACAGGGCACGTGCGCCGCCCCAGGCACCCAATCGGCTTGCTCTGCCACTGGACTCGGGTCTATTTGCTAAGGACGGCCCATCACACACACCCTCATAGGAGTGCACACTTGCAAGCACAGTCTTCTCACTTGTGATGAAAACCATTTGATTACCAGTTTCACGCCATATATATAGTGGGGCTGGAGAGGCATGTTGAGTATTGGTGCAACGTCTTGGCTTCTTCCTAGTCCTTTATCTTACAGCTTTGTCAAAGGCTTATGAATTGTGCATCCTGTACTATGGGCTAATGTTTAGACTGTGCACTGAATTGTTGAATAAATCTTTGGGGTTTCTTTGAAATTCTGTGTCCAAGAGCCAGGACACTCCCCTTTGAGTGAACAGTGAGAATCACCTGTCAATCACTTGACACCTATTTAGGCCCACTGCCCGAAGGTTTCCAATTGCTGGTGTATGACTTCAGCGCTATATTACTGTTTTAAAAGGGAGAATACACTTTTTAACATGAGCAGGGGTTCCATGGCATTAAAAGAAATTGATGTCCTGAAGGCGGGTCTTCTTGGATGTCCCCCCCCCCGCTGCATTTTTACCGAAAGTCTTAAGGCAGAAATGGATGGATTCTAATTGAGGCTGCTCCACAGAAACTGGCGCCTGGTACTATCCATCAAATGTAGGGGGGGGGAGGCCAGCAAAGGACATGGTGGCCACCCAAAAAGTTTAAAATGGGATGCTTGCATAACCTGGAAAAGATTTATTTAGGTTTGTTACGGAGTAGCTATCAAAAAACAAACAAACGCACCCACACATGCTTGTCTCCTTTTGATTCCAAACAGCATTAGCTGAAACTTAAATCTGACTCTGCGTCATCCTATACCTTTTGGCAGAAGAACATTTTGAAAAGAAAAGAAAAGCTGTTAAGCCAGCCATTCCTGACCTGGTGTCTTCCAGATGTTTTGAATACAACCCCCATCCGCCACAGGAAGCTGTGCTGGCGGAGACAGTTGGGAGTTACAATCGGAAACATCTGGGCACCAGGTTGGGAAATCAGATTTAAACTATCCCTCCTTTGCCACGGATACTGAAAAAGAGAGTTTGTGTAGTGTGATAAAGAATTTGATTCCCTAGTCCAAAAGCTCACCTTTATTAACATATATATATTCTCTTCCCCCTCCCTTTATGTATGGGGATAAATACTGACTTCCTTACAGGGGAGTCGATTTCAAATAAATGCAGAGGCATTTGTTACTTGTCAAAGGTTTGTCTGTTCACAAAAGTTACCTAACAGGCATTTCTTCTGCTGCTCTGAATCATTTCTGTAGGATGTTTGGTGGGCCACATCCTTAAAACGCTTCTTCTGCTCACCACATCACCTTTGGATGGGGGTGATCATAATTTTTCTCCATTGTTCTGCTTCCTTGTGCTTTGTATGAGAGCCAGAAAAGTGCTAAATACACACCCAATCCTCTTAATTTGGTGGCCTGTTAGGGACTTCAGTTTTGGAGACTGCAAAATCTGTGGTGGGGACAGAAGCCCAAGCACCTGGCAGGTGACAATATATGGCTGGCTGTGTCTGGACCGCAGTCTGCTGCATCACAACTTGTGGAGGCCTGCCATAAAGGTTTTTGCAAGGTATGTGCTATATCCTTGCATGTGGCTAACGGTTGCCACCCTTCATTTTCCTAAATTCTGGTGCCTTGCCTTGCATCAAGTCATTGCAGAGAGGGTGCTTCTTAGCCTGTACAGACTTATGGCGTGTACTGCAGAACCTTTAATTCTACATTGCAGATTGTCATCCTCTTGAGCAAGCGAATATATAGGAACATAGGAAGCCACCTTCTACCGGCCCAGATTGTTTCTTCACCTATTCGAGCCTAGCTATAAGCAGAAAGCCTTTCCTGGTCCAAGCCTGCTGCCTGGCCTTTCTGATGCCAAGGGTTGAACCTCCATTCTGCCTCTGAGCAATGGTCCCTTTCTTAAAGGGTACTGTGTGTCTGAGAGAAGCATGGAATAAATGGCAAGGAAGATGGGCTGCTGCTCAGGGCTAGAGCATCTGCTTCCCAGGCAGATGGCCCCAGAATCAGTCCACAGCATCTCCAGGTATGTCTGGGAGAGGCTCCTGCCACAAACCCCAGAGATCCACTGACAGCTAGTGTAGTCAGTACTGAACTAGATGGTCTAGGGTAGCTTCCTGCATTCCTGTTAATGTTTCTAATGATGGATTCTACCGGGTGGGAGATGCTTGGCATCTATTCTGCACTGGCTGCTTTGCCTGTACAGCATCAGGCAGGCAGACACATGAATGCAGTTCTCTCCAAGTACATGGGACAGTAGCACGTCACACGCTTTCATAGCGCATGCTTTTGAACATTGCATCCATGGACACAGCTACGGGCGCTGCTTCCATGTGATGCCTTGTTGCTCATTCTTGTGCCATGACAGCAAGAGTGGGTTGGGCTGGCATCCTCGCCCCACTACCGGACTGACTTTTAAAACTTCTAGCTCCGACAGCTGGCCGAGAAGGTGCAATTCTAGTTTGTAAAATTATGGCTAAGTGGCAACTCGCAATGGGACGTTCCTTAATATGTTCAAAACAAAGAGAGAAATAACAGGTTGCAAATAGTATGTAGACTCCCACGTTCCACAGTATGCAGGTAGATTTAGGTCTTAAACATGGAATTGAACTTGATCTTCTCCCCATCTATAGTCTCTCTGCCAGACCACACAGGTATTCACGCACAGATACACACACACTCACATTATGTAATTCATGGTAAAGGTCAACGTTGTCCAATGTTAGGATTCTAAATCCTGTATTTAGCCTCCCATACAAAAGGGAGCCAATCTCTTCACTCAACAGCAATTTTATTTACAGTACTTCCCCAGTTCCATTCATTGACATAAAAGAAATGAGCAGCTGAGTGTTTTGCAAACGCTATTGATTTTTATCTTCAAAGCAACTCTGGGAGGTGAAGTGCTGTCATTTATTCTCAGTTTTCAGATGAAAGCCAAGATACCATTTTTGGCCAGGGTGTGGGAGACAAGATGGTGAAATGTGCCTTTTACTTTTGGGGGGGCCTGGGGGGGTTGCAGCAGGCTTCAAATCACTTGACAGCTTACATTCCTGTTGTCTGCAATAAGCAGCACACTGTATGCTTTTGAAATTCAGTCTTGGGATGTATTATTTAGCACCCTCCCCTGCTCTCAGAATAGGAGGTCTCATTTAAAAAAGGTGGTAAAGATCAGTGTAAATGGGTGGTAAAGGCAGGACAGAATCCATTCTTTAAAGATTCCCTTTCTACACCTGCTGTCTTGGTCATTACGCCTTTGAAAAACTTGCTTTTGCAAATGTTATATAATTACATGGTAAGTGATGGTTGCCTTCTGCAAGGAGAAGTGATTCTTCCTAATGTGCTGGCATAGCTGCCCTGTTCAGTGGGCATGCAGTTATTCATAAAAGCACCCAAATTTGCACCATTTGTGGGCTATTAATACATTTCAATTGGCTATGCATGTGCATATATGTGCAATACCATATGCCTCAATATCTGAAAATGGTCACCATGTATTAAATTTGGTGCTTTCATGAAAAGTACACAATTGTTATATGAGCCACTGGGCAGGTTGCAGCCTCCTTCCGTTTCGTTTGTCCTCCTTTTGCATGAATTTGTCAGAGTTAACTATGGTGGACGTGGGCATCAGTGTTAATGCTAGCCATGGTTTTGCAACAGGGATAGAAACATGACTAGCATTGTTGCATGTAGTGTTGCCCTTGAAAAAGGAGAAAAGGTCATGTGGGTGGGTATTCATTCAAGAGACGTAGAGGGATCTCCATGGTTAGGATATCGGGAATGTTGCATCAGCCAGTTTCTGCATTAGTTGTTGTTTTAAACCAGGGGTAGCCAACATGATTCTCTCCCCACCCCACCCCCAAAATGTTGTCGGACTCCAGCTTCCATCAGCCTCAGCCAGCATGGCCAAAGGTGAGGGATTCATTCCTGCATTGCAGGGGGTTGGACTAGATGATTTTCGGGGTCCCTTCCAACTCTGTGATTCTATGAATCTATGATGGAAGTTGGAATCTGACAACTTCCAAAGAGCATCATGTTTGCTACTCCTGTTTTAAGTCTAGCTGCATTGGGAGGGGTGCAGGCAAGACAAATTAAATTACCACCTAACCTTAAACAGTTATTGGTCCTCTCTACTTTCTGTGCCTCTCTTTGAATGCATTGCCAGCACTGGCTCTGTTGCCTCTTTTAATTTTTTCCTTCTCCCGTTGGCAGATGATTCTGAAGCTTTAATATATCTCAAAGTCAAGGAGTGTACTGGAAGGTTGAGAATAAATACACGATTCTCCTCCATCTCTGCCAGCCCATTTTAATCGTTTTGATTAGTAACACACCGAGAGCAGCACAGAAACGCACACGGCACCTTCTCACCCCTTTCAGTTGCAGGGACTTCTTTAAGCACACTCCAGTGCACTAATCAGATACTACCCCAGAATTAAAAAGTGAATTTAGTTTGCATTTGAAGCGCATTGGAAAAGTTTCCAGTTCAACATGGCTCCCGAATCTGGCGATCTAGTTGGTATCAGGAGCAACTGGGAGTCCCAACTGTGGCCCTGTTGATGTGTGTTGGCCTGTGTCCTGTGTGGTAATTTGTTTCAATCATTTAAAGCATTTATATCCCAACTTTCCTTTAAAAGCTCAATGTGGCTAAGAAGAACAAAATTGCTATACTGTAAATACAAAGCAAAATACAAAGCCATTAGGCTGAGCTGTCATCCTCCAGGGATTAAAAATTGTTCAGTGGAGGAAGTTAAAAAGAAAATAAACACTGGCAACTATTACAGCTGCCAGACAATATTTGTTATGTACTTATAAGAAATTAGCCTGTATACTTAGGAAATTCCCTGCTAAATGTTTTTGTTCAGGCAGGTCTGTCCTGACATGTAGATGTCAACGTGTGCTTCAGTTATTGTTAATTTTAATTCTGTTTTGAGTTTTCGGATTTCAGAACTTCGTCTTTTATTGGCAATTTTAATGGTGGTTTTACTTTCTTTCTTTTTCTTTTTTTTTGTAATCCGCTTAGACATTTCATGTACAATCAAGCAGTGTATATATAATTATTGTTGAATCAATCAATAAGTAGCAAAGGGTGTTCCAGTTTAATTTAGGGCTCTTCATCAAATTGCTAGATGCCTTTTACAGCAAAGCACTGGAAAGTATTTGAGCCTGACTGAATACAGAAGGTTCTTTCTACAGGATCTCCAGTGGCAGGGCTTGGAAAACACCGAAGAGTGAACTTAAGTTTGAGATGCCTGTGGTTATGCCTGACTTTGATATATTGCAGTTGCAGTTCCGATTCCCCAGACCCAGTTTAAAATGGTATTTATCAAAGTGCTGGGAAAGTGCTAACCTTGTGAGGAGACGGCATTCATTATCTTTAATTTTAAGGAAGGCCGTAGTTTTTCCCAGTTGATGAATGCTTGCCCATAGGATGATGAATAGGGAGTTGTGATTAATGATTCATGAAATTCTCACATGGGTTCAGTGATGGCTTTGAATGTGGACTGGATAGAGCACACCAAGTCATAAAATTAAGCAATGATCCATCAAAAAGTCTTGTGGTATTGGTAGGATTCAGCCTGCGGATTTGCTAAGGACTTTGATCTTGGCTTCTTAGACCATGGGTGTGCAGACTTCAGGCTTATGAGACCTACTTTGCTTTTTCCAAGTACATCAAGGCCTGTGTGTGTGTGGAGTCAATTGCCTATTATAGATAAAAGGTAAAGGGACCCTTGACCATTAGGTCCCTTCGTGACCGACTCTGGGGTTGCGGCGCTCATCTCGCGTTATTGGCCGAGGGAGCCGGCGTACAGCTTTCAGGTCATGTGGCCAGCATGACAAAGCCGCTTCTGTTGAACCAGAGCAGCGCACACAAACGCCGTTTACCTTCCCGCTTTGGAGCGGTATCTATTTATCTACTTGCACTTTGATGATTAATAATAATAATAATAATAATTTATTATTTATACCCTGCCCATCTGGCTGGGTTTCCCCAGCCACTCTGGGCGGCTTCCAACAGAAAAATAAAGCACAATAATCTATTAAACATTAAAAGCCTCCCTGATGTCTTCTAAAAGTCTGGTAGTTGTTTTCCTCTTTGACATCTGTTGGGAGGGCGTTCCACAGGGCAGGCGCCACCACCGAGAAGGCCCTCTGCCTAGTTCCCTGCAACTTGGCATCTCGCAATGAGGGAACCGTCAGAAGGCCCTCGGTGCTGGACCTCAGTGTCCGGAAAGAATGATGTGCTTTCAAACTGCTAGGTTGGCAGGAGCTTGGACTGAGCAACAGGAGCTCACCCCATCACAGGGATTCGAACCGCCGACCTTCTGATCAGCAAGCCCTAGGCTCTGTGGTTTAACCCACAGCACCACCTGTGTCACCTGCCTATTAGACCCCATGAATAATAGACTCATATCACACTGTATATACAAATCTGTGCCTAAAGTGTAGTTAGCTTTAAAAAAATGGTCTCCAAGAGACCGCTACAGTTTCACAAAGACATAGTCAAAGGCACCCAGTTAATGTGGATATTGTACAAGTTAGAAATACTCAAGCTAAGAGATCAGCCTTAACATAAAGGCAGCTGACAGACCTTTCGGTTTTACTTCCTAATCTTGAACTAAAGAGAGTTGGGAACTCTTACCAGTTTGCAGCAAACCACCCACTCTTAGCTCTTAGAAGATGGGCAGAATACCATCTGACTGTGGCTGAGAGGAGAGTGTTGTGTCCGAGAATCAAGGCAGAAGTAGCTCACCAGTGCTTTACTTGAAAGCAAGATGCTACAACCATAGCAAAACTGAACATGTATGCCTAGGCCTATCTCTTTTTGTGGGCTGACTTCCATTATTCCCTGCTGTCTTAAAAGAAGGCTTAAGTGGAAACTCCTTACTAAATCAACACATAGAGCCCATGTTTTGTATGCAGACCTAGCCAAGTTTAATCCCAGGTAGAGCTAGGGGAATACCTTTGTCTGAAAACCCCAGAGAGCCCCTGCAAGTCAGTGCAGATCCTACTGAGATAAATGGACCAATAGTCTGCAAGGAACATTAACCTTTGAGAATGGCATCTCTTCCCTAATAATTTTTAATTTTGCCCCAATGCCTTTTGATTGCAACATTATTTAGCAAAAATAGAGCAGTAAGTGACTTTTTACTAGTATGTTACTGTGTCTCTTTATTCATTTGTGTTGCTTCTCTCACACGAATCAGAGCAAATGAGTTATAATTTTATTAGAATCGCCAAGGGAAAAGAAAAACAAGAATCAAAATGGAAACTGTAGACAAATATGAATTTGGAAGGTGAGGTTAGCCCACTCCTTGAAAACAGAGACAGGAACACAACTTATCCTGATATATTCGTTCCCACCCTCCATGCACTGAGCAGAATCCCCTAATCTGCAGGGTTCGCGATTGCATGACAGGATCTGTGCAGGTAGGTTTCACACACTGCACATGTCTAGATTTCACATCCACGGGTGCACATGCTTTTCACACTGCTGCACTTGTACAGATTTCCCACACCTCTTTCACATGCTTCCACTGAACACCTGGAGGTCGAGGAGGGTCAAGACCAGCAGGTGCAATCCCGTATCTTCCTTTGGCCATTCATTATGCACATGGAAGAAATGTTTGAAGGATGAGAGAGAGAGAGAGAGAGAGAGAGAGAGAGAGAGAGAGAGAGAGAGAGAGAGAGACTCTGACTTCAGTAAGCCTGATCAGACCAGGATCGGTTATAATAGCACCTGAAGTTTGAAACAAAGATAAGCCACTCTCCAGGAAATCCCTCCTCTCTTCAGCAGCAAACAAGACAAATATCAGAACATTGTGCCTATCTCTGATCATGGCAGTGCAATTACACTTATTTCAGTGCCTATCCAAAGTAGTTCGTGTTTCCTTCTCTCTGGGTTCCATCACCCTCCTTTTGCCCTACTTTTATAAAGAACTGTGATGAAAGGTTTTCCCAGACAGTTTCCTCTGCCCTTCCCCCTCCACCCTCTCCCACCCAATTAAATGGTTCTTAGCTAAGTTTTATACAATCTAGATCTCTTGCCTCAAGGAAGCACTGGCCTGACACAGAAACGGCATCTATTAGCCTACAATTAACAGAAGACAATGTTGTTATCCCAGCTTCCGTTATCAGTGAGCCTCAGGGTTTGCTGTATAGAAGGCCTTCAACGTTCTTTGCTGAAATTTAAAAATTAATCGTGGCTTATTACGAGCGGAAGGGAATGGTGGTTTCATAATTGGGCGGGAGGTGGGAAAGGTGCATAGTAGTTTCAACGTGTGGGAGAAGGAAGCTGCAGGAGGCTGCCCACGGGGTTCATTTTTGTGCAAGGGCAGTTGCACAAAAGGAAGGAGGAAAGCATGGGCATGAGGTGAACATGAAAAACAGGTGCAAGGCGGGGCTTCCGAAATGGGGTTGGGAAGGTGGGAAATGAGCTTAACAGTTGCATGGGGTAGTAAAGGGAAGCTCTAGGGCAGGCATCCCCAAACTGCGGCCCTCCAGATGTTTTGGCCTACAACTCCCATGATCCCTAGCTAACAGGACCAGTGGTCAGGGATGATGGGGATTGTAGTCCAAAACATCTGGAGGGCCGAAGTTTGGGGATGCCTGCTCTAGGGTGATGGAAGGGTAGTTGGTGAGTGGAGCGAACCCTCGTCATTCACATAATTTAGATAGGTTGCCGAATTATGGATTTTTAAAGAAATTGTGGGATTTCTTTCTCCTGTGTTTTGTAGCATGAAATGCACACAGCATGCCAATGAAAATTGTTTATTTTTGTCAGAAATCTTCAGGCAGACAGCTGTAGTACAATCCTGGTCTTGAAATATTTGTTTCAAGTGGGGGGGGGACCACTTTTGTATGGGTATTTCTTGTCTGCTCTGGTCTCTGGCATGCAGGTCCTGTTTTTTTCCCTTTGGTGTTGTGGCCAATTGAGCATGTGGAGGTTGAGCATGGCCCCCAGAGACACAGTGAGTGCAGGTAGCAGAAATCCAGCCAGTCCCCCAAGTGCTGCTGGAGCAGGGCTTTAGAGACCTTGTAGGAGATACTTCATATTAAGTCATTTAAAATATATTAAAACTAATGCATTTTTTGAGCATTTATATGCCACCTTCCATGCCAACTCAAGGTGGTTTACAACCTTAGAAAACAATCCAATTAATCTAAATTTTGAGCCATTTGTTGTTATTGCTTACAAAAAAAAAACCACAACCCAGTAACAGTAAATACAGATTAAAATACAACCACAAATTCAGTAACCACCACAGTTCTGAAGGCTGAGTATCAGTCCCAGTCACGTCAGGGAGAAGAAATGACCAACAAGGAGATAATTTTGACAGTTTAATAGAGATATAGGGTCTGGCTACGGAAATAGTTAGGCATTCTTAGGGGTTTGTCTGGCAGGATAAACCTGTTTAATTTCTTCAGAAAGGGCCTAGAGGTGCTTTTACGGGAAGAGTAAAAGCACATAGCCGTCCCTGGGGGAGATAGCTGTAACACAGGCATCCCCAAAGTGCGGCCCTCCAGATGTTTTGGCCTACAACTCCCATGATCCCTAGCTAACAGGACCAGTGGTCAGGGATGATGGGAATTGTAGTCCAAAACATCTGAAGGGCCAAAGTTTGGGGATGCCTGCTGTAACAGAAACAGTTCTGTGGTGGATAATTCCAGGTAAAGTTCTTGTTTAAACCTGGAACAGTGTTTTGGGCAGAAAACAAGGGCTGTGCCTTTGAGAGTGAAGCTGCCAAGCTGTATCCCTCTTTGAGTGAGTGGTGATAAAATACAGTTTCCGCTTCCATTGTATCTCAACTTTGATTTATACTCTCTTGGCGAATTAGTGGTCATGGGAACCCAAATATCAATATTATATACGCTACCACATAAGGTGAATTCCAGAATTCTCTGTGAGCAAGGTTAAATCTCCTCAGACACCGTCATGTTGCCCTTCTCCCATCTTCACTGAGGGAGCATGACACGAAGGCTATTAATGGCTACTAGCTGCAACAGCTATGCCTGCCTCCGCTATCAGAGGCAATGTGCCTCTGAGGACCATGAATGGAAAATTATTGCCCTCGTGCCCTGCTTGCAGGCTTCCCATAGGCACCTGGTTGGCCACTGTGAGAATGAGCCTTTGGCCCGATCCACCAAGGCTCTTCTTATATTTTTGGTATAATTATTCCCTTTATTTGGTATAATTATTCCCTTTATTTTCCAGCTATTAATTAGTGCAGTCTTGTTTTAACAGGCGTTGCCTTTGATCAACCTCTAAGTCCAGATATTAAACAAGACCGCGCAGATAAGCATACACAAAAGGCCATTATGCAAACATTGGCCCATGGTTTGGCCAATAAATAACGTTCCTGTACGGGTGCCCAGAGCTACAGGACAACTTTTTCCTAAATAACTCTTGTGGCCGTCACTTCGTTGGGTTATTGTTTGATTTAACTACTGTATGTCCTTTACAAGCCATGTCCTCACCTTTCACCTTGGGAAGAGAAATAAATCTCTTTGCAGCGTTGGTCAATAAATAGGCTTGGGTTTTGGCAAGGGAGAGTACATACCTTACAAATGGTGTGTTCTTTTAAACACTTTCTGTAGCCTGAAAAATAGCAATGCACTTCATTTTTTGTTTTTTAAAAAATTGTGTTTTCCTTCGCTCCTTGAGGCAATAGAAACTGGAGTTGGTTGGGAATGAAGGCATTTGCCAGAATTAGGCACAAAGCCACATAAAAAATTCAGCTGAGCTGTTCCACTGTTGTCACCATGAAACGATCATCAAATGGAGGGCTCTTTCTTAAGAAATATCCAGCAATCCTATCTTAGATCTTCCTTGTCTTGAGTAAGCTTTCATTGCCAATCATTTCCCCTCCTGTAATAACGATGAGCTCCTTGTCGCACAAAACTAAAATATGCAGCTCGTGAAATCACACCTGATAGAAAAGGAACATGAGTTGGGCCCCACCATAACATCCTCTCCTCCTGAGTCCAATAGGATTTCCGTATGGCGCTGCAGCAGTAGGGCCCAACGCAGTGAAATGCAGGAGATGCATGATAGGATCCAAATAAATTTGTTACACCCTTTCCCAACATCCTTGTTATTGTACATTCATGATGATCATTTGCGCCCGTGGTGTTACCAGGGCAGTGTAAAGAGTTTCAGGACGAAGAAACTGCTTGGTTTCAAATTTGTGCACGCCCCGTAAATTCCTACTGAAATCCTGTAACCTTTCATACTGTAAATATTCTGGGGAAGTAGGGTGTAGTGCAACAAGAGCACCCCTCCAGATGCCATTAATGCCGTGACATTGCAGAAGCATCACATAACAGGGAAACGATGTGCGGACGGTCCAGTATAAAACCATCACTAATGTGTTACTGTCGTGTCAATGTCATGTCACAGAATACAACCACACAAAAAACCCACAGGTCTAGAGGAGCCTTTCTGTCTTCACTTAAGGGGGGGGCTTGCTGTATATTGCTGCTTTCATCCAATGTGAACCCCCTTGTGGCTGCTCATAAGTAAAAAATAGAAACAGAAATCCTGCCCTGGATCTCCTGCATTTCCTGTTGAGGCAGGAGGTGTTTGCAATAAGCAAACCCAGCACCTACCCCTGGCTCTTTGATTCAGAAAAGCAAACCTGCAGCCCAGATGGCGCATGTCTCAGTGCACAGAGGTCTCAATACATCCATATTTTCTCTTAAGAAATCAAGCTGACAGCCGTATCATAAATAAATGATACTCGTTTTGCAACCAGCCGGCACTGCGAATGCAGCCCTGTCCCCCAGAGGAGGAAGGCTGGCACACCAGCGCTAATAGCTAATAGCTCTCGGACTCCCAAGTATGGAAGGGCAGCAAAGCTTATTTATGCTCCGTGCTCACAGCACACGGCTTTAGCTTTTTGCTTTTAAACATGAAACACCTTTATTTAATTCACAGCAAGCTTTAGTAAAGAATGAAAGACAATGGTCCTTCGTTGACCTGATCTGGCAACAATGAGTTCCACAGCTCAGCAGAAACCTTTCAGGGGACCACCAGGGGTCAGCAGAGAGCCCAGCAAGGAGGCGCAGGGGGTCTCTGATGCTGGGAGCCCTGAACATCGCCACGGCAGTCCGGGAATGTCATGCAGTATTGACACAAGCAGGTACAGAGCCCTGTGGAGGAAGGGCTCTCTGATGCTAGGGAGCCTGGACAGCATCTGAGCAGCTCAGGGACAGAAGGGGAGGTGGCGGCTCCATCGCCTCAACTACACAGGGGACTCAAACATAGGGAAGAAGGGAGGAGACTAGCGGTTCCCAGATTAATGTGTTGGAGGCGTTCCCGCAGAACGCCACTTCCGGGATCTGAAAGTGACTGAATGGACATAAGAACTTTAGCTCTGTTTTGTACATCTGTATAATAAAAAGCTGTAAATATACAGACGTGGAGTCGGGAGTCATTACTTGTGGAAAGCTGGAGCAGCTCCCCAGCAGAAGCCATGATAATCAATGGTAGACGAATGACATTTTTAAAAAAGAAGAAAAGAGGAAGAGGAGCTTAGAAAGATACAAGGATTCCTGTTTCATATAAAACACTCAAGGACCCAGAATAATTCCTTACTCCATGTTCTTCCCAGGAGTTCCTCATCACAGGATCTCTCTCTCTTATTCTGATTGATAGATAGATAGATAGATTAGATAGAGAGATAGAGAGATAGATATCCCTTATAACTTATTTCTGCTTCCCCTGACTTGCCACTGAAATTTATAACCACAGACTCCCCCCCCCTAGCTATCTCTTTAGCCTCATTTTCACTGTACATTTTAAGCAGCATCATACCAGTTTAAACAACTGTGGCCTCCCCAAAAGCATTCTGGCAGCTGCAGGGATCTCATAGAACTCTCAGCAGTTAGTACCCTTAACAAACCACAGTTCCTAGGATTCTTTCGTTGAAGGTGGCAGAGTAGTTCTTTAAATGTGTGGAACAGATAGGGCCTTGTTTTTTGTTTCACCAAAGGGTATGGCCTGAACCAACACTGCTCAAATTACAAGAAAGAGGATTTTTCACTAAACTTTAGGGCACAAGCTGTACAACAGTTGAACAGGCTACCTCAGAGGGTGTTGAAGTCCAGGAACACAAGAAGCTGTCTTTGGTCTATTTAAGTCCGTTCAGTTGTACCTTGGATCCCAAATGCCTTGCGAGTTGGACGGTTTGGCTCCCGAATGCCGCAAACCCGGAAGTGAGTATTCTGGTTTGTAAGTGTTCTTTGGAACCCGAACGCCCAATGCGACTTCCGTGGCCTTGGTTTCCGAATGTTTTGGAAGTCGGACGGACTTCTGGAATGGATTCCATTCGACTTCCAGGATACCACTGTATTGTCTATGATTCCTGTAGTATTATTTACTCTTAGTTATGCAGATATTAGTATGTGAGTTTTGAAGGAGTCAGGGCTATAGTTCCTACCCGGCCTGATCCACTTTTGCAACTCACAAGCAGCTTACCATGTAGAAAATTCTTCTTGCTTTCTCCATGTCTATGAGACAAGTCCGCTTGGATGTTGGTGGGGAGGTTTTTAATACATTGCTTCAATGTGAAATAGCTTTATATAACTGCTTCTATGGCACTTGCAGTTAAGAGTTTAAACCCCAGGCTTTTATATGTTTAGTCCAGCTGAGATTTGGGAACTAAATCATCACAATACTTCTTTTCCACACCCCCGAAGTGTTTAAGTTTAAAGGTAAAGGGACCCCTGACCATTAGGTCCAGTCGTGACCAACTCTGGGGTTGCGGCGCTCATCTCGCATTATTAGCCAAGGGAGCCGGCGTACAGCTTCCAGGCATAGCTGCCAAGTTTTCCCTTTTCTCACGAGGAAGCCTATTCAGCATAAGGGAAAATCCCTTAAAAAAAGGGATAACTTGGCAGCTATGCTTCCAGGTCATGACAAAGCCGCTTCTGGCGAACCAGAGCAGCACACAGAAACGCCGTTTACCTTCCTGCTTTGAGCAGTACCTATTTATCTACTTGCACTTTGACATGCTTTCGAACTGCTAGGTTGGCAGGAGCTGGGACCAAGCAACAGGAGCTCACTCCGTCGCAGGAATTCAAACCACCGACCTTCTGATCAGCAAGCCGTAGGCTCTGTAGTTTAACCCACAGTGCCACCTGCGTCCCTAAGCTTAGCCACCAAAAGAAAAGTGAATTGTCAGAGACTGCAAGGGAAGTTGCTTCAACAAAGGGTTTCCTCTTTTTTGCGCCCATGTATGAGAAATTGTCCATTTATTTGCTGGCAGATGGCCTTGCCTAGCCGTTCTTTTGAATGAAGAGGTCAGTATATGAAGAGTTATGAGAATGGGCTTGGATTTGTATGAAGCTAGGGAGCCTTGGCTGTAACACCTGCACTTTAATTCAGCTATTTGGAAAAGCAGTCTTTAACCATCTTTCTAAAAAAAAACCAAGCCTCTGGTTATTGACTTGGGCTATAAACGCTGCAAATTTTCAGCTTGCAATTCTTCTGAGAGTAGGTGCTTGTATTTCATTGTATTTTTCTCTCTCCTTCTTTATGCCCCTTTGTGACATGTTGCAATTTTGCCCATCAGGCTGCTCCTTCCCACCTACCCTTTTCCGCTTTTCGCAGTATCCTCTTTGAAGATCCAAACACATGGATCTGCATTCAGCATTATGGTTTTGTTTTGTTTTTTTAAAGGAAATAAATCATTATGCTTAGCCAACAGAGGAAAATTAACATTGACCAAGACCGTCTAGCACTGAGGCACTGGAATTAATTGTAGCAGGTTTCCTACAGCTCTGCAGATGTTGTAGGCCTACAACTCCCATCATTCCTGGCCATTGGCTGAGGCTGATGGGAGTTGGAGTCCAACAGTTTGCCCTAAGGCAAACAATATAGTATGAAAGAACATTAATGTGGCATCTCTCAGCCTTGTTCTAGAGCAGAATTTCCCAAACTTGGGTATCCAGCTGTTGTTGGACTACAACTCCCATCATCCCTAGCTAGCAGGACCAGTGATGGACCAGTGGTCAGGAAAGATGGGAATTGTAGCCCCCAAACAGCTAGAGACTTAAATTTGGGGGAGCCTGTTCTAGAGCAATTCATTACTTCTGGGAGGAGGGGTGAATGCTCAGGCATTTGTTTTTCTGGAGTGCAATGAACTCCACCCTTAACCGGGGCAGCCTTCCCACAGTTTGAACGTTACAAGGGTAAGAGATGAGAAGCAATGTTACGTACCTAGAAAGATCTTGTAATTGTCGGGAACTTCAGCAAAAGGAAGCAATATTCAGCGATAACCAAGAAGCAAGTTGGTTTAATTCAAGCTCTTGCAGTTATATTTGATGTAGGCATTCTAACTAGGTGTGCTTTATAGCATCTTAAAACATGTTAGCGGGATCTGCTATATTGGCTTGGATGTCCAACCACCTCCTGGCTCATTTCTGTACTGGCATAATATGGCTCTGTGCCTTTTATCACAATCAATCTTAGCAGAGCTGGTGGATTGCTGACAGCGGATAACACAATAGGCTAAAGTTTACCCTCCAACCCTGAATGTGAGATGTGTTAATATCACAATGCCAAGAATCTCTTCCCAGAGGCATTAATTACCTAGTAAAAACCCTAGAGGAAAAATGTTGGGCAAGCGCTCTTGTAAATGTGGTCTCCAACCTGAGAACCAGATTTTATGTTATGGATGGGCTCTAAAGGCTTGTTCAGCCCAGTGGAGATTTGGGCTTCTTTTTCTGGAACACCCAAGCTTTGTGGCAAACTGCTTTCAAGATTGAGGGGTCTTTTGAAAGCAAGTGATGATTGGCCATGGGGTCTCCTGATCAAAATACGAACAGTCCATTGGGCATGCCAGGCTTTTGAGTATCCCAAAGCCAGGTGGTAGCTCTTTGGAGCCTATCCTGTATTTTTCCCCAGATGGGGATAATTTCCACATAAAAAGGATGTCCTGCTTAAAGTTGCTTTCAATATTTTCTCAGCATGGAAAGGGGGAAACACCTGGTGATAGCCCAGCTGCATGTTATGTGTCATTGTGTGAAAGGAAAGCCCAATGGACACATTCCCTGTCTCCTCCCCTCGCCCCCTCCAAAACCAACTTTGTAAGGGGACAGTTTTGTGTGGAGAAGCAGCAAGGGGGAGGGTGTGCTTTATCCTTTTCTCTCCATCCGTTTTTGCATTTGTGCTTCCAGTCTTCCCACCCTCCAAGCTGCTTTCTCTCCTTGCAGAGTTTCCACACGTGCTTACCCTTGCAAACATGTATTAAGAACTTCATGGAGGGGAAAGCAACCTGGAGGGGATAATTAATTTGAAGTGTGGAAAAGGTTAAGCACACACCTCCACCCGCTGCTTATTTATGTAAAGCCCTGCCCCAGGAATGGCTCTTCCGGGTAGTAAATAAAAAGGGGCACCTGAGTTTGCTCACATGAATCTCTGTGTAAAAAGAATTTGCAGCCTTGGCACTCTCTGTGCTGACTAGAACTTATGGGAGTTGTACTCCATCTGGAGGAATACCCCTTGTGCAGTGGCAGCTGGAAGAGCCAACTATTTCTACCTTCGCCACCATCCTCCTCCCTTGAAGAAAAGGAATCTAGCAGTCAGTGGCACTCCCTGAACTGGATGTATGTGGGAAGGCAGGCGGGGTGAGTGGGTGGAGCAGCACCCTGCTTGGCTTAATGGTCCAGCCTTCACTGCCTCCATCTTGAACCTGCCTATTTTTCATTGCTTTTTATCTGAATTTGTAAATATTTCTTTGTCTCTTTAACAGACCAGCTGCGAGGAAGAGTCGCCTGTGGCCGCACCTCTCTCCGCCTAGGCCCTTCTCAGCAAGAAGCTGGGCGAAGCTGACGGGAGCCTTGCAACGCATTGCGTTCCCATGGGGACTGTACCAGATCCTCTGAGGTCTGCCAAGCGTCCGCTGGTCACCACTTCCGAGGAGGAAAATGACCTGAAAAGGTTGCAGTCCTCTAAACACCAGCACAAGCAAGCGAGCATAGAGAGGAACAGTAATGGATTTCCTTTCAATGCCAAGGTGCAACCTGCTGGAGATCGCCTGCTTGAAGGGAACTGCGGGGCGGAAGCTGATGCTGCAGCGGGCGAACGGCATTGTGGGTATGACACTGGGAAACCAAGAATGTTTTCTCCTGGGTCCTCCAGCCCATCCAAAGAAGACTGCCTAGCAGTTCTGGAGCCGGGGAATAACTCTGAGCAGGAAAGCAGCAGTGATGCCGGAGCTCAAGGCCAGGACCCAGCAAAAGAACATGCTGCAGTCAAGGCACCTGCTACCCAGGAAGCCAAAGAAATTGTGCCAAGTGGTGCTGGAGGGCAACTTTGCTGTGCAGCAGATAAGGCAAGCTCTCTGCCTGGAGGTGGTGGCAGAGTCACAGAGAGCAGAGCTCATGGCAGGTCTCCTCCTCCTTCAGATGCCCAGCAAGCTGCTCCAACCACAAAGGAAATTGTGGGTGAAAGGATTGGTCCCGAAGTGACGCAGGTGCCAGACTCAGCAAAGGAACTGGAGCCTGTCTCTGATCTTGTGCTGAAGGCCCACAGTTGTTCAGATGCAGAGCCAAAGGGCTCAAAGGAGGCAGGCTCTGATCCTGGCTCAAGAACTGCACCAGAGATGGTCCCCAAACCCAGCCTTGGGAGCACACCACAGCCTTCGTGTGGTGACAAGGCTGCGGAGAAGGTAGGGCCTGAGCCCTCCGAGTTCAAGGACACAGGGACCATGATGGTGCAACCTGAGGGTAGGGTTGCAGGTGAGGAGGTGGCAAGCAGGACCCATCAGGATGCCGGAGTGCAGGCTGTAGCCACCATGGAAAGCAGATCAGCGTCTACCAGCCCAAGCATCTTTGCTGCATTCTTACGGGAAAACATGCCTCCCCAGGCAACACGGAAGCAAGACCAGTTGCACATTATTTACACGGTAGCCGGCGGGAAGGAGCAATCGGAAATTGTTGACGACTTTGCGGCGCTTGTCCAGACAGCCGTGTCTGCTGCCACTGTGACCGAAGCCCATATCCAGGCAGCAGCTGCAGTAGACGGGGGGTTGGCAGTTCAGGCTGTCAAACTTCAAGAGAGCACAGCAGGCACTCATGATACAGCCCACTCGACTTTGTCAGGCAACGCGACGTATCCCTGCCCACCAGCCTCTGGCAGTGTGCAAGAAACGTCGTCCAAGGTGACAGAAGCACAAACAGCAAATGCAGCCAGCCATCGCAGCGATGCTTGCCAGCAGCCGCCGGACACTTCAGTCTTGCTGAAGACAGCACCGATTTACCAGATTACTGTCAATGGCAGCGCTTCCCCACACCCTGCGAGCAGCGAAACCAAGCTACCTCCACCTTCTGCTCTCCCAGGAATCAATAGCAAACCTCAGCACCTTGGACCCTCCTCTGCTGCGGAAAGCCAACAGGCACCACCAGCCTCTTGCGGCATATCTGAACAAGACAAGGCTCACGGTACCGCTGGGGGCACTCCCGATAGCGGTTGCAGAGAGCAGCTGCGTACTGAGACGGTTAGGAGTCTTGAGACGGTTCCGGCCAGCCTCCATGTGGACGTCAAACCAAAGGGGGAAGGGAAACCCGTCCCTCTCAGCCCGAAGGAACAGGGGACGACTAATGCTGCAGGAGCAGCTACTGCGCCCCCGACCGTGTGTGCCCCAGCCACGGCAAAAATTGCACAGGATAAACTTCCAGGCAAAGAGGCAGGGGGATTTGGCAGTCGGAATCTGGAAGCTGAGTCTGGGTTGAGTAGAAATTCTGGCCCTGGCCTAGGAACCAAAAGCAACAGAACTAAGAAGGGAGAGAAGGGCAATCTTTCAGCCTCTCCTGCTTTGCCCTTGCCAAAGCTCGGGGAGAAGAAGAAAGAAGGCAAATCTGCCACGGAGGGCAGAGGGCACCTGAAGCAGTCTAAGCGTGTCCGGGATGTCGTGTGGGATGAGCAGGGCATGACTTGGGAGGTTTACGGGGCCTCCCTTGACCCTGAGTCGTTGGGGGTCGCCATCCAGAATCACTTGCAGAGGCAGATTAGAGAACACGAAAAACTGATTAAGGCCCAAAACAGCCAGACCCGGAAATCTGTTTCTTCGGATACGTCTTCAAATAGAAAACTTAAAGGGAGGCAGCACAGTGTTTTCCAATCCATGATGCAGAATTTCAGGCGCCCCAATTGCTGCGTTCGCCCTGCTGCTTCCTCTGTGTTAGACTGAAACAGTCGGGAAGGTGACGAGTGTCCATTTGTAGCCATTTGTTTCTGTGTGTGCACAGAAATCTGTAGAAAATAAGCCCAGGAGCTTGGCTTTGATGCTTGAGATTCTGATATAATGATTGGGGGGGGGGCAGAGTAACGGCTGTGTATTGTATGCCCAGTAAGTCATCACATCTGAGCTGTCTTGTTTTCTGCAAACAACATGTGCAGCTTTTACGTTTACTTAGAAGCCACTCCGGTCTATTGCCAAACGACAACATAAGCACTTAAAAACGAAGCACAATGTGAGATTGCCAATTTACTGCACCAACGCGAGGCAGCTTTTTGCAGACGGAAGAGAGGGGAGGCATCAAAACCCTTTGCAAACGCCTTTCACATACGACTAGGTCTTAACAATGTCAATAATGAAAACTTCAACAACTGTGTGTTAATGTAGCAAATATTCCCAAGTACCTGGATCAGGTTGCGTTGGTGCTGAGAGTCAAATGAACTGGCTTTCTTAAAATGATAGACACTTTGAGAGCTCTTTGAGGAGGAGGTAAAAAGATATCAGCTTGCAATTAGGGTGGTATTCCAAGTACGCCTGCACCCCTTTTGCCTCACACGCTAAGGAGCCCTGAGGGATCCTGTACCAATCACATGCCAGCCTTTGCCAACCTGGGGCCATCCAGATGTTTTGTACTACATCTTCCATCAGCCCCAGCTGTGCTGATGGGAGTTGTAGTCCAAAATACCTTGAGGGTAAGCCAGCTGGAGAAGGTTACTGTCATCTGTACATATACAGTTACAGTGTGACGAAACGCCTGCTGGTGGCGTTCTTCTTGAAGGCTCTGGAAACCTCTGGCACCCCAGACGCAATAAAGGTCCTTCAGACTGGAGTATAAGGGCCTTCAGAAAGACTCGAGAAATTTCAACGGGTGCGAGAATTTCTGTTAAGTGTGAGATTTTGACTGTTATTTGGTCCTTAATAGGTCTCTTCCTGTCCCCTGCAACCCCCTGGTTGCAATTTGGTATTCTGCAATGTTTTATCTTAGAGGTGATACTTCCATGTCATATAGAAGTGGAGAAATGGTTTGGATTTTCAGCAGCAACGTAGAGAGGGCACGAAAGATTAGTGTGCAGCCTTGTTAGAAATATATATATATTAGTTTTCCACTATACCCCCAAAATAGCCAATTTATAACAATAACAATTAATTCCCAAATGATACAATTATCAAAATGCCAATCAACTTCCAAATAATACATTTTAGTTAAAGTGGCTCCCCATATGGTGGTCTGGGTGCATTTCTGATTTTATAACCCTGCGTTCCATGATCTTAATTTATGTCAGTTACATTTCAGTTATAATACCGTAATAATCCCTTAGTCAATGGCTATATAATTAATGATCTCCATTTGTGATGTTATAAGATATAAATTTATAAAGCTTCAAGTGAGGAACTCAAACTATTATCTTTATTCTGACCTGCGTGTGAAAACTGTTAGGTCCATAGAGATTCTTGCTGTCCATATATGACGTTGTCTCTTTCACTTCCCAACTGTTGTTTTCTCCCATTGCGACTTTGGGCAGAACTGAATCTCGAAGTTTCTCAGAGGTCTCATCTCTCTCCATCCCTTGCTTCAATGTCTTGGAACAGGCGACAGTTTGCTAGAAACCATTCCGTCTCACTAGTAAAACATGTCACAGATCTTCGCCATTTCCCCCTCAGCCTAGGAAAAGGTGGGCAGTTTTCAAATGCACTGAATGTTTAATACTCCTTTCCAACTCCCAAAATCTCTGCAGCGTTCTTATCACAGCCCCCAGATTCTTTTCCTTTCAGCTAGAGATTTATGGTGCAATTCATGGTGCCAGGAGCGTCTGCTCGCTGCCATGCTAGATTGAAGCTATGCCTCTTGGTCCTGAATGCTAGCAACCGACAGGACAATGGGATAGGTTTCTCAGACATTGTGTTTCCCTGCAGATTTTCCCCAAGAAACCTGTTTGGGAGGGTGAAATAACTGCTAGCTCTTTACTCTGTCTTGTTAACATGGAGAACCAGTGTGGCGTAATGGTTAGGGTGTTAGACCAGGACCTGGGAGAGCCCGGTTCGAAGCCCCACTCGGCCATGAAGCTCACTGGGTGACCTTGGGTCACTCACCATCTCTTAGCCTAACCTACCTCACAGGGCTGTTGTGAGGATGAAATGGGGAGGAGGAGAACCACGTACACCACCTTGAGGATAAAGGTGGTATATAACTGTTATAATTTCTAGCTCAGAGGCAAATGTGAGTGCCTCTTTATTTCAGAGCAGGTGGGAAGAGCCCATGAAGAGGCTTCAGCGTGGATGATATCATTGTGGGGGAAATCTGCATTGCTAGCTCCTCCTGAATGATCTCAGAGCAACGCAGGAAGGATATGCATTTTAGAGGCTTCCCATGCTGTTAAGATACCATTCGTTCCATCAGCTTCACTCAGTAAGGCTTAAACAAGTTTTCATCCCATATAGGCTTCCCAGTTCTGAGAACCACTGCACTCTTACTGAACTTAACTATTAAAAAAAGAAAGAAAGAAAATCAATTCCAAATTATTCCCCTCTCTGCAAATTGGCGGTGGCCGCTCAGCCAGAAGAGCTTAGTAGATTGTTAATTGATTTTTGTCACTCCAGTTGTGTAACTGGTGCTTTATAGATCTGGGGGCTAGATTAAGAAAGAAAATCTGGGGGAAGGGAAATCACAGCATCCAGATAATTGCCCAACCTTTGCGGGCTTTCCATGTCAAAAAAGCAAAAGCCACAAGCCTAGCGAGCTGAAAGTGGAAAGGTCTGGGGTATATCTGTTCCCTTGCTTGAGGTTGGATGGGTAAAAAGGCTTAGGCATCCCAACAGAATCTGCTTGAGCAGAGTAGGATGGATTCCCAGGAGTGAAATTCAAATTTTGCAGTCATATACATGTTTATTCCAGATAAATTTCAGGGCGGAACCACCAATTGCACAAAATAAAAGTAGTCTCCTACCAAAAGTGGAACCCCTATGTTAAATATTCCCCTTCCCCCTCCACAGTGTGCAGTAAAACATGTGGCCTATTTCTGATGCCACTGTTTTGTGCATTTTCCGTCTTTCCGTAACTGGTTGTTGAGATTGCAGGCATGCATGACATGATGACATCAAGCTGCAAGGGGAGTTTTATTGCACGTTTTGGCAGCAACCCTGGGTTCCTTATGACATGTAGTTCCACTGTCCCATTCGAAGATTTGCCTTCACACTAGAGTTTACTTAAGATGTCAGCTTCAACATCAACATATTCCAGTACTGACCATCCGATTCAAATCTCCCATGCCCGCCACTCTGTCCTTTGTTCATAGTCAGAAAACAGGCCCAATAACTAGCACAGTTGGAGTATGTGGTGTTCAAAAAGAAAATACTTGCACTTTTCCCCATCAGAGAAACTAAAAAATAAAACCACAGTGCCATACTGGGATAATAGAAATTCATGTGGAATCCAGTAAAACAGAGGCTTACTTTTAAAAGTTTCCTAAGAACCTAAATCCTTGGATTTGAATTAGCTGAGTCCCAGAAAAATTCAGAGAGACTAAGCTGGCATAAATCCAAATTTCCCTGCCTAGGATTTCATGACTTCGCTGGTAGGTCGTTCCCATTGCCTAATACAGGCATTCCCAAACTTCGGCCCTCCAGATGTTTTGGACTACAATTCCCATCATCCCTGACCACTGGTCCTGTTAGCTAGGGATCATGGGAGTTGTAGGCCAAAACATCTGGAGGGCTGCAGTTTGGGGATGCCTGGCCTAATAGGTGTCTTTAAGACTACACTAGTCAATCCTTCGTGGGATGCAGCTATGAGAGAAATCACAATGAAGACCATAGACCACAATCCTGGCAAGATTAAGCACTTGTATATCTCACTAATTTCAACAGGAAATTAAGCAAGTGGCCTGGTTCATGTTGCAACAAACCATGGTTTAGAGTTGGGAGTGATTAACCTGCAATCCTCCAGATATTGGACTACAGCTTCTATGATCCCTGACCATGGGATGGGGACGTTGGGATTTGGAGTGCACAACATCTGGAGGGTGACAGGGTAGTCGCCTGTAGTTTATGGCTTACCCTTCAAAAAGCAAATACCTCCCACTTTGTTCTTCCCTAAGCAGGACTTCAGGAAGCCTGAAGTTTGGCTTCCTGAGATAAGCAAATGCAGGATGTGGTTCACATTCACAGATCACAGCAAGCCTTCATAGTTTGTTTTCATTCACACTAAAGTGAGGAGCCAAGTACGAGCAATGTGCTCATTCACAGTATAGCACAAACCATGGTTTACTGTGACATGCAAACAAGGCCTGCACAGAACTCTTTTGAAATACGCCTCCACATGCTTAACTTTGTCTGAAATGTATTCCACAGTTGTTGTTGTTGTTTTGAAAGGCATGAAATCATTTAGTTCCCTTATTGCCATGTATTGTGCAAAACCATGTTTCCTTCTGTTTTGTTTTTGTAAGGGGAAAAAATGTTCAAAAGCTCTGTTTTACGTATTGGCTTGAAGCTATCGGCACTGGTGTTTTTTGGAATGTACTTAGATGTACATCTTACTGAGCCTTGCTTCCTTGTTTCTCTGGCGGCAAAACAGGCTGTTCTGGTGGGCATGCAACACACATAATAATGAGAGGAGATAACTTACTGTAAGGAGCACCAGTTCAGCAAATCCTTCCTTGAAAAGTTGTCCTTAAAAGAGAACACTCTTAAAAGAATTAATTCAGTTGCATTTTACAAAAAGAAAAGAAAAAACAGCAACAGCTTTTTCACCATTGTGTTTTACACAGATATTATCAGCATATTTTTAAGAAAAATTTGGATGGTCTAGTTTTTTACTTTACCCATTGTGCTTCCTTAGGGCTCATATCCATCTGTAATTAGGTGCCTGTAGAAAGGGCTGCGAACAAAATTAGCAGCTAAGGGAACGAGGTATTGTGTGGAGCAGGGTTTCCCAAATGTGGGTCTCCAGCTTTTTTTGGACTATAGTTCCCACCATCCCCGACCACTGGTCCTACTAGCTAGGGACGATGGGATTTGTAGTTTATTTATTTTTTATTTATATTTCTTAATGCTTTATTGGTTTTCAAAACAAAACAACACTCAACGATCAACAAAAGGCAAACCAAGATCAACACTCATTACAAAAGAAAATAAAAGATTGAATTCACATGTCACAAATTCCAACACGACTTCCAATCCCCCCATTGTGATTCCTAATTTACATTACGACTGCACACTTAACTTTATCTCTCCTAGGTTATTCGGTTGTGTTAATTTTGTAAAGTTCTCTTATTTCATGCAGAAATCAATCCAGGCTGGCCAAAGAACTTAGATTATTACAATGTTCTTTTAAGTATTCTCTGTAAACATTGCACTCTCTATTAAATATTTGATCTGTATGGTTTCAGAATATTGCTGTCAATCGTGCTAGCTCTGCATATTCTAACATTTTATTCTGCCAATCTAATTTTGAGGGAGCAGAATCTCCTTTGCAGTTCAACAGCAGCTGGAGACCCAAGTTTGGGGAACCCTAGTTCTGAGAAAAGGAGACTTGAGGCACAATCCCTTCTACCAGCAGGCAGAGCTCCCTCCCACTCTGCCCCCAAATGGGATCAGCACAGGGCTTAGTGCAGTCCTGATCATCCCTATAGAATCATACGGTAGTTAGAAGGGACCTTGAATGACCTTGGGTGCCAATCTGTAATGGGGAGCCGACATGGTGCCCTCCAGATATTTTTGGACTCCTCAGCCGTTGGCCATGCTGCCTGGGGCCGATGAGAATTGAAGTCCACAACAGCTGAAGAGCACCACATTGGCTACCCCTGATCAAAATGCCCCCCTACAGCAGGCTTTCCCAAACTTGGGTCTGCACCTATTTTTGGGACTATATCTCCCATCATCCCTAGCTAGCAAGACCAGTGGTCAGGGGTGATGGGAACTGCAGTCCAAAAACAGCTGGAGATCCAAGTTTAGGAAACCCTGCTCTGACAGAACCAAAGTTCCACTGTAGTAGTAGTAGTAATAATAATAATAATAATAATAATAATAATAATAATAATAATAATTTATTTATACCCCAGCCACTCTGGGCGGCTTCCAACAGAAAAATAAAACACAATAATCTATTAAACATTAAAAGCCTCCCTGAACAGGGCTGCCTTCAGATGTCTTCTAAAAGTCTGGTAGTTGTTTTCCTCTTTGACATCTGTTGGGAGGGCGTTCCACAGGGCAGGCGCCACCACCGAGAAGGCCCTCTGCCTAGTTCCCTGCAACTTGGCTTCTCACAACGAGGGAACCGCCAGAAGGCCCTCGGTGCTGGACCTCAGTGTCCGGGCAGAATGATGGAGGTGGAGACGCTCCTTCAGGTATACTGGACTGAGGCCATTTAGGGCTTTAAAGGTCAGCACCAACACTTTGAATTGTGCTCGGAAACTGTAAATCTTGTGAAATAAATCTAAAAATTCATTTTTTTTTTAATTATTGGAAAATTCATTTTTTAAACTTTTTGATTTCCACATACCACAAAGCTGGGTCTTTTGTTTGTTTGTTTTTTACAATGCAATCCTAAATGTATCTGCTCAGAAGCTAATCCCATGGGGTCCAAACAGGCTTACTACTGGGCAGGTGAGTGTGGAGTTGCTGCTTAAATGACTAAGTTGGTTGTTTTTTTTTTTGAAAAAAATTACCCTAGAATACCTGCCTGGGCTTATTTCTGCTTTCTGCAAAGTCCATCCTACCCAACACTAATCTTCTCATCATTTACAAAGCATTCTTTACAGGATGAAGGATGCAATTCCTATTAATAGGAATTACTTCCTTATGGAGAGAGAAAGGCAGGCTGGGGGCAAGTATATATGATACTGTGCAGGTGGTAAATAGAACATGCTGGTAGGACCTTCATGGCAAGTATTTTACAAAATATGGGATGTTTCCAATGTGTAAATCTTCCTTTTGCATAACTGAACAACATGTTTCTGGATGGAGTACCAAAATCAAATGGATTAGAAATTTAAGTTCATTAAATCTTCATCATAATTGCCATGCTGCCATTTCAGCTTTATATTCCATGCATTGCAATTCTGTGACAGATGCTTTTCATGTTCTCCAGTACCAACAGTAAATTATTATTATTATTATTATTATTATCATCATCATCATTATCATCATCAAAATTGCCTCCTAGCTATCAACAGCAGTTTATTCAGTGTTCATACTGACACCCTAATCTTAAAAAACAATTGCATACTTGGCCATTGACACTATAATACAGTATCTTTTTAAAAAAAAAATTTTTTTATTAATTTTCCAATTAAAACCAATTATATCACATTCAATATTTCAAATTATACACATATATATATCAATCAAACCGAATGTTATGCCAAATCATCTAAAGAATTTTTTATTTGGGTTCCCATGCTTCAAGAAATTGGGAATTCCTCGCAACTGTCCACTGCCGTCTTTTTTCTAAAGTTCAAATCGTCCTCCAAGTTCATAATAATCCAGATCTTCCCCTTACAGTCACATAGATGTTTTCCACTTTCATCCGATTGTTTCCCAGCTGCTGAGATAAATATCAAACAAAGTTTCACAGATGTTCTTTCTCCTGTGTGAGTTAATCAGTCCAGCCTCCCCATAAATCTTCTTAATGGAGCTCCCTGTTGCGTCGAAGCAGCACGAAGCAGCGCCATCTTATAAAACTCAAATCACTTTCGTTTCCTCTCATAGCCATGAAGATTTACGATCATTATAGAATTTACAGCTTTTCCAGGCAGGAGACCCAAACATCAAACCATAAACTCTTGGTAAATTAATGGATCTCCTTGCCCTATAGCTGAACTTAGCTTCAGGTCGCTGCTCCAATTTAAAGTGCGTCACAGCTCATAAATCCTCCGAACGCGTCCAGAACTCCTTCCGTCCGACTAGGGGGGGGCTTTTCTCATCGGCAACTCCACATCTTTAAAAAATATGCTCAGTAACAACAGTTATAAAGTTCAACTCACACAGTCTTTTGCTTCTCTTTCACTCCAAACAAGCCAGGACATCGCGTCCGGGAAGGTACGAGGCAACAATATGGAGAAAAAAAAAATAAAAACTCACTTCCCTTATCGCTCCGTCCCCATCAATCCTTCTTCCAGATGCTGTACAATCTTTGACTCCTCTCCTTCAGCAGCATAAATTTCTCAGCAGTAAACAGCGCTTCTTCCCCTCCTTCTGAAGTATGTCCATAGATTTAAGCCTAATTATCTTCTTTAACCATGGAAATCCCCGCCATGCAGATTAGCGTCCGGGAGTCCTGGCCCTCGTAAGTGCTCAGCCCAAGCTCCCCCCACTCCAAAAACAGTCGGAGTGGGTCTGGGGGCATCGCGGGCCAGCGGCCCCTCTCCGTAACCCCCGGAGAGGGTAGGGGGTTGCCATTTACTCCCCTAGCAACCGCCAAATTCCTTACGAAGGTCAGAGAGATGGAAAACAGGTCCGCCATTCCTGCAGGCGGAAACCGGAACCGACACTATAATACAGTATCGATGTAAATTGTCTGTGTTTTTTAAAAAATTGGATTGGTGCTGGTGAAAATTGTGCTAGAGACAGACAGATGTAAACTAGCATTAACCAAACAATGCAAATCCCAGGCAATGCCCCAACCTTTCCCTATGTTCGCTGTGCACTTAATTAAATGAACATTAATTGATGTGGCCTTCAGTACTTTAACTATTGATTTGCTAAAGAAGCAGAGTTTAGGAAGAGATCACAAGGAGATATTAAGACCCTTCAGCATTTCTTTTAAGTATAGTCCGATAGATGATAGTGGCAGATAACAGGCAATGTGCACCAGATCAGGTTCTCAGACTTTGGCTGCTAAATTTACATTTTACATGAAATGAGCGCATAGGTACATGAAATCCATTAGTTCTAGGCCAGGCATGGGCAAACTTGGCCCTCCAGCTGTTTTGGGACTACAACTCCCATCATCCCTAGCTAACAGGACCAGTGGTCAGGGATGATGGGAATTGTAGTCCCAAAACAGACGGAGGGCCAAGTTTGGCCATGCCTGCTCTAGGCAATGCCCTTAAGACCTGGCCTCAACCTTGTGTTTCCTGTTACTGTTTTTCCTTCCAGGTTTCAGCCTCAGCCAATTTTAAGTAAGGGCCCTGGATTGATCTGTCTAGCTGTCAGTCACTGGAACAAACTCTTAAATAACAAAGAGTTATTCTCCCATATTTCACCTTTTGATTCACTCGCAGCTGTTATTTGAAGTGCCATATTTGAGGGATGGGGAGTGTTGTTGTTTTGTATATGCCTGTGAAAGAGGTCTGTAATATTAATTTTCCTGCCTCCCTTATCATCGTCCAAAATGTGAATGTTGGGTTTGTTATTTGAACGGTAGTATCCCATGACTGGTATTGTTCGGTAAGAGTCATTGATGTTTGGGGATCTCTTGCCATCTTTCGTCTCTCAGCTGGGCACCAAAGTGTGTTTTCCCTCTTGGCGTACTGCTGCCTTGTTTGTGGCTGTCTCACATTCAGATGATCTAAAGTTTCTTGATGTTTATTCTCGTGCCTTCAAATCCGTTGTCCCCCCCAAAAAAATTGTTCTCGCGGATTGTGAAAGTGATGTCCGTTAAGGAACCTTCTGTCATTTTCTTCCATGTTTTTCTCTCTTTATGGTAAACTCTGGGTCCGGACTCTTCTGACAAGATTTTCTTGAGTTGATATTATTTTTTTTCCAAACAAAACTGTGACTGGACTATTCTTAATGTGTCGGGAGAACTGAGGGAATAAGCAAATACCTGTATTTAAACGAACTTGACTCTCATGAGGAAAAATCGGGATGCAGCTTCCTCCCCTCTTCATTTACAGCAAACGTTCTTACTGGCCTTTCAATAGCGGAGGAAGTCAGTCCTAAATGTGGTCAAAAACAATGGAAGTTTTCTGCTCCATGACAAAACTGTGAGATCTGTCTTCACGCTCTGCAGCAGCTTATCAGCTGAAGAATTCAACCCACCTCACCTTCCAGCTGAAAAAACGCCTCTAATTATAGTGTTTCCAATACAAATATATATGTATGTATGTATATAGCTAGCTAGATATTTTGAAAACTGAGAATAATTGGCTTCCAGGGGACTTGAGTGCACATGAGCAGGGAGAGTAAGTTGTAGAATACAGCTTTGGTACACTGCTTTAAAATAAATGGAACAATTGTGGAAACATGAGGGGAAATTAGGACTGTTAGCGAATACAATACAATGGGCAAAGAGGCCTGCTAAAATGCATTTGCAGTCAAGCAATAGTGTGTCCTCTGTTCTCCCTTTCTTTTCCCTCCCCCCTCAAAATAATAAAAAAGGACCACAACACCAGCACATCCCGTGGTATAAAATATTTATTTTAAAGACTTGGCTCTAATAGGACGGAATGCAAGCAGCATTAAGTGCCTGATGTGTGGGTGAGGGTGTTTTAACTGTCATGTACAAACGCGTTTATAGAGTGATCCCAAGCAAACAATCGCGTTCTGCTAATACATCCCCATGTTGGCCTGGAAGAGAGACGCGATCTGGCTTAGAATCACCAAAATTGCAAGTATAAAGTGTGCCAAACAACTTGTGGGGGAGGGCGACCCTGAAATGCATAAAATGCTTGTGATGATTTGTAGCAACTGATAATATTGCAAAGCATGTTAGAGCTACAGGGAGATGTTTTAGCAGTATCTTATCTCTAAGGCTGTGTTCACATTCCCTTTCACTGCGATTGCAGAGCCGCTTTGTCAAATCTGTGCTCACACAATGTTGGCCCAGACACATACCGGTATGTATCCTGAACTTTGTTACGAAATACTGTTGTTTGATGCGCCGTTTCTCAAACCAGCTTCACACCCATTGGAGTCCTCGAGCGGTTCCTAATTTGTCTCTAGCCCACCTGGCGTTTTCAGAAACGAATTGAAGCTGTGCTGAGGTGAGCAGCTGTGGGGAGGAGAGAGAGCTGTGAAACACACAGCGGGGGTACACAACTTCGCTGCGCTCTTAATGGAGTAATGTGAACACACCCTTAATGCGGGGTTGGTTCTGCCAGTGGTGCTTCATGTGGCAGCAAGAAGGGTAACCAATCCAGAAGGATCATCCATAAGTGAAAATGTGCCTCCACTATCAGAAGCTACCCAGTGCCCAGCAGCGTAGCTACATAGCTGCCAAGTCTCCCGTATTCCCTGGGAAACCCCCGTTTTTCCAGCTGTCCCCAGCCGAAAAACAGATTTTTTTTGTTTCCCCCCGGGTTATTCTGGCGCGGCGGCCATTTTGGAACTGGGCGGAGCATGCTCAGAAGCAACTTTTGATGCTGCTTTGCCCAGTTCCAAAATAGCTGCAGCGTGACTTCTGGTGTGGCGGCCATTTTGGAACAGGGCAGAGCAGCATCAAAAGTAGCTTCTGAGCATGCTCCGCCCAGTTCCAAAATGGCGGCAGCGCTACATCCGGCCTGCTACTTCCGGTCCAGTCCCTTATTTCTCAGGCCAGAATTTGGCAGCTATGCGTAGCTAGCCCCTCGGGTGCCAGGGGCGCGCACCCTGCAATCGGGGACAAAGCGAGCCACCCATGGGGGCAGGGCAAGCTGCCCATGGGGACGGGGCGAGCCAAGGCAGGGCATGCTGCATGGAGCCTTTCTGCAACCCCCCCCCAACTGTAGGGCGGCTGAGGCGGTGGGCAAATGCAAGCCCCAAGCTGCTCGAAAAAGCAGCGCAGAGCTTGCAGGCAGTCCACCCACCGCCTCCCCCTCAAGAGAGATGCATGGCTCAGGCACACTGCAGGTCCTGAGGTGTGACGCCCAGTGCCCCCTACCTCACCTACCTACGCCTCTGGATTAGGTAGATTCATGGAGGTGAGGGCTGTCGAAGACTACTAGCCATAAAGGCTGTGCTCTGCCTGCAAAGTTGGAGGCAGAAATGCTTCTGGTTTCTGGAAACCACTCAAGGGGAGAGTGCTCCTGCAGTGGCAGTAAGAAGGGGCGTGTGGTGGGTGCAGGAGTTTTTTTTTTTCCAAAAACACATATTTTTGCCATTTTGTCACCCCCCTCAGTGATGAAACTCGGGGTGGACCGTACCCACCACACCCCCTTCCTACACCAGTTGCCAGCGCCAACACAGACCTAAGAGTTGGTTAAAGGACGGGTGGCATCCAAACTCAGTGTTGGACTTACACAGGGACTTGACCTTAACATTCCAGACGGTTGCAAAAGATCGCTCTAAAATGGCCACAAATCTGTCTACCGAAAATCAGAAGATTGATGGGCTCCTAAAGCTGTCTTGCATTCTTGCGGCTGTATTCTTTTTCTACGACTGAAATGTGATCCACTGTACAAAACAGAGCTGGTTTTAGCCTTCCAAGCTATATCATAGCATTTATTTTGGTACATTACCTTTAGAAACTTGCATGTGGAAAACAGTTCTGTATAATACACTGAAGTTACATTTTATTGATTCGGTCGACTCCCTTTAGGAAATTCCATGTTTTGCTGTTTTACATCTCTGGATTTTCACAATAAAATATATATATATAACACAATAAACAATGTCTTTATTAACTTGCTTGTTTGTGAAGGCGGAGAAGGCCCAAATTTATAAGATTGTTTGGAACATGCAAGCGAGGGAAGATGGGCTTCTGAAATAATGCATGGGGAAAGCCGTGACCCTCCAGATATTGTTGGACTTTAATTCTCCTCAGTCTCCACCAGCATGCCCAGTGCTCACAGATGGTGGTAGTTGTGGTCTAATAACATTTCATGTGATTGTAAAGCTGTAGCGTTCGGATGGATCCCCAGTGGTCATCTAGTCCAACCCACTGCAATGCAGGAATCATAGGAATCTCTGGTGTCATGGTTTTCCCACTGCCTGGGCAAGGAACTCAGGGGGCACTTGATACAAGAGATTTATCATCACATCTGGCTCCCTCCACTTTTAGTTAAAGACCACTGTGGAGAGAAATCTAGTTGATGCAGGGGAGCAGCACTAGGGGAAGGGGTATTTTAACTCTTTCCCCATGCCATTTTCCCATAGGAAATTCCTCCTTGCTCCATTATCAGGCTGCCAAGGCTTCCATCAATGCAGACCTTCCAAATGTCACTATTTTTCAAGGACAGTCCCGGATTTACAGAAGCTGTCCCATTTTCAGATTTGATCCTGGAATGTCCCGCTTTCCCTTGGGACATCCCTTTTTTTTAACAGAGAAGTGTTAGAGGGTATGGAGTTATCCGACCCCTGAGCCGTCTGAAGGCAGCCCTGTATAGGGAAGTGGGGAATGTTTTAATTTTATATATATATATGTTGGAAGCTGCTCAGAGTGCCTGGGGCAACCCAGTCAGATGGGTGGGGTATAGATAGTAAAACTGTTGTTGTTTTTGTTGTGGAATAGGACATCCCTTTTTGCATCAGAGAAAAATTGTAGGGTATGCCACTGCAGGAGACACACACAGCTCACGCCTGGCATCTCTTGGCTTTGCTGCTCTTCCTCCTGGCTATCGCTTCTTGCTCACTTGGCCTCCCTGAGCACTGATGCAGTGACCAAGACACATCCTTCACTCAGCACCCTTCACTCAGCACACATTCTTCCTCTGGGCGGTTTGGGAGATTGGGCTCAGGAGGTGGGGGGAAGCAAATGGATGGAAGCGGGCCCAGGGAGAGACCATATCTGCACTATATATATATATATATATATATATATATATATATATATATATATATATATATATCTGTACCACTTTAAAGAGTCACGGCTTCTCCCAAATAATCCAGGGAGCTGTAGTTTTTTGTTGTTGTTTTATTTATTTTTAATTGGGGGCGGGGGGTTTACAAGTTAAAATTTGCACTCATCATAATCAAAAAAAAGAAAAAGATTCCCATGAATCTTTGGGCTTCCCTCCACCCCCTGTGGGTTCCGTTATTAATCATTTTCTACTTCTTCTTTTATGGTAGTTCAATTTTTAAATCTCCGTTGTATCTATATAAAACAACTACCAGGTTTTTAGAAGACATCTGAAGGCAGCCCTGTTTAGGGACGCTTTTAATGTTTGATGGACTACTGTATTTTAATATTTTGTTGGAAGCCGCCCAGAGTGGCTGGGGAAACCCAGCCAGATGGACAGGGTAAAAATAAGTAGTAAATTTCCTCCACTCCTTATTGAAGTTTTGGTCTTCCTGATTTCTGATCTTTCCGGTCATTTTTGCCATTTCAGCATCATCTTAAGTCTGCCATTCTTCTCTGGTACAGACTTTATCTCCTTTCCATCTCTGGGCTAAAGGGAGCTATAGTTTATTAAGGGTTCTGAGAGCGTTCTGAGAGTGTGTTAGGCAATCCCTACTTCCCTCACACAGCTACAGTTCCCAGAGTTTCCTGGGAAGAGGGATTGGTTGTCAAACCACTCCAAGGATTATAGCTCTGTGAGGGAAAGCGAGATCCCCAAACTACTCAGCACCCTTAAACTATAGTTCCCAGAATTCCTGGGGGGCAGCATGAATCTTGAGAGTGGTATGATGCTGCTTTAAATGCACAGTGCGGGTGGGGCCTGAGTGATAACATAGCACTGGCCATCCCACAAATCACATCAGCTGCAAGGAGACATTTGTGCCGCTTCATCTGAGGAGCGATTGCCATCTCTGGTGCCAAGTAATATTTTGAGCATGAAATGTGCTGAAGGATCATCAGGGAGGCATTCCTTCTATGCTGGACTGGTGAGGCAATTGGATGCAGTGATGCGAGGGGCTGCTTCCTCGGGTTACTTTTAGAAAATGTGAAAAGAAGAGACAACGGCGCGATGTTCTGGGTTCAATCCCTGGCACATCTAGCAAAAAAGAAAGAAAAAAGGGATTGGGTAGGTATATAAAGAACAGAAGAAACAGCCTTCTACTGTCAGGCCATTGGTCCATTTAGGTCAATATTGCCTACACTGATTGGCAGAAGTTCCTGAAGTTTGCAGGACAGGATTTCCCAAACCATGCCTGGAGATGCCAGGGATTGAATTGGAAGCCTGCATATAAGGAATGCTCTCCACTGAGTCTGTTCAGCACAGGGCTTTTTGTTCAGCTGGAACTCATCGGAACTCGGTTCCGGCACCTCTCAAGTGTGCGCCATTGCCATTATAAGAGAACAAGGCAGGCGTTTGTGGTGAGTTCCAACACATCTTTCTCTGCAAAAACAGCACTCGGTCCAGTTCCACACAATGTCAGAACAGGACGCATAGTGTGGTGGGACTCTTTCCCATCAGTGGCATGCAGTGGAATTTTTCGTAGTGGGAACAGTTGGAGCCAGAGGTGCCAGCTTGCGAGGGCGATGGGGGGACAGACATTGTGCATGTGAGCATCATGCCTCCCTAAGCTGGGCAGAAGCTTCCTGAGCATTGGAAGGAGGCACTGGGGAAACATTTAGGGCACTGGTTTTCAACCTTTTTGAGTCCACGGTGCCCTTGACCAACCACATTCTTTCTGCAGCTCCCCCTGTGGGAGCCTCTTGCGCTGGGATTCCATTGCAGGACATGTTAGTGGGGACTCCCCTGTTCTGCCCCAGCCATGTTCTGCCCCTGCCCCTTTTGGCACAGCTTTTGGCCTGCGTGTATGTGGGAAGCACATGTGTCAACAGCACACAAGAGAGAACCACATACTCCACATTGAGTGCCCTGCAGAACAGATGGGATATCTTTAGTAGGATGATGGACCCTCAGTAGCCCTACATGCATGAGACACAACCAAGCAGGAAGTTCTCCTGCACAAGCCCCTTTCAAATCAATGGGAAGCCAAGCAATGCCACTGCTCTGCAGGGCCGAGCTGAGACATTCAACATGGCAGCCCCCCTATTAAATTCCTCCTTGCAGAAGACCCACACACCAAGCTGCCGCTTGCATGCACTGTTGGGATTTATTTGTGAGAGTAGAAAGCAGGAATCAGAGCAGCCCTCCCTCGCTGGAGAGATCTCAGCCTCCTTCCCTCCCCACATACTAGTTATACTGGGCATTATAGCCAGGAGAGGCGATTGCTGGGAATGTGCATGGTCTCTGTCCTCCATCCTGCTCCCTCCCTCCACACCACATCGCTGGGAAGGATATGCAAGGAGGCAGGACAAGGAATGCACAGAGTCTTCCCATGACATGTCACATGGGTTCTCTCTCTAAAGACATTTCTTTGCTGAATGGAGATATTTATCTCAGTTTGTACAGTGGTACCTCGGTTTATGAACACAATTGGTTCCGGAAGTCTGTTCATAAACTGAAGCGTTCATAAACTGAAGCGAACTTTCCCATTGAAAGTAATGGAAAGTGGATTAATCCGTTCCAGACGGGTCCGCGGAGTACTTAACCTGAAGCGTACTTAACTTGAAGCATGGGTGTAATTGGTTCCGGAAGTCTGTTCATAAACTGAAGCGTTCATAAACTGAAGCAAACTTTCCCATTGAAAGTAATGGAAAGTGAATTAATCCGTTCCAGATGGGTCTGCTGCGTTCGTAAACTGAAAATTCGTAAACCGAGGTGTTCATAAACCGAGGTTCCACTGTATCTGAATTCGGTTTGACTTGATTTCACATAATGCGGTGGTGTTCTAAATTGTGTACGTCCACACACAGAGAGAGACGACAGCATGGCCAATGGCAAGAGATCGTGGGAGTTATAGTTGAGCAGTGTATTAGAATATCACAGCTTAGCTATGCCTGGAGTAGAGCATGCATCTATCCAGGGGGGAAAAACACACACAAAGGGCTGTAATCCTTTGCAGAGTAAACTGCCAGGCCAGAAGAAGCAGGACTTGCTTCTGAGTAAGGAGCTTGCCTAGGATTGTTCTGCGAAGGAAAGGAACAAGAGCCTGGCTATCTCCCGAGCAGCAAGCGATGGATGTCCATTGGCTCCGCTTCCTTGTGGCATATCAGAAGCTGCCAGAAAGCTAGGCTCCATGGCCCATTGGTCTGATGCACTCCAGCTGTTTCTGAAGGGGGCCACACTGTGCTACATCCCTAAGCCAATATTTCTCTTTGCGGCGTTTTAACAACGGACGAGCCAGATGGGAAGATGTTTGCCAAAGAGACCTCGGAAGTCAGGTTGTTTTTCAGAATGAATTACAGCATTTCTGCCTTGTCCAGAACTCTCAGGTTAGGCGAGTCCCTGCCTCAGCAGACAAGCCTCTCAAGCAAAGTGTTTTGAAAGTTGAGCATGTTTTCATCACGTTTACCCCCTGTTGCTTGAGTGGCAGCAGGCCTGGGCCCAAATAGGCCATTGATGCCAAACCCCTCTCACCCTCCCCACAGATTGCTTCCAGATTGTCACTATGTTGCAGGAGGAATTCAGGTGCATATTTTAGGTTTGCAGTTAAACTAAGGGACTCTGTCACTCTGGAGCAACAAATCCACATTAAACTAAGAAATGGACTTTACTGTTACTTTCCAAACTGCAAAAGTAAGGAATCCAAGAAAAGCTGGTGGTAGAGAACTGTGTATGTTTGCTTGGAAGTAAGCCCACTTGTATTTGTTCATTAAAAAACTCCATGTTGTGAGTTGCAGGATCAGTTCAGGGTTTCCCAGACTTGGGTCTCCAGCTGTTTGGGGACTAACAGCACCCATCATCCCTAGCTAGCAAGATGGGCGCCATCAAGAATGATGGGAATTGTAGTCCAAAAACAGTCAGGAGACCAAAGTTTGGGGAACCCTGGTCTAGATGATACCCTGTGCCCCTTCCAAACCTGTGATTGTGTGTGTGCATGTACATGTGTGTGTGTGAGAATCAGCCAAGCCACTTCCTTTCCTGAGATAATTACTTTGGCTGGCTCGTTAACTACCACAATTAGCATGACCAAAGAAGTTGCCCTGTGCCAGTGGGTGGGTCTTCCAACCACTTAGCTGCTATGTAGGAGAACAATAGCCAGAGGGGGTGTGAGCAAGGGGTAAAATACAGGGGGGGGCTGGAGAGGGAGAGATGGGTGAAGTTGTTTTTGTAGCTCTGCACTGAACTTTGGAACTCCCCTGGGAACCGAATGGGAAAGCAAGCTCTGTTGGGTTGTTAATGCTGTGAGCCCCTCCATCCTATGCTCAGGTTGTGCCATATCTGTAAATAAAAGCATATATCCTAAAGACACCACCTTCCCGGCTGACCCTCCTTCCAAGGAAACCCAACACAGAGTCTCTCGCCACTCATGAGGTGGCACAGGGCTGCCTGACCTTGAGGCAAGGGGAGACGACTGCCTTGGGAAACATGATCCACAGGGGCAGCAGATCCGGGCTCCAAGGCATGCATTTGTGCTGAGCAATATCTGGTTTTCAACATTGTGATATATACCACCAGTTAAACTTCACAATATACCAAGATATCACAACATCTGGAATAAGGATGGAACCACAGTATGTAGAGGCGAACGCGGTAATGTCCTGGTAACTGCTACTACTTAGGGGGTCTAAAACGGATGCATTTTTTACTTACAGTACCTTTAATGTTTGGTTACAACTGTTATTTTATATTACAGAGCAACAGCAGCGGCAGCAAGAGAGGCAATGACCGGCTCCACGGTTTTTACCACAACACGATTTTTACATAGCGCGCGCACACACACACACACACACACGGTGATTCGCAATATATTGCCATATCAGATATTATGGAACCGTTACCACGATGTGGACTTCCAGCAGACCAAAAAAAAGGAGCTCCCGTTCCCTTTACTACCAGTATTCTGGAGCCTTTTATTTGCAAAATATCTTGCCAGCTTGCCCCTATGCCACAGTCTGAGCAAGCAGACAAAACCAGCCTCTCAACTGCTCCACAGGACGGTTTGTTGCCGAATTTGTCACAACATCCTCTGGTTGTTTTCCCTTGCTCTTTCCTCGGCATGATAGCCAGTCAGAGGAGCTTTCACCTTGTATGGTTTTGTTCCCGGGGGAATTCTGGCTCGCTCCAACTGGCTCCCCTGGCCAAGGGAGTTGAATCCACTTCAAAAATGCAACTGAAGTACATCAGCGCTGATCTGTTTTATTGCCCTGAGAGCCGTGACTCATTGCAAGCACCTGACCTCATGTTCAAAATCTAACACTAAAATAAAATTTTGTTTCAAATAGGCGTTGAAGGACAGAGAAGCTTCCCCTCCCACTCCCCTTGTCAGGGCCTGCATGCCTGCATTGGACAAGGCCAGTGATAAGCTGGGCTTAGGCAGTGGAGGCGGGTCCATTAGGGCAGTGTTTCCCAACCAGTGTGCCTCCAGATGTTTTGGGACTACAACTCCCATCATCCCTAGCTAGCAAGACCAGTGGTCAGGAATGATGGGAGTTGTAGTCCCAAAACATCTGGAGGCACACTGGTTGGGAAACACTGCATTAGGGCAAATAAGAAACTGCTCCACTCACCTCAGTCTGCTTTCGGCCAATCCCTGCCTGCCTGCTTTCTTACTGTTCGACCAGTCAAGTGGGTGGCTCTGCCTGTCCTTGGCTCTGGCGCCACCTGCTGTTCGTCTCCCAACCTTCTGTCCTACCAATCCCAATGGGCACCAGTTGTCACTGGCTCAGTAGGAAACCAATGGGTGCCGGAAACCATAGCTGCCAAGTTTACCCTTTTCTCACGAGGAAGCCTATTCAGCATAAGGGAACTTCCCTTAAAAAAAGGGAGAACTTGGCAGCTATGCCGGAAACAGAATTTAAAAAGTGGATGGGCCACCCTTATCCGCTTGCTTTCTTCTTCTGTCGCCCCTTTCTCCCCCCCCCTCTCTGCCACCTTCATGAAATACAGCTGAGAGCCACATGCACCCATCATATCACAAGTTGCCCGCCCCTGCATGGGTGATGCACCCCAAGGAGTTTAGAGAAACAAACACAGTCAGCAGTGGAAGAGGTCGAGATACATGCATGCATCCTTTTATTTGCATGCTGCCTTTCCATAGTTTAAACCATGCTCAGTTTGCATGGATTTTGTTTGTTTGTTTGTTTGTTTGCAAACATAGCAAAATTAACAATGAATAAAACATGAAAAAGTACACAGCCAAACTGAACAATTTTCACATAAATCAAAGTAAGATAAAGATCCAACAACAACAACCCCCACCTGCAACAAAGCTGCCTAAACAATATCCCAGAGCAAGAGACTGTTTTTTGTAGCTGGAGTCAGTCCGGGCCCTGCACTCCCAGGCCAGTTGAAAAAAAGGCAAGGAGCAGTCCTTCCAGGACTCACAGTCAAGATAGATTTTCAACTGCTCGGAACAATGCAAGTTGTATTATTCAAGCAAGTCCTACTCAGAGTAGTCCCATTGAAATTAATTAAGTTGCATCGATTAACTTTGTCAATTAAAAAAAAACTTCAGTGGGTTTACTCTTGAGGAGAACTTGCATTGAATGCCACCCAATGTCCCTAAAGTCTTGAGAGCAACTCAACGGCTTTGATCTGTAGAACTGTTACTGTTACAGGTGATGCACATTGAAGAAATCAATCTTTTAGTGTGACAGCACCTACACTTTGGAACTCCCTGCCCAGTTGGACTTCCCATGGATATGATATTGCACTCTTTTGGACAGCTGCTTAAAACATTCTTGTTTAGTTTACCTAGACATGTAAAAATAGGCATGCATTTTGATTTCTTCCTAGCTTCCTGTTGATTCTAATGATCTTTTGAATATTTTTAAACCCTGTTTTTAACGGCCTGACCATTTTAACATTTATTAATTTATTTTGCAACCCGCTTAGAGGCTTTTATTAGCATCAAACAGTAAATAAAAATAAATTTTAACTGGAGTTCATGTTGATGGATACAATTAAAATTAAAATAATAATAATCACACAAACAAGTTTAATATCCAAATGATCAATATTGCCTGCACTGTTCAGTGAAGACAGGAGAAAAAAGAGGGAGAAAAAAGACTAGGCTCCTCCCTGCGTTGGTTTTATGGCTGATGCCAAATGACTCCCAGGATAACAGCTAGAAAGATATCAAAATGGTCTAAACGTTCTCTCAGCTCATTTGGCCTATATCCTGCCTTCCAACTGACATGGCTAACCTTTACCCGTGAGAGCGACCAAAGGATAAAATCCATAAACTGCTTAGGCCTAAGAAGAAAAGAAATTCAGCTTTGATTTGATGGAAGCTAATCATGAGGATTCCAAAATGGCAATTAAATAAAAAGACCGCTGGCAGAAGTCAAACGTTTCTTGGTCTCTGCATGTCCTGAGCAGGGCCTCAGTCTGCTCTCTTTCCCTCTCCCCTAAATGGCTACGCTCACAAGCAACACTAAAGCAGGCTTCCCCGACCTGGCGCTCTCCAAATGTAGTTCAAAGCCCCTCGAGGGCGCCAGGAAACTGGGGAAAGCAGCTCTAAACCCAGTTTCCTCGTTTCTAATGTTCTTGGGTCAGCTGGCGTCGGATAAAAGGACTGTGGCAATTTGTATTGTTGTTGTTGTTTAGTCGTTTAGTCGTGTCCGACTCTTCGTGACCCCATGGACCATAGCACGCCAGGCACTCCTGTCTTGCACTGCCTCCCGTAGTTTGGTCAAACTCATGTTCGTAGCTTCGAGAACACTGTCCAACCATCTTGTCCTCTGTCGTCCCCTTCTCCTTGTGCCCTCAATCTTTCCCAACATCAGGGTCTTTTCCAAGGATTCTTCTCTTCTCATGAGGTGGCCAAAGTATTGGAGCCTCAGCTTCACGATCTGTCCTTCCAGGGAGCACTCAGGGCTGATTTCCTTCAGAATGGATAGGTTTGATCTTCTAGCAGTCCATGGGACTCTCAAGAGTCTCCTCCAGCACCATAATTCAAAAGCATCAATTCTTCGGCGATCAGCCTTCTTTATGGTCCAGCTCTCACTTCCATACATCACTACTGGGAAAACCATAGCTTTAACTATACGGACCTTTGTCGGCAAGGTGATGTCTCTGCTTTTTAAGATGCTGTCTAGGTTTGTCATTGCTTTTCTCCCAAGAAGCAGGCGTCTTTTAATTTCGTGACTGCTGTCACCATCTGCAGTGATCAAGGAGCCCAAGAAAATAAAATCTCTCACTGCCTCCATTTCTTCCCCTTCTATTTGCCAGGAGGTGATGGGACCAGTGGCCATGATCTTGGTTTTTTTGATGTTGAGCTTCAGACCATATTTTGCGCTCTCCTCTTTCACCCTCATTAAAAGGTTCTTTAATTCCTCCTCACTTTCTGCCATCAAGGTTGTGTCATCTGCATATCTGAGGTTGTTGATATTTCTTCCGGCAATCTTAATTCCTGCTTGGGATTCATCTAGTCCAGCCTTTCGCATGATGAATTCTGCATATAAGTTAAATAAGCAGGGAGACAATATACAACCTTGTCGTACTCCTTTCCCAATTTTGAACCAATCAGTTGTTCCATATCCAGTTCTAACTGTAGCTTCTTGTCCCACATAGAGATTTCTCAGGAGACAGATGAGGTGATCAGGCACTCCCATTTCTTTAAGAACTTGCCATAGTTTGTTGTGGTCGACACAGTCAAAGGCTTTTGCATAGTCAATGAAGCAGAAGTAGACGTTTTTCTGGAACTCTCTAGCTTTCTCCATAATCCAGCGCATGTTTGCTATCTGGTCTCTGGTTCCTCTGCCCTTTCGAAATCCAGCTTGCACTTCTGGGAGTTCTCGGTCCACATACTGCCTAAGCCTGCCTTGTAGAATTTTAAGCATAACCTTGCTAGCGTGTGAAATGAGTGCAATTGTGTGGTAGTTGGAGCATTCTTTGGCACTGCCCTTCTTTGGAATTGGGATGTAGACTGATCTTCTCCAATCCTCTGGCCATTGCTGAGTTTTCCAAACTTGCTGGCATATTGGGTGTAGCACCTTAACAGCATCATCTTTTAAAATTTTAAATAGTTCAGCTGGAATATCATCACTTCCACTGGCTTTGTTATTAGCAGTGCTTTCTAAGGCCCATTTGACTTCACTCTCCAAGATGTCTGGCTCAAGGTCAGCAACCACACTACCTGGGGTGTACGAGACCTCCATATCTTTCTGGTATAATTCCTCTGTGTATTCTTGCCACCTCTTCTTGATGTCTTCTGCTTCTGTTAGGTCCTTACCACTTTTGTCCTTGATTATGGTAATCTTTGTACGAAATGTTCCTTTCATATCTCCAATTTTCTTGAACAGATCTCTGGTTTTCCCCATTCTATTGTTTTCCTCTATTTCTTTGCATTGCTCATTTAAGAAGACCCTCTTATCTCTCCTTGCTATTTTTTGGAAATCTGCATTCAGTTTCCTGTATCTTTCCCTATCTCCCTTGCATTTTGCTTGCCTCCTCTCCTCCGCTATTCGTAAGGCCTCGTTGGACAGCCATTTTGCCTTCTTGCATTTCCTTTTCCTTGGGATGGTTTTCGTTGCTGCCTCCTGTATAATGTTACGAGCCTCCATCCATAGTTCTTCAGGCACTCTGTCCACCAAATCTAAATCCTTAAACCTGTTCCTCACTTCCACTGTGTATTCATAAGGGATTTGATTCAGATTGTATCTTACTGGCCCAGTGGTTTTTCCTACTTTCTTCAGTTTAAGCTGGAATTTTGCTATAAGAAGCTGATGATCTGAGTTACAGTCAGCTCCAGGTCTTGTTTTTGCTGACTGTATAGAGCTTCTCCATCTTTGGCTGCAGAGAATATAATCAATCTGAATTTGTATGGAATTTGTATGGAAGCACTTATTTGCAGGAAAACACCATGCAAGCAGAGCTGGATGAAGGCTGAAGGGAGGGTCTCCCCTGCTCACGCAGTTTTTCCCGAATATAGCCCTGATCCCCAGCTCTGGCGGTGCATGCTGATGTAGTTAGGAACAACCTGATCAGGCAAAGAGGTAATCAGCACTTGCATTAGAAAGAAATACTGCCATCTTCTGTTGTCTGTGAGACAAATGAGCTATGGGTTAAAAATACTGCCCTGTCTGCAGTCTAGATTTTGCCTGCAACAGAGACAAAACAGCCTTTTAAAAAATGACACACACCCCCATCCTGTCAGTGGCCATGCCTTTTCTCTCTTTGGGGTGGGAATGGCAATAATAATAATAATAATAATAATAATAATAATAATAATAATAATACATTTTATTATTTAGACCCTGCCCATCTGGCTGGGTTTCCCCAGCCACTCGGGGCGGCTTCCAACAAAAGATTAAAAATACATTAAAACAGGCATCCCCAAACTTCGGCCCTCCAGATGTTTTGGACTACAATCCCCATCATCCCTGACCACTGGTCCTGTTAGCTAGGGATCATGGGAGTTGTAGGCCAAAACACCTGGAGGGCCGCAGTTTGGGGGTGCCTGCATTAAAACATCAGTCAGGATGGATACAATATCATCAAATAAATGATGTTCTTAGGGAAGATAGGAAAATTGGATTTGAGGATAAAAGGTCCAAATTTCAAATAGAAGTGCTAGAAGGCAAAACAAAGCTTCTGTCAAAAATGTACAATATGTTATTAGAATGGTTTACGAAAGATGAGTTGACAAAAGAAGCGATGATTAGGTGGGCAAAAGACTTTGGGCATAATATTGACTATGATGCGTGGTTGAAATTATGGACTCAAACTTTAAGATTTACAGCATGTACCGCTCTGAAAGAAAATGTGTATAAGATGATGTATAGATGGTATTTAACACCAGTTAAATTAGCTAAAATGTATAGAATGAGTAACAAAACTTGCTGGAAATGTAAAGAGAGAGATGGTGAATTTTATCATATGTGGTGGACATGCGATAAGGTAAAAATATTTTGGGAGATGTTATATAATGAGTTGAAAAAGATGTTTAAATATACTTTCCCAAAAAAAACCTGAAGCATTTTTATTAGGAATAATGGGAGGAGAGATTAGAAAAGAAGATCAAATATTGTTTATGTATGCGACAACCGCGGCCAGGACTTTGTTAGCCCAAAAATGGAAATTACAAGAACTTCCAACGATTGAGGAGTGGCAGATTAAAATGATGGACTATGCTGAACTCGCAAGGATGACTTGCAAGATCCGCGACCAGGGGGAGACAAAGTTTCAAAAAGACTGGAGTAAATATGTGGAGTATATGGAGAAAAACTGTAGATCTTTAAAAACACTTGCAGGATTGAAATAAATCCTACGAATTGACCAAATAGTCAAAAAGGAACTGCAAAAATGTAGTCAACAAGAAACCCGTATGAAGGGAGGGGGGGAAGTCGTTGCTCGGCAGAGTAAAATGTTAGATGAAAATTTATAATGTTTTGTATAAAGAAATGTTTTTTCTTTTATTGGTTAAATTGGAAATTGAATAAAAATTTATTTTTTTAAAAAAAAAACATCAGTCAGATGTCTTCTAAACGTCAGATGGTTGTTTATTTCTTTGACATCTGAAGGGAGGGCGTTCCACAGGGTGGGTGCCACTACCGAGAAGGCCCTCTACCTGGTTCCCTGCAACCTCACTTCTCACAGTGAGGGAACCGCCAAAAGACCCTAGGAGCCAGACCTCAGTGTCCGGGCTGAACGATGGAGATGGAGGTATACTGCAGGTAAAGCGCTTCAGATATACTGGGCCTAGGCCGTTTAGGGCTTTAAAGGTCAGCACCAAAACTTTGAATTGTGCTTGGAAACGTACTGGGAGCCAGTGTAGGTCTTTCAAGACCGGTGTTATGTGGTCTTGGCAGCCTCTCCCAGTCACCAGTCTAGCTGCAGGATTGGGGGGTGGGGGGAGAGACTTTATTTCTGAAGCTGGATGGTGGTTATCCACACAGAATAGGGCCAGTCTATGGGTAACCCACCTCCCTGTCCCTATTGCAAGGATACCTAACCAAATTCAATACCCATACAGCCTGGATCCAGAGTCTCTAATAGTGAGTCTCTAGTGGCATAGAGCCACTAAAAAGAAAAGATACACATAAGCAGCCCTAGACTAGGGATGGCGTAGAAATAAAGTTTTGTTTGCATTTTATGGGAGACCTATGCTATTTGCACTTCCAGAGGAGGAGGAGGGGGGAGGGGGAGGGGGAGGAGGAAGAGAAGGGGGAGGAGGAAGAGAAGGGGGAGGAGGAGGGGGAGGGGGAGGGGGAGGAGGAGGAGGAGGATTTGATCACTACCCAAAGGAGTCTCAAAGTGGCTAACATTCTCCTTTCCCTTCCTCTCCCACAACAAACACTCTGTGAGGTGAGTGAGGCTAAGAGACTTCAGAGAAGTGTGACTAGCCCAAGGTCACCCAGCGGCTGCATGTGAAGGAGCAGAGACTCGAAACTGGTTCACCAGATTATGAGTCTACCACTCTTAATCACTACACCACACTGGCTCTCCATAAACAATACAAGAGCCAAAGCACAACAATTCATCCAATTCACCTTTCTCCAAATTTTGCAATGAAGTTCTCCAGCCGAATAGTGTGTACAAACATGCATATATGAAGAAGCATGCATTAGACTGTATGTATTAGTGAAAATGTGGTTCTCATGAAATACTATAGACAAAACTGTCATTAAATATATCGTCTATTCTCTTTCCCCCAGCATTTGACGGTGCTTTGTTCCTCCAGCAGCCTTTCATTAATAGGTAGCAGTGCTGTCAGCCCTTCGCACCAATCTCTGCTCATAATATAGTTCCTCTTCAGTCATTTAATAATAATGAAAGTCAGGCTCAGCTGAGATGAACACTTGTGTCTGACTATTTGTACAGCTCATAATTATTCCCACCGGGAGTTTGCCATGGCTGAAGTATTTCACAGGATATTTGTTTAAAGCTTTTTATATTCTTTTAATTCATCCTGTCACCGTTTCTATACTTGCGCCTGCCAAATGTCACAATCCCATACCACTTCTTAGCCTGGTTACTGTCACCATGCCCAACCATCTTGGAGCCTATTCACACATTCAGAAGTAACATGTCATACAGGCCTGCTTGGGCTGCATCAGTTCAGAGAACAGACCCCCCTAAAGCAAAACAAAAAAGTCCCTGCAGGTAGAAGGGTGGCTCACAGCAGGGAGGTGGCTAGGTTCAAATCCAGCTCCCTGAATTGCTAGCAGTCAGTGTGCAGGGAGATGGCTGGTTTATCAAAAACCAGGATGGGGCCACATTTTTCCTGATTTATTATATTAATACTAGATAGCTCAGTTGCTTAGAGTAGAGTGGTGCTGATAGTGCCAAGGTTGCTGACCTGATCACGGTATGGGACAGCTGCATATTCCTGCATTGCAAGGGGTTAGATATCCTCAGGTTCCCATTCGACTAGCTCTACACTAGCTCTTAACGTATATGCAGAACTTCACATGTCTTGAATTTCCACTACCCTGCTTCTTCTTCCAAATTTTGCAAACAAAAAAACAAAAAACCCAAAAACCATTAGCAGTAGCTTGGAAGCTCAGAGCAACATTTCTCCCTCCAGCCTCTTTTAAGTTATTACTTTATAGGACCCAGGGCTGAGTCCCTGGAAGCGAAAACAAATCCCGGTTCTGAGCTCTGTCTCATAGTAAGCTATGTGATCGAAAGGTAAGCCTTAGAACAGGCATCCCCAAACTTCGGCCCTCCAGATGTTTTGGACTACAATTCCCATCTTCCCCGACCACTGGTCCTGTTAGCTAAGGATCATGGGAGTTGTAGGCCAAAACATCTGAAGGGCTGCAGTTTGGGGATGCCTGCCTTAGAACATTCCAATCCCATTAAAGTAAATGGCAGCGTTCCAGAGCAGGTTGCTTTCAGTATGAAGCTTCTGCTTGCTAGAGTAGCTATAGCGCGTTACTGATCCTTTCTTCTGACTTCACAAAGCCATCCAAGAAGCTGGGTGCTCTTGTAGGCTACTCCCTGCTGTCTACTGCATGTGCATGCTAATGCACAAACTGAGGCAGGAAGGTGTGTGCATGGGCATCGAGTCCCTCTGTTCCCCCTACACATACTCTGCACTGTTTCAGCAATTGTTGGGCCTCATAGAGGCTAAATGGGTCGTTGTGCTGGCAGGCTTGGTCCGTAGAATGGAAAATGGCATTCTTTGCTCTACAGGGAGCTGGCTTCGAGCACCAAGCCCACTGGCAGACCAACTCTGAGCTGCAAAGATGTCTGCAAACATGACATGAAGGCTGGCAACATTAGCCTCACCATATGGGAATCGCTTGCAGATGACCGCAGTGCTTGGAGACAGATAGGTCTTGTATCTGTAGCAATGGCCAGAGGAGGAATGACCGCTCGAGGGAACACACAGAGAGAGAACTCCATGGTGCATCTGCAGCAGCACAAATGGATGACTTCAACTGCCCTGGCTGAAACAAAATAGGCCTCTCAGCTGCATCGCTTTCTGTAGTCACAGCAGGCACTGTAACTCTCCCATGGTTTGACTTCACACACACAAACACCCAAAGGTGCACTCCTCCATTGTCTCCTGAAAAAGACGGATGCCACAAGCAAACAAAACGTTTAAAGTGTGCTGTGAAACACATTATACAAATGTGACACTAGATGGCGATGGTGAGCTATGGCAAATTCAATATATTTTTCAAAAAAAATTTGAAAAAAGCATTTGCAGAATTTTTTTTATATGTGTCTAGATTCCACCTGAGATGCTACAGAGATAAACCCATTTACAGGTCCTGCTCCCTGTGATGCTAACAGCAGCATATTATATTATATTATTATATCATATCATATCATATCATATCATATCATATCATATCATATCATATTATAATTAAATTTCTTTATTGCCTTTCATACAAAGATCACACAAATATACATAGAAGAATAACAAGCAAAATCAGTAACCCCCAAGACAGAGGAGGTTCAATATATTTTTTCAAAACGCTTTGCAAACAAGTTACTGTGAGCTACCATTAGTCACCTCCTTCGGGCCAGACTGTGAAAGGCCCCGAACTACTCAAAAAACCTATGCTGGACTGCACAGTGAAGATGCAATAGAGGTAGCAAAGTATGTCTTCTTTGCTGCCTTCACTGCCATTGGTAGGCTTGATAATGAGCCCTCACCAGTGTTCGACTGCTCTCAGCTGGAGTTTTCCTCCACTCGCCTTCCAGCCGTCTCCCAGCTTGTTTCCCGGGTTAGTGTTAGAGGACACTTAAAAAGCGACAGTAGCAATGGCTGAACTTCGAGAGGGGAAACTGTGTGTGTCCTTCTGTGGTAGAAGAGGGGTTTTCTAAAGGGAAGTGCCTTTGGTACCTTCAACATGGCGAAATGCATCTGATGAAGTCTGCAAAACATACGATGCCACAAGGAATCTGTCAATCTTTTAAGGTGCCTCAAGAACTCTTTGTTGTTTCTTAGACTGAAGTGTCAGCTTCTGGGCTGCTTCTGAACTGCTAGGCAGACCCAATGCAAACATGCAGTCTGGTTTCATTTGTGTAAGAGTGAATGAAGGGGCTGGGTAGAAAACTGAAGGGAAAAGGACATTAGAGAGGATTAGGCAGAGGATGGTTTCATACAATTAGCACTGTTGTGTATTGAGTCAAAGGATTTTATATCTGTATTATTATTGTCTGTATTTGCATTAGGATAAAGTAACTGCCTTTTGGTCCCAGAGGGTACAGCTACTATTGGTTCATTTAAGCTGCTGTATTTGGATCCTCTGTCTTATTGGTTTCCTCCAAAAGGCAGCACTGTGATTGCGTGATATTGTTCCCTCCAAAATGTATCCCTTCCTAGCTAGTCCCCTGTCCCTATAAATGTAGCTTTCCTCTCCTCAGTCTTCAGTCTTGTTCACTTTAATAAAGAGCTGTTACTAGAGAACTGTCTCCAGCATGTTTTGTCAAGAGAGCTGAAATCACAAACCCCACGTCACAACAACTGGCGACGAAGGTGGGATCCGGAATGCTGAGGAGCGGTTAAACACAACCCTGCCTCAGAGTCCGGATTGCAGCTGAGAACAAGACTCACTGGCCAGCTGAGAAGACGACCCTGCCCGCTAGGACAATGGAGAGTCCAAGGGTATTGGAGCCCTTCCAGCCATCAGAGCCCCACACCTGGGAAGACTACGTCGAACGCTTCGAGTTCTTCGCAGTGGCTCAAGGGATCACCGATGCCAGCAAAAGAAGGGCCACATTCCTGAGCTACTGTGGGCCCGAGACCTTCAAGCTAGCCAAGGCATTACTTGCTCCAGCGAAGCTGAGTGAGACATCTCTCCAAGATATTCTTGCCTGCCTAACAAGCCACTTGGCGCCTACTGAGACCAAGATGGCCCGGCGGATGGAGTTCCATAAGAGGCAGCAGCATGCTGGGGAGTCTGTATCCGCATTTCTGGCTGAACTCCGGAAGCTCGCTCAGCACTGCGGCTTCCAAAATCTGGAAGAGACTCTCCTGGATCGGTTTATTGGTGGTCTGAGCAGCAAGAAAGCCAGAAGACACATCGTGGCTAAAGAAGAGGTTACCCTTGCTTCAGCCTTGAAGGAGGCCACCGCCACGGAGAATTATGAAAGAGAGGAGCTTGATGCCAGTCGCAAGGCCACTAAGCCACAGATAGAAGTTGCGCATGCCATGGACGAGCTAGAGGCTACTCCAAGCCAGAGCCCAGTCCGTGGGGTTGAGTCGGTGCGTCAGGCCTGCACAGTGCACAGAGATCGCCGAGGCAGTTGCCCAGGTTGTGGCGGAAACCATGAAAGGAAGAGTTGTCGTTTCAGGGATGCTATCTGCCGGACGTGCGGAAAGACGGGTCACATCGCCAGGGTCTGTAGATCGGCGGCGTCGGGAGCGACAGGAGCACCTAGACTGGAGCATCGCAGACCGCCCACAGCAACTCGTTTTCTAAAGGACTGCCACTACGTAACGGAGATCAATGGGAGGGCCGTGCAGTTTCCAGCGCAAGGCAAGGCACACGTCAAGGTGAAGATTGAGGGTCAGCAGTGCGACATGGAGGTGGACTCCGGATCTGCATTCACCATCGTGTCAGACCAGACCGCGAAGACATTCTTCCCCAGGGGTAAGTTGCCCCCTCTGGAGCCCTTTCCGGCAACCTTGCAGTCGTACTCAGCAGGCCGCATCCATGTTATGGGAATGTGTGCCGTGAGAGTACAGTTCCGGGACAAACGGGCTGTACTCAAACTGGTGATTGCGAAGGGCAGTCGCCCCAGTCTCCTGGGCACTGACTGGTTCCCCGCCCTGGGACTGAGTATCTCAGGGCTTAATTCAATCCAAACCTGCCCTGAGATGAGCGAGGTATTATGCAAGGAATTTGCTGGTCTCTTTAATGGAAAACTGGGTTGTTATAAAGGGCCCCCAGTTGACTTCGAGTTGGACCCCGGGGTGGCTCCAATCCGACTCAAACCAAGGCGAGTGCCATTTGCACTGCAACCCAAGATCGAGGCAGAGCTGGATAAATTGGTCAAGCAGGGAGTTCTCTCACCCGTGGACTCTGCTAAGTGGGAGACTCCAATCGTCACACCCCTTAAAGCAAATGGGGAAGTCAGGATATGTGCAGATTACAAATGTACTATCAATAAGGCACTCAGGGGAAACTCATACCCCATTCCAGTTGTATCACATCTGTTGGCTAAACTGGCTGGGGGCAAGGTGTTCGCCAAAATTGACCTGGCACAAGCTTACCAACAGCTGCCAGTAACCCCACAATCAGCGGAAGCACAGACTATTGTCACACATAAAGGGGCGTTCAGAGTTAACAGATTACAGTTCGGCGTTTGTGTGGCCCCAGGGATTTTTCAAGGGCTCATGGAACGCCTGTTAAGAGGTCTGCCGGGGGTCTTGCCATTTTTTGATGACGTTTTGATTGCTGGAAAAGACCCACAGGAACTGGTTGCGCGTGTCCGTGCAGTGTTGCTCAAGTTCAAGGAGGTGGGGTTGCAACTGAAAAAGGAAAAATGCAGTTTTGGGGTGCCAACGGTGGATTTCTTGGGGTTTAAAATTGATGCATCAGGCATCCACCCCACAGATGCTAAGATTAAGGCCATCATCGAGGCACCACGACCACAGAACAAGACGGAGTTGCAGTCATTCCTGGGACTTATTAACTTTTATCATTCGTTCTTACCCCAGAAAGCTTCGGTAGCTGAACCATTACATAGACTATTGCAGAAAAAGAATGTGTGGCGATGGGGGCGGGAGCAGCAGAAGGCTTTTGACTCCTTGCGAGGAATGCTGAGTAGCAGGAGCGTCCTTGCTCATTATGATGAGTCAAAGCCGCTGGTCCTGGCATGTGATGCCTCTCAATACGGTCTGGGGGCTGTGCTGAGTCATAGGGAACCGGATGGGTCGGAAAAGCCCATCTCTTTCTATTCCCGTACGTTGTCGCCCACGGAGCGCAACTATGCTCAAATTGATAAAGAGGCACTGGCTATTGTGTCCGGAATCAAAAGGTTCTATGATTATTTGTACGGTCGCCAATTCTCCATTGAAACGGACCACAAACCACTGTTAGGGTTGTTCAACCCAAACAAACAAACGCCACAAATTCTCTCCCCCAGAATGTTGCGTTGGTCAATATTCCTGAATGGGTTCCAGTACACCTTGACCCATGTGCCGGGGAAACAATTGTGCCATGCTGATGCGCTGAGTCGCTTGCCCCTTCCTGGCGGGAGCAATGAGGATCCTGCTCCGGCGGAGCACATTATGATGCTAGAAACACTTCCGGGGGCTCCTGTAACAGCTACGGATATAGCTGAGAAAACGAGGAAAGATGCTGTTCTCTCCCGTGTGCTCACTTGGGTGGGGAGGGGGTGGCCAGGTGGTCCGCATGAAGAAAAATTCAGGCCTTATGCGACAAGGCAGCACGAATTGTCCATGCATAAGGGTTGTCTCCTATGGGGAGATAGGGTGATCATCCCAGCACCACTGAGAAACAGGGTTCTTGAGACGCTTCACATGGGACACCCGGGAATGGTCAGGATGAAGTCGCTAGCCCGATGTTATGTGTGGTGGCCTGGAATGGACCAGAACATAGAACAATGGGTACGAACATGCAAGGCATGCCAAGAGGTGCGGCCAGAAGTGGCCAGAGCACCAGTCCACTGGTGGGAGCAGTCCAGGACTCCCTGGAGCCGGCTGCACATAGATTTTGCGGGGCCATTCCAAGGGAAGGTCTTTTTGGTTATCGTGGATGCATATTCCAAATGGTTAGAAGTGGCGATGGTCCCTAGCATGGCATCAGCTGCCGTAATCAAGGTGTTGAGGCAGCTGTTTGCTACCCACGGGTTACCTGAGACCATTGTATCAGATAATGGGGCAGCTTTTGTATCCCAAGAATTCAGGGCATTCTTGGCTGATAACTTCATAAGAGGGGTCACATCCGCGCCCTTTCACCCATCCTCCAATGGGCAGGCTGAGCGCATGGTAAGAACAGCCAAAGAATCCATTGCGCGCTTAATGGAGGGTAACTGGTCGGCTCGCATTGCGCGAATGTTATTTTTGCAGCATGCGACGCCGTGTACTGCGACGGGCAAGTCGCCAGCCGAGCTGCTCTTAGGTAGAAGACTGGTAACGGTGCTGGATTATGTCCACCCAGATAAAATGCCAAACCGTAATTCAAGAGCAACCCCCCAGGCTGAGACTGACACAACAAGGTATCTCGCCCCTGAAGATCTGGTCTGGGTGAGGAACTATTCACGAGGTCCGCGGTGGGTGGCTGGTGTGATCACCCGGGCTAGTGGACCTGTGTCCTATTATGTGACCTTGGAAAATGGGCAAGTTTGGAAGAGACATATAGATCAGCTGAGGCGCCGGGCGCTCAGCAGGGAGGAGTCAGATAATTCATCCCTGGCTAATGACGCACAGCTGCGAGACCAGAGTGAAGATGGCCCAGAGGTGCAGTCACCAGGGGCTTCAGCAAATGAACCAGGGTCTGCTAGTCCTCATGATGACGAGGTACAGGTCGGGGACCCTGAGATGTCTGGGACTCCCTCTGTTCCTGATGAAACCCCTATAGCAGCCCCTCCACCACAGGTAACACCCAATCCAGAACCTGCAACACCTGTTGTCAGGAGATCAGGTAGAAGTTGTAGGACCCCACAGTACCTGAGGGATTACGTCTGCTGTGCTCACTAGGGGGGGAGGGGTGTTGTGTATTGAGTCAAAGGATTTTATATCTGTATTATTATTGTCTGTATTTGCATTAGGATAAAGTAACTGCCTTTTGGTCCCAGAGGGTACAGCTACTATTGGTTCATTTAAGCTGCTGTATTTGGATCCTCTGTCTTATTGGTTTCCTCCAAAAGGCAGCACTGTGATTGCGTGATATTGTTCCCTCCAAAATGTATCCCTTCCTAGCTAGTCCCCTGTCCCTATAAATGTAGCTTTCCTCTCCTCAGTCTTCAGTCTTGTTCACTTTAATAAAGAGCTGTTACTAGAGAACTGTCTCCAGCATGTTTTGTCAAGAGAGCTGAAATCACAAACCCCACGTCACAACAAGCACCCTCCCTCCTGCAATGGAGTGGGGAACCTTTTGCAGTCAATAGGCTGCATCTATTCTGTACCTCAGCAACTTTGGGGTGAGGGCCACATACCAGTGATGGGCAGGGCCAGAGGCAAAAAAGTGGTTGCAGCAAAGGGATGTGACTCTTACTGTTGCACAGAGTCTACATTCCACCAGTGTAACAGGACCTATCAGCATTGGCATTCTGACCGGTCCTGAAGGCACACCTGTTTAGGCAAGCATTTCCCTGCACTAGGGTTTGCGTTTTATTTGGCTGTTTTAAGCTTTATTTGGTTAAAAAACAGTTTTCAATTGTATTTTCAATTGTTTGCTTTCTCTTTTAATGCCCAATGGAAATACGGCACATTTTAATTATATATTGATTTTATAGTTATAAATAGTTCAATAGCCATTTGGGCAATAAGCAGTAGATAAATGAATAATAATAATAGTAATAAATAACAATTCCAGTCACACAAAAGACAGAAGTTTTGACACACATTTTATTTATGTCGTGAACTGGCAGGACAATAGAAAGGAGGAGGAAGAGGATCATGGCGGGGGGGTGTAGCCATGACTGGTACGCACGGGGGGGGGCAAGCTGTGGGTGGAGAAGGAGAGGTTGGGGGCATAGAAAATACTCATGGGGAGACAGAGGGTGGCAAGGGGATGATAGTCAGTGCCCAGGAACCCAAGAACCCTTCACCAGAGCCAGAGGGGGCCCTGTCTCCATGAACACTGTGGGCTCTAAGGCATAGGGAGCAGTGTGAGGTATGCTCTAAGACAGGGGTGTCCGACAGGTCGATCGTTGTGGCGTTTCACCTCTAGAGGGCCTAGAAGGGGTTAAGTTGCCAGGGAGGGAAACGACCAATGGGAGCTCTCCAGCCAGAAGCAGAGTGTATATAGAGAGAAGCAGGCAGGCGGGAGAGGAGGAGAGTTGAGGGAGAGTTAGATGTGAGGAGAGAGATATATTTGAGAGGAGCTGGTGTGAAGATAAGAGCTGGTTATTATTGTGGTGGCAGTTAAATAGTGAGATAGACAGGATATAGTGTTTAGTGTTAATTATTATTAGTTATATTTAGAGGTAATAGGCCGGTAATTCATATTTAGAGGTATTAGGCCGGTATAGGAACCATCTGTGATTTTGAAACCGTTTAAGCTTTGTACAGTAACCAATACGCATAACCACATTCAATAAACCATCTTGTTTTATTTTACTATATCCTGGTCTGAGGTGTGTGAGTGATTGAGAGTATTTGTTTGTCGTTGGTACAACACCAATAGACCGTCAAATGTCTGGGGGTGATGTGCAGGTCAGTGTGACCGCGACAATCGTGATCTACCGGTCGATTGCATAGCATCCTTGGTCAAACGTGGTCAATTACGGTACCCTGATAACACCCCCCCCCGAAAAGAAAGATCAACAACTTTGGCTTACCCTTCCCCCCAAAAGCTCAACAACTATGGCTCATCCTCCCCCCAAAAAACTCAACAACTCTGGTCAATCCAATGGGTAGATCACTGCCAGTTTTTTTGTTTTGTTTTTTTTACAGTGGGAGTAGATCGCAACCTCTTGGAAGTTGGACGTGCCTGCTCTAGGAGGCTGAGGCAGGCAAGGGCTCACAGCCCAGCTCCCTAGCTGGCCAGGTGAGGCTTGCTAGCTCTGGGAGGAGGTGTGTGATTCCTCAGGGTCAGGACAGGTGAGGGTCACATGTCTCATCAAGCCCAGATGCTGCAATCAAGATTCAAGGGATAAAAGTGAAGCAGAGGTGAGTTGCTCTGTCTGCTTAACTTCGCACATTGATGGACCTCGCCTCGGATTTTCCAGGAGCTCTGTGTGACTGTATACTCCAGTCCCCACTTGTCTCCAGGTCTGCCGGGGGTTCAGGACTTTATTCACTCTTAAATTTATTTTGCACCTTTCCTTCTCCCGCTCCTCATCTCACCCCCATCCACAACAACCCGGTGGAGTGGGTTAGGCTGAGAGACATTGACTGGCCCAAGCTGGTCCCACGAGTTTTGTGGCTGAGTAGAGATTCGAGCCCTGGTCCTGGCCCAATGCATGCAATCGGTATTTTGAAGAACACATATCCAGGCAGAAGCACCGTGGAGCAGCACCGCTAATAAGCATGGCCCTGGTAGATCCACCAGGGCATTTCTTACACCCTTTAGAAAATGAATAGGCTTGGGTGAGTTGGCATAAGAAATGAAATCTTCACACAGGAATTGGATCAGCCCAAAGGTTGTGGAGGTAGAGAAAAATCAGCATCCGAAATCAGGATATCTCTATCTCAGCCTTTACAGGGCTCTGAGTCTCTGAGTCTCTGAGCCCTGTAAAGGAAGCAGCCGGGAGCGGGGTGGCTTTGCAGGGGAGTGCCTTCAGACCAGCTTCCTTTCGAAATCCTTGGAAGTGGCAAGACGTCGGCGACTCTTAAGTCCCGGGTCACATGACCCTTCCCAGTCCGCCAATGCAAGAGTCGCGGGCTCAGATTTCAGTTCCAGGCTATTGATTCCAGCCATGTGCATGCAAATCAGGAAGGAGAGCTCGAAAAGTTTTGGGGAAAACGCTTGAGGGCTGCTGGACGTCTTATGTTTTTTGTTTTCTCCCGCGGAGCCGCCAGCAGAAGGCAAAGTTGGAAGAAAGCTTTCCGTGTCTCGGGAGGAGGCTTTGCCTTGAGTCTCCAGCAGTCTGCTTAATGCCTTCATCCTATCTTCATTACTTCTTCCAGACACTCCGGAAAGAATGGGGGCAGGCGCATTAGCCATCTGTGTGAGTACGAGGCGGCGGGCTGCGCGGGGAAAGCGAGGGAGGCTCTCTCTCTTGCAAATGGGTGCGCAATTGCGCGCAAATGGGTGCCTGCGCGCTCTCTCTCTCTCTCTCTCTCTCTCTCTCTCTCTCTCTCTCTCTCTCTCTCTCTCTCTCCCCGCCCACCCACGACGATGGGGGGGGGTGGAATATTGAGCGCAGTCTAACATCTTGAATGGTGTAATAAACTGATTTAGTCAGTCGGTGTGTCTAGATCTGTTGTCTTACAAGGTGGGGAAATTTCCAGGTGTTTGTGTGTGAGATTTTTGGGTATTTTGAATAGGTGCAAAACAGAATAAATAACATCGGAGCCATGGATTGGTTGGGGGGGGGGGCATATAGAGAAGAGATGAAAAACCCAACATTGTTTTAGACATGTATAAAAAGCATTTTTGTTCTTCCAGTGTTAAGCTCATGTTCAGTTCATTCCGTGGATGTTTATGCTGCTGTTATTTCTCTGCCTCAAAGTCAGCCCTTCGTTGCCTCTCTTATTTTTTTAATATACTGTACGTGATTCGAAAATATTTGTGCAGCAATTCCAACTAGGAGATGTAGCTTGCCTCCTCCTTGGTTTTGATGAAGAGCCTTTGGGGTGGTTGACGATGTTTAGATTTATTTTGTTTATAACTGTTTCCCAAAATTGTTTCAGTAGCTTGTAGTTAAGCACTTTGCAGTTCTTGGTTTATTTTTCAATTAAAGTCATCGTATAAGTGAAAGGTTTGCATGTAAAATAAACAAACCCGTTTTATTTCCAAAGTAGGGCTTTCTGTTGTGTTAGGCCTTCTCTGTTAGTAATAATGGCTGCAGTCCTCCCTAAAAAAAGAAGAAGATTTTGCTCCTAAGCAAGTATGTGCATGTTTGCCGCCAATATGGGTAGGTTTGAAGCTGTGTTTAAAAATTGGAGCGGCTCAGATAAATGTGCACATTTAAAGGCATTTGTAAAATAATGAAGAAACAAGCGAGATTCAACTTGCTTCTGCAGCACTGTGAGGCAGGATTGATAATGTGTATTTTTTTCTTTTTAACTAACATTCCAAGATGGATGTTTCAGAGGGAAGGATTTGCTGTCCCATGCATATATTTTGCCTGTTTTGTAGGCACTAGAGATTTAGTGGATGTAGCAGATGGGTAGGTAAAAGACCATGCCTCGCCTCTCTGCTTTTTTCTGAATGCACATAAATAACATTAAAAGAATTAGTACGCATTGTCTGCCCTTTCCAACTCTTGAGTCTTGCATGTTTCCCTTTTGAACCTTTCCCATTTTTCATGTTCAAAAGGACAGGCTAGCAGTGTAGTTCTCTATAGGTCTGTGCAGAAGCCGGCCCCTTTTGAGTTCAGTGGGGCTTACTCCCAAGGTAAGTGTGTAATAGGATGGCCACCTTCATTCTTAAAAACAAGTTTTATTAGGAGTGGGAACCTTGGCTGGCTTCTTTGGAACTTAAACATGCCAGCCAGCAGTGTTAAAAATAACACACACTGTTATTTTTCTGTTTTTGTGTCAAACGTCCACATTTTAGCTTTGAATCACAGTATCGTTGGAAGGTACCCCAAGGGTCATCTAGTCCAACCCCCTTGTGATGCAGGAATATCAACTGAAGCATCCATGACAGATGGCCATCCAACCTCTGATTAAAAACCTCCAAGGAAGGAGAATCTGTCACCTCTTGTTGGAGTCTGTTCCACTGTCGAACAGCTCTTGCTGTCAGAAAGTTTTTCTGAAACTTTGTCAGAATCTCCTTTCTTGTAACTTGAAGCCATTGGTTCGAGTCCTACCCTCCGGAGCAGGAGAAAACAAGCTTGCGCCATCTTCTAGAAAACAAATAGATAAAATTTGATAGACTAACCAGCCCAAGGATACACACACACACACACACACACACACAGTGGTACCTCGGTTTTAAGTACACAGTTGGTTCCAGAAGTCTGTACTTAACCTGAAGTGAATTTTCCCTTTGGAAGTAATGGAAAGTGGATTAATCTGTTCCAGACGGGTCCGCGGAGTACTCAACCTGAAGTGTAGGCTACTTAACCTGAAGTATGAGTGTAATTGGTTCCGGAAGTCCGTACTTAACCTAAAGCGTACTTAACCTGAAGCGAACTTCCCCATTGAAAGTAATGGAAAGTGGATTAATCCGTTCCAGATGGGTCCGCGGAGTACTTAAATTGAAAGTACTCAAACTGAAGCGTACTTAAACTGAGGTATGACTGTATATATATCAGGCTTCCCATAGGCATCTGTTTGGCCAATGTGGGAAGAGAATTCTGGACTAGATGTGCTATTGGCCTGAACCAGCGAGGCTGTTAGGCAAAATCCAGCTTGTAAACAGTGGTGCTGCTCTTCCGCTGTGGCAGAAATCCATTTCTCAGTGTCTGGTTACCATGCCAGGCCATTCGGTTATTTACCTCTATGTTTACCCTGAAGTTTCAGAGAAGAACGGCTTCCATTCATAGTGTGTCTCTCATTTCTGCTCCACCCACAGTTGCTCTGGCGATGCAGCTTGGGAACTTTCAAGTTATCCACTCTGTTGCTCGGCTACGTATTCCAGGCTCCTCCTCTCTGACTTTCTTTTTCCCTTTCAGTCTCTCCCTGTGTGTGCATGTTCCCATCCCAGATCTTTTCGGAAGAATTCCGCTCCGCCGGGTTTTGTTTGTTTCTGCTGCGAATGTTAAACCCGAAAGGCCTGGCTTGAATGCCCAGCTTTCCTTTCGTAGAGCCACCATGCAACCCCCTATAGTCACGATGACCGACTGTTCCCTCTTTCTGCGCTCTTTCAAGCAAAGTAAATCCGCTGTCAGGCTGAAAGAAGACATGAAGAAGATTGCGGCAGCCCCACTGAGCGGCCAGAGGGGAGCTGCCTGCCAGAAGGTGTTTGGCGTAAGCCTGCATGAACTTCAGCAGCAGGGACTGAGCAAGAACGGAGTCCCAGCCGTCGTGTGGGATATTGTCGAATACCTGACTTGGCATGGTAAGCTGCTAGCGGAACCCTCCTTGTTGAAAAAAAGGGGGAAAGAAAGGTGTATCTTTAAGGCACAGGTAGCAAACATGTGGCCCACCAGATATTGCAGAGCTTAAATATCTCATCATCCCTGACCATAGGCCACGTTGGCTGGGACTGGTGGGGGCTTTTTGTTATTATTAATTAGATTTATATACCACCCTTCATCAAAAGATCTCAGGGCGGTTCACAAAATTATTTACTTACTTCGGGCATTTGGACCCAACTCTCCAGCCAAAAGGGCCCCCAGAGCAGCTTAAATACTGTACAAGAAATCAGAACAAGAACTTAACTTGCTGTCTCTCCTGCTGTTTGGATTTCTGCTTCCGGGAGGCAGTTGGAGTCCCACAAATTCTGGAAAGTTGCAGGTTCCTCGCTCTTGCTTTGAGGTGCTATCTGTACTCTCAATGTGTAAATGCATTTTATCTCGGTCTGTAACTTCTATTGGCTCTTTCTCCCCACCTACTTCCAGAGAATGCTGGGAATTGTAGTTTGGTGATTCTGGGAAGTGTCTATTAGAGACCCCAGGTGCCCCCCCTAGGACTGAATTTCCCCTTAAAAGACAACTCCTAAACTAAATTCAGGGCTCTTCCAAGGACACCGTTTGTTTGTTTGTTTGTTTGTTTGTTTGCATAAGATTTGGTCATCATCACCACACACTTTCTTGTGCAATTACCTCGTCGCTGCAAAAAGTCAAATAAAAAAAGGGGTGGGAAATTGCCCCCGGGAAGTGTGGAATAACAGCCACTATCTGGTATTGTTGTATAACTTTGTGAGAACATTTCAAGAGGAATGCTCAATAAACAAAGGGCATTGTTTAACCTCTGTGCATGTTTTGTGTGAACGTATTGGCACGAATCTGTTCCAGAAGTCTGTTCGACTTCCGAAACGTTCCGCTTCCAAAGCTGGGCTTCCGGTTGGCTGCAGGAAGCTCCTGCAGCCAATCGGAAGCTCTGTCGGATGTTCAGCTTCCAAAAGAACGTTCGAAAACCGGAAAAACTCACTTCTGGTTTTTTATCTTTTCGGGAGCTGAAACGTTCGACTCCCAAGGCGTTCGGGAGCCAAAGTACGATTGTAATTGCTGATCTGAAAGCTCAAGTCTGTGGTGTAGATGCATGTGTATATTTTATTTCATTCTACGTGGAACAGTTCCATTCTGACTTTCTTCCATCCTGGTGCTCAAGATAGTCTGGACAGATACTGTCATCATCCAGACCTGCTTATCGTCTGCAAGGGAGCCACCTCATGTGCCTTCAGACCAAGCCAGGGTCTTGATCTCTGTGGTGATTTTCAAAGCCCCCTGATTTTCGTGGTCTAATGCAGACTTCCTCAAGCCAATGTGGTGTCATGGTTAGATCTAAGGCTGCCAGTGTGCGGTAACATTGTTAGAGTGTTAGACCAGGACCTGGGAGAGCAGGGTTCGAATCCCCACTCAGCCATGAACAGGGCTGTCTTAAGTATATTTGGCGCCGTGGTGCGACGGATCCCTCCGGCGCCCCCACCCCGTTTCCCAGCGTGGCGGGTGGGCACAGCTGCGCGATGCCCCCCTGGTGGCACGGCGCCCTGCGCCACCTAGCCTGGCCATAGGGCCAGCCCTGGCCATGAAGCTCACTGGCTGACGTTGGGCTAGTCACCATCTCTTAGCCTAACCTACCTCACAGGGTTGTTGTGAAGATGAAATGGAGAGGTGAAGAATCATGGATACCACTTTAAGCTCCTTGGAAGGAAAAGGGGGAATAATAATAATAATAATAATAATAATAATAATAATAATAATGGTGAAAGAAAATTAAAATGGAAGAAAGTGGGGATCTAAGAGCACAAAGTCAGACACGACTAAACAACAGAGTCGGACACGACTAAACGACTAAACAACAACAACAAGAGCACAAACATACTAAATAGGTTCAGGTTTGAATTTCACATAATTATAAAATAAATCTAATCTTAAATGCTCCATAATGCTTATATTTGTGTGCATGGAAGTTAAAGAACTAAGCAAGTAGTCTTAAGTTTGATGGTGTGTGGATACTTCTCAACTTTCTGATTTAAAGGGATCTTGCTTTTCTGCAATGTGCCCTGTTTTCCAGCAGATGTCAGAGTAGGATTGCTAGGCTTTAGTGGAATATGGTTTCTGCTAAGGACCTTTTGAGGCATTTGGTGCGAACTCCTGTGGGCTAAATGAGGGCCACCTCAGCTCTTTCCGCCTTGGGAAGGAAGGTCTGAAGCAGGGTTCCTGCCCAGGCGAACCCACTTAGGCAACAACATTCGCAACATACATTTAAAGTGTGGGCACCTCACTTCAAACCGTCATGGCTTTCTCCCTGAAATAATTCTGGGAGCCGTCGTTTGTTAAGGGGGCTGAGAGCTCTTAGAGGACCCTTATTCTTCTTGCATGAACTGGTTTAACAATCCTTCCTCACATGGAACTCTGGGAATTGTAGCTCTGCGAATTTGTGCTGGGGGAAACTACCAGTTGAATGTCAATGGGCGGATGTCAGGGAGGCCGGGGGGGGGGAGCAAAAAAAAACATGGTGATGTGTGCACTCCATCTTGCAGTGACCAGCCAGTTGGAAGTGGCCCCCAGTTCTTACTAGCCCTCCTCAGTAGCCCTTAATATTATTTCAACGTGTGGGTTGTTGTGGTCTGAAAGTGGGGAATGTTCCCCCATGTGAAAGCAACACCCTTCGGTCACGCCAACACCATGCACCGAGAGCACGATTAAACCACGTGGCTCTTCCTCAAATAACCCCGGGAACTGTAGTTTATTAAGGACGCTGGGACTCGTAGCTCATGTCAGGAGTAAACAACAACCAAAGGATTTTCCAGGGGTATGCATGCCCCTAAGCATTTTGTGACTCTTTGCACTTTTGTCCATTTACTATATTTATTTTCCCTGATTTGAACTATAACATTGTGATTTTCTTGAGTCAAAATGAGAGTAACCCTAAACATTTTTTTAGGGGGAAAGCACTGTTTATATATAATGAAGTCACCAGGCAAACCCAGCTTGTTCTCCACTGCACTAATTTCCTATTTGTAGGGTGTGTGTTTTTCCCCACACAAGAGCATTCAGAATTGTGATATTTCCCCCTTCACAGTTCAAAATGAGGCAGTTCCATTCTCCCACCTTGGATCTTTAACACCTTGTTGTGTATGTATGTCTAGGCCAGGCCTACATTTTTTTGGCCCTCGTTTTCACTGCTAGACAGTTAAAAGCCAACTTAGGCTTTTGTTGTTGTTACGTTTAGCATTTGCCATTGGTTGCTCTGGCCGTGTTATTTTTAAAGCAGGGCACCGGGTGTGCCAGTTATTTATTTATCTTCCTCCTTTTTAATGTGTAATTACAGGGCTGAAACAGGAAGGTCTTTTCAGGGTGAACGGCAATCTGAAAACCATGGAGCGGCTTCGAGGGAAGTACGAGAGCGGAAAGGAAGTGGAGCTGCCTGTGGAAGGCGACATCAGCTCAGCGGCCAGTTTGCTGAAATTGTTTTTGAGGGAGCTGCCTGATCGGGTGATCACTTCTGCAGCACATCCTAAATTCATACACCTGTATGAAGGTGACAATCTTTTCATCAAGCATACATCCCTGTGTATATTGTTCCTGGTGGAGTTCACTAGATCTACAGCTGTTGGTGCTGGTGTTATTATTTTAATCATTTCCCCTAAATAGGGCAGTTGCCATGGGAAATGGCAACATGCATATAGTGGTACCTCGGAAGTCGAACGGAATCCGTTCCGGAAATTCATTCGACTTCCAAAATGTTTGGAAACCAAGGCATGGCTTCCGATTGGCTGCAGGAAGCTCCTGCAGCCAATCAGACGCCGCGGAAGCCCCGTCGGACATTCGGGTTCCAAAGAATGTTCGCCAACCGGGACACTCACTTCCGGGTTTGCGGTGTTCGGGAGCCCCCTCCCCTAAACAAATTTCGCTAAATGAGTAAAAGGTGTTGCTCAGCGGTGTCTGGTCCTTGGCATCCCCAGGTAAGAAATCTGAAATCTGGAGAACCACTTCCAATTAGTGTAGACCAGGTGTTGGCAACGTTTTCTGCCTGTGGGCCGGAGGATTCCCACGGACTATCGTCTGTGGGCCGGACATGGGCCGCATAGGTGCAGAAGCGATTTCCGGTGCCGCGCTGCCCATTTCCAAAATGTCTGCAGCGCCAGAAATTGCTTCTGCGGCTGCGTAGACGTGATTTCCGGCGCCACTCAGTGAGTCCCCGCAGCTCGCGGGGGACTTGCCAAGCAGGTGGCTCGGTTCACGGGTGGCCCATGGGCCAGATAAATGGCCTCCATGGGCCGTATCTGGTTGCCGATGCCTGGTGTAGACTTACCATGCCAGCTGGAGCTGGTGGAGCTGTAATCCACAACATCTGGCAGGCACAAGGCTGGGCAAGGCTGGTGTACACAATACTGACATAGATGGATCAGTGAATCTGCTGGGCTGGAGGGGTTTGGATGAGGCAGAGATGTCCCTCTGCCAGCGAGAAGCACCCCAAAGCTACCACCATTGGAAGGCAGTGGAATACCTCCCCTCAGGTGTCCTGTTTGGAGAGGGTGAAGCTGGACTGTCAAAGGACTGTGAGCCTCAGAAGTAAAGAGCATGGGCCTGTGCAGAATGTACCTCCCTTGCGACTGTGGAAACTCTTGTGTTTAATAAGATGATTCCGCAGTATCCTCAGACCATGCAGCTTCATTGCTTTACAAAATGTGTAACGGTGCAGAGCTTCACTTTCTAAAGATTTCTTTAAAATGTCAAAACAATATTTCTATCGCCCCTCTTTTCCTTCCCCAAAGATACAAAAGCAGGCTGCCTTGGTGAAACTTGAAGAAGGCTTTTTTTAAAAAAAGGCTTTGGAATAATGGTAATCTCTGATGTGTTGACTTTGTTTCAGTTGCGTTCCCAAGAATTTGGGTTGATGGCAACTTTATAAGCTCATCAAGGGGCTCATGAACTCAAAGATATGGGAAGCCCTGGGTTAACATGCTACCGTCCAGCAACAGGTTTATCAAACACTCCACTTTCTCTCTCTTCGCTGTATTCCTGTTGGTTAAAGGGCAGAACAAATTTAAACTCCTCTTTTTGTAAAATGCTGGAGAGTTTCCAGTATGACTGGGCCCGACTGCTGACACCTGCCCTTCGTTTGAGCATAGCTTTGCATTAAAAATGGCTTGCCAGTCAGCTGTTTTTGGTTTTTTGGTGGCGGGGTCCTTTTCCAGCACAGCTTGCCTCTCGCTCTTGAATTTGTGCTGTGATAAGATCAAGGTTAGCTGCGAAGAAGAATGATTTCTTGTTTGTAGCCATAAAGATCCCAGATACTTACCACTCAGCAAAGCACACAATGCTCTTGTGTTGGAAATAATGTTCAGCGAAGGAGTAATAATGCGTTTCTGCACTGTTTACAGATAAAACAAATTGTAATTTAGGAACAAGGTTAGAGGGCTTGGCTGAACGCCCTCACATTGCAGAATCAGGTGGTTTGAAGGTATTGGAGCAACTTTAAACCTTATGAAAAGATGCGGCTCTGAGCTCTCTTGTTGTGTGCCTAAGATTTGAAAAGGAAGTTGCACAGGAAGGTCGTGTGAGCTTTTATCATCCAGAGCTTACATATTCTGGAAAACTATGGTTAATTTAGAGCAGGCATCCCCAAACTGCGGCCCTCCAGATGTTTTGGCCTACAACTCCCACGATCCCTAGCTAACAGGACCAGTGGTTGGGGAAGATGGGAATTGTAGTCCAAAACATCTGGAGGGCCGAAGTTTGGGGATGCCTGATTTAGAGACTTCCCCATTGAATCTTGGTCACCATGGATGAACTCTTTGCAGAAGAGGCAAGGAGATAATTGTAGCCTGCCAATCCAGATTTGATGGCAAATTGTGGTTAGAGGCTCTGTTGGGGGGACGTTCCAGAAAGTAGACAAGGAAGGAAACCTCAAGAAATGAAGAGGCAAAGTCTTTAGCATGTTCCCAACTTCCAAGTAACAGTTGGGAAGAAGGAGTTGAGTTTTGGATGATGATGGTATTGTCCAGGGTGACACACTTAAAGAAATTGGAAAGCCACATTTTATTTAATTGGACTTCTCTGGGGCCAACTGACAAAAGATTATAGCTGCCTTGGCTACAGAGTATTTTATCCTGGACAAGATTAACATTTTGCTGGTTTTTGTTAAAATAGATTTTTCCCCCAATCATGCTCACCTGCCCTACACCTGACATAGCTCCTGGCATCAGATATGGGGCAAGTAACGCAGCAGCTTTAAAGGGACAAGCTGGGACATTGAAGGGATACTCCTTCTGCAAGCAGGGCATGCATTTGGCGCCCTTTAAATCTGACATCAAATGCAAGCCCTGACTGGGTCAGCTGCACTCTGGAAATCTGATCGACGCTTGATGCGAATAGGGGTTGTGTTCAGCCCCATTTGGCTTGTGGGACAAACGGGCGTCTGCTGGGCTCAGTTAGACCCACCCCACGAGATCCAGAGGTTCCCCACCACTGATTAAGATTCCAGTACTATGTGCAAGTAAATGCTTTGTAAGATGGTTGACTGTATCGTCCTGCCAAAAGCTGGCATTTCCACATTGTCGTCAGAATCACAGAATTGTAGAGCTGGAAGAGACCCTGAAGATCGTCTAGTCCACCCCCGACCCCCACCCCATATTGGGGGGTTGAACTTGCATAAATGCTAGTATCTGCCTGCCCATAAAAAGGCCTGTCCTGTTAGATTTGATTTGTACATCCCTTCTATTTTAAAAGAGAGGATATTATATCCATGTCCCAGCTGTTCAGTTCAGTTCAGTGAGTTAATCGGGGTGTGCAGGAGCCAGATAGCCACAAGTCTCCAGCCACAGGCGAGCGACATCGTAAAATAACGTCCTGCCGTGTCATCTGATAGGCACCCGTAGCATGCAGGACACAGGCCCATGTCAGGATGAGTCGCCCTTTGGCACAAGTCCCTGTCTCAGATTCTCCAGCCTGTTTGATTTGGGAACACAGTATTACACCCCACCCCAATCTCCAAGTGGTGTGAGATTCCAAGGGACCAGGGTGTTGTGTTTCCTTTTGGACAATGAGGCTCAGCGAAAACAGTGGCATCTTTGCAATATATGGTTTATTTACACATATATACATCCTGAGTCTAGGTGGGAGCGGGTGGCGCTGTGGTCTAAACCACTGAGCCTCTTGGGATTGCTGATCAGAAGGTTGGCGGTTCAAATCCACATGGCGGAGTGAGCTCCCGTTGCTCTGTCCCAGCTTCTGTTAACCTAGCAGTTTGAAAGCACGCCAGTGAAAGTAGATAAATAGGTACCCCTGCGGCGGGAAGGTAAACGACATTTCCGTGCACTCTGGCCCTCGTCACAGTGTCCTGTTGTGCCAGAAGCGGTTTAGTCATGCTGGCCCCATGACCCAGAAAGCTGCCCGTGGACAAACGCTGGCTCCCTCGGCCTGAAAGCGAGATGAGCGGCGCAACTCCATAGTCGCCTTTGACTGGACTTAACTGTCCAGGGATCCTTTTACCTTTTAGGTGGAGGAGAAGCCCAGCAGTACACCTCAAACAGAGGGTCTCTTATTTCTCCCATAGGTGCAGCAGGCATGGGTCTAAAGACGAGAGAAATCCGCCATAGGTTACACTAGGATAATTTACCCCAGTGTAAATTACATGGGCTTCCTGTAGTTTGGCATGGTTCTGTTAGTCTCCGTCCAAAGATTAAATATAGGAACGCCACAGTCCGGTTACGCAGCTAGTACGAGACGTGATAAGGATAGAATTTGTTTTCAGGAGATGTCTTTTCTACTCGGGATTGTTTATTTCCCATCTTCCAGCAGTTGTGACAGGTGGTGGCTGATTCCAGTCAAGTCGTGTGGAAACTTGAGGAGCAGGCTCTGTCCTGGTGAAGCAAGTATTTCGAGGATTAACTCCCAGACCACTATTCCCCTCACAGAGCTGCAATTCCCAGAGTTCTCTGTGAAGAGGGATTGGCTGTTAAACTAGCCAGGGAAGTGTAGCTCTAGGAGGAGAAAGGGAGTCTCTTCTAAGCACCCTTAACAAACTACATTTTCTGGTATCTGAAGTGTGCATGCACACGAAAGCTCATACCAAAATAAAAACTTAGTTGGTCTTTAAGATGCTACTGTAGGAATTTTTTTATTTTGCTTCGACTCAGACCAACACGGCTACCTACCTGTAACTACATTTTCTGGGATTCTTTGGGAAAAGGCATAGCTGTTTTAAAGTGGCGCCACATCTTTTTACATACCTTTTTGCTGAACCTGCTTCCTCAATATGCTTGTTCAGTCCCCGAGTCTAATGCCACCATACTAGTGCTATTTTGTATTTGATTTTCAGTGCAGAGTTATCCATAGCCTCCCCTGTCTTCTTCTTCCCTTCCTGACAGACATCCAGAATGGTAGCCCAAATGTGAACGCTTTGAGAAAACTCCTGAGGCAGCTTCCTGAGCCCCACTATTCCCTGCTTAAGTTCCTCTGCCGGTTCCTGAGGAGAGTTGCCGATCATCACTCCGAGAACAAGATGACTGTTTCCAATCTCGCCACAGTATTCGGACCAAACTGTTTCGAGTAAGTTCCTCGGCTGAAAGAAGCTCCTGGTTTGGAGCCAAAATTAAGCCATGGCATGGAATTAGACGTTGGAGACATTTCTAACACCTCCATTTCCTCGTCCCTTGTACCTGTACTGTACCTGACTCAGATTTGTTGTGTTGGGTGAGCAGTTAAGTCTACCTGGAAGTAACTGCAATGGCAGATCATCACAGTGTGATAAGGAGCCAACGTAGGTTAGGATGACCCAGGCAGGTGCTACTGTGGGGTTTTTTATTGACTAATAAACTGTGGTGGTTGACTAATTGGTTCATACGTTACATTGGTCCTCCTGCTGTGGTTTGGCACACGGCAACCTATTGAGCTGGTGGTGTGTGCATATCAAAATGCAGGTGATATTGATAAGTTGTTTTTGTGTTTTGTATTTTGAATCATATTCAAATTACAGTATTTGCTTTTAAGATGAGCATCTCAACAATAAGGATACTGTAAATACACCCTTCCCCAACCTAGTCCTCTCCAGATGTTCTGGACTGCATCTTCCATCAGCCAGCCCCAGCCAACACAGTCAGAGATGATGGCACTGATGCCCACCAGATGTTTTGGACTACCAGGTTGGCGAGGGAGCTATTGTTATCTTTCTCCCTGCTGATTTCCCACCTCCCTTGCCTGTCACCCAAATATGTGCCGTTTTTGCGATGTTAAAACTTGTTATGTAAGACAAGGATGCCCTCCCACAACCCTTTGAGGATGTTTTTGCTGTTGATCATTGTAAGCCAATGTTTGTGCCTTTTTTCTGCCTCTTGTGACTGGCTTGTTTATGATGCTGTGGAATCTCAAGAGCGCTGATCAGTGGGCAGCAATGAAAGGATCTCTGATGGACTTTATTTGTGCAATATGCAAAGAGCGCTGTAGGCGGCCTCTTGTTTTGATGTTTGTAGGCACCAGCTATGTATTTCTAACATGATGAAAAAGGAGAATGGAGGCAGAGAAACCTGAGGCAAGGAGGGTGTTGGCAGCACAGTGGTACCTTGGTTCTCAAACACTTTGGTACTCAAACAACTTGGAACCCAAACACTGCAAACTCGGAAGTAAGTGTTCTGGTTTGCAAACTTTTTTCAGAAGCCGAACATGCTCAGTTTTGAGTGTTTCACATCTGATTTGAGTACCACATTCCATTTTGAGTGCCACACTTCTGTTTTGAGTGTTACGCAAACGTCTGTCTGTTTTTGCTATTTATTTTGCGCTTTTGTTTTTGCGGCTCTTCGTGTTTGTGACTATGTGGAACCCAGTTCAGCTACTGATGGATTGGTTGTGTGCCTGCAGTACATTGTTTATTGCTTTCATTTTATGGATCAATGGTCTTATTAGATAGTAAAATTCATGTCAAATTGCCATTTTAGGTGTTGTTTTTAAAAGTCTGGAACAGATTAATTCATTTTGCATTACTTTCTATGGGAAAGCACGCCATGATTTTGGAACGCTTTGGTTTATGAACGTACTTCCAGAACGGATTAAGTTTGAGAACCAAGGTGCCCCTGTATTTTAGCAGTTGCATTTGGGTGAGATGGGGAAGAAACTTGATTGAGTTTACATTTACAGTTTGTTGTTGTTGTTATTGTTGTTGTTTAGCCGCTTTATCTTGCTCAAGGCAACTCAAAGCGACTTACAGGTACAACCAAAAATCTAGCCAACTTGCATTGCATAAAGTAGCACAAAATAGCGGGTTGGGTTTCAATCCCATATATATTTACTCTGGGGTGAATCCAATTGAATTTATTCAGGCTAGCATCTGAGTAAGCATGCATACAAAATATGCTGTCAGGCAACATTCCTATAAACATGCACAGGGTTTGGCTGTTACACTCCCCCCCCCCACCCCGAGTAAGCACTATTAGTAGGACTTACGGCTGAGTTAAACAGAGATAGACATGCACTACTAATGTTCACGCCTTTTGCAGACAAGAGTTGCGAAGAATCTCTTACCCACTCAGAGAATGAAGCTGAGGAAGTGCTCTCAAGCCCCATGCAAGCATGAATGTGGGTACACACTTATATATGTTATCCATTTCTTTTAATGAACAGCTTGGTATTGATTTACAGTGTGTGTGTGTGTGTGTGTGTGTGTGTGTGTGTGTGTGTGTGTGTTTTGGTAGCTCTTAGAAAAAGCAATTGCAACACCAGAACTTCAGGCATTTTCCATGGTGTGGAATAATCCCAGATGAAAGACAGGCACCTGCTTATGCCTCACCCTCATGACGAACCTTAGGGAAAGGTTGTTCCATTGCTGCCAGCAGCAGACGTTTTGCAACTTCAGTTAATCACATAGGATTTAGTAATTCCCAAAGGCAGGATATTGGAAGATCTGATCAGTCTCAGCACCCTTGCGTTTTCTGACTTAGTCATATTTCCACCTGTTTCCACAGCTCACGTCCATACAACTGTTACCAGGGAAAACGTGTGTTTGTATACCTGTTTGTATGCACTTTGCTGCCTGCTCTTGCCAATCCTATTTTTTCCCCCACAAGTCTAATTTCAAGTCTGCCAGCCCAAGATAAATGGCTGGTGAACTGCAGGCTTGTTTTGATTACCTTCTCCTACCACTTAATCCTGCATAACGATTTTAGTTACACTTCCTCTCTTTTTTTTAAAGATATGGCTCTAGAGAATGTTTAACTACAAAGTGCTACCTCGACCTTATAATAGTGCCCAGTTTGGTACGTGATGTTTTCTTAATAGCCTTGGGTGCTTCTACTGGGGGAGAGGGAGTTGCATCATTTAAAAGTGAATTAATTAATTGGAGTGGTTTAATCTTGGGAAATGCTTATGACATTTCTCACAATCTCACACTCTTCAGGAGGAGCGAGTGTCCAGCTAAAAGCCCAAACAAAGCTTGGGCAAATGGCTTTTATTGCTTCTCTGGTGAGATGGGACAAGACTTTTTTTAAAAAAATGTTTTTTATTTATTTCAACATTAAAATTATACAAATAAGACATAAACCTTCATTTACAAATGAACAGAAAAAATTAGAAAAAACAATAACAATAACAAGTCATAACTACACAAAGTTTCTCACCTCAAAAAAAGGAAAAAGAAGAGGGAGAAAAGAAAAAAAGGAAAAAAAAGAAAACTAAAAAAGGGGAAAAGAAGGAACAAAGTGAAACATAAGTAATAATAATAATAATAAAGAATAAAAACGATCTTCCAATCATATCCTAAGTAATTTATATAACTCCATCTTTTTATACACAACAAAAGTTCACCTCTTTATTCTCTTCTTATAAGTTTCATGGTTCAGTTCCGATCCGCCTTCAGTGGGACAAGACTTTAGTGGCATGAGACTCCGCGTTCCTAAAAGCAGATGTTAACTGGGCATGATTCACTTGTCGTTCTGGTGTTTTCACTTCCATGTAATCAAATTCCTCAAAGTCTTTATTTAATAATAAAAAACTGCATTGCTCATCTGCTGTAATCAGATTTGTGTCCGGCTGGGTGATTCGGGGATTGGCGATGTGATATAAAACCCTTTCAGGCATAGGTTGCTTGCTCAACTTTTCACCAGGCTCTCTTCTACACTGGCAAAGAGCCCGTGTGATGAAGAGTGTTGAACAATGACTAGGAAGAGTTGGATTCAAAACCCGCCCCAGCCACAAACCTGGGCTAGGAGGATAAATGGGAGAAAGAAACATTTGTGTCATCCTGAGGTGTTTGCAGGAGGGCTAGGATAAAATAAAAATGGATGGATTGTGGCATTGATTGAAAAGCCATTGGGAGCCAATGAGAGTTGATCTTGTTATCAGGTCACCTTATGACCATGTCCTTGGTCAGAAGAAGGGGGTTGGTTGGAGTAGCTAGTATAGGCAAAGGGCCAGCAGAGAGCCAGTTAGGGCCAATTACATCAGCCACGCTGAATGCCTCTTTAGCATCTTTCTGGAAAACAAGGCACAGTCATTGTAGCACAACCACAGGTTTGTGGATCAAGGAAGAAGACCCCTTGTTTTTATTGACATCAGGAATGAGGAACCTGTAGCCTTCTGATGTTAGCCTAGAACTCCCATCATCCCTGACTATCGGCTAGGTCTGATGGAAGTTGGGAGTCTGGCAACACAGAGGACTCCAGGTTCCCCCCCCCCCTAATTTGATGTGTTCAGATATCTGTTTAACATAAAGTTAAAAATGCAGTGTTCTTTGTGCCAGCATGACGCTTTTTTTAAAAAAAATAATTTTTATTAATTTTTAGAAAAAGAAAACACATACAAAGTATACAACATAAACTCTGTCCCTTCATTTTCCCTCCACCCACAAGCCCACCTCTGCCACCAGTGAGACCCATGGGTATTGGGGAACAAAGGGGTCCATTTTAAGCTGGGTTTGACCTCCCCCCTCCTTCCTCCCCCCTCATCCCCCCCTGCCACTGAGAGGACAAAGGCGGAGGATCTCTGGGGATTGGCTTATCCCCCAGCTATTTCTTCACTGTACTGGAAAAAAGAAAAAAAAGGAAAAAAGGGGGGGGGGAAGCAAAAATGAAAAGGGAAAAAAAAGGAAAGAAAAAAAAAGGAAAAAGGAAAAATATTAATGACTTCCACGACTCTCCTCCTCCTGGATTTCCCAACCTCTTTACATAGTTATGGCGGGTTTTCTAATCCAATTCAGAAATCTTATTCTTATAATATTAACACAATCCTCCTCCTTCTTCATGCTGTCCCCCTCTGAGCCCCCCCCCCTGCCACTGGGGTAGCCCGAGGAGTCCAGCAGTCAAAAGGTTCCATTTTTGTGTCTGGGTTTCCCTCCACCCTTCCCTCTCCCCTCAAGGCACCCCCTGCCACTGGGTACCAAGAGTAAGAAGGGGGAGACAGGCAGTTTTCCACCCAAACACCTCCTGATCACCAAAATTATTCAAAAACAAACTCTAAGCATATTTCCTCAGCCATTCTTTTTACTCCCTCCAGAAAGCTCTTAACCTTAAACTATAAAAATCTCTCCTCCCCCCCCCAATGTCCCTCCTCCCAATTGGATCAGCATATCCTTTAACAGGCCAAGATTCCGACACCGTTGTTCATAAACCAAAAAAAGTACCTTAAACTAAATTTTTTACCCCACACCAATTCTTTCCCACATCCACTTCCAGACCTCTGCTCCTCCCTCTTTCTGCCTTTCCCTCCCTTCACTAACACCATTCAACATTTCAGTCTCTCCAGGATTTTCACTTCCATCAATCTTCTCTTCACTTTGCTTCTCCTTGTCGGCCTCATCTCTTTGTTCTGATCTTTGTTTTTCATCATCCAACACATATTTTTTATGGTCTGAATCAGTCTCCAAATTGTCCTCAAATTGTTGCTCCTCACACACAATCTCATAATCAAAATTGTCCTCTAAATCTTGCTCTTGCACCTCATTCTCCTTTTCTGTTGGATTGAAGCATTGCCTTTCCTTGTAGATATCTTCCCATGTTTGTAGATAGCCCAGCACAGCCTCCTGGAAAGCTCGAGAGAATTTTGTTTTCATAGTTCACTTGACCACAGGCAGACCAGAGATAAGGGCAGAAGGGTACTGGAAAATTCCTCTCTACCACGTTGTCGGCTCCATCTTGGCTGTTCTTATCCTTTGTCTTTAACCTCATCAGATTTCAAATTTACAGTCCACTTAAATCCTTTTAAAACCTTTTGAATCAATTTTTCCAATTCACAGGAATAAAATCATCTTTCTTAGTCCTTTAACAATTTGACAGCTTTTGACAGCTGTCAAAGCGTCCTCCCCCTTGTTGCTGCTGAACCTCAAGGGGCAACGACACCGGGGGCTGGGGAGGTTTGGAAAAGTCTTTCTTTCTCTCGGGTCCGCAATCTTGAAAGAAGTTTTCCCTTTTCGGCTTAGGAATATTTAATGCGCCTCCCGATTGTCCATTTGGAAGAGACCGGCTTCCGTTACTTTAGAATCTCTTCCTATCTTCAAATTTAAAATTTTTAAGATCCGAATGGAGATTTGACTTACTTTGAAGAAGTCTTTTATTTCCTTGGAAGAATCCGCCGCTTGCAGGCTGAGGACTCGGAGCTTCACTTCAAGGAGGTAAGATGAAACCCAAAAATGGCTCCCGCGACTCCACTCCGCTGGCTCTCGATTGCTCTACTGAGCTCTCGGGCAGCAGAGGATTCGCGTCCGGAGCAAACAGCTGGGCACTATGTCACCGGGACTCTCTACCCGGTGTTTTTTCGGGGAGTCCGCTCGCTCTGCGGACTTCCCCCCCCCCTCCACGAAGCCAGGGACTTCGGAGCACGAAGTCCCTGCGTCCAACTTCACCAGCGCGACGAATCGGAAGCCCCAGCATGACGCTTTTTCTATCCTTGAGCCCAGCTCTCAGGTTTGCAAATATCTGTTGTCCTGTCCATTTCCTGAAATGATGTCCCTTTTCGGTCACCCTCCTGGCTTAGGTCACCTTGACACAAATAGAACAATGGCCAATCCGACATTTCATGTCCGTTTTAAAAGCAGAATGCAGATGTTGTTGGCCCAGCTGCCTTTCATCTGATGTGGAATAGCTTGACTGTTATCAGGAGTTCACAAAACAGCAATTTATCCCTGACATTTGAAAGCCACAAAGAGGTTCGCTTCTTCCTTCCTCCACCTGCCCTCCCACATCTGATATAAAACCAAGAACAAGAGGCTGTGCTTTCTGAGCCTTTCATTTCTTGGGAAATAATGTGAACCGCTGTGCTAAGAATAAACTTCACAAGGGCATCATCGGTAACATTTATCATCAGTAATATTTATGCTGCCTTTTTTTTTTTAGCAGATCCCCCCTCCAGTGAAGTTGAGGACCTTAGAGACTGTTTGTTGCTAACTAGGCATTTGCTGCCTGCACGCTTTTGCAAAGTGGTGGCTTACCCAACCGTAGACCTGTGTACAGTGTGTAAGTGTTTCATTAGTTAGCTGGCCATTGCACAAGAGTTCACACGTAGTAGGGAAAAAGCTACCGGCCCCAGTGGTTGATAATGTAAAAGATGGAGAAAACCACTTCCGCATTTTACGGAGGTGGTGTTGTGGGCGTGGCCCGTCTCGACCCTTGCGAGGGGGCTGAGAGTTCAGCCCTCTCGCGAGACGGGGTTCCCGCCTCCGTCATTCCCCGGCTGACCAATAGGGCCAGCCGGGCGGGGCTTCCCCCGCGTTTAAATCAGGCTGGAGGCGGGAACTCTGCCTCTCCTTCGGCCGGCACCTTGAGCGATATCACTGGGCTCCTTTCTGGTGGTTAATTTCTCCCAGACTGTAACACACGGGTTACAGTTGGATATAGCCGGTTAGGGTCCAATGCCTAAGCCAATACCGCTCAACATTCGCAACCAATAAAGTTGTGGCCTTTTCGCCCACTTAAACTCATTTCACTGTGTCTTGTTCATTATTTCTGGGGAGGGAGGGACATTGCCACACAACAACTCTCAGTGCAAACCTGAAACCTGTTTACACCCCACCTCACTCCACTCCTGGATATTTTCAAACGAGCATTTAAAATTGTACAGGAGGTGTGGAATTTGAAATTCTGGGTTCCCAGAATTTGTTAGACTCCAACTCCCATCAGGCCCCGCCAGCGTGGCTGATGGGAGTTGTAGTCTTTTAACATTTGAAGGGCCACAGATTCCCTTGGGCCTTGGCTTCTAGTTGTGACAGAGAACCTGAGAATGTGACGTGGCCTTGGTGAATATATTATGCTGTATTTTTTTATGCTGTATGACTAGTTTTAATAATACACGGTTGCTTTACTGAGAAGTCCCCCCCCCCCAATGTCACCTATTGTATTTTATTAATGGTATTTTGTGTGAAAGGCCTTGGGAAAGAATTTTATTTCTGGAAAGTGATACAGACATTTATTAAATAACTAGATGGCCCTGAAACGTGTTGCTGTGGCTCAGTCTGTTAAATGGAGCCTCAGAGTCCCCCTTCAGACTCCCCTCGCCTTCAGAGTCCCCCTGTTTTACGCGTGCTCATCCCTGTGATTGGGCCCACCCTGTCCTGACCCATGGCTTATCCCGCCCCCTCCACCCCCCACCCAGGCAAGCCTCCACCTCCAGTCGGCCTAGTCTGCAAAGCTGAGCCAAGATACTGTGGAGAGGGAAGCTTTCCTAGGTGCAATACCAGTGTAGCCGTCACTAGAGGGTGCTGTGTTGCAATCTCTCCTGTGCTCCCAGCATGCACTTTTGTATGATTTGTGAGTTCTGAAACGGGGTTTTTACCCTGCGTGGGTGACATATCTGTCTTAGAAAACGGTATGGGGTCACTCAGGTAGTCACACTTGACTTTGTGTCCAAATTTCAACGCTATCAGTCAAACGGTTTTGTTGAACATTGGAGACGAAGGAACATACTCAGTTTACATATATATATATATATATATATATATATATATATATATATATATAAACAAACAGAGAAATACATTTCAGTGGAACCAACGTTGGAGTAAATATTTTAAATCTTATCCGGCTAGCGAACTCTACCACTTTTCTTTCACTCACAAAGAACTGTTGCAGCCAAAGCAGGTGTACCTATTTTCATCAGAAGTGATGTCAGAACACAAGAGACCTGCTGGATCAGACCAGAGGGGTATCTGGTCCACCATTCTGTTTTCCTAGTGTCCCATCAGATGCCTGCAGGAAACTTGTAAGCAGTAGCCATCTCCCACTTGTTAGAAGAAGATCCTTCAGTGAGTGAAAATAGTACAATGGAAAGTGCCTCCCCACACACTCCATTCACCATTGGAGACACTGCTCCAGGTTCCTTCACCCAGTGAGGTCCGGCACATGTCTACTAGAAGCAGGGCCTTTTCAGTTGTGGTGCCAGCATTATGAAATAGTTGTCATTGCTTGGGGAAACCCACCAGACAGAGATACTTCAGGATGGGAGGGAAAACCTTGCTTTGTTTTGTTCTTTAGAAAAATGCTTAAAGCTGAGCTGATGTTGTTTCTATGATTGGATTTGGATTCTCTTGTTCATTAGTTTCCTGGATTTGTTTAATTTGTTTTGCCTCTTCCTCCCACTTTTTTGTTTTTATTGATCATGCTTGTCTTTACCGATGATATATTGCTAGCTGGACGGACAAGGTATAACAGGATATAAAATTTGGAAATAAATAAGACTGCCAATTATTTAAAAGTCGGTGGCACCCCCTGCCTTCTCCCTGTTTTTGAATCAAAGGGCCGTGGGGGGGGGCAGGGGCATTCTTCTACTTGATCACCTACCAGAAGCAACTGCTCCTTATCTCAATGAGGTGCAAATTATCACTGAAATAGAGCTAATTAGGGAAATTGCTGTTGTGACCAAGGAAATCCTTAAGTCTGTTGGAGATTAGGTTTCAGGTTAGTTCTGTTCACTAAGAAGCTGAAAGGGATAAAGTATGCCGATAGCAAGAAACCTCTAAGTCATTGGAAGAGGATTGCTAGATGGAACCTGGTTGGAAAATGTAATTGAACAGATGGGCGTGGAATCAAAGGACCATGGAATCAATTAGACACACCCACACCCTGGTGGGTTTGGACATTTTTTCAAGTGATGTTTGCAAATGAAGGAAGTTTGTAAAATCAGTTTTCGGCATGGCATCAGACAAGGGAGAAGGAAGTCATGCTGGGCTGGTACAATTCCCCACCCCCACCAATACACCTAAAGTAGCTGATTAGTCTCTGACACACTCCTGTTACTTCCTTAGATAGAACTCAAGGAAATTTAATGCTGTAATCCTGTACACATTTACCTAGGAGTAACCCCAATTAAATTCTGTGGTACTTATGAGAATACATGTGTACTATGGTGCTCCGAATCTTTTCAACCCAATTCAGACATTGCACCAACCATAGCTGAGAATCCAAACCATGGCTGGAGCATCTAAGGCAGGCATCCCCAAACGGCGGCCCTCCTGATGTTTTGGCCTACAACTCCCATGATCCCTAGGTAAGAGGACCAGTGGTCAGGGATGATGGGAATTGTAGTCCAAAACATCCGGAGGGCCGAAGTTTGGGGGTGCCTGATCTAAACACACAGGCAAACTATGGCTTAGTGCTGCTGATCTGTTTTCTTCTTCTGTCTTGCTCAGCAGTCTAGGTGAACAGCAGCTTTTTCTATGGTTTGTACATTCAGATATCACAGAAACCATAGTTAGCGTAATCCATTTTGCAATCCTTCAATCCATGGTTTCTGATTCAGTTTTGCCAGTCAGTCACAAACAATGGTTTGTCAAATCAATCAGGTGTCACTTTTCTTAGCAATGGTTTGGTATAATGGTCTGAATCGAGCTTCCAAAGTACTGGGTAAAGTCCAAGGTCATGTAATAGAAAAGGTCATTATGAAAATACGAATGAGTTCCAGGTGGGGTTTTTTTTAAAAGCAACAGGAGCTGCAGGGAGTCAAAAACTACAAAAGGTTAATCATTTTTAAAATGGAGATTAAGAGATAGCAAGGGTTCTGGCGGCTGATCTTATCTGGGAAAGCTCAACTCTGCTTCTGCTGTGATCTAAAATGAGTTGAGAGATTTTTTTCTGTAGCATAAAGTTAGCAAACGTTATGGTAGCACTGTTTATTCAAATGTGTTGGTGGCGACCTGGCATTTATGGAGGCATTTATTGTAAACTTTGCTATACTACCGTCTTGTCAGATCAGATTTCAGGGTGACATACAGCAGGTGAAGATGATGAATGACTTATATCTGTAACAAATTAACAAGCATTATAAATGGCAGCAGATAAAATGGGTAAGTCCAGCTGAAAAAAAAAATTGCAAAAAAATGGTGAGGTCTGCAAATGCAAATTCAGGCATCCATTCAAACCTCACCAAATCGTAAGGCTAGCATTCTGAAAACTCGCCCCAAACCATGTGTTCAGCCAGCCATTTCTCAATCATGGTTTGTCCCAATTGGACGGAACGACAAGCCATAGTTCAGTTTCCCTGAACTACAGTTTGCCACAATGTCTGGGTTTAGCCACGGGTTTTGCTTCTGGGATCAGGAACAGCCCTTAGGCTCACTTCTCGTCTCCTTCCTTTATTGCATTCACAACAGAAGAAGAGGACAAGTTGCTGTTTCAGGTTCAGAGCAATGTCCTTCACTTCATAATTCAGATGTCTCATTTGATATTTGTGAAGAAGCCACTGAAGAGTAAATAGAAGGCTCAGCCATAGTGCATTTTTTTATTAAAAGTGACAGGGATCAACTCCTCTCTAATTATAGCTCCAGACTGATCCCCAAGTGAGTTTTAAGGTATTCTATACTTTTGTTTCTTTACAAGCATTTTTGACTGCTCTGTTGGCACTCTTACTGCATTACCAAAAGTACTTAGCCCCTATATTACTGCTGTTTGACTGGCAAACACAATGCCCCTTGAGAGCTGGCTTTTAGAAGGGTGGGAAATAATTGGCTCTCGTGAGGACTGAGACGCTTATGCTTTGCCGAGCCATTTTTAAAATGCATTGCTGATTGAAGCATCATTTCTCAAGCTTGGAGAATTGTAGCACGGCACTAACAAGGCCGCCTCTGGGCTATCCTGTCCCATTTGGATCTGTTGCAATTCTTGGAGAATGATGACCAGTTAAGGTTGAGGCGAGGAAAGGTTCTAGAAGACCATTGTGTAGGGCAGGTGTATGTTTAACCTGGAAAAGAGAAGACCGAGAGGAGAGATGATAGCCGTCTTCAAATATCTAAAGGGCTACCACATGGAGGATGGAGCAAGCTTGTTTTCTCCTGCTCTAGAGGGTAGGACCCAAATCAATGAATTCAAGTTACAAGAAAAGAGATTCTGACGAAACACCAGGAAGAACTTTCTTAAAGTAAGAGCTGTTTGACAGTGGAGCAGACTCCCTCGGAATGTGGTGGACTCTCCTTCCTTCGAGGTTTTTAAACAGAGGTTGGATGGCTGTCTCTCGTGGATGCTTTAGTTGATATTCCTGCATTGAAGGGGGTTGGACTAGATGACCCTTTGGACCCTTCCCACGCTACGGTTCTATGTTGTAGGACTCCAGCTGGGAACTGCAGAGAAAAGGGGAAATCAGCCAAGAAAATAAAATGCCTCTCTTTTCTCTGCCTCTTTGCTGATGGGAGTCTCCTGCTCAGGGGTTGCTTCTGGATCCAACCCAGTTTGTATGCAATATTTACAAAATAAAGTGTAAAATAAGATCTAACCTCTGCCCTCCCCAGTTTGGTGCCCTCCAGATGTTATTGAAGGACAACTTCCAGAGTTGTAGTTGTAGTCTGGCAACATCGGGAGGCAGCTTGGTGCAGCTTCATCTAACCCATCGCGGAAATTCAGGAATCTCCCTGAATATCCTGTCTCTCTGTCTCTCCTTTCATACTAGGTTCAATAAGTTACATCAGACCAACCCTTATCGTGACAGTACAGATTTTGCCAGACTACAGCTGGCATCGTCCCTGGCCATTGGCCATGCTGGTTGGGGCTGATGGGGGTTGTCGTTCAATAACCCCTGGAAAGCCACGAGTTCACCACGGCTGCCCTATGGCGATGTTCTTCCTGGCAGCTTCTGTTCCCTGGTGCCCAATTTGGCTGGCATCCAGCTATCTCATTACAGGCCGTGAGGCACATCACATTTGTTTATAATGTCCCCAACCTCGTTTCGTGTTTTTGCAGCGTGTCTTCTGGATTCGAAGGGATGAAAGAGCAGGAAATCTGCAACAAAATCATGGCCCAGATGCTGGAGAACTACACCGCCTTGTTTGAATGGGAACACCCGAGAGAGGAGAACGAAAAAGGCCCATGTGAAGATCTAGCAAAAATTATCCTTGTGAAAGTGAGTGCCTGTATTAAGACTGTTTTTCATCCTCCTCTCCTTTTTTTGTGGGGGGGGGGTCAAGTAATTGCACACAGTATCAAAGTAGTATCTTGGCAGGTGACACGGGGAAGTTTGCAACGAGCTCTGTGGGAGTTTCTCTTGTGATGGGAGGCTATCGGTTGACTTTGTGCTACTATTTGAACTTGGTGTGCTCTCTCCTCTCCCCACCCCCTGCTTCCATGACTTTGGTCCAGGCTGCAGGTAACTTTCCTCCACTGCGGTTTGGATTCATCCAAATGCTGCTATGGGGAGGCTATGGTCAACAGTGGAAGGGTGGGCAGTGGAGAGGAAAGCCTCAGCCCCATACCTGCTAGAGACATCTACCCACTCACGTCACCCACCTCTTGGCTCCGCCTTCTTTTCTCCTAGCAAGGAGAAAATAATACCAGTCTCTGTGGAAAGAAAAGCAAACGGGGGTGAAATTCTGAGCAGGAAAGCAGCCTGGAGGTAAAAGATAGCAGTGCCCCATGGTAGTTTTTTTTTCCCATTAGGAAAAGGAATGTCGTGCTCAGAAAGTGTGACCTGTGGTTTAGATTTTCCCACCCCCAGTTTCAATACTGCATTTGAAACTGTAGTTTTGATTTTAATATGCATCTGTTGCCTGTTGAGAACGCCAAAGCCAGAGTGTGTATAATGGATCCTGTTAAATTTTCATCATACCTGTTCTCTTCCAATCCTTCAAGACATACTGTTTAGACCTTTTGCTGCCAACTGTCATTACATCCTGTAATGCGATGCTGTCCTTTGGCAGCAAGCCCCAGCCCCGTTAACTGGGAAAACCCGATAGGAGAAGATTACCGCTTCTGTGACCTTTGCCATCCCAGCTCACAACCCCTGGAACTCTGCAGCTCCTCCTTGAGCTTGCAAGGCTCTTGAAGCCTTTCGCTTTAGGCATCTTAAGATTTTCATACAATGTTAAATTCCTTTTCTCCTTTAACGCTCTCTCAATACTGGCTTGTGTGTGGTGCTATACCAGCAAAATGCTAATACTTACTGACTGCTTATTTCTGAATGAAACCCTGTAACATTCATACTGAGCTGAAAAGTTTTGAGAGAGATGGGGGACCTGTGGGCTTCTCCCCTATCATCTCTGACTGCTGGCCATGCTGGCTGGGGGTGAGGGCGGTTGGAGTCCTACAGGTGCCTCATCCCTGGTTTTGCAGATGCTCCTCTTAAGTGTAAGAGCTGTTCAGCAGTCGAACAAACTGCCTCGGGAGTTGTGGGGTGGCCTCTCCTCTGGAAGCAATTAAGCAGAGGTAGGATGACCATCTGCTAGGCAGGCCTACATTGCAAATTTTGCACTGGTGTCAGGGACTGGCTGGATGAAGAGGAATGGTGGGAAGCACCAGCCGGGGAACATACCCCAGAGGAGGAAGTCTCAGAGCCAGGGGATTGGTGGTGGGACATTGGGGAGAGGCCCGAGGGAGAAGGGGCTTCATACTGAAGGGGCAACAGAGTTTAGTGAGCGGCAAGAGCCAGTGGCAAGGAGCAGTTCAGACTCAGAGGCTGATGCAGAGGAGGGGGAGTCAAGAGACTGCTGAAAAATTCTGGGAGTCTCCCTCTCCTGCTGCAACAAGCTCCCCTAGCCCCATTCTCTGAAGAACGCGCAACCAAAGGTGCACAGGCATAGTTTGAGACTGCTTGGGCAACATCCAGAGGTGGAGACTTAGAGCAGAGCAGAGGGAGGGGAAACCCTCAGGCCTGACAACTGCTGTATAGGGGCGCCCCTATAGGGACGCGGGTGGTGCTGTGATCTAAACCACTGAGCCTCTTGGGCTTGCCAATCAGAAGGTCAGCGCTTCAAATCCCCACGACGGGTTGAGCTCCCGTTGCTCTGTCCCAGCTCCTGCCAACCTAGCAGTTCGAAAGCATACCAGTGCAAGTAGATAAATAGGTACCACTGCGGCAGGAAGGCAAATTGCATTTCTGTGCACTCTGGTTTCCAGCACAGTGTTCCGTCGTGCCAGAAGCGGTTTAGTCATGCTGGCCCCATGACCCGGAAAGCGGTCTGTGGACAAATGCTGGCTCTCTTGGCCTGAAAGCGAGATGAGCACCGCAACCAAATAGTCCAGCCTTTGACTGGACTTAACTGTCCCAGGGGTCCTTTACCTTCTTTACCTATAGGGGCAAGGCCTGCTGGGAAGTGTTTCCATTTCCTTGAACAAAGGGTTAACCACACCAACCAACTCTGCTTCCTGCGTGCTGACCTGCGTCTGGCTCCAGCCCTGACAACTGAGCAGGGAATTGGACTGCATGATCTCTAGGGTAACCTCCTTACCTATGTGATCCTGTGATCCACCCTTTGTGTCAGGCACCTCTGCTGTTGCACTGCCAATGTAAAGTAATTATCCTCTGCTATACCAGAGTTCATGCCCGCAGTAAAGCCATAAATGTGGGCAGTATACTTGGAAGTAAAGCATGTGAAGGCACTGCCAACAAAATCTTAATTGTTTTCCTTGATTACGGTTTCCTCTCCAAAAGAACATTTTCTTCCCATAGGGCCTATATCTGTTTATACTTCATGGAGCAGATGGGTATTTTTACAGTGGGATCAGTGGGGTGGAAATAGGACGAGACAACAAAACATTGTTAAATAAGGAGTGATGGGGTGTGCAGTCCAATCCCTTGCAGGTGAAAGTTTACCAACGTCTTCGTCCTTTACCTTTGATATCCTTTTTAGCTGCCAGGGAAGGGGCGGAATCGTCTGCCACATCTATCATGCATACCAAGTCATCACTTGGGCATCTCTTTCAAAGGATGACAACTCTTTAAATAACCCTTCCCACAACAAGTGCATAATATCTTTCTCTGTCTGTATGAGTCAACAGAGTTTACTTTTATACTCCTGCTCAGTTCCAACATCACTGCCCAAGCTGTGAAGTGGCTAAGGTTAGAGCTATACAGTGGAACCTCAGTTGTCGAACGTAATCTGTTCCGGAAGACCGTTTGACTTCCAAAATGTTCGACAACCGAGGCGCAATTGCTGGTCAGCAAAATCCATTGGAAAAATGGAGAAATGCGCCCCAGAAGGCGTTAGACTTCCGAGGCGTGTTCGAAAACGGAAGCATTCATTTCCAGGTTGTCGGTGTTCGAAAACTGAAACGTTTGACTTCCAAAGCATTCAACAATTGAGGTTCCGCTGTAGCTTCTAAACGTATAGAAAACAAACCTTGGTTTGGCTCTGCTTATGTGTTTTTGTTTTTCAGTCCCTTGAGCTCTTAGCTTCATAACTTCACTCCCAGCAATGTGTGCGACAGTCTATGGAAGATATCTCATGAACTAAAAGTTGTGCTTGAATGGCCGTTTTTTAAATGTAATGGCATGATTTTATTTCTCATACAACTATTGAGGTACATGGTCACTCAGTGTCAACAGTATGTGCAAATATCTGACTCATTTAAGACTACATAGAAACCATAGTCTCAAAAATTACGGAGTCCACAACTTGAGAATACTTTCACTTTTATAAATCTTTATTATTTGCAAAGGGAATCTTTGGATGAGGTGATTATTACTTCGGACCTGTGCTGTATCTTTGTACATTTTCCCTTCCATGGAATCATAGAATTGGAACGGACCTCGATGGTCATCTAGACCAATACAGGAATCTCAACTAAGGTATCCATAACAGATGGCCATCCAGCATCTGCTTAAAAACCTCCAAGGAAAGAGAGTCCACCACCTCTCATGGGAATCTGTCCCACTGCTGTCTGAAACTTCTTCTTGATGTTTAGTTGGAATCTTCTTTCTTGTTATTTGAACCCATGGTTCAGGCCCTAGCCTCCAGAGCAGGAGAAAAAAATGCTTTCCCCATCCTCCGTTTGACAGATATTTGAAGATGGCTGTCATATCTCCTCTCCACATCCCTCTTTTACAGGCTAAACTTACCCAACTCCCTCAATCATTCCTCATAAGGCTTGGTTTCTAGACCCTTGATAATCTTGGTCGCCTTCCTCTGCACAGCTTGTTCCAGCTTCTCCACATCCTTCTTAAATTGTGGTGCCCAGAACTGGACACAGTACTCCAGGTGTGGTCTGAACCAAGGCAGAAAGAATAGAGCAGTACGCTTTTTGATTTTTTAGCCCCAACCCTCCTTTTGTTACGCTTGCACTTTTAGCAAATTTAGATATTTTTTAAAAAGAAATGATAACATAAAAGAGAAGATTTGAGCACTTAGATTCAAAACATGTCATAGAAAACAAAGTTGTTTTTCAGATTGTATGAACAAAGCCATGCTTAGAAGTAGCATACCGTTCCTAATTTCACACTCCCCCCTGACACCCCCCCCTTTTTGTTAACTGCTAGGAGGCTTGCTGCAAGCAGACACCGCCAGTCATTCGGACAAGTGTTGACAGAGAACTGCCAAAGCTGAGTCCAAGGCACAAGGTACAGAAAAATTGGTGTGTTCATCACCATACTTTCCTATTGCTGCATTTGCTTTGAACTGCATTTCTTCTTCACGCTTGTTTCCATCTTTCAGGATTGGGAGCTGTGTTTTTTGAACTAATTCCAAGGGGATTGGGGCCGCTGGGACTAGCGGCACTAGCCCTATTGAGGTATTTCTTATCTTATATTGAGTTGGACCAGTGGTCCATTTAGCCCAGTATTGTCTTCTCTGACTGGCAGCAGTTCTCCAGGATTTGGGACAGCGGGCCCTACCTGGAGATGCTGGGGATCGAACCTGTGACGTTCTGCATGCAAAGCAGGTACCCTGCCGCTAAGCTACAGCCCTTCCCTCCGTTGTGTCAAGAAGGAGAATGGGGTACCTTTGATGGCCCTGCCCTGTCTGTCATGTTCCCAGCTGCCCAGCCTTCCATGTGTTGGGACTGAGCATCTGCCCTGGGAAGGCTGCTAAATTGTGTGGAGGGTAGAACAGCCTCCTTGCAGCAGAATTCCAATCAGAGCTCATGGAAGATGTTGGGGCAGGGCTGATTGGACCTTGATGAAGTGGGTTGGGCCAATGAGCATAGCCCTATTCTCTCCCCTCATGGGATTGCGAACCTCTGGAATGGGCTGTTGTCAGCAGTGTTAGAAACTCAGACATATAGGCTGGGTGCCAAATGACTCCTTAAAACCAGGGTTACAGTCGCCAAAACAGCATGCCTTGTTACCATTTTGAGGCCAGATGGCTCGAAAGTCATGTTTTGGTTCCTGAAATTAATTCTGATTATGCAGATAAAATACAATGGATAGAATTCCACAGGATGTATTGCTATTGTGTGAAAACAGTCAAGATCCAAGGATCCCCAGGCGGGCACCTCCAAATGGTGGAGACGACAGGCGCCATCCTGGCACCCCGGGCATCTTCACTTATTCGCATTTCAAACGCTGGTTGTCAGGGCTTGGATTTGTGGCAGGTCTTGAACTCGGAACCTGAGAGATTTCAGGCCAGGATTCAGCCTGGTGAGCTACAGCTAAGCCCTGGCCAGAGGGAGAGAACACTCAACATAGCACAGCTGCTCAGCATTGTGAAATGCTACGCTAGGCTATGGCTAGTCTTATGTCTAAAAATAAAATAATATCCAAGGGAACCTGAGTTCTATGATTTGTATAAACAATGTGAATCAAGCCAGATTTTTTTTTTATAATTCATCTTATTTTGCACTAGTTGCTGCTTTGCATAATTTAATCTGGGGAGGCTGCCAGGAGCTACGAAGGATTCTTGATGCCCAACACCCAAACGCCAGGACTCTGGCTTTTCAAATCTTAGCAGGCATTGCCCAAACCACTTTAAAGTGTGTCTCAAACATCACAAGGACTAGGAGGAAATTGTGTTGTTTTTTAAAAAATGAAAACTGAGAAGCTGATGGACCTGAAATTTGCAGGCGTTTCTTCTGCACGCGCAACTTTTAAAGGCTTTGGGCATTTCCAGACGGTCACTATTTTCAGATGGGATCGCAACAAATTCAGGCAGCGTCATGAAAGCTGATTTGGTGCTCTTGCGCATCAGAACTGCTTCCCCCCCAAAATCAGAATTTTGTTGCAATATGGACCATGATGGGGAAATGCAGTGTGGAATATTATTTGCTGGACACATTCAGTCACGTGACCTCCCATCTGCAGGCTGGCTGCGGTCCAGCTCAGACACGTTTTTCCCACCTCCATGTGATGCTTAATCACATGCCATTTTTCCTCTGATGTTTCGCAGTGGAAGATTAACTGGAAGGAAGGACGTCTTAACCATTTCCCCGCAGTGGTTTTCCTGCAAAAAAAAGCCTTCCAGCTGTTCCCCATATCATGGGGGGGAAAGATACGGTGTAGAGGAAAAACAGCTTGGGGAGGCAAATTCAAGTTGCAACAAACACCCCCTCCCCAGCGGAAAGGTGTTTAAATCCCCCTCTCCCCCATAGTTCAGGCTTCTGTTGTGACCTTTGTGCCTGTGCATTGTAAAAGCATAAAATACGCGGGGAAAATGTGCACAAGGCCAAGCATCACGTGGAGTTCATCTCTGAGACATAAGCCAGACCCCTTGATTTAAATGCAGGCTTAAGGCGTGTTTTGTTTGGGGGGTGGGGTTGCACAAAATATCTGGCACAAGCGATGCTTGATCAGTTGTGCAAATTTTGGACACTTAGGGCACAAATTTTGGACAGTTAGGACACAAATTTTGGACACAGAATCTTAGAGCCTGAATCTCCCAACTTGCCTGCAAATTCTGCAGAGCTTTTGAAAGTAAACATTTTTTGATATGTTGGATTGCCAGACCACACCAACTGGTTTAAAATGTGGGCTGCAGTTCAGCAAAGAGTTATTGTTGCTTTTTGAGAGGCACCATTGTCTTGTTTGTGGTTCCCTTGCCCTCCACACCAAATGTTATCCGAGAGAGCTTTGCTTTCTTCCATAACTGGGGCCTGCTTTAATTAAGGATTGCTTTTCAGTCAGTAGATAAATCAGGCACTTATTTTGGAAGAACCAGATAAACAACGAAGGTTCCTTAGATATGACCCCAGCTGTACTCCACACTTGGCCTGTTCCCGCACGTATGCCCAGCTCTTTGGCAAATTGACAAGAGATATTTAGCCATTCCCCTGCCATATATCAAGGTTTGTTATGGATATTGGTTCAGTTTTGACACGGGTGCCTTATTACCCCGCCCACTGCTATGCATCCAAGAGTTCCAAGTACTCGCAAGTTATATACTCCTAAAGTTGTATTTATGCTATCTTTGGTGCCTGTTCCCAGGGGCACTTGATACCTCGACACGCGGATGTATAAGGGTGTGTGTCCTTGGACCTGGTGAACATGAATATTAAACCAAGCTAGGCATTTACCATCCCAGACTGAAGAGAGCGTCTGCCTCTAATGTTTGTATTGACGGCTCGAGAGCTTGATCCGGGAAAGTGAGCCAGCCTTGAAATATTGTTGATGCACCCTTCACAGACTCGGGGATTGACAAGTTCAGCGTGTGCTTGTAACAGTGATGTTTTAACCATTTGTGGCATCTGCTGCACAGTCTGGGTTGGCCGACAGCTCAGTTTGCACCCTACGATGGCTGTGCCGTCTCGCTTCTCATTGGGTATATTGTCTGGTTCTTTCCTTCATTCCACAGCCAGTGTGGTGTAGTGGTTAAGAGCGGCAGACTCGTAATCTGGGGAGCCGGGTTCGTGTCTCCACTCCTCCACATGCAGCTGCTGGGTGACCTTGGGCCAGTCACACTTCTCTGAAGTCTCTCAGCCCCACCCACCTCACAGGGTGTCTGTTGTGGGGGATGAGGGGAAAGGAGATTGTTAGCCGCTTTGAGACTCCTTCGGGTAGTGATAAAGCGGGATATCAAATCCAAACTACTCCTCCTCCTCCTCTTCTTCTTCTTCTTCTTCTTCTTCTTCTTCTTCTTCTTCTTCTTCTTCTTCTTCTTCTTCTTCTTCTTCTATGCCTGTCCTTATGCATCTCGGCGTGATCTTGCGTAAGAACATGATGTAAAAAGAGCCATGCTGGATCAGGCCCAAACCCCACCTATTCCAGCATCCTGTTCTCACAGACAGCCAACTGGATGGCTATGGGGAGCCCGAAAGCAAGACACGAGCCCGGCAGCACTCTTCCCCACATGTGATTCTCAGCAGCTGGTATACAGTGGTACCTTGATTCACAAACTTAATCCGTTCTGGAAGTCCGTTCCAAAACCAAAGCATTCCAAAACCAAGGCACGCTTTCCCATAGAAAGTAATGCAAAACGGATTAATCCATTCCAGACTTTTGAAAACAAGCCCTTAAAAAGCAATTTAACATGAATTTCACTATCTAACGAGACCATTTATCCATAAAATGGAAATAATCAATGTACTGTAAGGTAAAGGTAAAGGTACCCCTGACCATTAAGTCCAGTCGCAGACGACTCTGGGGTTGCGGTGCTCATCTCGCTCTATAGGCCAAGGGAGCTGGCGTTTGTCCGCAGACAGCTTCCGGGTCATAAAATAAATAAGACAGTATTGTAGATGATAAAAATAAAAATCACATTTTTTCCTTACCTGCACTGATGATACTCATTGTTTTGATGGGGGGCTTTTATCCATTTCTGCAGTCACACAATCATTCAATCAGTAGCTAAACTGGGTCCCACACAGTCACAAAAACAAATGAACCAAAAAAGCCTCAAAAACAAAAGCGCCAAATACAACGGTACCTTGGTTCTCAAACTTAAATTTGTTCCAAAATGTTTGAAAACCAAGGAACGGCTTCTGATTGATGCAGGCGCCTTAGAAACAATAGCCGACAACTGCATCGGACGTTTGGCTTCCGAAAAGCGTTCGAAAACCGGAACACTTACTTCCAGGTTTTCAGCGTTTGAGTACCAAGGCGTTTGAGAACCAAGGTACCACTGTATTGCCTCTGACAGGGGAAGTAGGAAGAAGGCACCATGACTAATAGCTGTTGACAGCCTTGTCCTCTGCAAATCGGTCCGTATAATTCCCTTTTCAAGCCATGCGACTAATTGCCCATCACACCATCATGTGATGGTGATTCTCAGTGTGAAGAAGTGCGCTCTATTGCATGTCTTGAACCTCCCAACATTCATTGGATGGGCCAGAGTTCTGGTATCATGAGAGAATGAGGAAAAACCTCTTAAGCGCTTTTTCAATGCATAATCTTGTACACCTCTATCATGTCCCTCTATACAGTACTTGCTTTAAACAACAACAACAACTTAAAAGGTATCGCATGTTGCATGCCACAGGTTGGGAACCTCCAGCTCCAGTCATGGTCCACCAGGCTGACCCGCAAGGCCATTTCCTCCAAACCACAGCAACATGCCCATCAGGCAGCCCCTCAATATCTTACGCAAGCATCCAAGAGCCAGTGCGCTGAGTAGGCTTTGCCCACCCACCCACCCACCCCAACCAAGGCAGGGGGCTTAGAAGCTCTTTGCATGCCTGGTAACCCAAATGGACAGTGAAAGCTGTTTCTCCCTTGGAAAGTGGTGGGCTTTCCTTCCTTGGAGGTTGGTTGGCCATCTATCGTGGATGCTTCAGCTGAGATTTCTGCATTTCAGATGGGGTTGGACTAGATGACCCTCGGTGTACCTTCTAGCTCCACAGTTCTATGAAGCTGTCTGCCTTGCTTGGATTTTAGCTTGCACATTTTTCAACCAGCCTGCCTTCAACTATGGCTGAAATTGTGCGAGCCAAATAAGCCGAACAATTGCAATTGTATTACAATAATAATAATAATAATAAATGAAGAGTAGAAGGGACTTTGTTGCAAGAGAGGGTTTATAGCAAAAGCCCTTGCTTTATCTGTGCCTTGTAAGATGCTTTGAAGTCAGCACCCTTAACAAACTACAGTTCTCAGGATTCTTTGGGGGAAGCCTATTAAATTGGTTTCACAGTGCTTTAAATGTATGGTGCGGATATGGCCTGAGAGAGTTCCCAAATGGGAAGGTGCAAGCATTCAGTCCTTATGCCTGGCTAGGATAAGCAACGTGGTGCCCTCCAGATATTGTTGGACTCCAGCTTCCGTCTTCCCTGGCCTGCATGTCCAATGATCTAGGATGATGGGAGTTGAAGTCTAACAATATCTGGAGGGTACCACACTTAGGCTGCCCCCTGGTTTTACGTATAAACCAAGTTTACGTCTTGTTTTGTAATCTGACCAAAAATCCTGGAAGGTTGACCTCCTTGAACAAGTTCGTTCAGCAACACCCGTTTCTCCACACGAGCTACGTGCCACTTTAATTCTATGGATTAATGCCATTCTCGGGGAACTGTTTTTAGAATGCTGGAAGGAGTGATCTCTCCAGTTGTATATTCCGGTCATCTGAGTTGAGCAAGAGACTAAACATTTCCCAGCACATGAAACCTGAGTCAACCCTGGTCTGAATTGTGAGATATAGAAACAGTTCGCTGCTTATTCATCACTTCCTCCACCCTTGTGTGCAACTCTGGAACTCAAGCAGCTTTTATTGCACCCTATAGAACAACCGGGAGAAATGTGGAAATGCACACAGACTTACCATGTGCAAAGGAGGTCCCAGAGTGGAAAGGAACCAGAGCCCTCTGTTGAAACCTCGCTAGGAAGAATGTTTGTGAATAGGAAAAGATTGGCAAAAGTTATTAGACGCCTCAGGCTTTTCCACCCTTCCACCAGACCTTTCAGGAAAAGGTTTTTTCATATATATATATATAATGTAGGGAGATAAATCTGCCCTTTGTACATGTTTCCCTTTATTTCAGCAAATTATGTGTATTTTATACTCCCAAGAGCAGAGTAAAAATCACCATTTAGTTCCGGGTTTTTTGTAGAAGGCAAATGACTCCTGTCTCAAAGTGCTTTTTGGACCTTTTGGCAGCTTCATGTAATGAAAGGAACTGTCATTGGAGAAAAATGGCTAAATTGACCCATCTTTATGCTGCCTGTATCGCTACCCACCTCGTGCCCAGTAGCAGTGCTAGGATTTAGTGGGGAGTTGGCAGGATGGGGTGGGGAGCACAATAAGACATCACATTGACCTGGAAGAGGTGCACCAAAAATTTAATGCACATGACTTCACCCAAAGAATCTTGGGAAAGTGTAGTTTATTAAGGGTGCTGGGAATTTGTAGATCTGTGAGAGGTAAACCACAGTTCCCAGGAATCTTTGGGGAAAGAAATGTGCTTTAAATCTTTGACATGTATGCAGTCGAAGAGTTGTGACTCTGGCTTTCTTGCATGCAATGTGCCATTTGGGGATTGTGGTCTTATAAGGGCAGTTAGCCCTTTACAGTGGAACCTCTGTTTATGAACACCTCGGTTTACGAACGCCGCGGACCCATCTGGAGCGGATTAATTCACTTTCCATTACTTTCATTGGGAAAGTTTGCTTCAGTTTATGAACGCTTCAGTTTATGAACAGACTTCTGGAACCAATTGTGTTCATAAACCGAGGTACCACTGTAGTTTATTTGCAACCCTGGTGCATAACCAGGCTTTCTGCCTTAGAGATTTCTCAGCATTGGCAAGAAGCAGCGCACCACACCCAATACACATACACACACACACACACACACCAGCTAGTTGTTCTTTAGTTTATCTAAATAGTTAATTTCCCCTTTCAGTGAGAATGTTTATTTGCCCATTTGACTGGGTCATGCTGAAGGAAGTGAAGGGAGACTGTCAGTGGTAGAAAAGGTTTTCTGTTGTTTGCTTAGCTGCACACACAGGCAGAACTCAGGGCAAAAGGTAGTTGACCTCCCCCCTCCCCCCCCCGATCTTGGCCCTGACCTTGAACCTTCCAGCTTCCTCTGTTTGACTCTTTTTGGAGGCAATGCGGAGGTTTTTGGTGAAACACTGAAGAAAATACCCCACCAGGCACTTAGAGCATTTGATTGGAAGCCTCAAAAAGCCTCGGTCTCTTTTGGGGTGAAAGGAAGGGCAATTGCCTTTCCCCTACGGAACTATACTGTGAAGGTTCATTGTGACAACAGACTCATTGCATGTCTAGGAACAGCAAATGCACACTGAGTTGCAATTTAGTTTATGATGCAACGTGAGCCTATGTCAATTCTACTTGCCATAATGCAATATAAAAATAAATCTTTAGTGGACTTAAGTGTCAAGTTGTGATGCAGTGCATGAACTGTAAGGAGTTTGTCCTCACTGACCATTCTTAGAGCCGTTAAAAACAGCAAACTAGAGTTCAGTCGTTTCGTTGATGGATGAGTTGATCAACCCAATATGCTACCTGTAATTTAATTAGGCAGCAGGTCTTTGAAAGGAGTACAGCTTCAAATGGAAAGCACCAAAAATAGGCATTGTATCTTAAGTAAAACCAAACAAGAAATGTCCCTTCTAAGGGGGTCTCCAGACTGCCACTGCTTTGTGCATGCCAGAATGTTAGGTTTGCAGAATTAAAGTGGACCAAATTGGACTTTTTATGGTTTGGGAAGTGAAGAGGAAATGCATTGCAAAGTGTGGGGTGAATAAGTGGAAAGATGCATAAACATCTTTCAAGGATGGTTGCTCATTATCATATGACCACCCTGTAAACAATCCCAAGCAAATGCTCAGTTAAGGTGGGATATAATCTAGTCTCAGCATAAGCTTTGTGCAAGCAAATTAGTATTCTGCCTTAGTCAGACCATACCTGGACTACTGTGTCCAGTTCTGGGTGCCACAGTTTTAGAAGGATGTGAACATGAGCAGAGGAAAACAAACAAGATGATCAGGGTTCTGGAAACCATGCCTTACGAGGAACGGTTGAAGGAGCTGGGTATGATAGCCATCTTCAAATATCTCAAGGATTGTCCCATGGAAGAGGAAACAAGCTTGTTTTCTGCTGTTCCAGCGAGTAGGACTCAAACCAATGGCTTAAGAAAAAAATTCCTTCAGTAGCACCTTAAAGACCAACTAAGTTTATATTTTGGTATGAGCTTTCGTGTGCATGCACACTTCTTCAGAAGGTTTCGTGTGCATGCACACGAAAGCTCATACCAAAATATAAACTTAGTTGGTCTTTAAGGTGCTACTGAAGGAATTTTTTTATTTTGCTTCGACTCAGACCAACACGGCTACCTACCTGTAACAATGGCTTAAGGTTACAAGCAAGGAGATTCTGACTAAACACCAGGAAGAACTTTTCGACAGTAAGAGCTTTTCAACAGTGGAACACTCTCCCTCTGGAGGTTGTGGACTCTCCTTCCTTGGAGGTTTTTAAGCAGAGGTTGGATGGCCCTCTGTCACAGATGCTTTAGTTGAGATACCTGCATTGCAGGGGGTTGGACTTGATGGCCCTCAGCGTCCTTTCCAACACTATGATTCTAGGATGACTACTCAATAAATGCTCTGGGAGAGCACATGCTTTGCATGGTCCCCGTTTCAATTCCTGGCATCATCCACTAAAATGGGTGGGGAAACCTGTGGCCCTCTGTTGTTAGCAGATTACAATTTCCGTTCTTCCCATTGAGTGCGGCCAATAGTCAGTGATGAGTGGTAGTCCAGAGGGCGCCAAGTTCCCTACGCTGAGCTAGGATCAGGGGAAAACCAAAACTTGGTGTCAGTTCGTAGTTATCTGGAGTGAGTAAAACTGCAAGCCTGGGTTTGTGGATTACAGTAAACCAAACATGGCTTGGCTCTGGGTGTTAAGGCAGCAGCAGGAGTTGGAAAGAGCCGAGCGGCCATAATTTTCTAACTGTGCACCAGCATGCTTGCTCACGTACGCTAAGCCTAATTTGGCTTAGTGTTGGCCAATGAACTGACCAAGATTTATTTAACTGGCACACAGTCTTAGTTAAGTCATTTCTTGGATATGAGAATTCTCCTATTACAGGCATTTCCCTTCTTTTTAGGGTACTTTCAGAAGGGCAGCCTCGTTTGGATGTGCTTGTATGAAAGTGCGCATGCATGCCTGTGGGGGAGATCGTGACCTTGGGCTCGAGTAAATCATGCTCATCAAGTTTCCCCTTTATATTTGCTCTTGCTGTCTTGGAAGTTGCTCATCATCGAGCAACTAAAACAGGCACCCCCAAACTGCGGCCCTCCAGATGTTTTGGCCTACAACTCCCATGATCCCTAGCTAACAGGACCAGTGGTCGGGGAAGATGGGAGTTGTAGTCCAAAACATCTGGAGGGCCGAAGTCTGGGGCTGCCTGAACTAAAATGACACAAACAGAGAAGAAAACTTTTCCATTAACCTTGAGAAGGACCATGATGGATAAGCAACCAAAGACCTATTTTTTTTAAACAGCGTTACCTTTGCTAACCATTAAAGATTGCTTGTTTGTATTTGAAATAGATTGCCTAGCAGTAATATTTAGGAACACAAACCTCACCTGTCCCAGAATTGTTCATGTGTGAAAGTTTGATGACCTGTTGAGATTGAGGCAGGAGTGTGTGTGTGTGTGTGTGTGTGTGTATACATAAAAACACACACACACACACACACACACACACACACACACACTTCTGTAAGCTTCATTGCCTGTAATAAAAAAAAACCCTTTGGCTATCACTTTCTTCAGTGAACTAAATACATAGCCGCTTTTTGTTTAGGCTAGAGTCAATGTTAATAAAGCAAATGAACTCCGCCAATCTCCAGCTTTTCTGATGAATCTTTCATAATTTTCCCCAGCACAGGAACAGATACATGGAAGTTCAGGGTTGCAGCTGATGCTGTGTGCCAGTGAATGGGACTGAAAGGGGCAGTGGAATCTCAAATCCTCTCCAAGAGCAGTTTACTTATCATACCAGTATAAATTATGCCTCATTTGTGCAATGTTATGCTTTGTCTAGTTGTTACTAGGAAGGGCAAGGATCACAGGAAATCTTAACCTGCCTGCTCTCTGGCACCCGAGATTTCAACATGAATTGCCCACTCGGCTTCAAGTTTAAATTCACAACCATGAAGGCCGGAATCTTGCCGATATTTTAATTTTTTGAAGCAAAATGTAAAAAGTAAAGCCATAAATCTTAGAATGTTAAATTATATTCCCATACTTGAACCCATGTGCCCTGTGCTCTAACCAGACCCCAGACCTGCTTGGCTTCAACAAGGCTTGTTGATAGTCTCTCGTGTGTGTGTGTGTGTGTGTGTGTGTGTGTGTGTGTGTGTGTAGTGATTGCACCAAAATATCTTGAAAAGCACTGCTCTCAAAGCTGCTCTGTCACATTGAGATTTTTCCTTTGTACTCTTCTCTTTGGACATTGTAAGAATTGGCACTTTAACAGCATGGGACCCCTTTTGCTCTCCCAGGAGGGCTCTTAAAAATACTGTAAGGTAAAACTAGCTTAGAAACGGCAAGGGGTTTTTGCCAAGTAACAAAACCCTGGCTAATCGTTGCTGTTTTGGAAACCAGCAGGGAGTAGGAGTGGACAGGGTGAGAGTAACGGATTCACAGAAGTGGAATGGGCTGTCAGTCTGGACTCCCGCGCAACATGCACAAAAGTATTTGACTACCAAAGTCTTGTGCAAACATGAATCTGCCATTGTCAATAACGGAGCAAATCACATAAAGGTTACTGTCGAATAGTGTCTGCGTAAAGCCGCCTTTTATGTTCTCAGATGAGTCCTGTATACTTTCAAGCTTTTATTACAACGTATAAATGGGAGGCGTTTAATATGCTGGCTACGGTTGTGTGACTGTTTGCTTCCAAATACTTTTAATAGCATACTGTCAAAATACACGGCTTTCTCCTTTCATCTCAGCTCTGCAGAAAAGAAAGCAATTATTTAATCTCTTTAATACTTTGAATTGCATCTTCCTCATAATTCCCCTTATTTTGTAACAATTCCCGTTCTTTGCTTAAGCTCAGATTGCAGTCATTCCAATGACGTTATTCGTTGATTTTTCCTGGTTGGAGAGACTAGGGAGGTGAGGGGACTTAGCAAAAGGTGGTCCAGTGAGTTACACCAGTAGTTTTTATCTTGGCTTTCCCCTGTATGCAAAGACAGACTGGTGGATTGAGCAGATGAGGCCAAGAGTGGGTCCAATGGTCAAGAAGGCGATTCCTGCACATGCTGTAGAGGGAAGTGAGGGGCAGATGGGGCTCATCAACCTGGAAAGGTAGCCCCTCTAGGAGAATGAAAACTCTGATCCTAAACCTCCATTGCCTTGACAGGTATCTTCAGGAAACGTAAAGGCTAAGGAGTAAATCTGGAGTAGAGTCCCTAAGGCATTTGGGTGGCACCTTCCAGCAGCCAAGCTGGTGCCAAAGGTATTGCTCTGCTTTCCTTTGGACTACATCAGCATGGCCGAGAAGGGGGTCCTGTCATCTGGGCAGCCCAGGACCTCCATACACACTGCCCAGGCTTACACCCTGGGGAGGTCACTTCAATGCAGCTAACACAGTGGTTAGACTTCACCCCTGGAGGCGCACTCTATTGTCTTTCGAGACAGGCAGATGACAACAACAACAACAACAACAACAACAACAACAACAACAACAACAACAACAACAACTGAAGGCCTTGCTTGAGAAATCCGAAACCCACACTTGGGGACATAGGAAGCTTCCTTATGCCAGGTCACCCAGCCTAGCGTTGCCAGCTCTAACTTAGCAGCAACTCCCCTGGATCTCAGGCAGAAAGAATATTTCCCATCACCTGGTACCTGGGCCTTTGAAACTGGAGGTGCCAGGAATTCAATTGAATCTGCGGCTTCCTGCTGGTTGAGAATGTGTAGGAAATGGAAGACCCATGAGAACCCTGGCGGAGGTACACCATCATGAGAATTAAGCCAGAAGCAGTGATAGATTTCAAGGCAAGGCAGGTCACTTGGGTAGGCTAGGAGGAACCTGTGAACTTCCGGATGATGTTGGACTCCCATCCATCTAAGTCAACGGCCAGTAATCAAGGATGATGGGAATCGCAGTTCAACAACATCTCCCTGTCCCTGGACTAGACTATCTACTTCAGGGGCGGGGGAACTTTTCCAGCCTGAGGGCCACATTCCCTTCTAGGAGATCTGCCAGGGGCCGCATGCCACCAGCGGCGAGTGAGATCGGAAGCAAAAGTGGGCAGAGCACCAAGTATTAAATTTACCCGGCTACAGTAGACTTGTTTCTACACAGACTCTCATGTCTATCCTACATCCAGGCAAGGAATACATTATCAGAGTTGAAGGACACGGTCTAGTTGGGGATAAATGCTCAAGGACAGTGCAAAGCAGGGGTGGGAAGGGGTGGGGGCTGTGGAGAGTTTGGAGGGCCAGATTGAGAGACTGTATCTCTCACCCTCATCCACCCCAGCCTGAGGTTTCTCATCCCTGATCTTCTGGGCTTCTTCCAGATTTTAGGAACTCATGGAAGGCCTTCTCGAAAGAGGTACACATGGCACCTTTGTTACATTTTTTTCCAGGAACAGGTGTGGACATTTCTCTCTTGCCATGCATTTTATTTTGTGCAAACCATTGATCTGCATGTTTTTACCTGTGGCCCCATATAATTTCCTTTTATTATATATGTTAGTGTTTTATGCTGTTTACCCAGGAATCTATTGGGCATGGGGCAGAATGCAAATATTTAAAATAAATACACCAATGAGAAATATTTGCATATCTAGTGGCACCGGGCTCGTTCTGAAGAAGGGCGGCAGATTGAAAAAGATTGCCATGGTTGAGTGCTGTGCCCTGCCCCCAACTTTCTAATTTCCAGTCCCTTCCCTTCAATGAAGGGAAGCAGAAGTCAATGGTGTTTATGTGAGCTGTTTTCTGCCCTCGAAAGACCTGTTCGCTCCTGCATGATTTATCGCGCACTGAGTAACAATGCCAACAATGTCAACTAGGCACCCAAATTCTTTCATTAGGCTGTAATTCTGTGTTGTGGCTGTTAAGTTTCAGAATACCATAAATGGAGAGGGACAAGCTTCTCAGGGAAGCATTCTGGCCCATTTGGGTGGACATACATGGACTTGGGCAGAGTCCTCTTTTATTAGGACACTGGCATTAGTTTGGTGAGTAAAGTAAACTACAACTGGACTTTTTTACCCATATTTACACAAGAAACATATTGCTGAGAACAAGTAAGAGCTAAGACCATCCCTTCACCTCTGTTACTAACTCTTAGGCAAATTCCATGGCTGTTGGCATACATTTTGGTGAAGGAGCGTAAGAATTAGATGCTGGCTTTGATCTGTAAAGCCCCAAACACATTTTTCCACTTATTATGCTGATGATGATCTTTGTAGTCAGCTGATAACTTCCTGTATCTTGACAGTAACTCCAAGTGGCCCACTTTTCCGCCTGGTTCCAGAAGTTTCTCTTGCCTGCTTCCAGAAGCTTCTTGCTCCATTTCTTTGGCCTTCTGTTCCTTCCTTTCAAGTTCCTGTGCAGCCCTTTCACTGATGGACAACAGTGGAATAACGATCCATTATCTAGGATGGACCTCCCTCCCTCTCTCTCTCACTATATATATATATTCAGTGAACTTGCACAGCCTCCAATGTCTTTTGGCTCCTATTTGTGTTTGCAGGGCTCTTGTGAAAGCAGGCGAGACAGTGAGAATTTCCTGGAAGCCACCCAGCGACTGGGGCAGTAATGGGTGTGGCGGGTTTGGGCTCATATATCTTAGCTGCTGCCCAAAATATCTCCTTGGGGGCCCGCTAATGGGCAAGGGATTACTTAGGTTCAATTTGTTGAATTTCCCTGTTCTTCCCAAAACGGTCTATAAATTAACAACACCTTGGCTGGAGCGATGCCCCAAAAGCTTGGGGGAGCTTCATAATGCAGCGTTGGATGATAAACCCTGGATCGTTTAAAATGTCAGCTGTGCCAAGGGGGGGGGGATTGGAGAGGCAGAGCTTTTAACTCACTTGGCACCATCGCAATAAGTTTTATGTAGCGTGGGGTTGCCATCTTGGTAGACTGGGAGGTGTAAGAAAGGACCACAGCTCAGCAGTAGAGCATTTGCTTTGCATGAAGAAAGTCCCGGGTTCCATTGCTTTGCATGGAAACAGCCTCCCCACTCTCTTCAAAGGAGCCGAGAGCAGAAGCGGAGCGTATGCCCATGCTGCCCAGGGCAGGCGTGCTCCCGAGGGGGTGGCGGCGTGGAGGGTGCCCTCCCAGGTGCGGGATAGCCGCTCGGGGGCCCGGAGCAGCACGTGCGCCCTGCAGCTGGGGGCAGAGCAAGCCGCTCATAGGGGTGGAGCGAGCCACCCATGGCGGACATTTGGCACGCCACACACCCGTGACTCCCAAGCCTCCCCCAAGCTGTCAAAATGAAGGGGGAAGGGAGGAATGCCATCAGCAAAGCAGTGCAGCTCCCCCTCCCTTACCCCGATGGCTCAGGGTAGGCTTGGGAGTTGCGGGCAGGTGGTGCAGCAAATGTCCAAACCCCCCCCCCCCAGTGAGTGCACCCGGGGCAGTCCGCCTCCACCGCCCCCCCCCTTCCCACGCCCCTGGCTGAGAGCCTGCTTGAAAGGACACTTTGCAAAGCTGCAGAGGGGATTTTGACAGCTGGGCTTTCCCCGCCCACCTTTCAGTCATGTGACATCATTATGGCAGTATTGACAGGTGGGTGCTCCCGCCCACCTGTCAAATTCAGCCTGCGATTCGGATCCTGATAAGGATTTGGCGTGTGGATCCTGAGCTAGATCAAGGGTCAGCAAACTTTTTCAGCAGGGGGCCGGTCCACTGTCCCTCAGATCTTGTGGGGGCCCAGATTGTATTTTGAAGGGGGGGATGAACAAATTTCTATGCCCCACAAATAGCCCAGAGATGCATTTTAAATAAAAGGACACGTTCTACTCATGTAAAAACACGCTGATTCCCGCGTGCCGGATTTAGAAGGTGATTGGGCCAGATCCGACCCCCGAGCCTTAGTTTGCCTACCCATGAGCTAGATCAGGCACCCCCAAACTTCAGCCCTCCAGATGTTTTGGACTACAATCCCCATCATCCCTGACCACTTGTCCTGTTCAGCTAGGGATCATGGGAGTTGTAGGCCAAAACATCTGGAGGGCTGCAGTTTGGGGATGCCTGAGCTAGATGAACCAAGGGTCTGAAAGCTTGGTGGGTGGACAGAATAAGGTCACGTGTTTGTGCCTCTGTGGCCTCCTCTGGTGGATAGACGGGTCTTGATAAAGAACTCATCTCTAGCGGTCACCCAGGGAGCAGTTCAAGCTGGGACAGCCACTCAACTTACATAAACCTTTATGGAAGCAGAGGGGGTAACTTGAGCAGCCATTGCTCCATCAAGAAGCAACAGCAGCTTAGAGAAATCTCTCACTTTGCTGTTAGCATCTGCCAAGAGAGTCCATTACTTTCCCCCCATGACTGTGGGAAAGTGTGAGGGCCCCCTCCAGACGTTATTTTTTTAAATTGAGTATTTGTGATGGATTGTGTCCATGATGTTCTTGGGGTGGTTAAACACAGTCCTGCTTTGAACACTGTTTGTGCCTGCAAAACGTTTCCCGTAATTTCCCTGTGCCAACTTCTGTCATCCTCCCATGTCCTGCATATTTGCTTTATTGCTGGTGAAGCTGTTCTAACACTTCCTCTTGCGTAACGGTAGGTGTTACATAAGCAGAAGGAGGAGATGTAAACATACGAGTTACATAAAGATACGGCCTAAATGTGCAAATTAAATAAGAGAGTCACAGACATCAAATGGTTTTGATGGTTTTACTTGTTACGGTGCCATAAATATAGCTGAGTTGCCGTTACTGAGCTATTCAGCGCCCCTGCCGACATAATGTACATAATTGCTTAAACCACTAATTGTATGCCATTATTTCTGCCGCGGCAGTCTGAGCTCCACGTAGCTTATGAACTACACAGTCATCATCATATTTTCAAAAACCACCTCATGATTTGGGTAAGATTATTGTGAGGCAATAATCGAAAGGGAACACACAAAAAGCTTTAATAGCGCCTGTTGTGAGTCTTCTGTACATTCCCAGCTTTATTTTAATTTTTTACGCTTTGCTTCAATGGGCTGTGAGGTTCCTGTTGGGCTCTCATCACTACAGATTTGTGCTTTTTTGGCCATTGCCTTACAGCAGGAGGTTGGGTTTTTCATTCATTGGGTACGGGGGTGGAAATGCTGACTCATCATTTGCTGTGAATTCATGGCATTGTATCATTTTATTTTATTTTTTAACAAACCAACCCTGCTGCAAATGAGCTGGGAAGATTTCTCTGCGCCTTACCCATGTTTTTTTTTCCCCCTTTTACTTTGTTTCTCTAGGTTGCAAAGTACAAGCAAGAAGGATCTTCTCCAGCATGCTTGGTGCCGCAGCCAAGACTGTCAGATGGAATTCCCTGCGTTAGGGTCCATTTAACGGACAGCTTACGCTCGGAGGAGATGGATTTAGCTGACGAAATCTCCTTTATAAGCAGTGCTGCATTCTTCACCAGGTTAGTGTTCCTCCTTTCTCCTTCATATACAATGTGTAGCTTGCGAATTCACCGTTTCAGACCATTGGTTTGCTTGCTGGGTGCACAAAGCAGATTTTACAGCATTGCAGCAGAGCCTGTGAACACTGGGGAAAATTTTAAGCATTGAGCAACTAGCTTCGTCCGCATTAAATCAGGCCTCTGCTGTGTTTAATCCTATTGGAAAAAAGGATGCTGTGCTTACATGCATGCCTAAAACTCTGGAATGCTAACGGGAGGCTGGGAGAAAGATGCCCTGAAGATGGCTGTCTTCAAAGTTAATAGGTTTGGTAGGAGAGTGAGATGCACTCTAAAAGCCATTTCTGCGACTAATTAGATTTAAGTGTGTGTGTTTTTAAAATAAAAGGCAGCCCTTTTCAGGGCTTCTGTTTGCAAAGAAGCAAGGCTAGCTTAAAAGAATGCTTCTGTTTCTTAGACGTCATTCTCATGAAACAAAACTGGGTTGGAGCTCACTTGTTTTCCCGATTTGTTACGGTACTTTTAATGCTAGCCTGAAAATGTTGCTGTTTTCTAACCATTGCTGGCCAGCCTTGGATTCAGTAGCTCAAACAATGCCCTGTGTTGGAAGTGGCCTCCTATGTCCACCAAGAGGGGCAGTACCATATAGCCCTATAAATCCCATAATGCAAAGTGCCCAGCCCTTCTCTGAAGGGATGGGTGTGCGAGGAGTTGGTAGGTGCAAGAAGCTAAAGAGACAGGGAAAGTCTAAATCAGAATGCTATTCGGGAAGCGACCCTGGCCTGACCTGGAAGCATTTATAGCTAGGCTGAATCAAGGAGAACCAATGGGTTGCTTGGGGTTGGAGACAGAAGAGGATAGGATAGCCCTTTTCTCCCACTGCTTGGTAGCCTTGAGGGGCTTGCATGAGGAGCAGCAGCCTAAGGGCTAGATGGTTCCTGGTTCAAATGCTAGCAGTCCCTGATGCCCTCACAGTAATTCACCCATACAGCAGGCTTGGCCATTAGGTACAGCAGGAGTGGGGAACCTCAGGCCTGAAGGCCAAATTCTGCCCTCCGGGGCTCTCCACCTGGCCACAGGCACCTTCCCCAGGCCACGCCTTCTCCCTAGCTCAACTTTATGCCCTCCTTGAATGTCACTACATGGCGGGGATAGGGGCCTTGATCTCCAGAAATTGTGTGGAAAAGCTAGCCTACTCTACAAAGGAAAAATGGGCACCCATTGCATTGTCCTCCTTGGCCTCTGACCAGCCTCTAAGCATGTTCCCCCGGAAGGTTGGCCAGAGGGGAATGCAGCCCACAGTTGTTGTTGCTTTGTTTTAGAAAAGTTTTTTTCCGCCCCTGAGGTAGAATGAGGCGGCTGCCTGAGATGGGCGGTGGGGGAGAGCAGCAAACTGTTGGAGGTGTGGCCCCATCAGCTTTATTTATCATGCAATTTTAAAGTCATGGCTTCCCCAAAGAATCCTGGGAACCGTAGTTTAAGGGTGTTGAGAGTTGTTGTTTAGTTGTTTAGTCGTGTCCGACTCTTCGTGACCCCATGGACCAGAGCACGCCAAGCACTCCTGTCTTCCACTGCCTCCCGCAGTTTGGTCAAACTCATGTTCGTAGCTTCGAGAACACTGTCCAACCATCTCGTCCTCTGTCGTCCCCTTCTCCTAGTGCCCTCAATCTTTCCCAACATCAGGGTCTTTTCCAAGGATTCTTCTCTTCTCATGAGGTGGCCAAAGTATTGGAGCCTCAGCTTCACGATCTGAGAGTTGTTAAGAGACCCCTATTCCCCTCACAGAGCTACAGTTCCCAGAGTTCCCTGGGAAGGGAGAATTATTGTTAAATCATTCTTGTATATGTCTGGTGTGAATATGGCCTCAAGCAGGCAACTTCTTCATTTGCATTTTCATGTGTGTTTGGGCTAACACAGAGATGCAATTCAGGAATCTCAGGACAGGAATAAGTAGGAATCAGTTTTCAAGCCACCACCCCCCAACCCGGTTCAAAGTAGCTGCCACCTTGAAATAAATATCTCAGAATATTTCAGAAGATCTCAAAGCCATGCAAGAATTCCCTATAGCAATTCCAGGAGCGACTTCCTTGATTTCTCAATTTTGTTTTGCTTTGAACTGTGTTTGCTTTGAGCTATTTTGCTTTGCTTTGAACAGTCAATTTTGTTTTGCTTTGAACAGACTATTTTTCTTTATTTTTTTTAAAAGAGATTGCCCTGGGAGTAACACTTGACCAGGCCAGAAGCTACTCCCGTTGCTTATTTGACTTCTGTGAGGCTAGAAGGGAAAGTCTGGAAATGGGGAAATGGATCTGTTGAATGCCTAAAGTGTCAGCCCTTTGTAGTATCCAGATCAATCCACCTGTTGTGGCATTGCTTCTGCCTTCCACCCTCGTTCTGTGCTGCGATGCACCAGGGCAAAGCATTGGAGAGAACCCAAGACTGTTGACAGGGTTCAGCACCGTGAATTGCAGACTCCCAGTGGACAGCTCCCTTCCCCTGCCCGCTCCATGCTCTTTAATACCAGCCTCTGCACCTGTCTTCCTCCAAGTAAGAGTTTTTCCTGTGTAGTTGGCTGGGTTTTTTTTAACTCTAAGAAAGGATGTATTCATGAATTTGCTGAGAAAGGCAGAACCTTTCTTATCCCAGATAAGCATTCCCCTTGGTCTGTTTTCCTATCCATCCCCCAGCTAACCATCAACTCTTCTGCCCTCATTCCTGCTGCTTGTTTCGTTTGTTGTCTCTTGGCTAGACTAGGCACTTTGTCCCAGGTGAAGCTGAGGTGAAGGCACCCTGTGTGTGGATTATGAGAGGAATGTGGACACCGTTCAGGTTTTTTCTTGTCCGTGGCCGTCATGGGACTCTGAGGTGCCATTGGCAAACATATATGTTTACTTATTTGGAGTACTGTAATCCATTTTATTGTTTCGCCCAAGCATGGGGAATCTGCAGCTTGAGGACCTAATATGCTCCATGGGGGAGCCTGGAGGGAGAGAAGGAAGGTGAGGGTGGGGAAAGCTGGGGCAAAGTTGATGGCATGAAGAAAAGAGCAGGAGTTGACTTCTTAGCGCTTAGGGCCCTCGTATTTACGGGACCGCCTCTCCTGGCATGCCCCGCAGAGAACCTTAAGGTCCATGAATAACAATAGTTTAGAGGTCCCTGGCCCTAAGGAAGTCAGACTATCCTCCACCAGGGCCAGAGCCTTTTCAGTGATGGCTCCGACCTGGTGGAATGCTCTGTCCCATGAGACTAGGGCAGGGGTCCCCAGACTTACTGGGCTTTGGGCCGGTTCCCACCGCGCCGATGGCACGGCGGGCTGGCAGGCGGGGGAGTGCGTGCCTGTGCACATACGCACGGGCGCTTACCGGCGCGGCGGCGTGCTTCCAGGTCGGAAAAAGCGCCGGAAATCGTTTGTGCGCATGCGTATGGGCCTCCCCCGACCCGGAAGTGCACCAGAAATGACCTCTTCTGGGTCGGGAGAGGCCCATACGCATGTGCACAAAGGATTTTCGGCACTTTTTTCCAACCTGAAAGAGCGCCGCCGCGCTGCGCGCTGTAAGAGCGGGCGGCGGCGAGTGGCGGGGGTCATCGCGGGCCGGATTGGGAGGCCAATTGGGCCGCATCCGGCCCCCGGGCCGTAGTTTGGGGACCCTGGACTAGGGCCCTGCAAGATTTAACCTCCTTCCGCCAGGCCTGTAAGACAGAGCTATTCCTCCTGGCCTTTAATTTGAACTCAGCCTGATCTTTTATTTCCCTTCTCTTCCCCTCTCCCCCTTTTTTTATGAAGATTACCCATTCTGGGACCCCACAGCTAATTCTCCCCTGGCCTCCTCGCTGGCCCAAGTAGATCTAATTTAGGCAGCTAGCCCTGGTGACTATCTAATGTTTATTGGATGGATTTTCCCCAAATTGATTCTTGAACTTGAATTTTATTGTTATTCATGCTTTTATACTGTATTTTATGCTGCTTTTATGTTGTATTACAATTAAGTGTTTTAAATTTGTTGTTAGCTGCCCTGAGCCCGGGTTTTTGAACCGGGAAAGGTGGGGTATAAATAAAAAATTATTTATTATTATTATTATTATTGACAAGGAAATGAGGGGCCATGGTTCAGTGGTAGAACATCTGTTTTGCTTGCAGAAGATTCCCAGTATCTCCAGATTGGCTGGGAGAACTCCCTGTCCAAAACAGCTTCTGCCAGCAGGGCATGTCATTTTAGGGAGTGAAACTTAATTTTTGCAAATATCTTCCATGAGGAGTCTTTTAAAAATATGTTTTGCGGTGTGAGGAATTTTTGTTTTTGTAACTGGTAAGTGCGTTTGATGAAGAAGCATGCGAACTGCTTTCGGAAACCCAAAGAATTAAAAATTTCTTTCTGTAAAATATAAAAAATGAAATCAAGAATAGAGAGGAAAAATTCTAGCGTAAAGCCGACATAAACTAACCTGTGGGAAACAACAACAAAGAAAACCAGATATGATGGAGAAGGGTTGGAAGTTTTGTTTATTTGTGGAAATGGAATACATCTTGAGACATGATTTTGGTATGTATGATTTCAGTTTTGAGAATTTGGTTTGATGTATTTTGTTACATATTTTATTTGTTTACATTTGTAAAGACTTGATGTAAATAATTTTTAAATCCTTATTTGAAATAAAGGTATTTTAAAATTAAAAAAAAAATCTCTCTGAAAATGTCAGGCAATGCTAAATAATAATAATAATAATAAATATTAATATATGATATATCTGCAAGTATTTTGCAATCGTTTTAATGATTTCTGTGCAATTTTACGCACATTTTGCTTACCCAGCAAGACTAAACCATATCAATTTAGCCAAAATATATTTTGAATTCTCAAAGTCATTTTTAGCACCCATCATCTTGGGAATTTGAAAGCTGAAAAATCCAACACGCTCTATTCTTCCAGCCAGTGTAGCCAGTACTGAGCTAGATGGACCAATGGCCTGATTTTGTGTATGGCACCTCCCTGTGTCCGCATGAGTGGCCACAATGTCTGTGTTCTGACTCCACTGTCATGAGCAGGCATCCCCAAACTGCGGCCCTCCAGATGTTTTGGCCTACAACTCCCATGATCCCTAGCTAACAGGACCAGTGGTCAGGGATGATGGGGATTGTAGTCCAAAACATCTGGAGGGCTGAATTTTGGGGATGCCTGGCCCCGCGGAGGACCTTAAGGTCCACAAATAATAATATTCTGGAGATCCCGAGTCATAAGATGGCTAGATTGGCCTCTACTAGAGCCAGGGCCTTTTCAGTACTGGCCCCAACCTGGTGGAACGCTCTTTCCCAGGAGACCAGGGTCCTGCGGGATTTGTCTTCTTTCCGCAGGGCCTGCAAAACAGAGCTGTTCCGCCTGGCCTTTGGGTTAGACTCAGCCTGACCCCTGTGTTTTTCTCCTTCATGGCTTGGATTTATGGCCTACTTGAAATGAGGCTGCACTTTAATTTTAATACTGTATTTTAATCTGTATTTTAATTAATTGTTTTTTATGTTTTATTGTAATTCTGTTGGTGTCAGCCGCCCTGAGCCCGGTTTTTGACTGGGGAGGGCGGGGTATAAATAAAAATTTATTATTATTATTATTATTATTATTATTATTATGAGCATTATTCCTCTGAAAACTAGTTGATGGCAACTGCAAGGAGGGAGAGTGCTGCTCTGCTCGGGTCTTGCTTTCAGGCTTCCCCCAGGCACCTGCTTGGCTGCTTTGAGACTGGGATGCTAGACTAGATGGGACCTTTTCCCCTTAAGTGATCAATTCAGAGCTGTGGCAGGACTGACCTGTTGATTGCTCGACAGGTGGCAAATTATAGGGAGAGAGGGGAGATGCATCCTGTCCACTTTGGGCTGCTTCTAGCCTCCCCTATTGCAGGTGTGTTGCTGATATTATCCCTAAACAAATGCAACCCTCTGCTGTGGGCCGGAAGGATTCCCCAACTGCTGGTTTAGCCTTTGCACAACATCAAGAAAAAAATACGAAAATGGAAAGTGGTATACAGTGGTGCCTCGACTTAGGAATTTAATACGTTCCGAAGGCACCTTCGTAGGTCGAAAAAATTGTAAGTCAAAAAGTGTCATTGGAAACGTGATTTCCCATAGGAATGCATTGGAAACGGAAAAATTAGTAAGTCGAAAAAACGCTATCTAAAACCGCTGCATGTCGAGAAATTCGTAAGCGTGCTGCCATTTGCCCCATTCGTAAGTCGAAAAATTCGGTTGTCAAGTCGTTTGTAAGTCGAGGTACCACTGTACCAGCAAATACTAGCTTCAGAAGATGGCTTTTCCTCAGGATCATAATGGAGGCCTCATCTCATCCTGCTAATCATCAGTCTTCCACCACACCAGATCCTTTACTCACATGCATCTGCTTTGCAGGTTTTCTTTACAAAGCCAAAAGCCAAGCTTTTGTGCTGCTGTTGTTTGTTTTTCCAGTTCTGTGCAATGCAGAGTTTCACTGCTATTAGCAGGTATACTGTGCATTCTTTATAAGACAAAGACTCGGTTGTCACTGTCTGTACTTTTCTGCACTTAGTTTCCCTCTGACCTCACTGCTTACAATCCGCCACCCACACACACCCAAACCATGGATATGCATACCTGTAACAATTCAGATATCTGATGAATTGGACTGTTGGTTCATGAAAGCTTTTGCCAGGGTGGCCCAACACATGGTCTGAGAGCCTCAGGTGGCCTTCAAGGCCTTTTTGGCAGCCCTCAGCAACATTTGACACCCCTCCAGCCCTTGTGCTGCCTTTCCAAAGACAGGTAAGTGAGGCGCTGGGCTTTGTAAAGGAGGGATGAGGGCTCTGACAGAGTTCTTCTTCCCAAAGTGTAGTTAGCACTTTGGGAAGGAGAAGGGAGGAATCAAAGTACTCCTGCAGCCCGTCTGGTATGAAAAGTTTGACCGCACTGGTTTATGCCATCATATAATGGTTAGCCTTTAAAGTGCCACAACACTCTTGGAAACTAGCTTCCAGGTCATTGCTGCCAAGTTCCCAGTGGTTGGTGGGGATGTGGGAGTTATTTTATACATGTATTGTTTGTGGTTTTGCATGAACGCCTCAACGTTAAAATGCATTTATGTTTATGCTTTCAAATACGTTGCAAGTCACTTGGAGACGTCTGTGCAACAAGCGATGAATAATAATAATAATAATAATAATAATAATAATAATAATAATTTATTATTATTTATACCCCGCCCATCTGGCCGGGTCTCCCCAGCCACTCTGGGCGGCTTCCAACAAAAGAATAAAACACAATAATCTATTAAACATTAAAAGCCTCCCTGAACAGGGCTGCCTTCAGATGTCTTCTAAAAGTCTGGTAGTTGTTTTCCTTTTTGACATCTGTTGGGAGGGCGTTCTACAGGGCAGGCGCCACCACCGAGAAGGCCCTCTGCCTAGTTCCCTGCAACTTGGCTTCTCGCAACGAGGGAACCACCAGAAGGCCCTTGGTGCTGGACCTCAGTGTCCGGGCAGAATGATGGAGGTGGAGACGCTCCTTCAGGTATACTGGACCGAGGCCATTTAGGGCTTTAAAGGTCAGCACCAACACTTTGAATTGTGCTCGGAAACAAGTCCAATTAATAATAATCCAACCTCAGAGCTGTTGTGTAGAGCTTGCAGTTCTGCTGGAACAGAGTTGAGTGGTAACGGGTGAGAAAGTAAGCAGGTTATTATGATCCTTCAGTGTATTCTGCCAGAGCTTTTGCAATTGCAGCATGCACTGTCCTGGGTATTTGCCAGGGCAAGTACACTGTGTCACCTTGCGGGTATGCCTGGATGTTTCCAGAGTGAAGCTTTGCTTTTGTGCCCCAGCTGTACTTCTCAGCCTCGCTTATATGGCTTTCTGTTCCAATGGTAAAGGGTTTATTGGGTTTGCAGTCCTTTAGCAACGTCATAAACAAGGTGGAGATGTGCGCGTGTGGGTGTATCTTAATTCCTTGGGGTACTGCAACACTCAAACAGTCCTGTCCTTTTCACAGCACAGGGCAATAGGTGCAGTGTTTGAAAATCAGATATATAAGCTAATCACCAACGACACCTTAAACCTAGGCTGTAGTTACCACAGTGGAATGTCTAGGCCCCTTTTTGTTTCTGCAGTGGGGCTTCTTCTTCTTTGTATTATTATTATTATTATTATTATTATTATTATTATTATTATCATTTCTATATCGCTTTATATTTTTTAAAATCTCAAAGCAGCACATTAAAACATCAAATAAAACAATCCTGAATAGAACAAAGTTTCAAGGAAAATATTTCAGAACCTTCTCTAAATGACATTTTGCTTTCCCCATCTTTAATTACCTACTTTTAATCTGCAACCGTAGCAGAACTATACAAGCAAGCAAGCCAGTGTAGTGTAGTGGTTAGGGTGTCTGCCTAGGACCTGGGTGACCTTGGGCCAGTCACAACCTCTTAACCCACCTCGCAGGGTCATTGTAGGGATTAACTGAGGAGGGTTGTGAACCATGTACTCCTTGGAGATACAGGTGGGATACAAATGCAATAAATGAGCTCTAATTAAGAAAGCTGGAGGGGCCGGCCGGATGAAGATGTCAGTCACCATCCTGGCATCCAGAGATCTCCGTGTGGTCGCAATTGGACCTGCGCCAGTCGCAAAACGCGCCTGGCGCCTGGGGGATTTCTAACACAGCATAGGGCACAGCAGTAGGGGCATAAACAGAAGTAGTGGCAGCCATCAGCCATAGGTAAAATGAAATGCAAAGGCATCTTCTGTTTCTACTGAACAGCTTTGCTCCCGTAGGTCGTGCCCTTATTTTGTAGTTAGCAAATTTTGGATCATCTGAACCTTTTCGTATGTTTTGTGGACTCGGTTTTGCACTATAGGGGACAAAAAACCTGGGGGGTGGAGGGGAGGATAACACTACCAGCCGTGTCTCTCCAGTACTGCAGCAGCCAGACACCCAGAGCAGAAAAACAGCAACCTCGAAGCCTATATCACAAGAGCCTTTGTTGCCTGTTCCCTCGAAGAATGTATTTCTCAAAGTTTGGTTACGCAACACCCTTCGCAGTGCCAACATCCCACAATGGGATACAGAATGGGGCTGATTGCATAGGAGGGTGGAGACAAATGTGCTTCTAAAAAATGAAGTGAGTCAGCCTGGAAAAACTAACACAATAAGGGCCTAAAGCATAGGGAGAGATGGCGAGAGAAGCTATCTCCTCAATTAAAGTGGCTCAGGTCACATGATGGTTTTTTATTACTGTATATTCCTGCGTATAAGACTACTTTTTAACCCAGGAAAATCTTCTCAAAAGTCGGGGGTCGTCATATACGCCGGGTCGTATTTCTTATACGGCGAGTATATCCCAAACTCTATATTTTAACTGGAAAAGTTGGGAGTCATCTTATACGCCCAGTCGCCTTATACGCCGGAATATACGGTAACTGGCAGCTTCTCAAGGGAACCTACTTCAGGGAACCTGAAGCCCCCCAGATCCAGTTAGACCACAACTCCCATCGCCTCTGACTATTGACTATACTGGCTGGGGCTGATAAGAGATGGAGCCCCCAAACTTTCTGTAGGGCCACAGGTTGATGGGTGATGGCGACAAGCTTTTCTTTCGGCCTCGATTGACTTTGCCTGGGAGCAGTTCCCAAGTGGAAACAATCCCAGCAGGTCTTTTATTTGCAAATTTAAAAGGCACCGAATCCAAGCCCTGCTTGTCAAGGAACAATCAGGAGAACATTGCAAGGCTAATGATTGTTCCTGGGCATTGGTGACTATTCACACTGGATGGTCATATGTGCTTATTTGAATGCAGGCTTACAAACCTGTTTAAGAATGCCTTGCATAAGAACACAGGATCTTGCATGCTGGATCAGACCAATGGACCCTGTTCCCACAGAAACCTGTAAGCTGGACCTGAGCACAATGGCTCTCTGCCCACCTGTGATTCTTGGCAACTGTGGAGGTAGCAACTGTTTGGGAAGTTCATCATATTTGTCCTGATGAGTGGTGTTATTACTGCAGAATCAAGCAAATAAATGGCTTTTGTTTTTATCTGGAAGCAGGTATTAATCGCAACTTGGAAGTTTCAGTTGTGTCAAAATTCTCCTGTATTAAGTCATCTTCATTGGCTAACACTTTGTTTCTAGGCTTAATTTTACAGTCAGGGTCTGTAATCCAGGGTATCATCAGCATGGTGCCGCTAATGCCAGGCTTGCAGGTTCGAGCCCCATATGGGACAGCTGCATATTCCTGCATTGTAGGAGGCTGGACTAGATGATCCTCAGGGTTCCCTTCCAACTCTACAGTTCTTTGATTCCATCCTCTATGAACCTACCTGAACATGGAGATCTACACTGGAGACACGGTTGCTTGCTCCCCCACAGAGACATGGCGGGTAGATATGAGAGACAGGGCCTTCTCTGTCCTGGCCCCAAAACTGTGGAACGCCTTCCCTGAGAAGGTCTACCTGGCCCCATCTCCTCTATTTCTATTTTAATTATTCCATGGTGATTTAAATAGAAAATTAATTTTTTTTAACTGTAGCTGATCTTCTGTTGGCTGATAAATTTTGTTGTTGTTGCCCTCTTGTTTTCTAAATCTTTTTTTATCACTCCTTTAAAAAAAGCCAGCCTCTCTGGCTATCTTTTAGATGGGAAAGTGGAACAGAAGCAATTGGAAATTAATGAATTGGTGTTGCAGGGCTTTGCAGAAACGTTTCTTTAATGTCAGGGTTGTGGGTTCGAGACCCACATTGGGCAAAATATTCCTGCATTGCAGGGGGTTGGACTAGATGACCCTCGTGGTCCCTTTCCTGCTCTACAATTCTCTGATTTTCTGATGCACTGCTTGTGTTCCAGATACAATTTCTCAGACATCTCCCATTATGGGGAAAGAGACTCAAAAGAGTCGAGGTCACCAGTTCTGAATAGACATCATTATCTACGTTATCTCAGTCTTGGTTCTGCCACAGCTACAAATGATTTTGAGTACTATGTGCAGCCCGCCTTCCGCCTTTGCCGAAGGAGTTCACCTAAGGATCCCCATGACGCGGCAGAAATATTTTTTAATCAAGGCAGAGACCGAGTTAGAGAGATTGTACTTGTGTCTACAATTTGAACAATTCCATCAGTGGGCCTCAGGGCCTGGGGCGAAGCAGCTTTTTCCTTTTATTGGTTTCTAAGAGACTTGGAGATTGAAAAGTGAGCGATGGAGGCCATGGTCACCATTGGCCCTCACTGAAACACATCTTAAAATCTCTCTGAAGGGAGTCCAATCCATTGGTCGCCCATTGGCACCCATGGGTGGATATGCACCCACAGAAGCCATCCACAGCACCCAAAGGGGCCCCATCCACCCCATGCTGAAATTACACTTGAAGGAAGCACTCTGTTGTGGCAAATGGTACGATTTTCCAAGCTTTGTTGCAGTGTGAACGGGGGAAATTGGAGGGCTCAGTTATTCCCTTCCCAGCTGCGACTACCCCTTGTTGAAAGCGCCATTTTGAAAACACTGGCTTAAGGCTTCAAAGACGCGTTCTGGGCTAGGTTTATTTGAAGTCTGACTAAATCAGCTGGAGCACCGCCAAAACTTGTGATGCGCTCCTCTGTACCCTTTTGAATACAGGCTAGAGAAGCAGCCACCTCTGTGTAGAAATGCCATAGCGCCATTTCTTGCTCATAGCAGCTTCTTCTCTGTGGCCAAAAGCCAGGCAGGGTCAAGCAACTCCCAGTTCCAAGAAAACAGTATTTATAGCCCGTTTCAGGTTTAAAGAGTGCCTCGCATAGGCCCAGTTCCCCTGGCACGCTAAACTAAACCTTGGCTCTCCCTCAGCTGCTTTGCTCCTCCCTGGTCCACAGTGTTCTGGGCCAAGCCAAGGTTTGGTTTGGCTTAACATGTCATCAGGGGGCGGTAGCTATGCTAAGACCGTGTAATGAGCGTGTGGCTGAGATAAAACTTCATGTCTTGGCTGCCCTGGGCAGCAAAAAAACAAAGAGCTGAAAGTACACTGTACCAGTGACCATGTGTGTCGACATAAATAATTTGAGACCAGGTAGACCTATGACTTGTCCAGTCATAGGTCCAGCTGTGAGAGCCTTCTGGTGGTTCTGCGAGAGGTGAAGCTACAGGGAACCAGGCAGAGGGCCTTCTCGGTAGTGGCGCCCGCCCTGTGGAACGCCCTCCCATCAGATGTCAAGGAAATAACCAACTATCAATGACTTTTAGAAGACACCTGAAGGTAGCCCTGTTCAGGGAAGTTTTTAATGTTTGATGTTTTATCATTTTTATTATGTTCTGTTGGGAGAAGGGACGTGGGTGGCGCTGTGGTCTAAACCACTGAGCCGCTTGGGCTTGCCAATCAGAAGGTTGGCGGGTTGAATCCGTGCAACTGGGTGAGCTCCCGTTGCTCTGTCCTAGCTTCTGCCAACACAGCAGTTCGAAAGCACACCAGTGCAAGTAGATAAATTGTTGCAGCTGCGGCAGGAAGATAAATGGCGTTTCTGTGCGCTCTGGCTTTCGTCATGGTGTTCCGTTGTGCCAGTAGTGGTTTAGTCATGCTGGCCACATGACCCGGGAAAGCTGTTTGTGGACAAACAGCGGCTCTCTCAGCCTGAAAAGCGAGATGAGCACCACACCCCATAGTTGCCTTTGGATATTCTGTTATTTATAGCTAAAATTATTATTTATTATTTATTATTATTATTATTATTATTATTATTATTATTATTATTATTATTGCTATTATTATAACTTGCATATGTCTGGGTCCTTAAAAATAAATACATTTAGGACTCCAGGGTGGGGAGTGTGCTCCCCCCAAAAAACCACCTGATGAGTATTGACACACACACAATTAAATATATATATTTATGTTTGCATTCTGTCCTTTTTTTGTGCTATAATCTATTTATATCACCCCCAAGGCTGCATGTGACAATACAAGGGGAAATGGAATCTGAAGTGTCCTTGTGTGTTGAGACAGTCCCAGAAAGTGCCCAGCAAACTGTTACATATGCTGTTCCTGACAGATTGAATGACAGTTTTTAATAACTTGATATGTTCCCGGAAAGCCCTTTGAGAAGCTTGCTGCCAGGCCTCCTCCGAGGAGCCAAGAAATAGTCAGCTAGGCCAGCGTGCGGCAAAATTAACACGTTTTGATGCTGGGTGTGTCAACTCCCGTAAAGGCCAGTTGCTGACCAGCAATGTATTCTCGCCCAGCACCACCCAAGACACACACAGGTTCCAGGGGAGCCTATGCAAACAGCTATTTATTGGCCGCACTCCTTAAAATTTGAGCTGCAGCTGGCTAGTCGTACACGTTGCCCTTCTCTCAAATGACTGACAGCAGAATTACATAATCTGGAGGACTGAGATGTTCACATAATTGTAGGTATCTCGTCTTTACACATGAGTGCAAAGAATGAGTCAGTGAAACGAAGCTACAGCTTTTCAGCTTGTCTCCTGAGGCAGCTGTAAATAGGCTCTTGGTGGAAGGAAAAGCTTCGAATTGTAATAGCTGCAAATTGCTTGGAAACCACCAAAGTCGCATTCATAGTAGGGCTGGGTGATACCTGGATTTCAACATCTTGATATTACCACTAGCTAAACATCGGTGATACACTGATATATTAAGATGTCTGACATAAGGATGGAGCTATGCAGGGGCGTAGGAAGATAGGGGTGGTGTGGGTGGGCCGCCCTGAGCGGCTCCTTACCTTCCAAGTCCCGGACTGCAGAATCCGGGACTGGCAGCCATGTGACACCGGAAGTTGCGTCGACGTAACTTCTGGTGTCGCTTTGCCCTTCTATGGGCACCAAAAATGGCCGCCGCCGGCTTCGAAAGCCGCTTGTACGCATGTCAGGAAGTGCATCGACACAACTTCCGGTGTCGCTCCGCCCATCTATGGGCACCAAAATGGCCGCCGTCAACACCGGAAGTCGCGTCTATGCACTTCCGGACATGCGTACAAGCGACTTTTGAAGCCGGTGGCGGCCATTTTTGGTGCCCATAGAAGGGCAAATCGGAAAGAAAAAAAATGGCCGCCAGCAGGAGAAAAACGGGAGACGAAGTGATACGGGGGACCACCGGGAAAAGGTAAGTAAAAATGGGGGGGTTCCCGGGGAAAACGGGGTACTTGGCAGCTGTGGCGCCATCGCGGGTGCCTGCCCTGCCCTCGGAACGTGTGTCATGCCCCTCCGGGAGGCACGCCACACCCCCGGAACGTGCGCCCCCCCCTCCGGGAGACGCAGCCCATCCCCAGAACAGGCGCCAGCCCTGCCCCCGGTGCCGGAGCATGAAGCTCCGCCACTGGAGCTATGTAGAGGCATTGGCAGGCTACATGGTTTCCCCCACATTGTGATTCTTGCATCACACACACACACACATTGTGATTCGCGATATATTGCCAGGTCAAAAATTATGAAACCAATATCACGATATGGACTTCAGACCAGTTTTAGATGATGTATTGATATATTGCCCAGCTCTAGTTCACAGAGAAGGCGTGGAGGGGCTTCCTGAGGTGAAGCCAATACTCCAGATTCCCTGAGATGTTAGTGTCCCATCTGAGCCAGCCTCTATAGTTCATGCTTGGATCATTTGGTTTGAATACAGTTTTGCTAAAGTCATGTGTAGACTTAACCATTCCACTCACACTCTTTTTCAGGCCAAGTATAATTACTTACTTACTTGCCTTAAGGCAGCAATGGGTAACTCCATCCCGCAAGCCTACTGAGCCCCACACAGCTAAATCGGATTCCCCCCCGCATCCTAATTAGAAATTGCTTTTCTGCCTCTGCTTGGTGTCTCATGTTTCTGAAGAAAGGAAACTGCTACATAATTTATTTAGACAGTTTTGGTGGCATACTGGGAAGACGGCGAACGTTTGGACGGTATCAGCCTAGCGTTTAACTTTCGGAAATTCTTAGTTCTTCTCTTATCATTGGTTCTTGCGTGTCCAGTCTGTTATGGATCAGTAAAGGGAGGCATTGGGAAATGGATACAAATATCACAATCCGGCAGTGAGGATCAAACCAGGATCAAGTTGTTGTTTCAGGTCTTAGCTTGTTGCATACGTAACTGATCTGTCCAAATCACAGTCTCCCTTATTCAGACATCATGGGAATCTGGAGTTTGCTCCAAATCGCAAAAGGAAGCTTTGAATTTCTTTCTTACCGTGCACAAAGGAGAATGTGCAAACCTGAGGCTCAATTTGACGCATTCTCATAGCAGGAAACTATTCTGTCTGAACCTGGCTCGTGCGTTTTTCCATTAAGAGGAACAGGGGGGAAATGCTTGTAGCATTTCCAGATTGTAACATTAAAATGAATAGAACAGAGGAAGTACGAAGACCATTTGATTTCAAAGTAAATACGTGGTGTTTAATATCCTATCACCCTCAGGCTTGTTTGCTTTAGGAAGCGATGGAAGAATCAGGAGGAGTCTGCAGATGAAATTTCAGTGCTCTGTTTTTGATTAAATGGAAAATTCCATTTCGTGCTCTCTCTTTCCTGCAAAACCCGGCGAGTGGCTTGCTCTAGATACACAGGGGCTTGTGCAATAAAGAAAAGTAAATGTTCGTGTTCTGTCTTAAAACATTGCCACGTAGAGCAGATTCCCAATTTTGGAAAGATGTAAGTGTGCCAGGGTTTGCAGTGTGGCACTGGGGATGCCCACCTGGTAAGAATGTATGCACTTCACTAGCTTATCAAGGGTAAAAATTAAAAATTTTAAAAAGTGAAGTCATGTCTCTGGTTTCCTCTGTAATTAATGTTGTATGTAATAATTGTATTGGCTGCTAGGCTAATGAAGCTAGGCAGCTTTCTGACATACACCCCTTTCTCTCCAATCCTGATCAGCCCTGCCTGCGTCTAATTTGGGGCAATAGCTATTATTGTTACAGATGCATGAGAAGACTAATTAGGATGGAAGGGCTATATTTGGGGTCTGTGGATTTTTCTTTTTTATTTCTGCAAAACCTTGGTGTTCACCCACCCCTGCTAATACCTCTTGTCTTGTGGATTGGTGGTGCTATTTTGGCTACATTTGCAACTGTACTCATGCCTTTCCAGGCTCCCTTGTGCTTTTTCTGCCTCAGTTCTTAGAAAGCCTCTCCAAGATTTTGGCCTGCACAGCACATAGCTGAAGCCATCTTCCCATCCTCATGAGATATATCCTGCAAGGCAGCTGAGGTGTAAATTCAGAGTTTTCCTTCTCCTCAATGGGCTCCCTTGTGAGGTTGACAAACCCCATCTGCCCCTCACTACCCTCTACAGCACTTGCAGAAACCACCTTCTTGACCACTGGATCCACCAGTTGCAGCCTGTCTTTTCATGCAGAAGAAGTCCCTAACTCACCAAGGGTTTGAGACCCATCAGCTACCCTCACCTGGTTTAGCTGGCCAGTCAAAAAGCCCTTCCTGGGGTGTGGCTGTTGTCACATACTGACAGCTTCTAGGAGGCACAGGTGAGAGCTGAGTGCAGGGTAGGGACCAAAGGTGGACAAACTACCCTATAAGGAACAGTATACCAGAAGGAGTGTCTCCACCCCCATTGTTCAGCCTGGGCACTGAGGTCCAGCTCCAAGGGCCTTCTGGCAGTTCCCTCCCTGCAAGAAGTGAGGTCACAGGGAACCAGGCAGAGGGCCTTCTCGGTAGCAGCCCCCTCCCTGTGGAATGCCCTCCCATCAGATGTCAAGGAAATAAGCAGCTATATGACTTTTAGAAGACATCTGAAGGCAGCCCTGTTTAGGGAAGTTTTTAATGTTTGATGTTTTATCGTATTTTTAATATTTTATTGGAAGCCGTCCAGAGTGGCTGGGGAAATGCAGCCAGATGGGCAGGGTATGTATGTATGTATAAATAAATAAATTTATAAATAAATATTATGACGTGTCCCCCACCAAAGTTACTCCTCCTCCCCTAACACCCTATACACCCCATGGGAAATTTTGTTTTGTTTATTTTATTTTATACTGCTCTTTATCTGCAGATCTCAGGGCAGTTCACAGCATGAATATACAAGATAAGAACACAAAATACACAATGTAAACAACACCCAAACAAAACAATAACCTCCCTTCTGCCACCTCCCCCCACAAGCACATTTTAAAGGGTATATAATCAGTCAAAGGCCTTGTAGAAGAGGAATCCTGTGAGCATCTGCTTGGCCACTGTGGGGAGAGGATTGAAGGACTAGGTGGGCCTTTGGCCTGATCCCAAGGGCCTCTTTTTAGGTTCATAACTCTCCCCAGAAGAATCTTTCCGCTTTGCCACATTGTGTAGTACTGCAGCCAAAGCATCGTTATGTTGAGATCTACTTCTCAGCTGGACTGTTAATATTTAGAATCATTAAACAAACAGCTTAACGGCACATTAAAACCGAGACGCTTCACAGTTTGCCAGCATCTGTTTATGTGCTACTATTATTCTGTGCTCTGTCCTCCCGAGGCCACAGCAGCATGCATGTTAGGTCACTGTTTATGTTTTGAATGGAACATTTCCCTTCCCTGCAAGGCAAACTCAAGAGGAAGAAGCCGTAAGCTTCTGTAGCTGGTGTTTGATGGGGTCATTTGGTCCTCAAAAACTCCGCTTACTTCACATGGCCTGTGTTCAAACTTGCCGCTCTAAATGCATACTTTAGAAGGTCCTGGCTGTAGACTACCCCCTAAACTAGGGCCTGGGATCATTTACTGATTCATGCCAAACACAGTTCCTTGGCACAGAAGTCGCAAGATGATATATTTCAGAGGACCAGCCACAGCTAATAGTTTTTAAGTGGCACAAGGTTTGTAGTTTCACAGAACTCTCCATCAGGCTGTATTCGGAACACAGAGAGAAGAGATTTAATCTGAGACCCAAAAGATGTCTAATTGGAGAGGTACCTCTGCAGCCAGTGATTCACAGGTGCATGTATGAACCAACAAATCTCTGACCGTGCCACTCAATTGTGGATCCTAAGCAATCCCGTCAACCCCCGCCCCTTCTCCAATAATTTTGGCACCATGGATCTATTGGTTGGGGGCCCTTCATATAAGCCTGCTTCAGTCTCCCACAAGCTGGCACCCTCCAGATGTTTTTGACTACCACTCTCATCATCCCCAGGCAGCACGCCAGTGGCCACACCGGCTAGGACTGATGGGAGCTATCCAAAAACATCTGGAGAGAGTACCAGGCTGGGGAAGGTTGGTCTTCATAATGTTACAGGCACATAATGTGAAGAATAGCCAGATAGGCTCTGTAAATTTATAAACTGCCAGGAATCTTGGGTGGGTGGGGGGAATACTCTGTATCGGAATATTTTAAAGACATTGTTTCTACAGGTAGAAGAAATAAAGCATGCTTAAGGTACGCAGTGTGACCAAGGGATGCTATACCTGGTTGTAAGAATGATACAGTGTGTCAATAATAGCTGTAAATTGGCATCATTGTTTAGGAAATATATGAAGGCGTGTCAATGGGAAACCTCACTCTGCATGTCCCATGCTCCTGGGATGTGTCACACATGCCTTATTTGTATGTCGCTGACAAGTCCAGAATTAAGGAGCAACAAATTATTCAGGCCAGTTCACAAAAGAAAATTGCTGTTATTAAATATTTGGCTAGTCAAGTAAATCATGTGATTTCCAGTACAGTATCTACTTAAAAGGAGCAGAAATTTCTAGGTTTTATTAATCACTTACAGATGTGCACATGTCTCCAGCTGGGTGTATTACCACTGTGCGGGAGAGGAGGAGAGGGAGAATGTGCTATCTGCATTTCAACAGTTTGTTTTTAATATTTATATACAGTGTATGTGTACTAGAAACCTTGCTCCTTTAATGCCCGCTTTTTCATTTGAATGACATCTTATTTTTCTTCTTCCACACTTTGTTTATAAAGGGTTGTATCCAACGAAATCATCCTGTTCGTCCAAGGACTTCCAATTGTGCAGCAGAACTTGCCCTTCCCTCTCCTCCTCCCTGCACCCCCCCAACCCTCCAGGGGCAGATTTTGGAAGCTTGTGGGGAGGGGAAAGGGGAGAATTCTTCTGTGCAAGCAGAAGTCCTTACGTGGACAGGATGGTTTTGTTGGACAAAGCATGGTTATTTTAGCAATGAATTAAAAAACAAACAAACCACAGTCAATGCAAAATATACAATAAAATTTACCCAACACCATCAAACAACAATAATATCAATAATGAAAACAAGAAACTACTTCTACCCTGTTACAAACATTTGAAAGGAAACTAGAACGAAAATGATTTTGAAATAACCAGTGCCAAAAAAACCACAAAACAAAACAAAAATTGATAAGAAGCTGGTACTGCGCACACCTTTTGTGACTGGACTTTATGTAAATATGCATAGGATTGCTGCCTAACTATGAATTTTCATTTGCAAGGGGAGAAAGTTTTAGTTTTCCCTCCCTGGGGGGATATATTATGAAGGGTTATCTATAAAAGCCTTAAATAAATACTTCTCAGAGAGGCAACTGTTAGTCTCTTGCCACAAAAACAACAGTCTGTTCATTCAAAATTGTGTTGATACATGCACTTGTTCTATATGTGTTTCCATTGCATTGTGAAATTGCTTCAAGATGCTTCCTTGGAAGTAATTCATAAATGATGATGACAGCATTTATTGAGCATTTGTCCTTATTTGTTTGCGCAAAGTTTGCAGGGAGGTTAGATGACGTGGGCTATTTATCATGCGTTGATTCTTAATTTGTTTCTGCAGAGATCACACCATGTTGCATCAAGCAATAGCCAACCCACACCTTCCAGCACATTACCCATCACTTCCCTTCCTGCAAAAAGAAAAAATATTTTGAGGGGAAGTGGGTTTGTCGCGGAATAAACTTTTCTTGAGCAACCCAAATGTGCCCATTATTGAATCCCAACCTAAAACAGCAACACCAATGGATGGGCTTATGTGTTTATGGATTTTGCGGATCATGGGCGTAGCCAGAATTTATGTTTGGGGGAGGGGGGCAGGTCACCCACATGACAGCATCCTCTGTCCGGCTTTCTTTTGCAGATTCAGAATGAAATGTCTGGACAAGTTGTTGTTGTTTTAATTAATTTCTTTGGACCTCAAGTGCTCAGAAAAAATATGTTGAAATCTTTCTACAATTTATACTTTTTATTTATTTACTTGATTTGGGGGGCCAGCTCCACTCCCCACCCCGTCCCCTGGCTTTGCCGATGACTACCATCAAGAAGGCAAGTATCGCTTGCCCCCGTTTCTTTGCCTTCCACGATAAATTCTTTGCTGGTCTTTAACAAGCCGTTCCCCAAGACACTTTTGCTTGCTGTTCCCTAAAGGCCCCGAGGGACTTGTGCCACTACACTTGAAAGATGCTCTGGTTTGCTTGCTCGTCTTTCCCCTCCCCAAAACGAATAAGTGACAGCGACGTGTTTAACGTGATGTCTGGAGAGGCTTGCACAGCAAAAGCGCTGCATGCGGCGCGCGAAGTCCCATCGTCCAGACCGCGGCGATGAGGCTTTGCGCACGTAGGATGCTTTTGCAGGAGAAAACCGGTCGTTGCAGCTTCATTCCGGCATCCTGATTTGCCTTTCCACTCCTCTCCCCCAACCCCACTTTCCCATCAGTCAATAACAACCCCCTTTTTGCCTTGCAGGGCTTGCAAAGGTCCCCAAGCCTCTCTCTCTCCCCCCTCCTTCCCTCGCCTCCCATGCTGTGCTTCAGGCCCCTTTTTTGTCCCCTCCCTCTCTGGCTTCTCAAGCTCCATTGGGCGCAGTTGATTGACAGGCGGGGCGGAATTGTTGGGGAAAGTTTCAAGTTACCCGGGATGGCGACGCGCCTACGAGGAGGAGGCGAGCGAGCAGCCTGAACTGGTTGTCACTCGCTGCTATTTCTGATTGGCTGGATGCTTCAGCTGCTTCCTCAGGAACAAAAGGTCAAAGTGGACTTGGAGGGTGGCTTTACATATTTTTCTTTGCACGGGCGCACAAAAAAGCGGCAAGACCTCAAGCGGGCTGGAAACCTAAATAATCGCAGCTTGCAAAGGGAGAGGGTGTCTCTCCCTGAATATCTCTGGTAGCTTTAGAGCACTGAATCCTGAGCCAGGCAGGAAGAAGCGAGGGAAATCACGAGTTGGAGCCTTCAGCGCTCCTCGCTGCGGGCAGGCATTTTTTATTTTATTTTATTTGGTTTGGTTTTCCAAAAAAGATTTGTGCTAGGCTAGCCCGAGACTACGGCGCAGTGCTGAGAGGAAGAAGTAAAGGAGGTCAGCTCCCGGAACAGGCAGTTTCCCGTTCAGAGAAAACTTTCAGGAATGGCTTGTGAGATCATGTCTCTGCAAAGGTAAACTCCGGTTTCGTCGTCGTTTGTTTGTAATCATGTTTCAAATTGAGGGATCTGATCTGGGCAATTTTCTGCCCAGCTGCCTCTTAATCTGCTCAGGCTATTTGCTAAACAGTTTCTTTTATCTGATCTTGCTGGGATACATTTGCAATAATGCAGAAATACCACGTCTTTGAATTCTGCATGCTTTATATCCAACCCCCACCGTCGCCCAAAATAGACACCATGTGCATGTCTAGGGAGGCTGTAGAATAACTCACTGAAAATATACCCTGGTTATATGCTTTTTATTTTCCCCAAAGGTTGCTTATGTTATGGTTACATATTGCTCTAATTCCATGATTTTTAATCATGCAGTACCGTAGGTATGTCTACTTAGAAGTAAGAGCTATTAAGCCTCACTGACTTCCAGCCTAAATGTTAATAACAGCGCAGATTTTCTCTACCACGTCACAAGTTTAGATTCTCTGGTTGTTCTAGGTTGGTTTAGTATAGAATGGAACTTTTCTCTCCCCTGGACCTGATCGTGGGAAAATGGACATACAGTAGTTGGATTCTCAGGATTTAAGCAGCAGGCTGGTTTTTACAGAATGGATCCAAGTAAGTTTTGGCTGCAGTCGTCTAACCTACCTGGGATCAGATCCTATTGAACACAGTGAGCACTGCTCCTGAGTCAAGCTGCATAGGAAGTTGAGATATTATGTTGTATAGAGCAAGATATTATGTTGTATAGAGCAAGGTTCCCCAAAATTCTGACTTTGCTGAGACCATGATAAGCTTGTGAAGTTGTCTTCAAACCCAGCCCAAATTCTTAGGAATGTCAATGAAGCAAAGTCAAGAAATAGCAATAATCAACACTTATTAATCAGTCACCATTGCTAGGTTTATGAAATGTAAAAAAAGAAAAAAGAATACGGTTATATTGTGGTATTGTCATTAAATGCAGAAGTTCCTCACTGGCATGAGAGGTGCACTCTGTACATGCTCATGCCTCCCCCCCCAAGGACACATGGTTACAAAAGATTGTGATTATTTTTTTGCACTATACTGTACTTGTAAACTTATTTTCTACCTCTGGGTCTTAATTCGCCTCCTGCAGAATCCCACTGACCCCATGGGTCAGTATCAACTGCTTTGAGGACCCCTGTTTTAGAGCAGAAATGTGTTTTCGATAAAAGCTGGAGAATGAGTGTTGTTGTGCGCTAGTAAATGGGTATTTCAATGTATTTGCTTCTCTATTTCTGACTTGCTAAGGTGCCTTTACATGTCTTTTGTACTTCAGTCTTAGACACATGTAATTTGTAAGTGAGCTCTCTCTAAGAAGGCTTGTACTGTACAGGATTGAAGTGCCCTAAAGAGTACTTGTTGTGATGCATCCTTACAGTGAAAGGAGAGCAATGGGTTAGGAATGCTGCCTTGCTCTTTGAAATATCTGTGCAGAGTTTTCAGGGCAATGGTTTTATTTCAAAGTTGCCTCAGGGACAGTCAAAACGTTGCTTTTGATGATTTAACACAGGCCAGCAGCTTCTTCCCATCTCTCTCTCTCTCCCCGTGTGTGTGTGTGTGTGTGTGTGTGTGTGTGTGTGTGGCGAGTGAGTGACAGAGCATGCTTGCTCATGTCAAAATAGAATACGATAAAAACTATTTTGAAGCTGGGTTTTTATAGACGAGCTGCCAGGTCTGTGAAGAGGGAAAGGTATAAATACCATTTCAAGCATTAACAAGATCGTCATATTTTCTGAGTCCTCTTATGGCTGCCTGTAAAAACTGTTTGTGCCATAAATAGTTTGGTTTAATCTAGCATGCTGACTTCATCTAGAAAATAAAAGGAACTCCATTGCGATATTAATAATACTGCTTGCTTACATATATTTTCTGAGCCTACAGGAATTTTTGTTCTTACACTTAGAATAAAAAGCATTAAAACCTGCTGCCCAAACATCTTTCATTAATGCTGACTTGAGTAAACTTTGACAGTTCTGCCCCTGCCAAGTAGACCAACTCTGCTTCGCACCATAGTTGCTCTCAAGAGAGCTCCGTCTTTGATTGCAAGAATTGCTGCTCCGCTCTTGTAACTGAACAGCTTTGGCTCACGAGAAACATCTGCCTCCATTTACTCTTTTGGGGATCTTTAGCAGTGTAGCTGTTCATATATCTCCATTGGAACACTCGACTGGAAATGCGCTCTCTAGGAAAATAGCATTCCTGTACTGAGAGATCTTGATGATGCTTCATAATTTTGGGAATTAAATGTTTAGCTTAGGGGCTATGTGTTCGAGAAGTTTGGTTTGGCTGTATTGATTCGTAAAAATAATCCCAACAAAGGCCTCCTTAAAACAAATATTTCTATTTTTCCTTATAATTTTATTTTTGCAGCTGATTTTCAGCAAGTACCCTATTTAAACCGAGTAAGGGCTTGGTGGGTCCGTAAGCTGTTCAGAACTTAGAATTGTAAAGGTGGAAGGGACCCCCAGGGACACCAAGCCCAATCCCCTGCAGTGCAGGAATATTTTGCCCACCATGTGCCTCAAACACACGACCCTGAGATTAAGAGTCTCCTGCTCTCCCAACTAAGCTATCCCAGCAGAACTAAACTTGACTCAAGGCTTCTCACAAGTGGTATTAGGACTGTACCATTCCAGGCTATGGGTGGAAATTCACATCCCTTAATGCTTCTCTCCATAACAAAATCCCCCTCCCCTTAAAAGGTTTTGATCCTAGTATTTTCCTTTCAGGTTCAGGGCATTTCTTCGTGCAGAGGAGCATTAAAAAAACCCACAGAGTTGGGGATGGTACAGTCCACAGACACATGCTCTCCCTCTCATATCTCTCCTTTGGGCGCTGGCAAGGAAGCAAGTGAAGTTGCTATGGGCTATGGGCTCTTCGGAGTGTGATCTTTATTCTTCCCCCACCCCGAAAGAAAGTACCATTCTAGCTCTCACCAACCTTGACTAATCATTCCATTAGTCATGCACTCTGAACCACATGCATGGGCCAGGGCCAAATCCTGGGGGCTGTAAACATAAGCAGTCGCTTTTATGATGCCAACAGACTACTGTGTCGGCTCCTAAAGCTAAATTCTGTTGCCATCATCATCATCGTTAAACAATGGGGCCTATTGTTAACTAATGTGTCAATAAAGAACTGGAGGAAGGGCCATAGCTCAATGTATGCAAAATATACCAGGTTTAATCTCCAGGGACCCAGGTGGCGTTGTGGGTTAAACCACAGATCCTAGGGCTTGCTGATCAGAAGGTCGGCGGTTCGAATCCCTGCAATGGGGTGAGCTCCCGTTGCTCGGTCCCAGCTCCTGCACACCTAGCAGTTCGAAAGCACATCAAAGTGCAAGTAGATAAATAGGGACCGCTCCGGCGGGAAGGTAAACAGCGTTTCCGTGCGCTGCTCTGGTTTGCCAGAAGCAGCTTTGCCATGCTGGCCACATGACCCAGAAGCTGTCTGCGGACAAATGCTGGCTCCCTCGGCCTATAGAGCGAGATGAGCACTGCAACCCCAGAGTCGGACACGACTGGACCTGATGGTCAGGGGCCCCTTTACCCTTTACCTTTTTAATCTCCAGGTAGGGGCTGCAAAATATCCCTGTTGGATAGCAGATATCCAGGGTCTTTGTTTCGTACTGAGCTAGATGAAGAATGGTTCTTGAATGCTCTCTGGAAGCTGCAGTAGATCCAGAATGGAATATAATGCTCCCATTGTTTTAGCATTTCAGGATGCAACTTTTGTCCCTGTAGACCCTTCGTGGTCAAGATGTTGCGCCTCCCTCCCATTGTTTGCTCAGATCTTGAAACTGAATACTTTTTTCTCACTCTGCCGACTGTGTGTTGAGTCCATGTGACACGGAAGAGGCATTATCATGGACTTTTTTCACACATTGGTGGGGTGGTCTCTGGCCTTGGCGCAAAGTCCTTCTGGAAAATGCCAGCACTGTGCAAGACCATGATTGAGAAGTTGGTGCCTGTTCAGAGTCACTTGCAGGATACCTTGCAATAGCGGCTGACGGACAGAAGGCAGTTTTCGATGGAGAGGGAGTGAGAATGAGGTTTGGGAATGCAAGGCAACTATTAATGGCAAGTGCAAAAGGAGTTGAAGTGTAAGCGGTTGCCTGCTTTATACCGAATGAGATCACTTGGTCTTCTAATTCAGTGTTGAACTGGCTGGCAACAGCTCACAAGTTCAGGGCCGCAGAGAGAGGGAGACTTCCCCAGCATTACTCGGTGGTGTTGAAGGCTGAACCTGGCACCCTTTGTGTGCTGTTCACCAGCTCTGCGTGGTGATATCCAGAACTGAACCTGTAACCCTTCGCCCTGCTTCTGCTGGGTTGCTTTTGTGAAAGTCTCTTTTAAAGATAGTGGCTTGGTTAGTGGCAAGGGACTCTGTTTGAGGCAGAAAGAAAAAGCACTACTGAGCCCCACTCAGACTGGACCTTGGTCCAGTCTTTGTCCCCCAGTCTACTCTCCCTCATAGGGTTGTTGTGAGGATAAAATTGGAAGTTGGAGAGACCATGTACACCAACTGGAGGAAAGGAAAGATATGAACGTAGTGAATAACTCATCAGTAGGGCCATATCTCGACTTTTTATTTGCTCATTAACAAATTTATTGTGGCAATAAGCACTAAACTCTCACATACATCATAATAAATGTACCATAATATTGTGAGTGGGTGGTATTTATGAAGGCCTAGAACCAGGCTGGAGCCTTTCCTAGCCCTGACTAGGTCTGGGCAATATCTGGTTTTCAACTTTGTGATATATATTCCCAGGTAAACATCGCAATATACTGATGTATCACAATGTCTGAAATGAGGATGGAGCTATGTAGAGGCATTGGCCGGCTTCATGGTTTTTCCCACATTTTGATTTTTTTTTTTTTTTGCATAGCATGTACACATCATGATTTGCAATATATTGCCAGGTCAAAAATTACAAAACCAATATCACAAAGTGGACTTCAAACCAGTTTTCAACAATATATCGGCCATCCCTATCCCTGATTGATCCTGGAACAAGTCTCATGCAAAGCATTTCATCTCCCACAGTGTGATAGCCTTTCCCCTCAAATTGCTTAGATGGTTGCTCTTCGTAGGTATTGTAAGAAACTCACATTGTAATAAAAATGTGGTTTAGAGAAGGCAAACGGAAGTCCTTTGTATTGCACTCCAAGCCTGAGATGGCCTGGGGCTGAAATCTCCAGTAACACCATCCAGAAATACGCTTCTTGGTGGCGGAGGCCAAACTCACAGATGTCCTTAGACTGTGTACGTGACCAGGTGGCCTCTTTATGGGTACCTGCAAATTATTAAGTTGAAAAGTGAGATACGGTAAACGGAAAACCTTCAGGCTTGTTTTACTTCCAAAGTATTGATCATGGAGCCGAGCCTCTGACCTATGCTCCTGCCATTGAAGGCATTAGCTGATGTGTAATTGCCTACCGGCATTTTAATTGCCCTCCCTGTTTGTGGAATTTTATCTGTATTGTGGGGCCACTCTTAACAGCTTGGCTGTTTATATTCATAACTTCTAGGTAAGCCCAATGAGATAAGGTTGGTACTTTGGACCTATGATATAAGTTGTACCCCACAGTTGTAAAAGGGCAAAAGTGTTTGAGGGTGACAGACAGGCCATAATTCAATACATAATTTGTGAATAGTACACTTTATTCACTATTTAGGGAACAAAATAGAGACTGCATAATTGCAAAACTCCCTAAGTGGTATACAGTGGTACCTCGGTTTACAACCACATCGGAGCGTCCGTGACTGGGCCGCAGCTGTGGAAGCGCTTCTAAGGCTCTGCGGAGGCCGGGCCTTCGCACCGGGCCTTCGCAGAGCCACGGGAGCGCCTCCGCAGCTGCAGCCCAGTCTTCAGGCCTTCGCGGAGGCCTCCATAGGCCTCGGACACCTCGGTTTACTTACTTCCGGGTTACATTCGTTCGTAAACCGAAAATTCGTAAACCTAGGTGTTCGCAAACCGAGGTTGCACTGTACATAATAAGATTATTGTTAAAATCTGCAAAATGCTTCAAAGCTTTTTGTCTACATAACTTAATATTCAATAAAATACAGGTAAAACAAGTGAAACTTTGGAAACAGACATAAATAACTAAATTATGTTGCATTATATTATTTTAATTGAAGTGTTACTGCTTACAAAAAATAAATGGCAGGATTGACGCCCTAATTTTTAAAATACCATTCGTCCCAAGCCTAGTTTAGAAGGTCACTTTGCTGAAAATAATGGGAAGTTTGTTTTTTCTTGTTTTAAAAAGACGTTTGTTAAGACTTTTCCTTATCAAATAAAAAGAAACAGTACAAACTTGAAGCATACGCCCATGTGTTTGGTCACAGCAAATGTAAGAGCAATGAAAAATCTCCCACAAATACACCATCCGCAAGACAGAAACGCTAAATGAAGTTTATTTGCTTGTTTCAGTTGACTTGTTCAGAGGGAGGAAGTGATAAGGAAAACTGGGCATGTGCAAAGTCTTCCTTTCATCAGTCAACCACTCTGAGAGACTCTTGTTCAGGTAGTTCTAGTTACAGGTAGGTAGCCGTGTTGGTCTGAGTCGAAACAAAATAAAAAAATTCCTTCAGTAGCACCTTAAAGACCAACTAAGTTTTTATTTCTTCAGATTCTGTTTCAGTGTATCTGAAGAAGTGTGCATGCACACAAAAGCTCATACCAAAATAAAAACTTAGTTGGTCTTTAAGGTGCTACTGAAGGATTTTTTTTATCTTGTTCAGGTAGTGCAACTTGATTTGTACAAACTGTGTAGATCCCAGAGGAGATTCCGGCCCTGCTATCCGGCAGGTAGCTTAAATTCCATTGGTTTCAGGGAGAGTCACTTTGCCTGCACACGACAACACATTCAAACAGGTAGTACAGCCACAAACCCTTTTATTGGTTGAGTGGTTTATTTTTAACATGGGGTCACGATGACCAGAGGGCATAACGTTGCAAAAGATTCAGATTACTTGAGAGTTGGGGTAGTTTGGGCACGGTATCAAGTGTCCAAGCTTTTTGTCCTTGCTAGGCTGGCTTGAACTCAGAAGGAGATCCCTCCCAAAGCAGGGTTTTCAGACAGTGGCTGCAGCACCCTAAATTTGGCAGGGATCAATTGCAGCTAATCCCAAGTGAGGTTTCCTGGCCAGCCTAGGTTGGGTCAGCTCCACTTGAGAGCCACCGAGTGGGACTTCCATTTCATGCCCAAATCACCAAATACAAGGAGCAACCAGGACACCGTTCGAGGCTCCCAGTTATCACTTTGCAGCTGCAGCATCACCTGTCCTCACCCAGTATCCCATACGGCATCAGGTGTGGGGCAGGTGGGGAACCAGCCCCATCCCAGGCTAGGTGAGGACCACTATGGCTCACAGGTTCCCCACCGCTGCCCTGTATCATGGAAACATTTGCCTTGTGCCTGGTGCTGGGATATAGGCAGAATGCTTGGATGTCTTTTTGCAGATGCAGAACCTTTGCTTTTCCGACTGCAAGAATGGCTCCGTGGCCTCTCCGCACTAGACCGAGTTTTCCATAACAGTTCCTCCATGCTTTCTGTTGGGGTTGCTTAGTAACCTCATTCTTATGCTCCTTGTTATGCAACTTAACTTGTGTTTGGTCTGTATTAACATGCTACTGTTGACTTCAAAGGAAGGGTGCAGCCTTGGCTGGCGTACAGCATCAGTCATTCTCTCCACCTCTTCTTGACCCATTTTCTGTCTTACCCATCCAGGGAGTCTTGCCAGACTGCAGATAATAAACAGATGTGCCTCTTCCCAATTGTCTGCCATCCTATCCTCTCATTTTTAATCTTCAAGAAATAAAGCAGCAGAAGCTGGGCGGCTCTGTCCATGTAAATATGTTATTAAGAACATAACATTTGGGTGAAAAGGAGGCAGTTTGCAGGTCTCCCCAGATGCAGTGTTTATCTTAAGCAGAATGCTTTACAGCATCTTTAAGATATCAAATGGAGATTGGCGGGCACTCTGTTGAACCTTCAGTTGTTGGATAACTTGCGTAACTGATTGTTACCACAGGAACACAACCAGCTGATCTAGTGCCGGACAAGCCAAATAATCATAGAATCATAGAGTTGGAAGGGACCACGAGGGTCATCTAGTCCAACCCCCTGCAAGGCAGAAATCTGTCGCCCAACATGGGAGTCGAACCCACAACCCTCCGATTAAGCGTCTTGTGCTCTACTGACTGAGCTGTATGGCAGCAGGTAAAAACATGGGGTTCCCCACTGCTTTAAAATTGTCGCTTTTGCTCAAATCCTCGTGATGTCCTGGACTTGTTTGGAAAAATGCTCCCCACGACTTCCTGCAGAGGCCAAGTCCTTGCTATCTATGTACAAAAGAGATTGGCTTGCCAAGCTGAACCTGAATGATAAGGAGGAAAACAGATCCGGTAGTTTGCAGTCGGGTTAAGCCAAAACCAACAAACCTCTCCATTAACCTCAGATGCCCGTACAGCTAAAAAACCACACACACCTGTTTTGGGTTTTCCCCACCCCTCCTTTCTGAAAGCAAAAACAACCTAGGGTTTCAGGCAAGATTCATACACCTGCTGGCCGATTCAGGTTACACAGTTAAAGTTGATTTGCTGCTCTTGAGCTACAAACCTATCCCACCCCCCACCCCCAATGGGACTTTTCAGGATAAGGAAAGTGATGGGGAAACCGCTTGCTTGACACAGCATCCTTCAGTCTTCCCTCAAACAAATTGGAGCAAATGCTTAATAAGCAATTGCCTGGAAGGGACCGCATAATACTGCTTCACCTTAAAAGGTGAACAGGTTTATTGTTTGCCTCTTGTGGACTTGAGCCCACTTCATCAAATGCTGAAGGGCGATTCTCAGTTGTCAGCTTACACCTAGGCTTGGTTTGTACCTGGCCACAGAATGAACATTGAAGCGCCGAAGCAGCAACTGATGCAGCGGTTACTTCAGGCTGCAGGAGAATGCTCACATTCTTAAATTCTCTCCTGTCTTTCCATTTTAAAATTTCAGCTGATTTTAAAACTAATTACATTGTTGCGTTGCTTGCACACTGCTTGGGGACAATTGCAAATAAGTGGTATGTAAGTGGTTTATAAACATATACCGTATTTTTCTTTGTATAACATGCCCCCATGTATAAGACGACCCCTATTTGGGGGGGACTCCAATTTAAGAAAATGGGGGGGGGAGATGGCCCAGAGTTGTTGAGCTTTTGGGGGGGGGGGAATCGCGGCTGCAAACAATCACCTGTGTGTGTGTGTGTGTGTGTGTGTGTGTCCCCATGCACTATCCATGTATAAGTCGACCCTCAATTTTGAACATTATTTTGCAGTAAGAAAACCTCGGCTTATACATGGAAAAGTATGGTAAATATAAACAATGAAAATTGAGCACAAACAGAAAAGCAGCATGGCTGGCAATCAGACTGTGATTGGGACCTTTCTCTCTTGATATGCTCGCCCCCTGTTGCATAGAGACTTTTATATTTTTAATCTGAAGGCATGTCCCAAACTGGGATTTTTCCAGCTTCTGCAGCCTGATGTGTTGCAGTCCCTTTTGCCACCCCATCTAAAACTTGTTCTTCGGCATGCATGGACTTAGCATGCAACTTTGATCTTTTTAGTAAAGTAAAGGGACCCCTGACCATTAGGTCCAGTCGTGACCGACTCTGGGGTTGCGGCGCTCATCTCACATTATTGGCCAAGGGAGCTGGCGTACAGCTTCCAGGTCATGTGGCCACCATGACTAAGCCGCTTCTGGCGAACCAGACCAGTGCACGGAAACGCCATTTATTTTCCCGCCAGAGCAGTACCTATTTATCTACTTGCACTTTGATGTGCTTTCGAACTGCTAGGTTGGCAGGAGCTGGGACCAAGCAACGGGAGCTCACCCCGTCACAGGGATTCGAACCGCCAACCTTCTGATCGGCAAGCCCTAGGCTCTGTGGTTTAACCCACAGCGCCACCCGCGTCCCTACTTTAGTAGTTCAAATTGCTCTGGAAGTTGTTTTTCTGCAGGGTTCTTCTATCTGAGGTCAAAGCAGAATACCATTAAATATAGTTCAGCAACCAAAACAGCTTGATTATATTTTAAGTACCCAAATATTTGGCAAGGGTGACGTGGCCTTTCAATTTCTGAACAGGCACATGTGACCGTCCCCGGGCAAGTCCCTTTGCAAACATTTGCTCTGGTGATGGGTCTCTGACCCTCCTGCTCTCCAAAGGCCTTTGTAGATTGGCTGGATTAATTCATCGTCAATGTTTAACTGCTCCAAAGGCACAGAACTTAAGAAGAGTGTTTTGTTTTTTCTTGTTTAGGGCAGGAGGGAGGGAGTCATTGTCGATTGGGTTGTAGCAATGGGGAACTGAACATCATATAGAGGCAAAACAGCTAAGGGCTTGAGACAAGGAGTCTGTCGTTGACCTGGGTTCACTAAGAGAAACCAGTAGAGGGATATTGATGGTGCAAGGTGTACTAGATTGTGTGTGCGTGTGTGTGCGCGCGCGCATGCCTATTGGCTCTTCCACAGTGTTTGTTTCTGACAGGCCCACCAGAAGAAAAGTTGTTGAACCTCACTCAAGTAACAGATGTGTAATGGTTTAAAACCAAAGGGCAAAAGGCAATCGTTGTTGCATTCCCATTATCTAGCACAATGCTTTTGGGAAATGATGAAAAGGTGTGAGAGAGAGGGTTGAAGAGAAATCTCTTCTCCCTACTCCCCACCCCGTATCCATTTAATGTGTGGGCGTTTGTTTTCACAAATGACGTTTTTAATTGGAGATTATCAAAGCTGGCTTTATCTTTCTGTAAATTAGCGTTGGTGAACCCATTTCTTGGCCTTCAAACTCTGGGTTGTCAAAGAGTCCAAGATATTGTCAAGGCTCCTATGCAACTTGGGACGGGGATACCTAAAAGATTTCCCCACCTCTTATACTGTATAACCAGTTGATCACTATGCTCTGCAGGAGATGCACTCTTGCAGATAACCATTTCACCACCACGAGGTCCATTCTGTATGGTGCAGGAGTCAGGCCCTTAGTGCGGCAACACCTACACGTTGAAACTCCCTTCCATTACATAACAGAGAAACACTGTCTCTGTTGTCATATGGAAGTTGCTCCAGCACCATGTTCATTTGGGTTTCCTTCTCCCGCATCTTTTCCATCTTTGCAATATCATTTTTTAGGTGTGGTCTTGGAGAGACAGTATGCCAAGTGTGGTCGCACCTCGTTAGAAGCTTACTTTGCCACTTGTATGCATTTAATTTGAAACCAGCGTTTAACATTGGTTTTTCTCTCCCTCCGTTCCCTCCCCCCAATTTTCTTTAGTAAGAGAAATTGTAACCTCCTTTAGAAGCCAATTGTTCATTTGTGGAACCACAGAAAGCCCCTGGTCTTCTCCGCCACCTCCCAGTCCTGGTTATGCTTATAGCGGATCATTGCATCGTTGCTATAGAAATAGCCCTTGAAGTGTTGCACAGCTGCTCCGGCTCTTGAAAGCTCAGCAATTTTATCTAGTTCTGCCTTGGTGAGCACTAGCAAAATGACTTGGGGTTTTGTAACCTTGAAGAATGTAATTGAACACTCTCTCCCCCCCCCCTCCCCTGCAAGCCTCTATCTCTGGCAGTGCAGCAAAACATGCCTATCAACACAGCTTTTTTTCCAGCCCCTGCTACTCAGATCTCAGTGGTTCAGTATGAATTAGCTTGCAAATGAAGGGCAGAAACTTTCATGCTAATGACAAACATGCTGTCTTCTTTTTCAGCTCTCAAGAAGATGAAAGGCCCATGTCACCCTTCTACCTAAGGTATTTACGTACTTCCATTTGCTTGTCTCCACTATGTTTCAGCTTTGTAAGAAACTGCTGCGGATGGAGACAGTTATTAGCATTTTCTGCAGTATTTTTACAGTGTGCTCGAATGGACATGTCCTTCCTTAGCCAACAAAATGAACCAGCAACAAAGCCCTTTTTCACACAACACATAATTAATCGTGGAAATCGCGGCCACAAAGAAGTGCCGCAGGCTGCATTTATTCAGTGAAAACATGGAAGGAGAAGTGGTTTCAAACATATTGACCCCACCCACTGAAAGCAGCATGGTTGGACAGACGCATAAACATTGCTGTAGCAGTAACTGGGGCCCAGTCAGGCTGGTGGGCCAGAAGGCTGGGAGACCAACACTAGGGGGAGCCAGAGCCAATAACAAAGAGTCTCTATGACTTTTCCTGATTTCTACACATTGGTTCTCAATCTCAGAATGCCAGAGATTTATTGCTTACTGTATTTAAGCCAGGAGATGTTTAGGGTTTTTTCTTCTTCCTCCTTTAAATATTATAGTGGATATAGTTTGGGAAGGGCTGTGGCAAAGTGATAGGGCATCTGCTTTGCACAAGATCACCGGCATCTCCAAGTAGGAGAGACCCCCTGTCCAAAACTTTGGAAAACCTCTTGCAGTCATTGTAGACAATAATGCATTCCTGGTTTGACTTGGTTTCCCACGTTTCTGTGATTATATAAGGAGATGCCTGTGCAAATGCTTCATATCACACATAGGAACAAATGGCATTCTGGAGGTCTCGGGTTTTGAAAATGGTTTTCCAGGCTTGCTTTTATCATTTCCGGAATATTTGAAAACAGGAAACGCATCTAGGGCATGATCTCCTGATGGGACTACTGTTCTCAGTGAGCAGGCCTTGGAAGCGCACTGGTGGTGTGCCCCATTTAAATCAGCATCTTGTTAATTAAAGCAAAGCAATAATCTAGCTTTGCAACATAATTCCCTGTTGCACAGCTTGTTTCCTTTTTGTTACTTCGCTTAGCATCATAATGCACCCCTGATTATGTTTGGCAGCTTGCTTCTTTAAAAAGAAAGAAAGAAAGAAAGAATGGCTGCTCAGTGTCGCACACCAGAAATGTGTGGTTTGCCAAGAGGAGTTAATTTGGCAAGGAAGATGGCCACAAGCTGGCCAACGCGGGTGCTTCATCACTTGAGAGCTCTTGTGGCAAGAGGCAGCTCTTGCTGCTTCAACGACTCCTGCCATTTATCTTCCCTGCCTTGCTGCAGAAACCAAAGGGGGAGGGGGGAATTGCCCTGCGATTCCATGCCAGAAGCTGCTTTGCAAGACATCTCTTTTCTTTTCCCACCCTGCCGTTTTGCTGACTTCCCGCCCTGTCGCGCTCGCCTTGATGTAGACATATTTATGCGATAGAACAACTGAGCAATTAATGTAAACACATGGAGGATGTGGGCTGCAGCTTTTATACAGTACACAGAGTACATTGGTCGAGAGGAGAGACGGTTATGTAACATGTTGGGTGGGTGCAAACAAGAGCTGTCCATATTCCAAGGACTGCACGGTGCTTGGCTCTTGCCAGCTGGCAGGAACGTTATGTATATGCCTTTTTTTATTCTTCTTATCAGCGCTGCAAATGTTGCAGAGTTTCTGATGAGCGTAGCGGCTTGTGTTCCTTAACAATCTCCTCTCTCCTCCAATCTCTCCCATTTCAGTCAAGGGACGTAACCTAAAGAGCACAGCAGAACGATTAAACAAACATCTGTAACATTAGAATCTTAATTGTCTGAAATTCCTTTTAGACTTGGTGCACTCTTAAATCCCCCTCCATGTGGGTGCAGCCCTTTGTAGATCCAAGTGCAGACATCTGCTTAACCTTGAGCCAGTTTCTGCAGCCCTATCTGTAAAAGTAGACAAATAACCAGAGGCTTGCAGTCCAAGATTTGGCCTGTTATTTGCCCTGCACATCTTCTCCCTACCTGTTCCGTGTCTCTCTTCTTTCCCCTGTGACTCCTCTTCCTTGCCTTGTCCGCTGCATTGTTCCAGCGCTCCTTTCCTAGATTCCCTTGTCTCTTGTTTCCCTTAGCACAGCCTCCACCAATCTGGTGCCCTCCAGATGTTTTGGACTACAACTCTCAGCCAGCCAATCACTGCTGGAGTTCATCACCACCATGACCACTGCTTAGTGCACTGTAATATAGTGGTTTTTTAAAACAAAATAAAACAATATGCCATTTTTCACTTTTGTGGTGGTGCTAAATTGACACAAGAATCTTGCATGCCAAAAATACTGTTTATATGACTAAAAGCAAATAGCCCTTGGGACCATGATTGCTTTCCCTCCATTGTTTTATTAAGAGCAACAAAAACTATTTTATATTATCAAACATGTAATGCAATTCCATTCAAATCAACAGGAATATTGTCATCCGTTTTAGGAGGTGTCAGTTGTAGCTTAAAACATGAAACTGCCATGTTATAATAGGTTAAAAGCCAAGAGGATCATTGTTTGGTTTTCTAAATATTTGTACACAAAAACTTTCTGCGCCTTGTCTTTTGCTTGGTAATCCTGGGTTTATATTAGCACTGAGATTCTTAGATAAGCAGGGCGTACTTCAGAAAACTTTAAACAACAGGTGGTGAATGTCAGCAGGGGTAGATAAGAAACTTTCAGGTAATGCAAGCAGGGCCTGGGTCTCTGGGTGTTTAGGTCAGTCCAAGTATAAATGATCAGTTGTACAGGAGAAAACCATGTTCTGTGTTTGACTTTAGAGATGCTTGGCAGAGGCAGCAGAATACTCTTGTGCAAAAAAAAGTTTTCTTTTTTTAAAAATATATTTATTGAAGGTTTTTTCAAAATACATCTATAAAAAACATTCCATTGTTATCATATAATTGGCCAAATCCATATAAAAAAGAAAAAAGCTAGAAAAATAAGAAAAAAGAAGAAAAAAGAAAAAGAACAATTTTATTAATATTACTTGGTCATAACTTTTCCGACTTCCCCGTCCCTCCCTTCCCGGGTCTAATTTATATCTAATTCAAACAGCTTTCATAATACTAAAAAAATAATAATCTAATATTGCAATTCTATATCTTAATTCTATAATACCACATTACAAATCTTATTCCTCACCTAATATTATTTCTTAATTGTCTTTAAAATCCTTCATAATCTTATCTATCTCTAATTAATCCCCTTTAGCCTTTATTTCCCCCCAAAATACACCACTTTATTCCACATCTAGCATCTATCACTAAAATAAAACATTCCCTCTTAAATCCCCCCTCCCTTCCCCGGATAACGCTTCCCTAGGTGTCCCGACCAGCTCCTTAATACAATCCAGTTTCAGAGCTTTTTAATCCGTCCATCAGTTGAATTGTGCAAAACAAAATTTGACGACATGAATGGCTCCTGTCCATGAACCAGAGAAAGCCTTAATTCCTATTATGCTAGTGGGTACAATGTATAGCAAAGGGACATCTAAGACGCAGGCCCCTTTCCTTTTCGTACTGAAAATATCAGGCTCGTCTCCTGAAGGAGGCACCAAGTCTCTTCTAGAGCAGGATTTGCCAGTACTGTGCCTGTGGGTGCTAATATACCTGCCAGTTATTGCCTTTGGTGCCTGAGAAAGGTCCCATCAAAAATACAAAATGCATGAGGGACTCTATGCTATTCCTGGCCCAGCAGTTCCTGTTTGCTCTAGCTCAGCATCTCCTAGGTAACCGCACGGCAGCCATTTTGTGACTGGCGCCCACAGAAACTTCCTTCTCAGAATTCCAAATATGTCCTCGCAGTCCAAAAATGTTGGTTATCCCTGTTTTAGAGTGGGAAACAGTGCGGTGGTGGTGGTGTTGATGGTCCCTCAGAGGAAGCCTGTCTTTTGGTTTGCTTTTGTGACTCTGGGCTCCAACAACTGTCATCGTTTATTAGGAAAGCTCTCTAGCGCCAACTCTTCTTTTAAAGAGAAACTTAGGTTAATTGCATGTTGCAAGCAATTGCATTTAAGTAATCTATGGTTCCATATTGCATAGCTGCCAAGTCTCCCGTTTCCCCCAGGAAATCCCCATTTTTCCAGCTGTTCCTAGCTGAAAAAAACGGATTTTTTTGTTTTTCCCTGGTTTATTCTGGCGCGGCGGCCATTTTGGAACTGGGCGGAGCATGCTCAGAAGCGACTTTTGATGCTGCTCTGCCCAGTTGCAAAATGGCTGCAGTGAGACTTCTGGCGTGGCGGCCATTTTTGAACTGGGCAAAGCAGCATTAAAAAGTCACTTCTGAGCATGCTCCGCCCAGTTCCAAAATGGCGGCAGCGCTACTTCCAGTCTGCTATTTCCGGCCTGGTCCCTTATTTCTCTGACAGCAACTTGGCAGGTATGATATTAGGAAACCAAAGGCCCCCCTCCTTTTTTAAAAAAGTGGGGGATTGTTAAGGACTGAAGGGGCAGGATGCTTAACCTGCCTCCTCACAACACTGTGAGTCTAAGCATTTTCCTCTGTGTAGTTCTATGGGGCAGAAGCAGCCATTTTGGAGAACAGTAAGGAGCTGACAAATGGGGAAGGGTTAAAAATCAGGGGTTAACTGCCACTCCTTTGGGCATAAAGGTGGAATGTAAATTTAATAAATGAAACTATCCACCCACCCTTGGCTGCCCCTTAACTCGGAAATGTTCTGTTTTCGATGTCAGCTAATTTAATTTTATTTGGGTTTGTTTGTTGTTGTTTTTTAAAAAAGGTTAATTTGAACTTGCACCCAGATCTCAGCAGGGCTTACTACCAATAAGCTCAGGCTGTGTCTGTGTTTTGGGGAGTTAGGTTAAGGTTAGGGTTAGACATTGCTTTTTTACTTTTGCAGAGTGGCGTAGTGGTTGGAGTCTTGGGTTCGAATCCCCGCTCGGCCATGAAGCTCACTCAGTGACCTTGGGCCAGTCACTGCCTCTCAGCCTCATGTGCCACACAGGGTTGTTGGGATTAAGTGAGGAGGAAGAGAACCATGTGTGCTCACTTTAAGCTCCTTGGAGGGAAAAAGGTGGTATATAAATGCAGCAGATAAATGAGAATGATGTCACGCTGGCCGAGTTTGACAGGCATGATTTTGTGCCTGAGAAACACCATGCCTTGGGTGGAGAGAGCATAGACTTGCCAAAGTGAATAATACAGGAGAGGCCCCTGTGGCTAGGCTCAGCGAAAATCTTTGCACGCCCTCCCGGAGCACAGCTAGGCTTTCAGCTGCAGGTGTCGCTGCTCACAAATCCCCAGTGGTGATTTGATTAGAGGAAAGGGGGAGGAAAGTGCAAGAGTAAATAATTGCTTTCTGCCTGGACTAGCTTCCTCGATAAGAAAAGCAGCCACCTTGCAAGCACTCCAGGGCACATGATGACAGGCGTGTGAAAATGCTGCAGGAAAGCTAGACTTCAGCCTTGCCTGGTCCCCTTTTAAAAGCCGATTGATCTGTAGGCACTTTCCTCTGTGCTGTAAAAAGAAAAGGCTCACCACCTCATTTCCCTGCATCGAAGCTGCTGCTGCTGCTGCTGCTGCTGCTGCTGCTGCTGCTGCTGCTGCTGCTGCTGCTGCTGCTGCTGCTGCTGCTGCTGCTGCTGCTGCTGCTAAAAGGCAAAAGGTCAGGCCAAGCTTGCTGTGGTTCCTGGTCAGTTGGTATCTCTGCAGATACATATGGCCAACAAGAGTATACTATACAGATGTTGTCATCGTGTTGCGGCTCCCTGATGACTCTGTGTTCATCCTCTGAGACCCTTCTTTGTGTGCCTCTTCCACACAGGGATGGAAGAGTGGCAACACGAGAACGGGGCCTTTTCTGCAGCGGCTTCCCATTTGTGGAATGCTCTCCCCAGCAAGGCTCACCTGGCACCTTTATTATATATCTTTAGGTGCCAGGCCTTTGGCTGATTTAATACTCTACAGCCTTTTAAATGTGGGAGGGGGGCGTTATTGTTTTGTTGCTTCTGTTTTGATTATCTCTCTTGTGCTTTTATTGTATGTTTTTATCTTGAGATATTTTGATGAAGGGTGGTATATAAATCTAACAAATAAATATTTAGTGGCAAACCTGGGTTTTCCTCTGGGAGAAGTGTGTCCTTGTACACCTGGCCCTGTAGACTGGAACCACAAATAAATAAAAGAATCCTAAGGACTAGCGCCTTAACTCATTTTTAGGCCTTGCTTTGGCAAGACCTGGAGGTCTGTCCTAAGTTGAAGCCCTGATGTTCTTCTTCTTAGAGTTGTAGAGAATTGTAAGAGAGATGGGTCATTTAGACCAATCCCCTGCAATGCAGGACTCTCTTGCCCAACATGGGGCTCGAACCCACCACCCTGAGATTTAAGATTCTCACACTGTACCAAATGGGCTATCCCAGCAGTTCTTCTTCATTACATTTGCACCCCACTTTTCCTTCAAGGAGATCAAGGTGACTTAGATAGTTCTCATCCCTTTCTGATCCTTACAACAACCCTGCGAGGTAGGTTGGGCTGAAAGCATGTGACTGGCTCAGGGTCACCCAGCAAGCTTTGCATTAGAAGAATGCCGCCCATCTCTCCTTTGGCTGATGAATAGGCTGCTTCTTTCTAGACTAACCCAACGCGTTCTGGGTAGCGGTGAGGGGTTCTCACATTACTAGAAAGTACTAGCAGGAATGCTTAGCGGTAAGTCAGAAGAAGCACACCGGGGACAAACTGTTTGAGAAGCAGGACCCTTGAAGCGTTTTTCTTGTTCAGCAAGCGTCCATTAGGGTGGCGTGCTACGCATTGCATTTTGCAGCATATCTGCCTCCCTCAGCGACACCGTGTCATTCTTGTTTGCACACATGCAGGACAGCCAGCTGGGCGAACTAATTCTCTTGCCGATAAGAGGATCAAGCCAAACGAAATGTTTTAAGCTCATAACAACTTTATGAATACTGTAGTCAGGCTCTGAACCTCAGTAACATGTCACATGGCCCCTCTTATCTGCAAAGCTGAGTCAGCGGGATTGGGGGGGGGGAGGAGAGAGAGGACTCCTGCAGGTCTCAGACCTGACCTTGCCTCCCAGTTCAGAGAGCTGCTCCGAAGACAAAGCCCGGCATCAGGGTGTGTCTCGCTTCCTGGGAAGACAAAACTTTGACGATGCTAGGTAGCCCCACGGAGAGGTCATTGCAGTAGTCCAAGCGGGAGATAGCTAGAGTATGCACCACTCTGGCGAGACAAGTCTGTGGGCAGGTAGGGTCTCAGCCTGCATACCAGATGGAGCTGGTAGACAGCTGCCCCGGACACAGAATTGACCTGCACCTCCATGGACAGCTGTGAGTCCAAAGTGACTCCCAGGCTGTGCACCTGGTCCTTCAGGGACACAGTTGCCCCATTCAGTATTGTCCTGTGTGGCATCACTTACGCCTAGAGAAATCATATGCATTGTTGGTATCTGGTAATGTGGCTGCTTTCAGGCCAGTGACACGAGGCAGAAAATTTTCCCAGTCTCTTATTTTTCCACAGAAAACGTCCAATGTTGTAAGTCCATTAGGAACAATGAACGGATGCCAATTGCAAATAAGTACAGTGGTCCCTCGACTTACAAACTTAATCCGTTCCGAATGCACATTCGTAGGTCGAAAAGTTCGGAAGTCGAAACACGGTTTCCCATAGGGAAAAAAATATTCGGAAAAATCCGTAAGCCGAAAAAACCGCATGTAAAAATCCGTAAGTCAAAAAAACCGCATTTAAAGCCGCCAACGGTTTCCGTTTGGATGTAGAAAAATTCATAAGCATGCGGCCATTTGTCCCGTTCGTAAGTCGAAACCTACGGATGTTGAGTAATTCATAAGTCAAGGGACCACTGTATTAGGTAGGCTATGCAGTTTCACAGTTTTTAGCTTCATTTAGTGATGTCTATTAATATAAACTTGCTAATTTAGACCCCCCTCTAGGGCACAGTTGCCCATGCTGTGATAACCTCACAGTCGGATTACTGCAGTGTGCTCCATGCAAGGCGACCCTTGGCCAGAGGCTGCAGTTGATGCAGAACCCAGCAGCTAGGTTGTGGGGACAAACTTGTGGAGACAAACTACTGGCAGCACATAGCACCCTGCTTGTGGGATTTGTGACAGCTGCTCTTCTACTGCTGGGCCAAGTTCAGGGTGTTGGCGCTAATACAGCTCAGGACCAGGTTACCTGAGAGACTGCCTTATCCAGGAGATCACTGAAGTCTGCAGGAGAGTTTCGCCTGCAAGCCCCAGAGATCTCAGAAGCCAGGTCTGCAGTAACTCACAGTAGGGATTTTACTGTGGGGTGGAGTAGCATTCCTGTCTAGGTAGAGCATGTGCATAATTTTTTGCAATGTGTGTCTACCAGTTACAGTTTTAGTCTTGTTTTAAATGTTTTTGTTTTGTTTTTGTGCTTTTAAGCATTTTTAATAATGTATGCAAATGCCTTTGTCTCAAGGCATTTACACACATTATTAAAAATGTGCTGTTGTTTAGGAGGCAGTGAATTAATGGTGGTGGTGGTAGTTGTAGTAGTAGTAGTAATAATAATAATAATAATAATAATAATAATAATAATAATAATAATAATGCTTCAGAAGATTTCCCAGTGCAGACTGAAGTTTCTCCCAATACAAATCACCCTAAGCAAATAGGGTGTATAGGAAAACTTACCAGAAAACACACCAGTGCTCCTGCCACATTGGCACATGATAAGAAGCAGTGCAAGGAGACTGAATCTACGTTAGGAACGAAAGAGTTGCCATTCACTAGTTCAGCCTTCATGGGCAGAAAGGCATTTCTGTGAAACTTCCAAGGCAAGCGTAATGGCAGCAGTTCTCTCCTGCTGTTTACTCCTAGCATCTGGTATACTGCTTCCATACATGGAGGGTCTCTCGGCTGCTTGAAGCTGCATTGATCACACATGCGCAGGTGCCTTCTGTGCAAAGCAGGGAGGACGTGCCTGTAAACAAGTGGGTATGTGTTTCATCCCAATTAGTTTGCCGATGGATCTCCCCATTATGCATTACACAATACAGTCGTACCTTGGTTCTCGAACGGAATCTGTTCCAGAAGTCAGTTCGACTTCCGAAAACATTTGAAAACCAAGGGGCTTCCTGCATTCAATAGGAAGCCACGTCGGACATTCGGGTTCCAAAGAACGTTCGCAAACCGGAAAACTCACTTCCGGGTTTGTGGCATTTGGGAGCCAAAATGTTCGAGAACTAAGCTGTTCAAAAACCAAGAAAAACACGCAGCAAATGCACCTGCCATCGCAAATTAAATGCATGTTCTTTTTTAAAAGCCAGTCTGCTTCTTTTTGTGCTGATCATTTTTGAGAGGTGCGTATTGTGTTATAAGCTGTGTGTAAAATTTGTGAGGAACTCTGAAATTTGTTTGCATGTTGTTTCTAACCTACTCTTGTCACGGCAGATTGGTCAGAAACAGTAGCTGAGTCATTGCTCCTTAGGAGTTTGCGGTCTGAGAGTTTACCATATTTGCATTTACATGTTCCATCATTTGATTAATGAAATTCCAAGTGGTAACTTGCACTTGTGAGTTGTCACCACATGTATATGATGTCTCTAGTAATACATAGGATTAATGAATTGATAGCTAAAATTGGGGGGTGGGAATTAAGTATCTAAGATGACACATCTTTTTGAAGTCAAAAGAACCAGAACAAAGATGAAATGGTTTTGTAGCAAACAGGATTACTTTTGTCAAAAGAACTTTCTTCTCCCAAATATACTGTGTGGCCTTGAGACGCTCTGAATTTTAAAGAACTGATTTTGTTTTGTTTTATCAGTTTTATATTATTGTTCAGGTTATTCATATGATGCTTTTTTTTTAAAAAAAAGAATAACGTTCTTGGGGGGGGGAGTACTTTAAATTAAAAAATGTAAGTTCAAATGTACAGCTGACAATAACAGACAATTCTCGCCTTATTTCTAGCAGAGTGTGTGGCTGCTCATAAGGATAGTCTTCTAAAACTGGAAGGATCTGGCAAATAAGCATACACTTCTCTTTCTTCATGTGATAATAAGGCATCTCTGCAAATAATTTGCCAAATGTTCCTAGTCCACAGTTTGTTGAAGGAAAATTACGATGCCTTTCACTGAAGTCAGTTCATCTGACATCAAGTGAACAGAAATCAAGTTATATGCATGCATGCATGAAACTGGCCCAAGGTGTGTTTATATTTTGGGAGGCCTTTTTAATTCATTAAACAGATCATTCATAATTCAAGCAAAGCTCTGGGGTTCTCTAAGCAGCTTTTCTTAATGTTCTTTGAGACTTACATATAACTTTTGAATTCCTTTCATGCAGTGCTCACGTGTCACAAGTCAGCAGCAGCAGCAGCAGCAGCCTCCCTCCTACTGGAGAGTAAGTGTCTGCTTTTATGTCTTCTTTGGTTTTGAATTGTTCTTGTTATATGTGTGTGTGTGTGCATTTTGTTGACTCTGCAAACGCTAAAGGAGAGTATAAAATTTGCTAGATCAAAGCAAGGCTGTTGTCCTGTAGATATGGCTGTCTGTCCTATTGCTTTAGTTGACATCCCTGCATTTTGGAGGGGGTTGGACTAGATGATCATCAGGGTCCCTTCCAACGCTACGATTCTGTGATTCTATATAGTAATGTCATTTGAGACACTTTGATTAAAACATTTTTGTGTGGGTCTTCCTGTGCTTTGGAAGAGTTTTGTACAAGGTTGGGCAGTGTGGTCTACTAATAAATTTATGGTGGACTACCTAGTGCCTGCTGGGTTGCAAGGCTTCTGATAAAGAATTCTAGACCAAATATAATGTATTCCTATCCCTCAGTTTAGGGTAAATCTATCCAGAAGGATGCTGCTTGTGTTCTTGAGCAAGGCTGCATTCTTAGGATCACTTGAAGCAATGTATATATGCCTTGTTGTTGTTGTTTAGTCGTTTAGTTGTGTCCAACTCTTCGTGACCCCATGGACCATAGCAGGCCAGGCACTCCTGTCTTGCACTGCCTCCCGCAGTTTGGTCAAACTTATGTTCGTAGCTTTGAGAACACTGTCCAACCATCTCGTCCTCTGTCGTCCCCTTCTCCTAGTGCCCTCAATCTTTCCCAACATCAGGGTCTTTTCCAAGATATATATGCCTTAGCTGTTACAGAAATCTCGAATATGCACTCTTACTTGTACATAGTGTTTGCAGTGTTTACTGCTTCAATGAAATTTGCTGCCTCATATGCCTTCAGGTTATGCCCTGGAATGCAGTAGCAGGTTTCTTTATATTCTAAGTTCTGCTAGAAGAGGTTCTTCTTGATAAATCTACATGTGAGATTTTACCCTCATTTTTGTGGCTCCGTCATTCTTAACATTGCTTTGCTTTCTTGAATATTTGTTTGCTGGTTTTACAGATACTTAGAAAAGACAATCCGGTCAGCAGTCGAGCAACATCTTTTTGATGTTCATGGATCCGGCGGTCAAAGCTCTGAAGAATCCGAGTCGGGAACATCATCCACATCCTCAAACGTGTCTGCCCGGCAGCGGCGGAGGCATCATAAAGAACAGGATGAAGCCCGAAGGAACAGAGATATGTACGATGGCAATTTCTGCCTCTCTATGTGTTCAGCCTGAAATCTGTAGTGTGTACTAGTACACCGTATTGGTTTAGATGGGCCAGCGAACTGCCTTGATATAGAGCAGCTTCAAAGAGCATTAAAAGTGATGTTTTGCCTTGTTGCTGTCACAGTGCGCAGCTGATGGAAACATTTGCCCTCCCTCCTCGCTTTACGTTTTCGGGAGAAACGTAGCATCAATTTCCGCAAGTAAAAAATTAATGGAAAACCACCACCACCAAAATGTTTCCTTTATTAAAGGTGAACCAAAAATGTAAGCCCTCTTGCAAAACAGGGGCATTTCCCAATCCCAAGAGTGACTTAATGATTCTCCCTGTACTAGTAGCCATGCTGAGAGGCTTCTGAAGTAAGTAGGTCAGAGATGGGCTAGTGTACAGGCGTACGTGTTTAGCAGCATATAGCACTGCGGTTGGGTGTCGTCGTCGTCCCAACCTCTGTGCAGCCTTCCTATTGAATTGCAGATCTGCCTTTCTGTGTGTTTTCCAGCCTCTCGAGTCCTTTCATTTGCATACACACCAACCAACTATAAACTTATAGAGACGTTAGCAGAGTGGCATCTGAAAATTGATCCATTTATAGCATGGCTTTAAAAATAAAAATAAAAACAAATTTTTAGAAATCAATTGTGGTGAACTGTAAAAACCCAGCATTTCTACAGAGTTTATTCTTTTGGTTTTGTGAACTCTTTGCAAGATTGACCACAGACCTTAAGCAGAACGTGAGAAGTGGCGCCACGTTGAGATGTTCAGGTTTAGAATGTCAGGTAGTAAGCAAGAAGCCCTGTACAAATTGGGCATGATGGATTCCCAGATAAACTTTTATCCTTTCTGTTCAGCAACAACATACCAACCTAGTTCGCATGACACCATAAGCCAAGACCATGTGAATAGCCAGGCTCCCAGAGAGATGGATAGATAGACTGATTGATTGAACTCCCTGCTCGCTTCTTCAGAGCCAGCCATCATTCAGTCTAGCCTGATGTGCTAACACTGCAGACATCATGCTGTGTCCTGATGAGCCCCAAAAAGGAAAGGAGGAAGGCAGGGAGAAAAAAGCCCTGCAGAGTTCTCCTAATCCCTTAGCTGTGGGGATAGTTGCGTCTGCTACATCAGGCCCTATGTAGACATTGGTCCAGTTCACATGTAATGTTAAACCACTAGGAACACCATCATGATGTCCTCCAGAGGGGGATGGACTCCTGTCAGCCCTAGCCAGCAAGACTAGTGGTCACAGATGATGGGAGCCGTCGTCCACAATAACTAGAGGCCGCCATATTGGCTGCTCTTCTTCTTAACCATGGCTTAGCATTGCATGTGACTCTGGCCGCTAGGTAACGTTGCCAGTGATCGCAGATAATGTTAAACCTGGATAGAGGTAGTGTGGGAAAACTGGACAAGGACAGAAGGGGAAAATGTAAGCCTGCACCTTTCAGCTCAGTTGGTTAAGACCGTGGTGCTGATAATGCCAGGGCTGCAGGTTCGATTCCCATTTGGGACAGCTGCTTATTCCTGCATTGCAGGGGGTTGGACTAGATGACCCTCAGGGTCCCTTCCAACTCTACAATTCTCCGATTCTTCTCTCATCCCTGTCTAAAAAAAAGAAGTCTGTGTTAGGGTGCTTTCTTTGGCCTTTCTTCTGCTGTGTCTCCTGGTCAAACATGAGACTGAAGCAACATGATTATACTTACTTCTTGAACATGCATACAGTTCGGCAGAAACACCTGCTGGGTTGTATGTGTTCCAAGTCTGCTTTCCCATTTGCGGAAAACTAATGCACTTTTAATTGCTAATAGGCACAAAACATTTTGTCCTATGAAATAACTGACAGGCATAGAATTGGTCCAGTTTACCTACCTCTTTTTTTGTTGGAGGGTGGAGGTCCCAGCAATTAAAAACCAAGAGGATTTGCGGCTAAGTTTTTAATAAATATTGTAGTTGAATTGCATGTTTAATGTGTGTATATATATTACATCTGATTATGTAATAGATTATGTTTCAAAGTAATCCGTACAAATTGGAAACAGGTTTGTAAAGGAAATTCCAATAAAACAAATCCCTTGTTTTTTGCTTTGCAGAAAATTATGGTAAAATAATGCAAATCTGGGTACCAGGTGTACAGTTATTTGAATAGGGCAATTTTTTAAAAAAGTGGGGGAGATGGGAGCTTCTCCAAATTCTGAAGTTTTATTTTCCATCCATTCCTCTTAGTCAAGGTGGTCTGTACCAGAACATTAAATAAATTAATACGGGCCACCATGTGCTATGTTTGTTGCAATGGATTTCACTTTCATTGGCAATTATAGGGCAGACTTGTTTGCCCTTCTCATTGATCTACCCCAGAGAAGTTTACTAATTTTATTATTAATTTATTATTATTTATTTTTACCATTTATATTTTCGTGTATATCTTACTCTCTGGTGCTCAAGTAAGTTTCCCATCCAGGCACTGAGCAGGGCCAGATCTGCTTAGCTTCAAGTGGGTCACTATGCCATGTGCCTTCAAACGCATCCTCGGGGGCCACTAGAAGTAGACTTTTCACTACCTACGGGTAAATGTCATTTAGTGAAGACTTGGGAAACTTATAAACAAGCCTAGAGCGCAGAGATTTTTCCAGAGCTGTGCAAATTCAGGGCAAAACCTTTGTGTGCTTTCGTGAACTCTCTGAGGCAGATTGATCTTTTAAAAAAATGATTTTTTTATTGATAACTAGCTGGCCCTGCCACGCGTTGCTGTGGCTCATCCATGTGATTCCCCCCCCCACCGTGTGCCAATCCATGATGTATCCTGCCGCCGCCTCCCCCCACCCCTACCTCACTTATCCCTGTGATTCCCCCCACCCTGTCTCGACCCATGTCATATCACACACCCTTTTCCCCCCACCCCCAGCTCATCCCTGTGACTGACCCCACTGTGTCCTGACCTATCCTATCCCTTCCTCCCCCCAACCCCCACCCAGGCGAGTCAGTACCTCCATTCGCCCTAGTGTGTAAAGGCTTCGGCCTAGTACCGTATGTAAACAGGGAAGGTTTTATAGGTGTAGTACCAGTGTAGCCGCCGCTAGAAGGCGCTGGTTTGCAACCTTATTCTTTTCCCAGCATGCATTTTCGTCTGAATGCTGTGTTTTGAAACACAGGGTTTGGGGTTTTTTTACCGGGCGCAGGTGTGCCATCTGTCTTAGCAAACTTTCCTATAGCCTTCGGACATTCGCATGTGATGTTGTGTCAAAATTTCACCTCAATTGATCAAGCGGTTTTGTTGGAACATTGAAGACGAAGGAACATACCCAGTTTACATCATATATATATATATATATATATATATATATATATATATGGATTTTCAAGTATACATTTCCATCTTTATATATCCACCATTGTAGTCATACATATTCATTGACTTCCCTCCTTCCCCTTCCTTGGTTCTTTAAATTTTTCCATGTTGTTGTTGTTTAGTCGTTTAGTCGTGTCCGACTCTTCGTGACCCCATGGACCATAGCACGCCAGGCACTCCTGTCTTCCACTGCCTCCCGTAGTTTGGTCAAACTCATGTTCGTAGCTTCGAGAACACTGTCCAACCATCTTGTCCTCTGTCGTCCCCTTCTCCTAGTGCCCTCAATCTTTCCCAACTTCAGGGTCTTTTCCAAGGATTCTTCTCTTCTCATGAGGTGGCCAAAGTATTGGAGCCTCAGCTTCACTATCTGTCCTTCCAGGGAGCACTCAGGGCTGATTTCCTTAAGAATGGATAGGTTTGATCTTCTAGCAGTCCATGGGACTCTCAAGAGTCTCCTCCAGCACCATAATTCAAAAGCATCAATTCTTCGGCGATCAGCCTTCTTTATGGTCCAGCTCTCACTTCCATACATCACTACTGGGAAAACCATAGCTTTAACTATACGGACCTTTGTCGGCAAGGTGATGTCTCTGCTTTTTAAGATGCTGTCTAGGTTTGTCATTGCTTTTCTCCCAAGAAGCAGGCATCTTTTAATTTCGTGACTGCTGTCACCATCTGCAGTGATCAAGGAGCCCAAGAAAGTAAAATCTCTCACTGCCTCCATTTCTTCCCCTTCTATTTGCCAGGAGGTGATGGGACCAGTGGCCATGATCTTGGTTTTTTTGATGTTGAGCTTCAGACCATATTTTGCGCTCTCCTCTTTCACCCTCATTAAAAGGTTCTTTAATTCCTCTTCACTTTCTGCCATCAAGGTTGTGTCATCTGCATATCTGAGGTTGTTGATATTTCTTCCGGCAATCTTAATTCCTGCTTGGGATTCATCTAGTCCAGCCTTTCGCATGATGAATTCTGCATATAAGTTAAATAAGCAGGGAGACAATATACAACCTTGTCGTACTCCTTTCCCAATTTTGAACCAATCCGTTGTTCCATATCCAGTTCTAACTGTAGCTTCTTGTCCCACATAGAGATTTCTCAGGAGACAGATGAGGTGATCAGGCACTCCCATTTCTTTAAGAACTTGCCATAGTTTGCTGTGGTCGACACAGTCAAAGGCTTTTGCATAGTCAATGAAGCAGAAGTAGACGTTTTTCTGGAACTCTCTAGCTTTCTCCATAATCCAGCGCATGTTTGCTATTTGGTCTCTGGTTCCTCTGCCCTTTCGAAATCCAGCTTGCACTTCTGGGAGTTCTCGGTCCACATACTGCCTAAGCCTGCCTTGTAGAATTTTAAGCATAACCTTTTTTTTCCATATTTTTCCATAATACAAATGGAATTATTTTTCCATAATTCCAAATTTTTCCATAATACATGCATATTCTAAGAACATCTGAAGCAGATTGGTAACCCTGCAATGTCTTTTCTCCAGGGAGGTGATCAATAAGGAGAATATTCCTTCTGGATTTGGCAGCATTGAAGAGTGTATGCTGACTGCTCAAGAAGTAGAAAAACTGCAAGAGGCCAGCTCCGGATATATCGGAGAAAGGAGTAAACCAAAGCGACAGAAATCCAGCACCAAACTTTCTGAGCTTAATGACAACCAGGACAGTCCTCTGGTAAGCAGAGCTCTTAACGTCACTCCTGTTGTTTCCATCTTTCTTACGAAATGGCTGCAAACTTAGAATTGTTATTGAGCCTTGCTATTCTGGGTAATGGGTGGAGGAGTGCAGACTTGGGAAAAGACAGCAGAGGAACCAACTTGGGTGCAAGGTTGAAGATAATAATAATAATAATAATAATAATAATAATAATAATAATAAATTTTATTATTTGTACCCTGCCCATCTGGCTGGGTTTCCCAGGTGTGACTGACCAGCCACAGTGCTAAAGCATCTGCTTTGCATTCAAAAAGTCCCAGGTTTATCCCTGGCCCCTCCCCAAGCAGGGCTCCTGTCGGAAATCCCAGAGAGCTGCTGCCAGTCAGTGTAGAAGATACATAGCTAGATGGACAAGTGGTCCAGCATAAGGCAGATTATAAGCTCCTATTCATAAGGCCATACCACTCACAAGGAGGTTTTTTTTATCTTGGCATGTGAATGAGTCCATTGTTTTGTCTACCTCCAGGCACCATAACTTCAGATGCTTTTGAACTGGAAACATGATAAATATAGGTATCTGACATTTGATTCGAGAATGCTATTGATTGCCTCAGCATATGTTGGCAAATAGCAGGCATCGGAGAAGAGGCTGGAGGGTGATCGCAAGGCAGGGTTATTAAGTTCTTTGCGGCTTGTTGCTTCTCTGCCACAGCTTGCTAGAAAATCCCTCTTTGACCTTTGCAGTGGAAGGTGGCTGTTGGTAGTGACAAGGTGTGAACATTGCCAACACAAGACTGGCCCCTCTGTCTGCAGATTCAGGGGTCAGCTATGCCCTGTATCCTATAGAAACCAAACTTTTCCATCAATGGATGTACAAATAGGCAGTGCAATGTGTGGAAGCCCACCGATTTTTGAATACTTGATACGTTGTAGTTTTGGAGTTATGGCAAACTTTTTCCTCTGGTTCTCTTCGGCCACATTGCCAAAACCCTCACTTATACAGCTATGATTTGCACAAGGTGTTCTGCTTGGATCTTGAAATCCTTCTTACTTTTTAAGCAAATGTATGCATACATTCCAGTTGCCTCTCTTATGCCTTTGGATAAGTGAGCAAGGAAAGGAAAGGAAAGGCAATGAGTGGTTTTAGGGCTGCCAAACTGGAATTGGAGAGCTTAAAAAAATTGTTTTCTTACATTTGCCATGAAACCTGTGGTGGCGTTCATGTGGTTCCCAGATGGTCACTCATTCAGGCACCAACCAGACACAAGAATGCTTAGCTTCAGCAGGTTAAGGCATGTGCCTTTGGATCATGCCCCGAAATCATGTGGCTTGCAAATGTTTCAGATGTGGCCCCTGGTTATTTCAAAGAAAAGACTTGTTCACTCACTTGGTGCAAAAACCTAGGGCCTTTCCAGACTGGTGTTGTATTGCAAGTGTCTTCTGCAACATGTTCTTTGCACAATAACATTGCATCAGTGCTGGGTTTATTCTGCTTTTAGTTACAGGTAGGTAGCCGTGTTGGTCTGAGTCGAAGCAAAATAAAAAAATTCCTTCAGTAGCACCTTAAAGACCAACTTCTTCAGGTATCTGAAGAAGTGTGCATGCACACGAAAGCTCATACCAAAATATAAACTTAGTTGGTCTTTAAGGTGCTACTGAAGGAATTTTTTTATTCTGCTTTTGTTTGTTATGAGATGCTACCACATTATTGCTGTCCAGAGGGGGAATGAAAGAGTGGGTTGCAGGGAGAAATAAACCAGAATGGGATTTCAGCTGCAAGTTACAGGGTATGCACAGATTGGAGACCAAGTGGTGTGATCACCCCAAAACATCTACAGATGCGAACAGTGTTGAAAGCAGGAACATGTGTGACTGCCCCAATAGCATCATGAGGACAGATTAACAGAAAACGGTGTCTGGAGGTGTCCCCAGAAAGGGACATGGGAAGGGGAAAAAGGGGGATGCAATAGTACTTATACAATCTCTTGACAACCAAGTCAGGGTGTTTCTGAGAGGTATGGAATGAGTGGCTAGTTCTTGCAAGGAAGGAAAAAATGGGAGGTGAGAATGACCCAGAAATGGGGGGGCCCTTGGGGAGACAGTAGTCCAGTTTGAAAGATCACAGCTTGGTTTATTAAGACAACAAGCCTTTGCACCCAGTTCAAATGAAACAGGAAACTGGGGGTTAATAAGGAGATTTCCTGGCTTAATTGAGGCTCACAGCAAAGGGAGGAGCCAAGGGGCTGCATGTGGAAGCAGAAGGTCTCTGTGGATCTCACCTTAACAGGTTGAGATGTAATGGTTTGAATGGGGCCTGTTTGTTGTAGTGAGACCTGTGCAGAAGGGACTGTTTGGAAAGGTGAAGTATCATGAGTGAAGACTGTGGCTTTGTAGTCATAAAGAGCTATTTATATCTGATTTCATCTTTTGCTTTCCCATTAATTGACCTCCCAAACCTTCCCATGGAAGAACCTTCATAGTCATCGGCATTTTTCTACTCATATCATAGAGTTGTGTGTGCTAAGCTCAATATTGCATGAAAGATACTTTCAGCTACCACTTTAAAAATGGATGATTCATAGCAGTTTTCTTAATATTTGATGTTTTACAGGCAATGGAAACTTTTGGTTCCTTGAGACCAGTGGACAAAACAGGACCAGATGACATGGAAGTGTTTTCTGAAGACAGGTGACTTGCTTGGAATTTACTCTGGCCCAAGATTTCAGTGAATCCCAACGCTAGAGAATCTCCTTATACTTTGAAACTAGATTGCTGACTCTGAGTCAGATTCATCAGTAACAAAATGCCTTGTTTTAGATTGCATTGGCTTGCACACAACCACTTTGAGAGCCCTGTAGTTCAACTTTTCTTGAACATAGAGGTTTAAAAATTGCATGCAGAATTCTGCAGCATTTTATGGATTTGTACTTGCCTTTTTTAAGCATTACCTTGCTGGTTGATCATTCATATTTTCCATTTAGGTCACCATCCATTCTATTCCATTCATATTTTCCATTCAGAGTAGATGACTTCGGTTTTAAAGTGGATGGCTTAGTTTTTAAAGTACCGAACCTCAAAATATTTTCAGTCATCCTTTTAAAAGAGTAGCAATAGTGGTAATGGTCATTGGTCTCATTCACACATTGCATGAAACCATAGTTAAAAACAAACTATAGTTTCATGTGAATGCACAGCATGCTGGCTCACACCACTGTAAAGTGCTTGCTCTGCTCCTTCTCTGATCTTGCTGCCATGAGTAGCCAGGAAACAAACTAGAGTCTTAACTTCTTTAGTTATCCAAATCTAGGCTCATGGTTTGTTTTTCTCAAGCAAACCTTGAGCAATAAGCCAAGAACAAACCTTCATTGCCTGCTATGGGAATTTTTAGGAGTACAGCAAGGCACAAGCCCAGGCTTGGACAGCACATCAAATGAGTCTCTGGCTAGTTTCATCCACTGCACAACGGGAATTGGAGAAAAGCAGAGGGATGATTTTTTTAGCAGCAGGCATTATGCCGCTCACCACATTTAAACTATGGTTTATTTTTAACAATAGTTTCATGTGAAATGTGAAGCAGACCATTGTTTAAAATGCTGAGCTTGTTGCTAGCTTTCCTTATGATACACTTCTGATCCAAACTATTTCTTCTCTTTTGCAGCAAAGACAATGAAAGTGACAGCGACTTGTTAAGGCATCCTCAGGTTAGTGTGTTTATTTGTTGTAACGTATTTGATCCCTTGGCCAAAAAACCGAAACGCGGCTCTTGGTTAGTGAAGAAGGAGCTTTAACCAATGAATCCCAGTTAGGATTTCTTGGTGGTGAAACTGCTGTATGAGCTTAGCCTGTCTCCTTGGCTCACTACTTTACATACTGCTGTTTTTGTAAAATTGCAACTTAAAATGTTGTAAGCTGCCCTGAGAGTGGTGATTTTGCACCAGAAGGGCAGAATATATATGCTTAAGTACTGTAAATAAATGTGATGTGTTGTTAGGTCTTTAAGTCAGCTATTGGCAGTGGTGAGGTTTGCAGCACAGATTTTGTGCTTTACAAATGCTTTATTTCTTTGTCACTCTACTCGGTTAGGAAAGTTAGCATCCTGGTTTGTTGTGTAGTTTCATAAAGCACCTTGTCAGAAGCTCCATGTGACCCATTAGCTCACGGTGGTGTGAGAGCAGTTTGTGTTCCTTGCTTCACTTCTATGAAGTGGATGTTTTTTCCTATATGTTTCCCCCCCCCCCTAATCCTGGAGGATTTTGCCCTCCCCTCCTTAATACTTTCTTCCCCAGAATTGAAAATCTGTTCCTTCCCTTTGGGGTTTAGGGATTAAGAGAGGGCAGCCGCACGTTCACGAGAACTCTTTGTTCCCTGTCGGTTCCGTTTCGCCTTTCTTACTGTGATCGCTCCTTTCTTGTAGGCTTGTATTTTTGCCTAGAAAGCAAAGGGACGTGGGTGGTTTTTGAATAGGTTTAGTAAAGTTTCGTCCTTGTTCAAGGAAGATTGCACATTTGGTTCAGTGTAAGGAGGAAGAGAATTGCAGCTGGATGTTCCCAGTGCTTAAAGAGAATGAAAAAGTATTCGGTGCCGACATAACCCAAATTCTGTGTCTGGTATAAATTATGCAAATTAGCTGAATTGTTTTACATAACTTTACAAGTCCATGGAGAGGGGCAAGGAATCATGCAGAGTTCTGCAGATCTGCCCTCTAGTCCCTGCGAGATCTTCTCTGAGTTTGACCATTTTGCCAGGCTCATCTTTGTAGACTAAGGATTAGATGCTTCACTTTAAAAAAAGAGAAAGAAAAAAGAATATGCTGATATTTTCAGAAAGCTAGATTCTCTGGGTGGAATTCAGAACCATTCTAAGGAGATCGTCACCCGTTTCACTGCCATGCTGAATTCTATTTATTCTCCCAACCCTCCGGAATGGCTTGGAATCGAAAAATCATAGAGCTGGAAGGGATCCTGAGGATCATCTAGTCCAACCCCTTGGAATGCAGGAATATGCAGCTGTCCCTTCGGGGATCAAACCTGCAACCTTGGCATTATCTGCAAACCTGCAACCCATGCTGCCTCTATCCAGGTTTAACATTATTTGCGATCACTGGCAACATGACCTAGTGGCTAGAGTCACATGCAGTGCTAAACCATGGTTAAGAAGAACAGCAGCCAATATGGCGGCCTCTAGTTATTGTGGACGACAGCTCCCATCATCTGTGACCACTAGTCTTGCTGCCTGGGGCTGCAACCTTGGCATTCTCAACACCATGCTCTAACTATTCAAGGAGGGTTGTTGGGTATTTTTTAGCAACAGTGTCTGCTCTGGCTTCCACTAGCAGAACACCAGTAGTTGAATCTGGCCCCCTGGCTTCTATTCAACTAAGCCCTACTCAGAGTAGACCTACTGAAATGTCTGTAAGTTTCAGTGGCTCTACTCTAAGAAGGATTAGGATTGAATACCAGTCTGTGCTTCAGTAGACTTGTGGTTTTCCTGTACAACCCTGAAAGTCAGAGTGTAAGAACTTCGCTGGATCAGAACAAGGGGCTTGTCTAGCCCAGCACTTTGTTCTCACTACGGCAACCCAGATTCCTCTGGGAAGTCCACAAGCAGAGCAAGAGCGCAATGGTCCTCCCGCTTCATTATGATAGGAACAGGACTAGCTAGTGTTGTTCAGCTTCTCTGTCTACCTACCCAGTATGAGGATAAGTTCACAGAGTGCCAGGGACTGTCTGTCCTTCACCAGGTTGTGCAACACGAGAAGTAAAATTGGTACCTGATGCCTTGCTGCCCTTTCTCCCCATCCCTTCCCCTAAATACGGCCTGTGCCACAGAGTGCCTGTGTGTAATTTTCCAAGTCCAGCTGCTGCCATGGTGCAATCAGGAGGGGGTTATGCCAGCGTGTCGCATGCCAGGCAAAGAGGGCAAAGCAAATGCAGCTCAGCTCCGTGTTCTTGGACGATCCTTAACCCCAAGTAAACAGTTTCACAGATATAAATGTCAATGGCTGCCCAGGGTTCGCCTTTGCTTTAACGACCGTGAGAAAGTGCATTGCTAAATGAGTAAGCACATTTGCGTGTAAGTCTTTCAGGATCATCAGCAGCCATGCAGTGCAGTTCTAGATGAGGGGCTCAACCCTGGCACTACCTTTTGTAACCACTCTGCTTTTCAAGCAGCCCAGTGGAGGGGCTTCCCAAGAGTCGTGGACTAGCAGCAGAGAGCAACAGATATTGGCGTTTATTTTCAGGGTTATTGGGAAACTAGCTACTAATCCAGTGTGGCTCGTCTGTTGGGCTAAGGCTGGGAATAAAACCTCACACGTCCATAAAGTTCACTGGATGACCTTTCAGAAGTCACTATTTCTCAGATTGAGATCTCAGCGCAGTGTAGAAAGTTCTCTCCTCCTACCTTATCCTCACAACAGAGAACTGCCCTGAGATCTCTGGAGGAAGAAATTATCTGGTGTGCCCCCACTTCAAGCTGAAAAAAGACTGTACTGAATGGTCAATGTTGTTGTTGTTGTTTTGTTTTGTTGTTGTTGTTTTGTTGTTGTTTTTGTTGTTGTTGTCATTTATTAAATTTCCACACCAGCCTTCATCCATGGGTCTTAGGGCGGCTCACAACCTAAAATTGCAATATAAAAGTTCCCACCATAACTTTTACATTAGCACACCTGAATTCAAGGACTTTGACACAGAACTCAAAACAAAACATTTTTGTTCCCTTAAAAAATGGGGCGCTGGACTTCTTTTTAAAAATTGGTTTATAAAGAATCTAAAATGCTGTTAAGTATTTTCATCACAGGAAAAGGCATAGCATTTGCCCAGAGATCGCATTATCCAGGTATTACAGGGTCAAGAAAATGTTTGCATTCTTTCAGAGTAGTTTTTGCATTCCACAGCCCTTCTAAGCCTGTTGCTTAGGGGGGCTTAGGAACATACCTCTGATAACAAACAATGTTATTCAGAGCAGGCAGACTAGAACAGGCTCCCTTTCCTTTCCTTTCCTTTTCTCTGCCCACCCTACCTTCAGATGAGGGCAGAGGGCAATGGGCAGCCAGGACTTGTAAATTTCCATAGTTGGACCTTGGAGTCTTGGCTGCTGGACTGCTGGTGGTCACAGGATACAATCTCTACACGCCTTACTTGTGTCTAAAGGTGCTGATGACCATGTCCTCTCTGCCCTATTGGCCACTGAGCCCCAGGCCCTAGGCTCTTTATATCAGAAAAGGAATCAAAATATATATTTCCCAGTATCGTGATGCCTTTATATAAATCTGTGCTGTGCATGTATATGGAATACGGTCTACAATTCTCGCCTCCCATTGCAATAAAAGAATACTGTAGACCAAGAAAGGGTGCAGAAAACAGCAAAAAAAAGAAATGAAAAATCAGGAGGTTGTAATACCTTCCATATGAGGAAAGAGTTTGGGGATTTTACTTTAGAAAATAAATAGGATTGCGGAGGATATAATAAAGGTTTATAAAGTTATAAGTGGGATTTGAGGGGGGAGTTCCAATGTAGAGTGCTCCTTGTCAGGTTGCAAGCCCACCACAATATACTCCATTCCAGGATGGTCTCTTCCAAGATACTCCATTCCATTCATCCTCTTCCCACCCATTAGGTTCCTGTACCCCGTCAACATTCCATGGCCACTGAGCATGCTCAGATCTCACTGGGCTCAATCACTTCCCTTTAAGCCCCCCCCCCCAAGTCTGCCATTCTAAATTCTTTGTAGTTGTGTAACCTTGGTGTTTCCCCATACCTGCTAACCTCCCCCCCCCCCCTGCATGTGGATGGTGCTATTTTGCTATGGAAGGATCCACACTTGAAGGAGAGTTTTGTTTGGTTGTAGGGTACCTGGTATAGAGAAAAGCAAGAGATTATTTCTCCCTCTCTCCCATAACACTAGAACTTGCCAGTGTATCTCTGAATTGCAGCTGTTAGCCAGTGTGGGGCTTTGCTGTTGCCTTTGTGCACAGCTTCCAGGAAGCAGCTGGCTGCCTGTAGTTACAAACAGGATGCTGGGTAGATGAACCTTTGATCTGATCCACCATGCCTCTCCTTAATGTTTGTTTTCATCTGGGATAAGGCCGTTTCCGCTCACCTGCATTCTGTCTGCCATTACTGAAAATTCTGAGCTTATTTGGCTACCCCTGATTGAGATTATCAATGTGCTGCTCTGCAGATGTTACTGGACTCCAGCTCCAAACATCTCTCACCATTGGCCATGCTGATGGGACTCCAGAAACATTGGGGGGGGGGGGCGGTCCATGTTGACTGTTCCTGATGTAAATCTTGGAAGCAGAACGCCTAATATGGGCACCATTTTTCTTAACCTGCATTATTTCCTCGGACCACAGAGTTTAGTTTCCTTTGCTGCAGACCCTTTGAAGTGCTGCAGTAATAATAAACTTGCTGATCAGAAGGTCAGCGGTCCAAATCCCTGCAACGGGGTGAGCTCCCGTTGCTTGGTCCCAGCTCCTGCCCACCTAGCAGTTCAAAAGCACATCAAAGTGCAAATAGATAAATAGGGACCGCTCCGGCGGGAAGGTAAACGGCGTTTCCATGCGCTGCTCTGGTTCGCCAGAAGCAGCTTTGTCATGCTGGCCACTTGACCTGGAAACTGTCTGCGGACAAATGCTGGCTCCCTCGGCCTATAGAGCGAGATGAGCACCGCAACCCCAGAGTCGGACACGACTGGACCTGATGGTCAGCGGCCCCTTTACCTTTACCTTTATTATTTATACCCCGCCCATCTGGCTGGGTTTCCCCAGCCACTCTGGGCGGCTTCCAACCGAATATTAAAAACAATATTGAGAACCAAATGTGGGGAAATCTGCTTATACAGAATTTACAATTTGTTAAGTATTTTCATTGCAGGAAAAGGCATAGAATTATCTCATTATCCATGTATTGTTACAATCCATGTATTGCAAAAGGCCGAATCCCTTCTTTCAACCCCTTCGCACCATACTTCCTCTGCCTCCTCCCTGATCATCTCTGCCCAGGCCCTTATAGGTAGGACATAGGTAGTAGGGCAAGAGGGAGAATGAGACTTTCATTCCTTCACCCTACTAGATTTCACTTGTCTACTTTGGTGGTTTCATCTGCCGACTAGTTCTGTGGAGTTAATGAGCAGAAAGACCTTGCCGTCAGTTGTAGGTAACTGGCCACCCTTGGAGCTGAAGACATGTGGGTTAAACCAGCACAGATGTCACCCTTGGGACTCTGATCAACTGTGAATAACCACACTTCTGAAAGTGCAGGATTAGTCAGGAGCAGGCTGGCTGCACCTTATTTCCGCCTAAGTCTTCTGCCTTATTCTTGCCTGTAGCTTGTTCCAATCATATCCATATAGCCAGCCTTTCTTCCATGATGGATCCCCAGATGTTATGCATGGGATTCCTAAGGCACTCTCCCATCCACCCACTGGCTAGGCATGGACCTTCAGCTAAGTGGCTTCATCCATTTGCATCCAGACCATGTCCTGGGACCAGATGCATTCTAGGTTTGATTTGCATGTACAGTGGTAACTTGGTTCTCAAACAATCCATTCCGGAAGTCCGTTCCAAAACCAAGGCACGCTTTCCCATAGAAAGTAATGCAAAATGGATTAATCCAAACAGCAGCCCCTAAAACAGCAATTTAACATGAATTTTACTATCTATCGAGACCATCGATCCATAAAATGAAAGCAATAAACAATGTACTGCAGTCACACAATCAATCAATCAGTAGCTGAACTGGGTTTCACAAAAACGCAAAATAAATAGCAAAAACAGACAGACCTCAGCATAACACTCAAAACAGAAGTGTGTTCGGCTTCCGAAAAAAGTTCGCAAACTGGAACACTTCTGGGTTTGCAGCGTTTAGGTTCCAAGTTGTTTGAGTACCAAGGCATTTGAGAACCAAGGTACCACTGTAGTCCAAATTCCAAAGCTAGAATGAGCGAGCTAGCTAACTGTTAGGGTGTGGCCAATCTCGTCCCTTATTTCTATCAGAGCTTGAGCTTCTTTCACCATCAGCAGAGATATTTGACTTTCCTGACAATCCTCCCCGCCGATGCTACAAATAGGTAAATGACAGTGCTTGGATATAAGCAGCCGTCAGAAGAAGCAAAAGTAAAAATAACATTTGTGGCAACAGCGAGCCGTCCATGTGCATTTGGAATGTGTCTGTAAATTCCCTGCATCTCCCTTGGGCTCTGAGCTGCCATTATTCTGCAGAAGGGTTTATGGATTATTCATTGCATTACGAGCCGCATGAATGAGCAAGTAGCTCACCGAGTGTAACCAACACTTAGCGGAGAAAGCACAGAAATCCACTTTCATCCCAAAGCCGTGCAGCCTGCTATGCAGTGTCAGAGGCAAAACATGACAACTTTGACTACATTTAAAAAACAAAAATGTCCCAAGCTGATGTGTGTGTGTTTTAACACCTGCTGTAAAGGAGGAATAGGTTGGTTCTGAAATACACTTCATCCTGTATGGCTTGTTCCTCCTCCTTATGAACGTTCTGGTTCTGTTTACTTCTGGTTCCCGGCAGAAAAATGTTCTGGATGTACGCTCTCAGTTGATACGTCTCACTCACTTTGTGGAGAGGAGGAGTCAAGACTCTTGACACGGTTTTATTAAATTACTTGGAAAGATCATTGGGAGTCTTAAGTTACAGTGCCGTGGTACAGCTTGTTTTATAGGGAAAGAGCATTAAGAATGTTCGTTTCCACCCTGTGACAAACCCTGTTCCTGAAGTATTATTTTAGCCTTCAAATACTCCTTTCGTTGAAAGAGGAGGGGGGAGTGGTTAGGCAACAGAACATGTTCTTGGGATTGTGGATAAATACCTTGAATTGTCATTTTTACGTTAATTGGTTTGGCTTAATAACATGCCGGACAAGCGTGTGTGATTCCTAATTTTTAAAAAAACCACACACTTCACAATGTGTCTATCTTTCTCTTTCTTAAAACAATTGCAATATACGTTAAAAACAGAAGAAAAGGAAATAAAAGTGTTGTGCAATTGATTGGGGTCAAAACAGTTGAAATGCCAGAGCTTTCAACATCAAAAGATGTATGTTTCTCCTTTTGAGCAAAATATTTCCTTCATTGATCTTTCATATTATTTTAGAACTGCTTAGTTTTTCTGCACGTGCTTATTTACTTACCTATTTAACCAACTAACAAATTAAAATGGGTTGTTTCCATCCTTCCTTTTCATACGGGAGACATCCACCAGCCAGTTTGCGTGAAATAATACGTTGGGGTTGTTTTTATTCCTTCCAACCCATGGCTACTCAAGGGCAGCATAGTCTCTCTCCGTCCCCCACAATTCCCACAGACCATTCTCCAACCCAGACTTCATCATAGCTGTTGCCAATCAACTTTTGTTCCGTCATAACCCTCCAGCTGCCCATCTTTATTCCTTCATGAAATCCAAAGCAAGAGACATGCCAGGCACTGCATTTGGGAAAGCAAATCTCTCTGTAGTTGTGAGGAACAGTTGATTTTGTCGCCACATCAGTGTCACTTTAAAACTAAGAATGAATTCAGCCAAGGAAACGTGCCTGTTTTGAACAGAGAATTCTCTCTCTTTCTGTCTCTTGTCTTGCATCTGGTCTGGCAAGCAGAAATGTGTTGTACGAGCAGATTATTACCCTTTAGATTCTCTAGCGCAGGGGTAGGCAATCTAAGGCCCAGGGGCCCGATGCGGCCCAATCACCTTCTCAATCCGGCCCGCGGACGGTCAGGGAATCAGTGTGTTTTTACATGAGTAGAATGTGTCCTTTTATTTAAAATGCACCTCTGGGTTATTTGTGGGGCCTGCCTGGTGTTTTTACATGAGTAGAATGTGTCCTTTTATTTAAAATGCACCTCTGGGTTATTGGTGGGGCATAGGAATTTCCAGCGTTGCACTGTGCCCGTCCGGCCCACGGACAATGTCCGTGGGAACGATCTGGCCCATGGCCAGATCACCTTGCCAACGCCTGGGATAAGGAGATCCTGCAAGTAAAGTGGTCCCAAGGCAATTTTTGTACTGAGGAGGGGGGCAGGCAGGGCTAAGAATTCAAAAGGTGAAGTCAGACAAGTTAAGTGCGCAAAGCAAATAACAGAGGGGACTGAGAGCAAAGAGTTCTGTGTTCCTAGAGGCAAAATACATCTCCGATGTCGTGTGAGTGAGTGCTAGCAAAGCAAAAGAGCTGCTGTTTTCTCCCGCCCTCCCATATAATTTATAGATCACCTCCTTGGCAGTTTAGGAATTGCGGGGGGGGGGGGGCAGAGAGAAGATGAGTGTTGGGCAGGATGAGCCAGAAAGCGTTCCCAGTCCTCTGGCTTCTGTCCCGCAGCTCTCCAGCCTCCAGTTTTTAAATGCCCAAACCCCCTTAGAATTTGGGCTTGCGCAACCGTGTCCCAGAGCTCCTCCATAAATAGTCCTGCTCTCCCCCCACACCCAGGCCAGCTAGAGAACAACCACAGGAAGCCAAGCCGCAGCCAGCTTAACGGGCACTCATTGATCTATGCCAGCAGAGCCTTTGCGGACGTTGTCGTGGCTGGTGGCGCTCCTTGTCAGGCGGCTCGGCTTCCTCCATAGAGAGAGCAGAGAGATGGTGGTGTCTGTTTCCAAAAGACACATTTCGTTGCTACAGCAGCCCTAGCAACGGGTGGTGGGGTTTTTTGACTGCCTCAAAAGCCTTGTGCTTCAGAAGAAGACGCATTGGCTGTTCTGCCTCCTTCTTTATCTCATTCAGCAACCAAAGACTTGCAGTTATGGAGAGAGAAGCCCCCTCTGGACTGCTTGCTGTGACATTTTAAGCCAAGGATAAAGTTTTTGGAGAAAAGGATTTTATTATTTTTCTGGTACTAGTGACCAATTAAAATTGAGCGAAGATAATTTGGATGCTAAGCTGGAAAACCACCAAAGACTGTTGTTTTGTGTTTATCTATAAAAGAGAAGAAGTATACTTGATTTTTTTGATTTTTTATTTGCAAGAACTTGCACCTGCGTCTGTTTTGGTTTTTTCTTCCCCCTCTCTTGCACTGAACATTGCAAAAACAACTCTGTGAATTTGTTTCTTGTTCTGGGGGATTGTTGCAGAATTCAGGCATGAAGATCCAGGAGCATCCCAGCATTCCTGAAGCCAAATTACAGAGGAACCAAGATGCTGATGGCCAAGAAGAGAGCTTTGTATCCGAAGTGCCTCGACTGGACCTGACAGCCTTGTGCAGTGACAACAACAACTGGGAAGGTAGGCTCACACGAGTGAGAGAACTCTCTCAGCGGTGTGGCTATGTGTCTTGTCTTCCCCCTTCCCCTTGGTGACTGACCTGCAGCAACAGGAAAGGATGTGGGGACACATGGCTTGGAGAAAAAGAAAGTAAATGTCCATGTCTTTTTATTTGCCCTTTTTACTTGCTTAATCACGGAGCAGCTGAGAGAATAATGCTCTGGTATTCCTAGTGGTGTCACCATGCAAAACCCAGAGCATCAGCATTATTTTGCTTATCTGGAGGGGATTTCCTTCTGCTTTTCCAAGTTCAGATAATAAAGATGAGCACTGGAGAAAACTTGCTTACTTTCCCACTCCAATAGTCCTATGGAACTTGCATGAAATTCCTCTGTGTGTGTTATGTGTTTTCCCCTGTATGTAAAATTATGTTGTTGTTATTGTTGATGATGATGATAACAACAACAACAACAATTAATAATAAATAAATAAGTTGTATACCACCTTATACCCATAGATCTCAGGGCGGTCCACACCATAAAAATACAATATAAAAAACCTGCAGTGTTTGGTAGGGTTTTCCCTTGCTTTAAATATCTTAAATTGATTGTGCTTCAAATGATCTGGTTGCTCTTTCTCTGCTTGACAGGACAGAGATGTTTTGCATTAGCCCTTTTAATGGTTTTCATATGTCTGGACATACACAGGCACACTTCCACTGGAATATCCACTGGGAGAAGAAAAATCACTTTCATTTGTTTACATTCATGAAAATTGCGGTTTTGGATGGGACATTTTTATCTTTCCAAGAAAGGGAAGCTAGGAGTGGCATTTTTCTTTTCTGTGAAACGGCTGTTTTTGTGTCCTCATTCCCAGAGCTTTCTAAAGCTTAAATTGCAAGGGAAATTTTCAGTAATGGTGCGGAAAGGCTTGTATTTGGTCTTGTTATTTGGAATGCAGAGTTTGGGGTTTCTAATACCCTGTTTCTTCTGTGAATTTTGAACCTTCCTCTTACTATACATGTAATTAAGGGTAGCTTATTACCGAGTTCTCATATTTGTAAGTTTGAGGGCAAGAGCAGATACCCTCTTGCCTCTACAAAAGTGAAGCAAACTGTGTGGGAAAATTGTATTTTTTAGATAGACACCTTTTGGAGTTTATGTCAATTTATACATGCATGCTACTTATGTTATCAGTTCAGAATTTTAAAGCAGGGTTGATTAAGGCAGCTAAATGCAGATTTGCAATACCAGCAGTTGTGGGTGTTGCTGACGGAAGACACCAGGCGACATGATTTTAGTTTTGCAAGCTGATAATTTCCTAGATGTGCCCCCCCTCCCCCTCGGGTCTAAAGTGCTTCTCATCTTTCATTATGTTTCCTGAATATTCTAATGAGCCGTGCCCTGGAAAGGGACAGTTGTTTTTCATCTTTTCAAAGGTGACCTGGATGAGAGTTCCTCTGTCAGCCCCCTGTGGATTCAGCTGTCCGTAGTTGAACCAAAGCATTTCCTTCCCTGCTTTGAAGTCTAGATATTAAATACCAATAGGGCTGTGGCTGGGGGAGAGAGGCTAGAGGGCAGTTGAGTCTTACCTTGAGATTCTCACATCCTTTGAGGCAGAAGTTCCTCTCTACGACAGGGACATTTTAAAAGCGAAAGCTGTAAGCAACGCTTATTTCCACAAGGATGCTTCTGTGTCACCCACCCTCCTGCGTGATATCCTGGGAAAATATGAGAGTTATGTAAGGGCTGAAAGAGGTGGTGTCAGTTGCAATCTCATCTTACCGTTTTGTAGCCCCAAAACAAGGACTGCGAAATGGTGTTGCTGCCACCCATTTGGTAAATAAAGAAACCCAGGAGCATTTCACTTAGTCCCACATTGTCCCCTTCTTTACCGTACCATAATTTGTGGCACAGAGTGTCCCCTTTCCTGCAAGACAGCTGTTGAGGGGGACCGAGGGAGGTGTGGCGTCAATGTTATACGAGCATCCTCACTCGCCACATGCCAATTTAACGTACACTTGTGGAGATTTTCCGTAGAGTTCGTATCTTGAAATGTTATCACTGTCTGCAACTCATCACGTTGCGGAAGATCTTCCAAAAAGTTTTTTTCCCCCCAGTTAGGGTTCACTGAGCAGAAATTGGCACTGAAGCAAGAGACTCCTTCAGCATAACCCAGGATTGCTTGAAAAAGTTTATTGGATGTGTGTGGAACCATATCAAGTAGCAAACATGCAGTTATAAGTATAGCGGGTATCATTGATTCTTTATCACTGCACCTATGTGATTTTATACATAGCGATGGTGATTTTATTTGCAGGGATGTATTTCAGGAGGACACTAATAAAGGAGTAAAACACTTTGTAAGAATCTGGAAAAGCAAAGGACAGTGGTTGGCTCCCAAGTACATTCTCAAACTTTGCAATGCAAAGGATAACTTCCAACACATTTTATTGGATAAGCCTGTTTCTTAGTGGCTTCTCTCTGCATTCTGACACTAATCACTTACAATAATTCAGTGAACTCCGTTAAACTCAGTGGGACATATGCTATGAGTAATGTCCATAGGATTGTTCCGCACGTGTAACTTGTGATAGTTCACTGGAACTGTTTCTACTGAGCTCAGCACTTGGTAGCACACTATATTTCATAGCAGGAAATTCACTGATTCAGCTGAGATAAATGCTATGGGGAAATGCCAAGCAAAGCACCACCATTTTGGGCTGGCCTTGCTAGCCAAGCCAAAAATTGTGTTGAAGGTTCTGCAATTGGGGTGATTGTCTGGCATCCACCTATGCTGGCTTTTTTATTTAAAAAAATGTAGGAATGTTAAACTCAACCACCATTCTCACACCAATGAGCCAGAGTATGTGGCTGCTCAGGCCACTTACACTGAGCTTCCCTTGTGGCACAGTTTGCCACTCGCGTTTTTATTTCTTGGAGAAAGTTTTCACCCAGTAAGAACCAATAAGTGGTACAGTGGAACCTCGGTTTATGAACACCTCGGTTTACGAATTTTCGGTTTACGAACACCACGGACCCATCTGGAACGGATTAATCCACTTTCCATTACTTTCAATGGGAAAGTTCGCTTCAGTTTATGAACGCTTCAGTTTTTAGGAACAGACTTCCGGAACCAATTGTGTTCATAAACCGAGGTACCACTGTACTTTTGAATCCATACATAGTTGCACTTCATCTGCCCCTTACAGTAATATTGTCCAATTTATTTTACTCCTACAAACACATACTGTATATTCCGGCGTATAAGACTACTTTTTAACCCAGGAAAATCTTCTCAAAAGTCGGGGGTCATCTTATATGCCAGGTCGTATTTCTTATATGGCGAGTATATCCCAAACTCTATATTTTAACTGGAAAAGTTGGGGGTCGTATTATACGCCCAGTCGTCTTCTACACCGGAATATACGGTGCGGTATATTTGCAGAGGGGGCAGGGAGGAGAGCTATTTATTCCTACAGTCCCCGTCCCCCCGCAAAAAAAAATCATTTCAACTGACCAGCTCCCAATTCCCTCTCCTTTTTAGCATGGTGCTTTTTGTTTTCTATGGAACCACAATCTCACAACTATTACTACTCCCTCCTCTTGGCTACCCATCACCAAGTGCCCCCACCACACTTGGTGATGGGTCTCATAACCCTTAATCCCACACTAGACAACCCATGCTCGTTGCTACATTTCTGTTGGAACCCTTCTTGCTCGCCCCAAAACCCATTAGTCCTCTTGGCCTTGCTTACTGGGACAACTTCATATTGTAGCTTGAGCATTTTCAAATGTAACTAAGGAAGAACTACTTTTGATGTTCCCATCCACTCAAGGATCACATAGGGCATGGGATAATGTCACAGTGCTCTGTAGCCGATCCTACTTGTCTGTGAGGCGATGCCACTGAACGGAAGTTCAAACAAAGAAGGGAACATTTTCAAAAGGCATGAGACGGCCTTGCTAGATTGTAACAGTTTGGCACTGCTTCAGATATTTTGGAAAATGAGCTAGTAGTTATTGAATTAAGTGCTGACAGCGACTAATTTTTCAGTCCTTTTTGTGGTTTTGCCCTATATACAGTAGTTGCTTATAATTTACACCATGTGCAATTTGTTCTGTTTTGAGACTAGGATTTTTGTGACACTGATGGCATCTATATAGTAATTTTTACATGTATACAGTTAATCCTTAAATATGTTGAATATGTTAACTAAAGGAGGGTGTGGTGTTGTTGTTGTTTAGTTTTCCTTTGTGGGTGTGAAATAAGTAAATGTTTCCAGTCCTGAAATTAACCATACTGACCTGTTGAGTTTAGAGAGGGTGGCATGCTGTATGGCCTCAGATGCTTTTAATGCCTTCCGTGCTGCTATCATTTGTCACTATGGAGGTATTAAGATAGTTAGCACTTTCATAGGCAGTTGCAGGCAAGTCTGTAGAGCTGATTGCAGAATCATGTGATAAGCTTCCATCTAACTTTCAGAACAACCAGGTTTTACAGCTTTAGGGTGCGAAATCCCTGTCATTTTCGTCCAGTTGCTTGGTTTCTGTAAGTGTACCCCAGCTGGTGAAACAGAAAGAAGTATATAACTGCTTGGAAGCATGTGGTTAATTTCCAGTGGAGCAAATTCAGTAGTTATTTCTTACCTTTACTCTTTGCTGGCATATTTGTAAGAACTAGTTACTAAGCATGTAGAAATGACCTTGCTATTGACAACACAGTGGCCAGTCAGATGTCTCTGGGAAGCTCAGAAGCAGAGCTTGTTCATGAAAGACAACCATTCCCTGTTATCTTTGCCCAGCATCTGCCACAGGACTACCGCTGTAAACATGGAGGCTATATTAATAACTAGCCATTAAAAGACTTTCCCTTGCCAAAATTTGCCCTGGCATTCTTTCCAGCCATAAGCTGCTTCCCACTGCCTACATCTCCTGCTGGAAATTCCACAAGCCCTCTACAACATATTTTTCAAAAATGGTTCATCCAGGCCAAATTCATCTCTGCTTATGTTGTCAGCCTTTGCCAAATGACCCTCCCATTCCCTCCCTTGCTTGCTTAAAGAATAGCAACTCAAAAACTGGGAAGAAGAGTTTGCAGCTGGCGTGCTAGGACAGAGTGGAGGATAGATAATATGGGATTTCCCAAATGTCAACAGTATCCCTGTTGGATAACCATTTGACTTGGAGCTATTTATGAGTAGAGTTTTAAAAAACTAAACAAGTTTTTGGGCAGTGAGTATTTTCAGGAGTCATTTCGCTGCCTAAGGCAAAGGACAAAATGGCGTCCCCCCATTCCATGTACAAAAATTCAACTGGACTGCCAGTTGGATTTTACCTCAACACTGATGGGGGGGGCAGCATCCTCCACCGTACTCAAGGGCAGCAGGCCAGCTTAGGGGGCACAGAAGGGGCACAGACAAGAGCAGAGATAGGGGACGGGTTTAATCGTAGCCCTGCCAGTTTATCTGTCCATCAACATCAAATGATAAAGCTTTCCCATTATGCTTGGGGCTGAAGGTGAATGTTGGAAGCATGAATGTTCTTCTATTTTTTTTATTTTTTGTGGGGAAAGGGGGTGAAGCATATCACGCTGCATGTTGAAAAGTGGCTCACCTGGAAGAAGACTAGGCCTAATCCTTCTCCCTGATACAGTGGTACCTCGGGTTGCAGACCCGACCCGTTCCGGGGTGCTGTTTGCGCCCCCAAAAGTCCACAACCTGAGCGGCGTTTCTGTGCATGTGTGAAGCACGCAGAATGCCTCTGAGCATGAGCAAAGTGCGCAGAATGCTTCTGCGCATGCGCGCGCAGCAAAACCCGGAAGTAAACACTTCCGGGTCCGCCACCTTTGTATCATGAAAAAACGCAACCCACAGCGAACGCAATATGAGTTATGACTGTATTTCAGTTTTCTCATACAGGGAGGCTTTTTCTGTGGGGAAGTGTTCAAACATGTTTCAGCAGTGTGGATCAGGAGTATCGACCCCTTGATTATGCTGAATGTATAAGCTGGACATTGATGCAGGAAAGTTGGCAGTGAATGACTGTGGGGTGGGGTGATTTAGCTGGACGCAGCAAAAGAGTTCCAAGTTACTAAAGCCAAAGACCTGGTGACTGACTAGTACAAGATCAGAACTAAGCACTTTAGAAGCAGGAAAAGCATTATTTTTAAAGCTCGATAAGACTTTTTGTAGCCGTTCCACTTTTTCCTAAAAGTTGTACCATTTGGGGGGCAGTTGCTGTGTTTTGACTCCAGAGTTCCCTTTCAGACTTACAAGTTCAAAGCCACAAATCTTAAACCACCTAATCCCGAGAAGCTAAGTAGGAGCATGCAAACCAGCTTAGTAAACTATCCAAATGCAGAATATTAAGAGTCCTCGTGGGATCTGGTGAGACTGGTCACAAGACAAGGCATTATTTTTCAGTGTGTTCCAATACACTTGATCATCCTGGTTTCCTGTCTTGATTTATTCCCTTTCTCAATCTCTCACACAAAACTCACCACATGTTATACTTCAAATTGGCCAATGAAGGCCGGCCACCAAATAAGAGCTGATTTGTACTCTGTGGTGCTAGTCTGAGATGTGAAAATGGGATTGGTTGAATCTAAATATTATAGCCTATTCATTATTTCACAGAAGGGTTGGGAAAGAATAGGGGTAAATGCCTGTTGCCTGACCATTCAAAGTAACAGAAGCTTGGCTGCAAATGCAAGGTAGCATAAGGTTTGATGATGTCACAAAGGAAAAGAGGGAGGCTTCAGCAGAGCATGCTGGGAAGGCACGAGTGGCCAACCTTGGTCAGGTAGACGGTCTCCATCTTTGGGAATGCAGGAGGACTGACATGGGACCTGACATTTGTGGGACCCTTGCTTATGTTTGGGGACCCTTGCTTATATTACTGTAGTCTTCCAACAGCTGTTATATGGAGGTGTCTTTACTGAGGTTTGCCAGGCATGGAATGCTTGGACTCTCCAAGATCCTATGTCCTTTCCAAGTTTTGATTCCTGGGTTTCTTTTCCTGTGGTTTCCATAGATGGAACCTGATGCTTTAGATGTGCAAAAGCTCTGTAGCACCGCTGAGCTATGGCCCAAGTCCCTGTATCAGTTGAGAAAGCAAGGGATGGTCATTTCAATGCTGAATTAAAACATGATAAAAGCATGCAGAGGCAACAGTCACCACCCCTTTCAATCTGTAGTTACCACTTTAGTAATAGCTTCTTCTAGTTGGATAACGGTACAGGAAATCTCAAAACAGATGCCACAAGCCCATTGCCCAGCCCTGTTGCTGAACATCATGAAATGCATTAGGCTGTTGTAGTTTTTGGTGGGATTGTGTGTTGAAGGTTATTATGGCTTTATGGTCATCTTAGGGCCGTTTGTTTTTATGCAGTATGAACCAATTCAGGAGGCACCAGCTAATATGACTTGTAGAATTAAGATGGTCTGAAGATATCTCTCTGGATCTCAGGGTGTGTGTTGTTGACTTGTGTCTGTGATCAGCGTAATTCAGCTGTGTGCATGTTGAAAATATCGATACATCCCACTCTTAAGTGGAGCAGCAATCCATTCATCATCTTCCCAGAGATTGACTGAAACAAACCTGACCATAGAGCAGCCTTCCCCAACTTGCTTCTCCCCATGTATTTTGAACTACAAGTTCCATCATCCTTGGTCATGGGCCTGTCTGAAACATCTTGATGGCACCAGGCTGGTACTAACCTTACACTCAAAATAATGAGTGAAGCCCCCCCCCTTTCCTTGATTGGCCACAACCCAAAATAAGGTTAGGCACATTCCAGCCTTGTTTGTGTATTATTCTTCACCAACCTCCCTTTAAAATGTGTGTTATCATTTCAGGTTTCAGCCTTTCCCCTTAATAGCAATATTCCTGGCTCTGATTTCTTCTTCACACCACTGTGTTGCCGGTTCAGGGACCAACAGAAATGGCATGATAATTAGCGTTGATCTAGGGCAGCCTCTTCAGTCTCCAGAGGTTGATGGGACTACAACTCCCATCATCCCTGACTATTGGTTGAGCTGACTGGGGACGATGGGAGTTGTAGTCTTAACAACCTCTGAGGAACCCAGAGATTGAGGAGCATTTGTCTAGGGGAACCGGGAAACAATCCTTATTGACCATGCTAGAAAATCAGACCTTTTCAACTAAAAAAACAGTAAATAATCCATCGTTGCTCCCTTCCAATTGATTTCCAGAGCCCGTCCCTGCCTTTTCCTCCTGGCAACGTGATGGCTTAGATTCCAACGAAGCTCGCCTCTCTCCTCAGGCTGGCCGCCTCATTCGCCAGCTGCTGGATGAAGATAGCGACCCAATGCTGTCCCCTCGTTTCTATGCCTACGGGCAAAGTCAGCTGTACCTGGATGACACAGAAGTACCTCCTTCTCCTCCCAACTCACATTCATTCATGAGGTAGGTGGGTAAGTGGTCACGTCAAAAAGACCTCAGAACAGCCTCCAAAAAGGCCAGAATAAGTACCCCTGCTTTTATTGGAAAACATAGGTGCAGTGGAATGAGGAATGTGGCTTCCCCCTCCCTGGAGAATCCTGGGAACCATAAATTGCTAAGGGTGGTGGGAGTGTTATCTCTCTGAGGGGTGGACTACTGTTCCCAGAATCCTTTGGGGGAAGCTACGTGCTTTTCTCTTCAAGTGAGGCATCCCACTCTTGTTTTCTCATTTCCTTTTCCAACTGATGCTCAGCATTTCATGTCTTCTGAACACGCTTAGTCCTCATTGGGCTGCTTTTGGTGTTGGTTGCCTTCTTGGTTTCGTTTTAAAATATTTTTCCTACTACTACCAACTTCAGGGTTTTCTTGAGAATGTCAGTACCTGCCTCTTGTAGACCCTGTTTTGATTTCATTTCTGTCAGTACTCAACACCTGAGTTCGCTATTGTAGACTTGAGACTGCGGTGGGGCAGGGAGCATCTTTTAATGTCTCGACTTTTGCCTGGAGAGATGCTGCCAATCAGAATATACAAGTTCTGAGCTAGATGGACAGATAATCTGACCTGATATTATTAGGCAAGTTTCCTTTGCTCCTGTGTAAGGATCTTACTGGCTTCTTGGGGAATCTGGAGTTCTCTTTATTGTATAGAGCCTTCTTTCCTGTTAACACCAATTAATTCAACCATTCCCTCGCCTTCATCGCAGGAGAAGAAGTTCTTCTTTGGGGTCTTATGAAGATGACCGAGAAGATCTGACACCAGCGCAGCTGACCCGCAGGATTCAAGGACTGAAGAAAAAGATCAGGAGGTTCGAAGACAAATTTGAAGAGGAGAGGAAATACAGAGTAAGCTGTCCAGTGTCAGTTGTCCTGAGCAGGCATGTCAAACCTGCGGCCCTCCAGATGTTTTGGACTACAATTCCCATCTTCCCCAACCACTGGTCCTGCTAGCTAGGGATCATGGGAGTTGTAGGCCAAAACATCTGGAGGGCCGCAGGTTTGACATGCCTGGTCCTGAGGGATCGTATTGCTAAGTGGCAATTTTTGTGTGGGAGTAGCAACCAGCAGGGGAAATGATTGACAGCCTTTGAAGACCTTTCATTCCTAGGCTCCAGTCCTGTGCCTACTTAAGTTGGGAGCAAGCCCCATTGAACAGAGGTGAAATCACAAACTTCTGAGTAAATATGCACAGGATCAAGCCATTGACTGTTTTCAGCTGACTAAGGAATGCTAACAGATTTGCGTGCAACAAACAGCTTTTGGGGTTTTTCGAGGTTGCATTTCTCTATGGTGGTGTCTGTTGCCCTCATACTTGGGACACTTTGAAGAGTCTGTGACATTTGCAGAGAGAAGGTTTGCTTTTTTAGAAGCAAGTCCAATAAACAAAGCGTCCATTGTTATTTCCTTTAGAATATTACCTATGCTAAGCAGCACTCATAGAGTAAGTAAGATGCCAAGAGCATGCAGAGAGGCTACCCAAGTCTTTTGTGCAACCACCAGCCCCAACTTCTGTGATGCATGCAAAGAGGTTCCTGGTAGCCAAAAGGTCCTTAGCTGTTATCCAGCTTTCATTGGAGCAAATAAATGTCTTGAATGCAACCCTTGCTTTCAATATCTGTCATCTCCAGTAATTTTTTTTTTAAAAAAAACTCCCCATTGTTGTTTGGTGTGATGGATATTCGTCTTTTGTTTTGTGATGTTTTAAAGTGAGTAAATAAATCTGGGGGGAAATAAAAAAACTCCCCATCTATTTGTCCTCCCCCTTATAGCCATCACACAGTGACAAAGCAGCCAACCTGGAGGTGCTGAAGTGGACAAATGACCTGGCAAAGTTTCGGAAGCAGCTGAAAGGTGAGATATTCTAGCACGTGAACTTCAAACTCATCATAATTGTCCTGCGGTGGTTCCATCTGGTGCCTGTCCTGAAAATACACACTCTCCTTTTATTTATTTTTTCCTCTTCCAAAACTAGAGTCAAAGCTGAAGATGTCAGAGGAAGACCTGGCTCCTGTGATGCGTCAACGTAGCAATACACTTCCCAAAAGTTTTGGCTCCCAGCTGGAAAAGGAGGAAGAGAAGAAGCAGGACGTGTCTGATAAATTGACTAAGCCAGCAGTGGAGGGAACCCTGGACACCATCCAGAAGAAGCTCCAAGAGAAACGGACCGAGGCAAACCGGCCCGAAGACATTAAGGTACACATACTCTGGATGTGGGTACTGGGCATGCTCCCCATCCAGCATGTGATTGGCCTTTTGCCTGAATGGGGCTGCCTTGCTTAAGATGAAGATTGACAGCCCAAAATAACATGCTGGCTTTTTAGATGTTTTCTCTTCCGTTTGCTGTTATGTATTGATTATCATTCATTTGGTTATTAGTGTTATTTCCTGAACAATGGTTTGTATGAGGTGTGGCAAATAAAATGAAATAAATAATAGGTATTGCGAATCAGGATCTTATGCTCTGTACAGCTCCTTTTTGAGGGATTGGGAACGGGACAGGGAAATATTAGGGATAAATTTGTAGGAACCGCAGTAATTCGATTGTTTCCCTTCTGCCCTGCCCTTGCTTGCTTTTTATACAGGATATGACCAGAGATCAGATAGCAGCAGAGAAGGTAGCTCTCCAAAAAGCCCTCTTGTATTACGAGAGCATCCACGGAAGACCAGTAAGTACATCGGCATCCATGTAAAATGTGTTCCGTATTGGGTCGCTACAAACTACGAAATGGCAAATTGTAGGAAAGTTTGCCAGTTTCTCGAATCTGTGCAAAAGTGCAGCAACTGATGACTTGGCTCGGTAGTATGGAGTGGAGGCTTGCCCCTGAATGCATCGCAGCAACATTTTGTCACTACTTATGGTCCTTTGTTCAGGGAAACAGATAATTAGTCAAAATGTCCTCACAGTTTTGAAAGTGACTGGTAGCAATGTTTTTTAAAAAATCCATCTCCACCCCACCCTTTTTCTGGAGTTGTTATTTTCTCTTAGGAAAAGGTTCTGACTTCTTAAAATATTGTGTTGTTGTTGTTTGTTGTTTATTAAATTTGTATACCAGTATACCATCCTTCATCCATAGATCTCAGGGCAGTTCACAACATAAAAATATACAATATAAAAACACAAAATACATTTCCTCCAGTGTTGATCCTTACAAAACTATGTTGATGTTTCGACAAGTAAGGAAAACATTTTGGAGGCATGGAGAGAGCCATTGTATAGGTTATTTATGGCCAAAAGCTGAGTGTTGTTTTCCCTCGTTTGCAGTTCTGATAACGTTTTCTTCTTGTCTGATTTTTTTGTTTTTGTTATTCTTGAAATGTGTGCTACTCAAGCCATTGTTTAAGCATTACAATTGCCTTGTTTTTATTTTTCCTCCTTGGAAGCAGTGTTTCATAGCCCCACCTAACAACAGGGATTTATTACTGTCAGCACTTCCATTATAGATTTCAAAGGAGGGTTACAGGGGCAATGAGAAAAAAACCTGTTTCCAATAAGTAATTTAACTTGTCTGCCTCCTCTGAAAAGCCAGACACTGGGGGGTATAAATCCATGCAGAAGTTAAATCTGATGCAGTAATATAAATGCAGAGAAAGACACTAAACTGCTTCCAGAAGCCCTGTTTTCATGACCTCTCACAGCTTATTATGCTTCTCTCTTTGCAACATTTATGTCTTCCTTGTGATTGACAAAGCTGCTTGTTTTCCTAAAGTTGCTGATTTAAAAAAGCAGAAAATAGGCAAAGGCTTTTTAGATAACATGGAGGCAAGAACCGACCTTCAACTCAGACCATTGAAAGGAGCTAGGCATTGTTGGTTTTAGAATAAGAAAAAGACCTGCTGATCAGACAACCAGACGCTTACAGGAAGCTCCCAGACAGAACAGGAGTGCAGTGTCTCCAGCAACTGGTATTCAGAGGCATATTGCCAGGTTGGCAATAAAAATGAAGCCTAATTTAGAACTGCAGAAACGGTACTATAGACCTGGGCAGGGCAATCTGCCCAGCGGGTTGAAGGTTGGAGAAATGATGGCAGAGAACCCATGTTTTCACCAGGTTTCTTGGTGGATGGGAGAGAGGGGTTAGCCTCCGTTTTAGTTTCAGCACGTGCCGAGGAAGCGATAGTCCTGCCTTCTCGCAGGAGGTTTGGCAGAGGACAGTGAAATAGTTGGTGCAATAGTCACAGTCTGTTGCTTCCTGCAAACCCCATCACCACGCATCTCAAGCAGCCAACTGTGTCTTCGTCATTTCAGGTAACGAAACACGAGCGGCAGATGATGAAGCCCCTGTATGACAGATACCGCTTAGTCAAGCAGATCCTCTCGAGAGCCAACAGCATCCCTATCATCGTGAGTATAAACCTTTTCTGCATGGTTAGCTTGAGTGGACCTTGTCTCGTTGCTGGCAGTGAGAGAGGGAGAATCCTATCTTTGTGCTCCGCATTGGACATAATGTCTCAGTCGCAGCCATTTCCCCCTGTATGGTAGCAGCTGGATGAGCATGTGCATAGGAAGAGTAAAGAGGGCCAACCCTAGCATTAGGTAAACTGAGTTAACTGCTTCAGGTGGTGGACCCAGAGAGGCAGAATTGTGGGAGTCCCCCTTCCCACCTGGCCACTTCCTCCACTGGCCTGCTGTGCCTTTTCTGGCCATTCAGCAAGGCCTGCCTTCCATCTCCTCTGCCCTTGCCTCATTCCAGATGGCGCAGCTTTGAAGAGGCTAAAAACAGTGCTGAGAATTAGGGGGCAATTTTCGAAGTTGCTGTAGGTTTAAATTCCCCCCCCCCACCGGCCGATCCCCAGTTTTGGGCACCAGTTAAGAGTTGCAGCAATGCCACAGCCAGAATGCCTCACTCTAATGAAGGACCTTGGGCCGTCCTAGACGGAGGAAGGAGGTGGAGGTGGAAAGCCATGCCAGCACTGCTGGGACAAACAGCAGCAAAACAACAAGAAGAAAGTAAGCGGGGGGGGGGGACCACTCAAGCAGCACAGTCTCTTGTGTTAGCCTTGGGTGTAAAGGCTTGGCCCCCTGGCGTTGGGTACTTCTGCATGGGGATAGCTGTTGCTGCTGATTCAATCTCAGAAGCCTTGGGGAGAAGATCTTCAAGATGGAGGCAGCTTTTCACAAAGAGATCTTAGCATTGCACTGTGGTCCACGCCATGCTAGTAAGACAGGGAGCAGTTCAAGCTCTTCTCAGGATGCAGACACCTGAGGTTTGGGTATGCTGAATGAGGATGACCCCTGGGGTCTAAAATCTCAGCCCCCAATATCAGTGGAATTCCTTGTCCATAAAGAAGCAGGCAGTTCACCCAGCACATTTACCCCCTCGATTTGCTATCAGCACTGTAGAGTTAAGATTCTGGCTGTTCACAAGGGAGACTGGGCCAGGGACTTGGCTTACGATTCTTTGAGGGAACCAATGTCCCTGCCCAGTTGGCCGTCCTTGAGACTCCTTTGGCTGAAGGGAGGGAGCAATCGACATCCTGTTTTTTCTGACCCATGGAGGAGAAAGTACAGCAAACAACTACAGTTTCCTCCACAAACACAGTTGTGCTAGCAGAAGAAGAGAGAAAGATCCCACTTGAATAGAGTTTAGGGCATCTCTCCCCCCCCCCCCATCTCAAAGACACATATTTTAATTTTGCATTACTGTACAATCTGTACGGACTTCCAGAGAGTCATCCACTTTGGCACTTAAAAAAAAATACCATAGTACAAAAGGTAGATTGCAAATTGACTTTTCGGCTGATACAAAATTCCACATTAAAAAAAGAAAAGAAATGGAACCTAAAATTCTATGATTAGGGGAAGAAAATTGATGTCTCAGGGACATTCTGGGGAATAGCATTTTTCCTGGGTGGCAGCATTGACTTGAATCCTAAAATAACTTAAATAAATTCACAGACAGTAAGTTTCCCATCGCCTCCTTCCCACTGCAATGGCCTGCTCCTCCCAAAAAGCCTCTCTCAGGGAGTCAGGGGTCTCATGAGTCATGTGGGATGGGAATGGGGCAGCAGAGACAACCAGACAGGAAACTTGTTTTTTTGTAAACTTCCTTAAGTTAGCATGCCTCTGACCCAAGCTTTGATTTTTTTTAAATTTTTGTTTTTTTGAAAGAGGAAACTGGCACAGTTTGAGATTATTTGTTCCATGTTTTGTCAAGCGGGGGGGGGGGAGTAATTGTAGGAGGGGGAGCTGCCACATTCTCCTGACTGCAGGGCCTAATTGTTGAGGAACACATTTCAAGTTTGCCTTTGTGACTGTGAGGACCAGCTAAACACGTGATTTCAGAGCAAGAAAAAGGGATAAAATGTGCCAGTTTCCACATTGGGTTAGTGCATCTCTTGAGTGCACTGTGAGTGCTGCTTACCAGGCCTTCTGACCATTCAGCCAGTGCAAACAAGAGATACTTTCCTCTTACTTTCTGCCTCTTTATTTTCATGAATGAGGGTTTATTTTCATTAGCCTCTTTATTTTCATGAATGAGGGTTTATTTTTACTAGTTTGCTGCTGCCACACCAAGCCTTGGCAGGGGAATAAAAGGTTTCTATTCAGATGAATGGATGGGATGCCGTTTGGGTTATTGGGGGTTGTCACATTTACCCAGGACACCACCCGGCAAAATATTTCTCTTCTGCAGGTCCCTTCGAAAGCAGGAGGAATTGCACAAATGCAGTCTTCAGTCCCATTAATTTCAGCAAGCACTTATGCAAGGGAAAGCTCTCTGAGGGGTTGTTTTGATTCCATATGCATGGAATCAATGTCGTATTTCATATGATCTACGACAAGCATCTGAGTATCCAGTCCTCTGCAGTCTGGGTCTCGATATTGCTCACAACCATACAGTTCCATTTGAGCATGTCTGAATAAGGCAGCCCCTGATTGTGCATCAGAACTGCCTCTTGCACCAGAGCCTTTTCATTGAGGTTCATTTGCTTAGCCTCGGGAGTACAGTGCAGCCATCTTTCTGCATCTAAAAGCATAGTGGGTAAGGCAGCGACTAGACAGTGTTTCCATATTGCCTGGAAGGATGATGATGACAATAATAATAATTGTTGTTGTTAGATTCGACCCTGACACTTCTTAATTAAATGCATTCTTGGGGAGACTTTTAAAGGTTTTAATCTGGAAATGAATGAGGAATGGGAGTTAGGAGAGGTGATGGAGGAAGGGGTCATTATGTAACCTGCTTGTTAACACCTGTCACAGGGTTCCCCCTCCAGCAAGCGGAGAAGCCCTTTGCTGCAGCCAATTATCGAGGGTGAAACTGCTTCCTTCTTCAAGGAGATTAAGGTGAAAAAAAACCTCCCACTGCTAACTCATTTGCTCAGCCTGCATCACTTCCCTTCTCCCACAATGAAAGTGATAGACTCCCCCTCTTCCCTCCCTCCCTCCCCCCCTCTTTCTCTGTACATAATTGCTGGTTCATCTGTCATGTCTCCAGGAAACAAAACCAGTAGCTGCTTTTGTCTGGCTTCCTTTGTCCACATTCTGCCTGCCTCTGTTACATCTGACCCTTCAGTGCCTCCCTTCCTCCTCCTCTTTTGCCTTCCAAGTACCTTTTGATTTGCAAAATGCACAATTTATTACTTGCACCCTTGCCCCCTTCTCCTTCCTAAGATGCTGTTTTTTGCAATTATTACTGCTTACCTTTCTTTGGCTCGTATGTTGGGCCTTGGCCCAGATCTATAGCTGTAGCAGAATAATGTGGTAGGGTTCTGAGGGGGCAAGAATAGACCATACCACTTCAGACTGCAGGTAGAGGGATCTCTTTTCCAAATGTCTCCACTTGAATAGAGTTCTGCGAGCTTTCTACTCCAGAGAGGGTTGCTTCCTTTTTACTTAGGAAAATGTTTTTGAAAAGGTGATCACCTCCCCTGCCGCACACACACCCTCTAGTCTGGACTGATACAATCCATTCTGCCACCACATTTTGCCCAAATCTGCCCTAGCAAACTTAGGACTTCTCTGCCACGCTTCATACTTACGGGAATTGTATCTCCTCATGTGACACACACACACCCCTCTCCATGATGTTCTCAGTAATGGTTTCATACCTTTGTAATGGAGAGCAGCCTTCCCCCAGCTAGCACTGGTGGGAGCTGTGGTCCAAATAATCTGCATTTGTATACTCTTTAGAGGCAGAGTCTGATCTTACTGGCACAATTCCTAAGCGCTTAACATGGGCTGAAGGAATCCTTCAGGAACGCACTAAAGCCATTTGTCTGCATCGCCTCTTCCAGGACCAACAGCCCCTACCCCTTCCTTTTCAGTTCCCAGATATGAATTATTTTAAGATTGAACATGAATGTTTAATACAAGTTTCTAATGACTCAGAGCATGGGCGTAGCCAAGGGATGGCAGGGAGGCAGCTGCCCACCCGTTAAATCAAGTAAATCAATAAAAAGACTTAACTTACTGAGGTTCTGCCCCCTCATCATAAAGCCTGCTCCACTAACATAAATCCTGGGTACACCCATGGCTCAGAGTGATGGCTGCTTTTTTGGTTCTGCCAAATCCCAGTTTGCACGTTCCTTGGATGAGAGCAAAGCCTTGGCAGCATTTGCTCTGGGAGCGCTGCAATTAGAGGAGAATCTGAGCTCTCCCACCAGCCCTTGGAGCCAGCTCACAGTGGTGGCCTTCGTCACTGGCTTCAAGCGTTCAAGTCACTCAGGATGAAGCGATAACCTGTCCAAAGTTAGAAATGTGAACTTCCACAGCAGCATTCCCCCCCCAAAAAAATAATTAGTTAAGCTGTTCAACTTAACAAGGCAGAATAACCAGGTGTTCTGTTTCCTTGCTGCGACGCAGGGATAGGAATGGATTTTGAAGGGCGGGACAGCTCTACGGCAACACACCCCACAACCCAGCAACTCCTGAGTTTCTCCCCATTCTCCATCATCCCTTGACCATGTGTGTGGGGGGAGGCCCCACCCACACCTCACTCCAGGGGCAGAACGTGAAGGGAGCTTGTGAATCGTGCTAGGAGAACCTCTTAAGTCAGGCATCTCCAAACTCAACCCTCCCGATGGGACTACAATTCCCATCATCCCTGACCACTGGTCCTGTTAGCTAGGAATGATGGGAGTTGTAGTCCCAAAACAGCTGGAGGGCCGAGTTTGCAGGTGCCTGCTCTTAAGTCATTATCTGGCAGGTGTTATCCAATTGCTGTTAGAATACCTCCCCCATCAGTCCCAGGGATGGTGGGAGTCCAACAATACTTGGGAAGGTCACCAGTTCCCCAACCCTGCTCTAAACCAAGGGGGGGGGAGTTAACGTCCTTTTGGTTCCCTTCTTCTCCTGCATTTACCTTGCCCTGACATCATTCTAGGAGCTTGTGGAGACTTCTTTAACAAGCTGAGGCTTCCATTACTTAAGCTTTGCCTGCCTTAGGATATACAGAAGTCTTGGAAGTGGTCTCCATGCAGCAGCCATTAGCACATCCATCAGCTGTGTATTAACGCTTGCAAGGGGCCTTGGGCCTGATCCAGCAGGGATCTTCTCGCAATCTGGCGCTACAGACCGCTTCTTTGTGTGTTTGGAATATGACCGTGTTGCTTCTAGGAATGCAGCCTGTAAAGGTAGCGCAGGCAGTGGTAATCATTGGTGCCAAAATGTCTCTGCAGGAGGAAGATGACGGTTCTGAAGAAGACAGCAACACAAACCCAGATTTCACGGTCACCATAAAGCCGGACTTCAACGTGAGAAGTTTCTTGGACCATCTAGAAGATGATGGCGACGGCTTTGTTTCCCCGGTGGATGATAGGATTGCTTCAAAAAGCAGCCACGATACGGGGCTGTCAAATCTTCATGCTGCCTCCATGTATGTCAGGTTTCTGGCTGTCAGATTCATGTTCTGCGTACTCTGTGTTTGGGCTAAGGTGGCAACTAAAATTAGGAAAGGGATCTATAATATATAATTGTTACTTATACTTTCTTAGCAATGGGAGCTGAACTGTGATAATCACCATCTGTCGCGTGGCAGTTATCACTTAAGGTTGTTTTGTTTTGTTTAGCTTTCTGCAGTATTTTTGTGTCTCTGTTTGGGTGTCCGCTTTTGTTTTGATTTTCTTTTCTTTTTCCTTAACATTACATAGGCCAGAACTTGTAGAACAGCTCCAGGAAGTCAGGGAGGAGAAGAAGAGAATCAGGAAAAAACTGAGAGATTTTGAGGACAATTTCTTCCGGCAAAACGGAAGGTAACTTTATTTCTCTTTTTTATCCCCAATCCTTCACTTTGCCATATTAGAACCTTTGTTTTATTTGCCATCATATTCAGGAAATGTGCATTTACTTATCCTTCACAATGCAAGGAACGTTGCTTGCATCTTTACCACAGGAGTGGGCAACCCATGACCTTCTAGATGTTGCTGGTTTAACTTCCCATCTTCCCTGGCCATTGGCCATGCCGGCTAGGACTGACGAGAGTTTGAATCCAGCATCATCTTGCAAGGCCACTGGTTCTCCACCCCCACTTTATAATAGTGGCATTTCTTTTATTCACGTATACGTGGTACCCCCAGGGAATCTCTATTGTCAAAACCGCCTTGGAAGCCAAAGAAGCCACAAGCTGCCTCATTCGGAATTTACTTCCTGATATGGGTTGAGACAGCAGCATTCCTTTCTAGACTGCTGAGCATCAGAGGAAACCGAGAGCAGCATTGGTGCCAACCCCACCTTCTCATGTTTACCCTTTGAAAATTCTTATCCTTCACAAATGTCACAAGCCTATCTAAACGTATGTGCAGATTTAATGTAAGTGCGCAAGTCTTGTTTCTGAGAGAAGGTGTGTGAATCTGAGAATTGTTTCCAAAGGCAACGTGAAGTTTCTATTCCGGCCCTGGAATGAAAACAGACTCTGCCATTCCATTTTCATGTCACGACAGGCATTGTGGTTCACAAGAGCCCACCGTGAAGTCTAGAAAATTTCTTTTTAAAAATAGTAGCCAAACTTCTCCGTTTTCAGACAGGGAACCAGCACCATTCATGTAAGGAATATGTAGACCACAAACTTGACATGAGTCAGCAGTGTGATGCAGCAGCTAAAAAAGCCAATGCAATTCTGGGCTGCATAAATAGGAGTATAGCATCTAGATCTAGGGAAGTAATAGTACCACTGTATTCTGCTCTGGTCAGACCTCACCTGGAGTACTGTGTCCAGTTCTGGGCACCACAGTTCAAGAAGGATACTGACAAATTGGAATGTGTCCAGAGGAGGGCAACCAAAATGGTCAAAGGCCTGGAAACGATGCCTTATGACGAACGGCTTAGGGAGCTGGGTATGTTTAGCCTGGAGAAGAGAAGGTTAAGGGGTGATATGATAACCATGTTCAAATATATAAAAGGATGTCATATAGAGGAGGGAGAAAGATTGTTTTCTGCTGCTCCAGAGAAGCAGACACGGAGCAATGGATTCAAACTACAAGAAAGAAGATTCCACCTAAACATTAGGAAGAACTTCCTGACAGTAAGAGCTGTTTGGCAGTGGAATTTGCTGCCAAGGAGTGTGGTGGAGTCTCCTCCTTTGGAGGTCTTTAAGTGGAGGCTTGATGGTCATATGTCAGGAAAGGGGGTTGGACTGGATGGCCCTTGTGGTCTCTTCCAATTCTATGATTCTATCATAGCTGCCAAGTTATCCCTTTTTTTTAAGGGAAATTCCCTTATGCTGAATAGGCTTCCTCGTAAGAAAAGGGAAACCTTGGCAGCTATGGATTCTATGTCCTGTCCACTTTCTTTCCTTCCTGTACAAAGTTGTTGGTTGGTTGGTTTTATTTAATATGTATGCCGCCCTTCATCCGTAGATCTCAGGGTGGTTCACAACATCAAAATATAATATAAAAGCCAAAATGCATGATTAAAACAAAGGGAGGTGGGTCCACAAGCCCTTTCCCCTAGTAAAACAATCCCTCCGATTACAACGTCTTCTGAAAAAGCCTTTCCTTCTGCTTTCTTGCAGGAATGTCCAGAAAGAGGACCGCACTCCTATGGCTGACGAATACAATGAATACAAGCAAGTTAAGGCCAAGCTGAGGCTGCTGGAGGTTCTCATCAGCAAGAGAGACATTGGCTCCAAGATCATGTAACAAAGGCACACTTGACCTTGCCGGTAGAGTTAAGAAGTTGGCCGAGCCAAAGGAAGGATTGCTTGAAGAACTCAGCGAGGCCCTTGTTCTGTGAGGGCCTTCTTAGCAGCAATCCCGGGGCTGTGTCTGACAAGGAGGAGGGCCCTGCATCTTTTCTTCAGACTTGGGGGGGGGGGCTCTCTTGCCTCCAAGCTGGTTCACCCAAGCCAGCAGGAGGGGGGTGAGGTGGGTGATACACTCAAAAGACTCGCCACCCACCCCACAAGGAAGGGTCCTTCTGCTTTGATCAGCCTGCGACTTGTGAAACGCTTAGACTAACGAGAGCCTGATTTTATGGCTTCTCCTGCGTGTCAACAAGAGAGAGGTGAACTAGTTTGAGTTATCATGAATCGCCAAATAATTGTCTGTAATTGTCAGACCAATAAAGCACCCAGGTCTGTTCTAATGCGGAGGAGCTTGCATCCTGGGGTGATTCTGTGGCTTTGCAAGAAGAGGCGACACCTCCTCCTCGGGATCTCGCGCTCGACTGCAATCTCAGCTTGTTGGGGCCGTGACTTTTCTTAAGGTTGCCCTCAGTTGAATGTTTCGAATTGGTGGGAAAGCACTGTTTGCCACCCTTGGCCTTTTTTTAAGTGAGTGGAGAGAGACGTTTTCTTGTTCTCCTGCTCCCCCTCCCCCCCAAAAAAGATGCAGAGAAGAATAAGAGCTGAGAAAAATGGGAACCTTGGTAAAATCTGGTTTAGCAAGTTAGAGGGAGCCCTCAGAGTTGAGGCACAGATTGCAGCCCTAATCTCTCCCATGCAGAGATGTTTTGAATCTGGGCTCTGGATTCCAAACTGCGTCCTGAAAATCCTCGGGACCTTAATAGAGATTAGTCAAGATGAAGGTCAGTAGCAGGCAGGCAGGCACGCTACCCTGAAAGAATTGTGTCCCACATCATTCATTTTCTCCTGCAGTGGTGGCGTCATTCTATAATGCACTATTGGTTCATGTGGAGTCATGTTGAGATGCACCAACTTTTTGCAGTGGTTCATTACAGTTGTGCAGAGGTTTCTCAGCAGACAAATTGGATGCAGAAAGGGTTTCCCAGGGTTAGAAAGTGTGGAAAACTTCTGAGCAGTCTTTCCTTGCTGCTGCTTTTTAAGGAGAGTGTCGGCTTACGCCAAGGAGCCCTTACGACTGTTTATCTCCATCACCACCCCGCCGCCGCCGCCCTCCCAAAATCTTAATGGGATCCAATGATAATGAGGCGGCAGCATTTTCCGTTGATGTTTGTAGCCGCACCTTGTCAAACGCTGCTGTCTTGTTGCTGTACTTTCAAATAGCTTGTGTAAAAATCATAGGTACAATGATGCACTTTAGAGAGACAGAGAAGAGTTTTATATTTTTTAAGAAAATCGAAAACCAATCGTAAGAAAGCGTAACCAAAACAGTACTTTAAAGAAAGAACAAATCTTTCGTCTACCTGACTTTTGTGTGTGTGTGTTTTTTATGCTATTCTTTTAGTAAGGAAAAAATAATGTCTAAAACTCAGCTTTAAGATTCGTCTAGAGAAGCAAGCAGCTAACAGGAATCAGCATAAACTTTTCTAAGCACCAGCCCTGGAGCCTTTTTTTTAATGAGCACTTGATATAACGAACAGATGAACGAACAGTTCATAGAAATTAAATGCCCCTCTGAAGTGAATAGCAATTACTAAGATTATTACAATCAAAACTGATGCAAACATCATAAATGTGGGCCTGGTTCCAGAGAAAACTGAGCAACTTAACTCTGTGAACCTTATGGGAGTGGAGGGCTTTAGACTCGTTTTTAAAGAGTCTAAATTTATGCCATGTGGAAAACTGCTTTTGAAATTGAGGGACATCCCCAAAGCAGTTTGTACTATGGTTTGTGCAGCGGCAGAGGCTCAAAAGCAGCCAAAAATTACATTAAGCCAAGAGTGAATTGCTTTCCTGTGACCTAAGCAGCTGTTCGAACATGACTTTTCTTACCGAAATTGCTGCTTGATAGATTTTTTTTTATAAAAAAAAAAACAAGTGTGATGTGTTTATGTTAAGATCTGGGGGGGGGGGGCGGACCGATTGACGTAGTACAAATGAATGGGTGAAGGAAGGTGTGACTCTTTCCCTCCCAGAAGCATGTTTATATATTACAAAATGCTAATATAAATGAGGTCGAGATGTTTATTTTAAAAACAAAATGAGAATGACACGTTAAATGAATCACTTAACAAATATAAATGCCTAGAATTTTTTTTATATAAAAAAAGGAAAACTTGTAATTTGTTCATGGGTTTACACTTGAACAGTCGAATCGTTTAGCTTTTTATACATTAAAATAAATGTGGAGCAATGAACACATCTTCTCCTAATCTTTTTGTTAGGCTTCCAGGTTTGTGTATGTGCATCTATTTGCAACCCCGAATTACTCTTCCCAATCACCAGAATGAAAGCACTTGTGGACTCGAGAAAGCAAAAACTGTGGGTTAGTGGTTTTTTCTCATCCTGACTCGCTGGCACAAGATGGCAATTCAGGCCTGGCATAGAAGCCAGCTTGCCATGAGGCGGTGGTCCTGGGGTCAGCTCAGCTAGTGGTTTGAGAGCAAGAACTTGCCAGAGATTCCTGAAGCTCTCACACTCCCTCCCGCCATCTCCTTGCCTATAGAAGAGAAGAACCAGATGCTTAAATGAAACAGGATCCTCCCCGACAATGGAAGAATAAACCTTTTCCGAAGAGGTTCCCAGGTTTGGGGAGAACCAACAGGATCTTGTAATCAAAAGTGCCTGTGGTGAGAGGAGCAGGTAGAAATGGTGGAGGCCTGATCCTGATCGTTCCTTTGGACTAGCCATTAGAGGCTGTGGGGGTAGAAGAAATACCAGCATCTTGGCAGTGAGCGGACAGCGCTTTCCTACTCCTAGTACAGGAATTCCTGGATCACTTTCTTTGCAGCTGCAGTAATATATCCATCAAGCCTTCGGATACTTCCAGCCTAGCAATTTATCCTGTATGTGGGGTTTTGCTGGGGAAAATTTGCAGTATGCTGAGTTGCCCTCTTGGCTTTTGCCTGTGGGTACAGTGGGAGGGAAGGAAGGGGGGGGGCGAAACTGCCGATGATGTGACTGTGATCAATGTATCAGGTACCGAGGGAATCTTAATTCAGGGTTGGCTCTCGTTACGACTTCGCCATACAAAAGGGGATTCTTTGCTAATTTAGATGCTGTTTTAATCTCCATTAGTATTACTTTTAAGCAACCTTTTCCCACTCTTACCATTTTAATTCATTCTGTAGTTAGCTGTGTATTATTTCACTTAAGAGAGCAGATTCAAACAGGCAGGCAGGTGTGTGCTCCAGTCCTCCATGCACCTGTGCCTCCTCAAAATGAACCTGATTGACCGCATGTTTGAATGGAGGATCTGCACACACAGCATCATCTCCCTGCCCTCTTTCTGAGGCTTAAGCTTTCAAAGTTTTCCCCATATGAATGCACAGGTGCCCTCTCCAAATTAGTTCCCAAGTTTCTTGAAGGGACAGCTAAACTGGTATAAAATTGTAGTCTAGAAATCCTACCTCCAGTCTCTACTAGGGCTGAGCAGAAGGTAGTTCCATGATTGAGTGGTAGATTTCTGGGTGATTTGCCATCGATAAGGGTTTCTGACTCCCAATTGTTTTAACAATAGCAAAAACAGCTTTCCCCCCAGCTAATTGGACTGCTGAAATAAAGGACTGTGAGCTCAGTTCAGTTCCAATACTGCTTACAAATTCCTGTGCTTAGGATGTGCTCAGAGGCACTCTTTTCTTTCATTCGAATGGTATGCATTTTGCACCTGGCTCTCGCTAGCAGATCTCTAGCAAAAGATAAAGTAGATCTGAGAAACCTAACATCTGTCCACACCCTTGTAACAAATTGCAGTGAAAAAAAACACCCTTGCTGTTTCCCACGTTGACAGTTTTAACAAATTGATTCTGCCCCACTCATTAAACGGAAATCATGTTGGGAATGAAAATGCCCCAAACAGAAATTCTGCTGCTGCTTTTTCTCCGTGACACTTTTGAGAAAATTGTACTCCATCCGTGCTTGAAATGAATGCTTTATATCCTTTGTATGGCTCCTCTCTAGGCAACTTTGCTAACAGCTGTCCTGCAGGTACTATGGATTCTCTGAAACATCCCCGATGCCAAAAGAAACTGAACAGAGGAGACTTGCAAACTTCTTTGAATGTCCTGTGGAGAGGGGTATAGCCAAATATTTTACAGCGGCAAGCAAATTGTGCTCCACCTCTGTAACAACTCTGCAGCACCACTGGGTGTCAAGGTTGCTTAAAAGCAGGCATCTCCAAACTGCGGCCCTCCAGATGTTTTGGCCTACAACTCCCATGATCCCTAGCTAACAGGACAAGTGGTCACAGATGATGGGAATTGTAGTCCAAAACATCTGGAGGGCCGAAGTTTGGGGGTGCCTGCTTCAAAGCATATACAGTCATACCTTGGGTTAAGTATGCTTCAGGTTGAGTACTTTCAATTTAAGTACTCCGTGGACCTGTCTTGAAACGGATTAATCCACTTTCCATTACTTTCAGTGGGGAAGTTCGCTTCAGGTTAAATACGCTTCAGGTTAAGTACGGACTTCCAGAACCAATTAAGTACTTAACCTGAGGTACCACTGTATTCCAAGTGCTATCTGTGCCTGTTCTCAGCCCTCTCTGTGGACATTTGTACGCACTGACAATCCCATGTTCTTATTTTGTGTCTCTATGTAGTGAAGGATCTAGTTATGATATAGGCGTCAGGGACGCCCTCTCTGCATGAGCGTCATTGAAATAGGACAGCACACACAGGAGATTTTCCCCTGACTTCAACCCTTTTTTGAGTTTCATGTACCGATTACAGTTGGAAAGCTGAAAACAAAGCCAATCATATCATGCAGCTGTAATAAATGCCTTTGTCAGACTTCAGTCTAGGTTTCAAGAGCAACCACCCAACTTATTCCTGTTCATGATCTGCTTGATGCAGCTGATGAAATCTTGTGCGCTCTGTGTTTACAACCACTACTTAGTCAGCAAAATTCAATCAAAGCACTGTGGTGGGTTGTTTTTTAAAAAATGTAAACCTGTAGACATATTATATGTGTGTGTGTGTGTACATTTTTCATACAGGGTTGTATTTTGTATGAAACAGAAAAAATAAAACCTATTTTTGACTGCAACAGCCTCCATCACTCTTGCTAACGGTGGCAATGCTCCCAGTTTTTCTCTTGAGGTTTAACTGCTGAAGTTAACAGTGGCAATCCTACTGAAAGCAACTAGTTGTGTGACTAATCTTCGCTCCTGACTACAACCATCTTGCTTTATGGCTTAGGCCTCTGTAATGAAGCAAAGCCCCCCCAAACCATTTCCGTTCCAGAGGTAGCCAACAGAGAGCCCACCAGGCGTTACACTAAAATTCTTGCCTTTCCTGACTCGGGCTGGTGGGAGTTGTAGACCAACATCTGGAGAGGGTTATGTTGCAGAAAATATTGTGTAACACCATCTGCTAGTTACTTACCAGAAGCTATTGGTAAAGGTACTTTGTCAAGTCAGAAAGATGACACTGGCTAAGTCTAGCCACCCAATCATCCCATTCATTTTTCTTTGCCTTGCTTGTGCTTGCAAGTGTTTTTTTTTTTTTTTTGCAGACTTAAAAGGCAGATCTGGATTACAGTCATCCAGATTTAGGAGAGTTAACACATGAGATGGCAGCAACTTATTCAAGGTCCTTCAGCTGTTCTAACTAGCACAAACGGTACGAGCATGCATTTGTTACTGCTGCTGATAGGTTTCACATGAGAGGCATGTTCTTTTCTGTTCTCAACCTCTGCGAGAGAAAAAGTGGTCCCTTCTTTGCAGACAGAAGGTTCCAGTTCTGTACATCTCCAATTAAATGGATTGAAGCCAGCTGCATTTTTTTTTGAGGGGGGTCCTCTGCAGAGTCACCAGAGAACCACCAGTAACCAAAGTCCATATTGTGCCAAATGGACCAGTTAATGCCGAATAACAAAAGGCAAGGGAACAAATCCTTGAAAACAGCTGGGTTTATTCGAAAAATACCCTTTTCCTTCTCCAGAGACAACCTCACAGAACCAGGCCATTGAAGACAAGCTGCAAAATTTAATCTGCAGAGCTGTATCTGATGAGGTGTTTTCCCCCCCATCAAGCCGATGGTTGCCTTTGATTTAAAAACCTCTGGCAGCTTCTAATTAATCCCAAAGTTTTATTAATCCTAGAACAAACAAGTGGTGCCAGATCTCTGAGACATTCCTGTGCTCCCCCCCCCCGGAAAGGATTAAATTTTCTGTTAAGAACTTAAAATTGACAGAGGAGAAGTATGGCTCTTCGAGAACCCCCTTTGCTAAAACGATGGATGTCTCTCTTGGTATAGACGGGTATGAAAAGCATAAAAAAGCTGCTTTATAATAGGTCAAATAATTTGTCCAGCTCAGAATTCTCTACCTTGTCTCGGCAGTAGCTCTACACAGATCCCCAAAACTGCTCCCTGGCCCTTTTTGTTGGGAATGTCAGGGATCCTGAGAGCCTCTGCATGAAAAGGAGATTCTCTTCCGACAAGCTAGGGTCCCTCCCTGAACATTTTGGAAGTTCTGTCTCTCCCAACCCCCTGCTTCTAAAGGCTAACACAAAATATAGTGGAATGGTAAAGGCCAACACAAAATATAGTGGATTGGTAGAAGACCTAACGTATATAAAAGCAAACACTTAACTGACAACCACTACCAAATCCTCGCTCATTACAGCTGCAAAAAAGGAGCATATTTTCCAGCCCATACTTTGAAGGCATGTTCATGGGTGAGAGAGGATCCTATTCCCAGCTGGTAATGATTTGGATAAACACAGTTTGGGTACTTTTCAGTCCCACAATGTCATTTACTAGACAGTAGCAATATCATTTGTGGGGAAACCTCACTAGCTTTTGTCTTGGTGCGTTAGAAGCCTCAGCTGTTCATTTTGGCATGTTTTTGTAGAGTTTGTGTGTGTGTGTTATGCTTGTTGTGCTCTACAAATGATATCAGGAGAGGGTATTATGAGGGACAGGAGAACACATTTCTTTCGCTGTTGCTTCCCAGCACTGGAATGTAAGCAAGAACAGAGTTCAACCTACACTGGAACTTCCCTTAATGCCAGCAAATTGCACACTAACTCTGGGATTAGTCGCACTAAAACCAGCTTTGGGAAACGGCCAGAAACCATGTGAGAAGTCACTTTCTGGGTGTTTACCCATTTTCAAACACACACCCAACTGTTCATCAAGCTAGAAACATGACGGCCTTTCATGACAAACATGAATCTCCCCAGCTATCCGTTCGTTGGTCCTCACACAAACCTTTTAATTGTGGGTTGTTTTTGTTATGTATTTTGTGTTCTCATTTTCTATTTTTATGTTGTGAACCACGCTGTGATCTTCAGATGAAGGGTGGTATACAAATTTAATAAATAACGATCAGTGCTATTTTTCTAGAAAAAGAGGTGCCTGAACTCGCCACAAATGCCTTCCTTGTTCCAGTGTGGTGTAGTGGTTAAGAGCGGTAGACTCGTAATCTGGGTTCGCGTCTCCGCTCCTCCACATGCCGCTGCTGGGTGACCTTGGGCTAGTCACACTTCTCTGAAGTCTCTCAGCCCCACCCACCTCACAGAGTGTTTGTTGTGGGGGAGGAAGGGAAAGGAGATTGTTAGCCGCTTTGAGACTCCTTCGGGTAGTGATAAAGCGGGATATCAAATCCAAACTCTTCTCTTCTTCTTCTTAGAACGGCAATGATGCCCACCCCGAGAGGTGCCGGAACTGAGTTCTGGTGAGTTCTGGCTGGGGGGGGAGGGGAGCCCTGATAACAACAGTAATATTATTATTATTATTATTAATCTTCCCTTTATACTAGCAAACAGGATGGAAGAATGATTAAGAGAGGGGACATCAACAGGTCCCTTGGCTTCTGTTATTGCAAGTTCGAACAGAGCTGGGAATAAAGCCATCTGATTTTGCCATATGTTGTAAATACGTTTGGTGGATTTCATGATTTCATAAATCTAAATGGCTATAGGCTCCCCCCCCCAAGCTGGATGTTTCTGGGATGTTTATGACCATGTGGCTTGGGCCTATGTGCCATGAATGACCTTTACCTGCACATACAAGTGCTGTAATATGACTCTATGGTAGGTGCACAGGAATTGCTGCAAGCACTGGCCTTGTCCAATCCTGAGACTTTCTGGTTCAAGCACATCATTACAGATCACAGTTCTATCTATAACCATCCAATTGTAGCATTCGGAAGCAGGGTCAAGAATTCCATTTGTTCTTAGGTGAAAATACGCTTGAAGGAAACATTACATTTATTGCATAATACTGGGCTATGTACACACATAGAAAATAAACATCTGATAGAGCTGTATTTAACGCTGTGGTAGAAAGAGGCTGATTGGCTACCCAGGTAGCAAATCAAAAGTGTTAATTCCTTTTCTTAAAATAAAAAATATATATCCCCCAATACTTTCACAGCTTTTTCATCAGAAGGTGCAAAATATGGTTTCAATGCTATGATTAAGCCAAGGATAGACAAATACCGAGGCCCCATCTGGTCCAGTCGTGTTCGACTCTGGGGTTGCTGCGCTCATCTCGCTCTATAGGCCGAGGGAGCCGGCATTTGTCCGCAGGAGACAGTTTCCAGGTCATGTGGCCAGCATGAGAAAGCTGCTTCTGGCGAACCAGAGCAGCACACGGAAAAGCCGTTTACCTTCCCGCCGGAGCGGTCCCTATTTATCTACTTGCACTTTGATGTGCTTTCGAACTGCTAGGTGGGCAGGAGCTGGGACCGAACAACTGGAGCTCACCCCATTGCAGGGATTCGAACCGCTGACCTGATCAGCAAGCCCTAGACTCTGTGGTTTAACCCACAGCGTCACCTGGGTCCCTTACACCGAGGCCCCAAGACGACTGCAATTCAACGCCAAATTCGACATGGCATCCTATGGGGCACAATGCCACTTGGGACTGCCAACAGGAAGTGGAGGGTCTAATCCCCCCATCCCCTGTAGCCCAGCTGGCTTGGCCCACGTCAGCCGAGCAAAGGCAAAGTTCAAATCAAGTTTGGCACAGAGTCCCCATTATAACAGCCAAGTTGCAACTCACTCCACCACTCCTCACAGAACTTGAAAGGTCAAACAAACAGCTTTAGCAGGACCCAGGCCACCTTGTTATATAAATAAATCCATTCTCCAGGATCACAAGTTCAGATCGACAACGGACCTTTGAAGAAGAGAGTGGCTCAACATGACATCTATGGGAGTAGGCCGGTTTCTTCTGGGGTGGGGGTCAAGAGGTAGGGGTCTAGAAACTGCTTCATCAGCTTCTCTCAGTGTAAATGTGTGCCAGGGCCCTGCATAGAAGACGATAGTAACACCCAGTTCAGAAATAGGGGACCTGTGGACCTCCAGATATTGCCAGACTCATGGTCCAATAATAATAATAATAATAATAATAATTTATACCCCGCCCATCTGGCTGGGTTTCCCCAGCCACTCTGGGCGGCTTCCAACAGAAATATTAAAATACAGTAATTTCTTAAAGATTAAAAGCTTCCCTAAACAGGGCTGCCTTCAGATGTCCTCAAAAAGTCTGGTAGTTGTTTTTCTTTTTGACATCAGATGGGAGGGCGTTCCACAGGGAGGGTGCCACTACCGAGAAGGCCCTCTGCCTGGTTCCCTGCAACTTGGCTTCCCGCAACGAGGGAACCGCCAGAAGGCCCTCGGCACTGGACCTCAGTGTCCGGGCAGAACGATGAAGGTGGAGACACTCCTTCAGGTATACTGGACCGAGGCCGTTTAGGGCTTTAAAGGCCAGCACCAACATTTTTAATTGTGCTCGGAAACGTACTGGGAGCCAATACAGGTCTTTCAAGACCGGTGTTATATGGTCTCGGCGGCTGCTCCCAGTCACCAGTCTAGCTGCCGCATTCTGGATTAATTGTAGTTTCCGGGTCACCTTCAAAGGTAGCCCCACATAGAGCGCATTGCAGTAGTCCAAGCGAGAGATAACTAGAGCATGCACCACTCCGGCGAGACAGTCTGCGGGCAGGTAGGGTCTCAGCCTGCGTACCAGGTGGAGCTGATAGACAGCTGCCCTGGACACAGAATTGACCTGCGCCTCCATGGACAGCTGTGAGTCCAGAATGACTCCCAGGCTGCGCACCTGGTCCTTCAGGGGCACAGTTACCCCATTCAGGACCAGGGAGTCCTCCACACCTGCCCGCCTCCTGCCTCCCACAAACAGTACTTCTGTCTTGTCAGGATTCAACCTCAATCTGTTAGCCGCCATCCAACCTCCAACCGCCTCCAGGCACTCACACATCATCCCTAACCACTGGGCCAGGCTGGCTGGGGCTGATGGGAGTTGGAGTCTGTCCAATATCTGGAGTGCCATGGAAATCCCACCCTTGGGCTGAAGGTGGGAAAGAGCTTCTGTATTACCTTCAAAAGACAGTGGGGGGTGGGGTGGGAAGGGAGACATGGAGTGTGCTTTGCGGAGGAATTGCTGTGACAATCCCATCCCTGAAATGGCGGGGGGGGGGGTGAGAGAAAGAATCACCACTGTATTTTAAAACACACACGGAGACCTGTTAAAAAACACCCAACAGCATAAAATATCAAATAATTCCATTTTTTGTAGACAATGGGCAACAGGGAACAGAATATGTTAGGAAATTCAACTCATAAAACCTTCATTTCTGCCCAAACACTCACATACTAATCTTCTCTTGTGTTAAATTACCCATTTCTTAGATCCCCGGTACCGCTGAACACCCAAGGGGCACACTTGTTTTACCACAGAAATTACCTGTGATTGGAGAGGTGGTATGTGCGGAGACAAGGAAAGCTTTCACACAGCTTTATATTTCCAAACTGAAGAGACATCTCAAAATATGGAAGGTATTTTTAAAGAAAAAGGCATCTATCAGCCAGGACGAAAGACGACGTGTTTTTGAAAAGTAGTTAAATCAAAATCCTGAGGAACGTTGACCAGACTTCATGGGGGGGGGTCCCCCCTTGATCCTATGCTCTTCTCTCCTCCTCGCACCCACCCTCCCTATCTCAAGTAGTATCTTTATCCCATTTTCCTTACAAAAATAAAAACAAGACAGTATTTCCCTTCTATACAAGAATTGTCTGTGTTGGGGGTGGCTTCCCCTCAGGCCAAGCTGAAGCCCTCGTAGTGGTCGATGGCTTGAGTGAGTCTCATGCTCAGGATTTCTTTGCTGCTATACTTGGGGAGGTCGAGGAGGTTGTAGCAGGTGTGCGCCACCGGCAAGTACTGCTCTCCGCTGGAAGTGGACTGGATCGCGATGCGCAAACTCGACATGCCATAGATGGGGATGCGGTCGCTGCCGGTCAGAAACACTGGAAGTGGGAACATAAAAGCATCAGCGCAGCCCTGAGGCGAGCATCCTGTTCTCGCAGTGGCCAAACAGATGCTATGGGACCAGAGGACAATAGCTTTTGGGGGGCCCACCAACTGGCATTCCAAGGCGTCCTGGATCAGGCAGTGGAAGCTCACCCATCCCAAGCATGTATCATTCCCTTTTAAAAAATACCAGTGCTCTCCCCTCATCTCATTCCTTCTACTTCCTGAAAAAGTTAAAGAAATTGATGAAAACTATTTTGTTTTGGTGGGCCTATTCAGGCACATTATTTGGTGTTATCTGTCCTTAAATTCGTTTCTAATGTTTTGTGTTTTCTTCTTTTAAGAAATTTTAAATACTGTATTTTTCCCTCCATAAGACACACTTTTTCTCTCCCAAAAAAGGAAGGGAGAAAGTCTGTGCATCCTATGGAGCGAATGCCAGAGCCAGAGCCCGCCCGGAACCAGAGCCCTGCCAAAAGCCAGAGCCCGCACAAAACCAGAGCCCACACTAGAGCCAGAGCCCGTGCCAGGGCCACACCTAGGACAATTAAAGAAAGCAAAGTATTTTTTTCTTGTTTTCCTCCTCTAAAAACTAGCTGCGTCCTATGGTCAGGTGCATCCCATGGAGCGAAAAATACAGTGTGTGGAGTTTTTACCATGGTTTTTTTTTAAAATATAATCGAAGTGTTTGCTGCCCTGGGCTCCTTTGGGAGAAGCAGCGAGATATAGATTTAAGTATGACAACAACAATACAAGCAGCTCCCCACCCTTGTTTTCCACATTCAACAAGAGCCACATGTTGATTCTCCTCCATGGCCACTGTCGACTGCAGAGAAAATTCCATGCACAAGGGAAGATTCCCCGCAAGCAGAAAGGGCCAGTATCAAGAGCTTCACCACAATGCAGAAATGAGATCTGGACAGGAAGTTCCAATCTCAGCAGCTCACTGCCTTCACCACTATGCCAGAGAACAGGTAAAGAGAAGCCTGCCACCTGGTGGAAGGCATCCCCTGTATTTTATACAGTGGTACCTCCAGTTGCAAACTTAAATCTGTTCCGGAGGTCCATTCATAACAGGAAACTGCTCTTAACATGAGGCACGCTTTCGCTAATGGCGCCTCGACTTCCGCTCGCATCCCGGGGCAAACGTCACAACAAGGGGCACCTGCTTCCGGGTTAGCGGAGCACATAACCCGCAGCATTCGAAAGGGAGACGGTACGTAACACGAGGTACCACTGTATATATTAAGCTGGCAAGAACATGTTCTTGGCTTCAACTGTCGGAATTGCAGCTCTGAAATCCAAAGGGAAACTGCCATAGCACTAAAAAATAAAAAAAATCTAATTACTTACAGAGAAACTTTTTCTTCTTTTCCAGAGGAAACTCGTGAAAGATCTCCCAGAACATTTGCACGGTTGGATGGGTAGCCGAGTAATCCCCTTTGTAAACTGCGCTCTGTAAAAAGGGTTAGTTTTAAGAACTCATGGTAAACCTGAAAGACCGCCTGCCCCTGTATGGACCTGTAAGAACGCTTACATCATAGCGCAATGACTCCCAAATGGGCATTTTATGCTGTTGAGCCTTCTATGGAATGTCCTTCCCTCTGCCACGCATAAAGCAGCAACTAGCAATTGCTTCAGATGTCTCGTAAGGACTTTTAACTTTCTGCCCAGCCTTTCCCTGACGCATTAATATGCGTACAAGTTCCTTGAAAATCTGTTTAATTTGATGTTATACCATTTTATTGGTTTTAGGCTGTATTCTTGTTTTAATGGTTGTTGTGTTTTTATATCGTGCATGGAGATTTTAAAAATATTAAGAAGTTTAGAGATGCTTTCAAATAAACAAACAAACACTATTTTTCCATGTATAAGACACCCCCATGTATAAGACGGCCCCTATTTTTTGAGCCCCAAATTAAGAAATAAATAATTGTAACATTCCGTGTATAAGACAACCCCCAATTTTAAACTTAAACAATTTGGGGGTAAATATAGTCTTATACAGGGACCCAGGTGGCTCTGTGGGTTAAACCACAGAGTCTAGGGCTTGCTGATCAGAAGGTCGGCGGTTCGAATCCCTGCAACGGGGTGAGCTCCCGTTGCTCGGTCCCAGCTCCTGCCCATCTAGCAGTTTGAAAGCACATCAAAGTGCAAGTAGATAAATAGGGACTGCTCTGGCAGGAAGGTAAACGGCGTTTACGTGCGCTGTTTTGGTTCGCCAGAAGCAGCTTTGTCATGCTGGCCACATGACCCGGAAGCTGTCTGAGGACAAACCCGGCTCCCTCGGCCTATAGAGCGAGATGAGCGCCGCAACCCCAGAGTCGGACACGACTGGACCTGATGGTCAGGGGCCCCTTTACCTTATAGTCTTATACATGGAAAAGTACAGTAATAACTTTCAAAGGCATAAATATTTCGAACTTTGTAAAAGGACTCGGAAGGTTGCAAATGCTCAAACCTCATTCTCCCCCTGGTCCAGGGGGGTTCTAAATATCTTCATAATTTAGAGATGCAGCAGATTGAATTCCAAAGCTGTTGGATGCTGAGGCATTTCTCATAGCTTTACGAGATTCCCCTGACACAGCTGTTCACTCAGAGAGGATGTTGGACCATTTTGAACCAACATGCTCTTTTAAGAACGGGACCTCTGCAGCTCTCCAGGTGTTCCCAGTAAGGCTGTAATCCCAAACATACCCGCTAGGACAGGTATCCCCAAACTGCGGCCCTCCAGATGTTTTGACCTACAACTCCCATGATCCCTAGCTAACAGGACCAGTGGTCAGGGAAGATGGGAATTGTAGTCCAAAACATCTGGAGGGCCGAAGTTTGGGGGTGCCTGCGCTAGGAAGT